>NW_026606587.1:762500-1977500 GCF_029890125.1 Rhinichthys klamathensis goyatoka
AGAACTTTTCCCTCTGTATATGAGGCTTTGGATTATTTAGACAGGAAAAAGAATCATGGTCCGACAAACGCTGGATACAATTTGGGATTTTTAAGGTCATAGAGCGTTTAGAGCAGCATCGGTATTTTAAGAGGACTAAGCAGAATACAGTAATTTGGAGGGAACATATGACAGCACGAGCGGCTTCCTTTAACGCACGCGGACTCCCTATCAGAAACAGAAACATGTATATCTATATCTACGGCTTTCTGCTCTTTTTAGGTAAGTTTTTGTTTAATTTACATCCCTTTGCCTTTTTTCTGTAGTCGAAGTGAATCTCCTCATGGAATTTAATTCAATTTATTCTTCAGATTCTATTTATCCACTTTCCTCTGGTAACAACGTTAATATGTGGCGGGATTACACTATATTTTAATACCATAATAGTGTATGAAGTTACTTGAAATTAAGATGAGGTCAAGTTCAATAACGAGCAGAAAAGCAACGATAACCTATGCATTAGGCTACATTTCCGTTTTCGTTTATGGATATCGGAATTAAAGATTTATCAGTTCAGGGTACTGGCATATTGAAATGTATGATGATGCAAGTTATTGCATTTCATTCCTTATGAATGAATATAACTAATCACGTTGTCTTATAGTTTTACATGGCATCTAAGTAGTATCCTATAGTTCCCACTCATATATAATCCGACTCATTACGAGTCAGTGGATAGAAAATAATTCATAGTAAAGTAAATGTTTCAATAACGCTGAGAATTATCAAGGTCACTGTGGATTTATCACTGACCATTTCACACTGACGAGACTTGATCCTTTCTGCGCACTATGATGAAACATAGGCTGAATATTTAAACAGTCCGCACAATATATTAACCATTTACACATTTTGAAATAGATATTCAACCTCCAGTAACGCTTTACATTAGTTTTAATGTTGCAGTGTAAGCTCTGATGTGGAACTGTAATTAATAATACTGTAAGTATTATTAATATCTATACTAAAATGGAAGGTAAAGTACTACTTTCCTGATTTTCTTCTTTTCACACATTTGCATTCTTAGACCATCTCGCAGCATTTCTCAGTCTTTTCATTAATTTATTTATTTTAAATATGCAAAGCATTCATCAGTGATTCGTTTTCCAAGGGTGTGTCTGAATATTTCATTCTGGTTCTTCTCACTGATATGCTCTGAACAGTTTTAAGAAAAAAAAAAAGAGAGAGAGAATGGTAAGTATTCTGATGCATTTACACCTGTAGGTGTCACTGGTGGGTTGCACCTCCGTTATAATGACCCTATGACCAAAAAATAAATTTGCATACATGTACAAAAAATATATGGCGCTCTCAAACACATAGGAAGAAGTGGAATTGAGCAAAGGCAATCTTTAGTTGTAAAATAATGAGAGGAAAGTATAAAGCCACTAATTGAATCCATTTTTTCCACAAATGCTAAAAAAAAGACTGTCACTCACTGGTGACTCAGGTCATGCTAATTAGAAGTCTTTTGTGCGATGCATATGATATGTTACTCTTTGAGGGATGTATTTCGTACTTTGACACCATTCTAAGCTAGGCGATCTATGTGAGTCATTAAAATGATCTCACAATCATCTGATCATTGCCCCTGGCTTTGATTTAACTGTTTTGCTGTATAGTCTCTCTAAATTGAACTGTTTTGGGTTACACTTTATTTCGATAGTCACTTTAGACATTCTACTAACTATAAGTAACTTTTCAACAACATGTCAACTACCTGTCATTAGAGTATTAGTAGACTGTCAGTAGACTGGTAGGTTATGGTTAGGTGTTAGGGTTCGGGTTTGAAGAACAAGTTGACTTGTAGTTGCTAAGTTACTTATAGTTAGTAGAGTGTGTGTTGGGGGACCAACAAAATAAACTGTTAGCAGATATTAAGCAGACAGTCTACTAATCCTCTAATGACAGTTAGTTGACATGTAGCTGCTAAGTTACTTATAGTTAGTATAATGTCTAAAGTGGACTATCGAAATAAAGTGTTACCCTGTTTTGCTGTATAGTCATTGCAAAATTACTTTATTTTATAATGAAAAAATGAGTGGATGCAGTCAATGATGTCTTTCTAGATCCATTAGTCATAAATAGATAAAGATTTGGTAAACTTCTACCCTGTTATCTAATTAAAGAGTTGTGCTTGTGGGACATTTCTCAGTTCATATGTAAAAACATATACCTGAACCTCCATTCCTCTCCACCCTCCTACATAGATGAGCTAGTGTTCTCCATGTCGGGCTCTTCCGCTCTCTCTGAGTCTGGGCACCAAGACTCAATGGACTGTTTAAGAGCCACCGAGAAGTGTAACCAGGACCAAAAATGCAGCCATCGCTTCAGGATCATGAGGCAGTGTCTGGCAGGCAAGGACAGGAACACCATGTTGGCCAATAGGGATTGCCAGGTAGCCCTGGAAGTGTTGCAGGAGATGGATCTGTTCGACTGCCGCTGCAAGAGGGGAATGAAGAAGGAAATGCAGTGTCTGCAGAGTTACTGGAGCATCAACATAGGCCTGACTGAAGGTAAGAGCTCTCTGGGATTATGGATCAATGGATAAGATAGTCGGATAGATATACATGATTGATCCCAGAAGTAGGGAAATGGAGGCTAGTAGTCACATATTTAACTCCAGTTAATATTTCTCAGAGTAGATTTATTTTATGGTAATTTTCTGTAGACACCAAAGTGTTGCTTACAACAAAGCTATACTGAACATTGAACTGAATTAAACATTTCCACTGTTATTATATAAATAGATATAAATATATAGTCTTCTGATAGAAAAAAATAAATAGAAATTTATATAATTTTATATATATATAAAATTATATATATAAATATATATATATATATTATAGGTGTGTGATATATATATCGATATATATCGTCTACGATAATATCTTAATTGTTGTTTTAACGATCTGACATTGTCAAGTATATCCCTCACTTTACAAAACACACCTAGATAGCGAACATACTCTGCGTAATGTAGTGTAGTAGGTTAAAGAAGTGTGTTTGTGCATTTAGAGTGCACACTTTCACTGCATGATTTAGTCTATTAAAATGCATTTATAATGCCCCCAAAACTCAATATGAGGGGCAACAATTTATTTTATATTTTTATCATTTAATATCACACGAAGAGTGCAGTTTTTTCTCCAAATATCAGCACTATTACAAATGTGATGTTGATTTTACACAACAGTTCAATAAACAAGAAGTTAATATTAAGTGACTTACATTTTAGACACAATATTTTCAGTTTTTGCTCCATTTCGCCAACGTAAATAGTTCGAAACAAGCCACAGCACTGTTTTGCGTCTCTGAGCAACACACGGCGGTGTTTCGATGAATCTTTTTAAACGAATCGGTTGAATGAATGATTCAATGACTCACTCATTAAGACAGTCAAATGCTTAGTTCCTGAATGAATCAGACGTTTGAATAAATCGATTGAATCTCATGCTCATTCATTAACAGTGACTTGCTGCCATATATATATATATATGTGTGTGTGTGTGTTTTGAGCATCCATTTAAAAGTTTGGTGTAATTATTTGATTTTAGAAGATTTTAGGAGATTTAGTTAGCTGCCAGAATCCAGTGCGAAAGAAAACACATTTGTAATATTATTATAACATCCCTACATAACACCTTCACTGTTCATTTATACAGTGCAAGTAGAGTCCAGTGGCAGTAGATGGGATGTGCATTAGCTGGTAGTGCTGTCAGGCCCATGAATGAGAGAAAACTGTCCTTGTGTACTGACATTACTCCTCACTGGGGTAACAGCCAGAAGTAATGCGGCGCGGGAGGAGGGTGAGGACGCGCCATTGTGGTGTCATGTTGGCATGAGCTGAATATATATGACTTGATCAGCTTTGGCCAAACACCTCAATGTGCAGCTCGTCTTCTTCGTTCCTGCAGCTGCTCTAAAGCAAACACAATTCAGTTTGCATCTTGTTTTTTTTGTTTCACTCATCATTGTTTTTTCTGTCGGAATGTAATGTCTGGTTTGTAGTCAAGCAAAATTTTGATGCATGAAAGTGTTTCCAATATTCTCATCACTGATGCATTTTTCCCCCCATTAATTTGTTATAGTTTCATATGTTCAAATGTTCAAAATGTTTTCCACTGAAATAGAAAGCACAGTGATAAGCCTAGTTGAGAATCGTTTTGGGCCTGAACAGAGGAGTCGTTCAATGCCAGGATATAGCAGTATGTCTCAACTCACAGTTAACTGAGCAAACATTCACTGTGATGAACGCGCAGATGAACGCGCAGTGCGTTGTTCACTCTGGTTATGTGAAATGTGACGCCAACAATTGATCTTTGCATCTGATCTAACGCTGCACTGCAAGAAACATTAGAGCCTCTCTGAGCAGTTTTACAGTAGTGACCAGTGTTGTTCTGTGTGGGTAGCATGGCTCATGCGCCCTGTGGTTATGGAATATTCTTTATCTCTGCCCTGAGCAAGCAGATGCAAACTGAACCGTGTGGAGTCAAACCGATTGATTGACCTCCTTTTGAGCATCCGTGCATACAGTACCAACCCCCATGTGAACAGTGTTCACAGCTTATTGGTTGAACTCCCTCAATACTGTTAACTAGATGTTGTTATAGATTGTTTATGAGATGAAGATGCATCCCTTATTGCCTTGTTGTGCACTGTTCCTGTCGTATTTCATTACATTAGAAATCGTATCCCAATGCAAGCTTACAAACCCAATGCAAGCGAAATCTTTTCGATCGTTGTTGTTAAGGTCATTGTTTCCGATCGTGATCATTACAGTGAAATAAATCAGGCAGAAATAACTTTTTAACTGCATGTTTTCACAATGTCGATCTCATAGGTATGGTGTTTTGGATTTCCCATTTCAGATTTGAATTATTTAGAGAAACAGTTTTGTGGTCCCATTTAAGAACTTAGTAGCTGAGTGTTATCATTACAGCACCTGATTTTCTGCTGAATGTATTTTATAAATCTTATTTTTGCCAGGGCTTTCGAGATACATTTCCCAGCAGGTCAAAGCATGGGAAACATACTGAAAATGCAGTCAGGTGCAGCATTATGCACAGAGGTGGATACATGTAGTGGTACCCTTGTGAAAAAAAAGTGCACTTTAGTGTACTTTTATAAAGTGTACTTATTACACAAATAATATACTTTAAAGGTATACACTTAAGTGTGAATTAAATGCAATTTTTTGGCCACACTGAATGCACATTAAGTATAATTAATTTAAAATATATCATATATTAAGTTCAAATAAAATGCAATAAGTTGTCATTAAGAGTGATTTTTTGGTACAACTTAATTGGTACTTTAATACAACTTTATATTTACTTTCATAATTGCTTCAAGTGTATTTAAAATATATTTAAAGTGCACTACACAATATAATGACACGCAATTAATGTGATGTAAAATATACTATAATGTCAGTTAACAATACACTTAAGTGTGAATTAAATGCAATGTTTTCGCCGCATTGAATGCACATTAAGTGTAATTGATTTCAAATATATCACATATTAAGTTCAAATAAAATGCAATAAGTTGTCATTAAGAGTGATTTTTTGGTACCACTTAAGTGGGACTTTAATACAACTTTATATTTACTTTCATAATTGCTTCTAGTCTATTTAAAATGTATTTAAAGTGCACTACACAATGCACTGACAAGCAATTAATGTAAACTAAAATGTACTTTAATGTCAGTTAACAATACACTTAAATGTGAATTAAGTGTAATGTTTTCGACAAACTTATTGCATATTATATGTAATTGATTTCAAATGTATCACAGATTAAGCTCAAATTAAATGCTATTAGTTGATATTAAGAGTGATTTTTTGGAACAAATTAAGTGGGATTTTTAATACATTTGTATATGAACTTTGAAATATGGTAAAAGTGTACTTCCAAATATACTGACAAGCAATTAATGTGAACTAAAATATACTTTAATGTAATATACATGTACACTATTATATAATTAAATACATTTGTAATTAAAAAAAAAATAGTTGCAAATATTTTCAAATTTGGACAAAAAAAAAGTCTTAACCTAGCTACAATCAACACAAATTCAATTTAAAACCCTCTACATTTACTGACAAAACAATCTCTAAAATAAATACATAAATACCTTTCTGTTGGTGCACAAGAAAAAAACCCAAGAAACACTATACATAAACAGTTACAACACTTTAAAGGGATAGTTCACTTTGACACATTCTGTCATTATATACTCACCCTCAAGTTGTTTCAAACCTGTATGAATTTTTCTTCTGCTGAACACAACGAAGATATTTTGAAAAATGTCAGTAACCAAATAGTTAACTGGACCCATTGACTTCCATGGTATTATGTTTCCTACTATTGAAGTCAATGGGACCAGTTAACTGTTTGGTTACTGACATTCTTCAAAATATCTTCCTTTGTGTTCAGCAGAAGAAAGAAAGGTAACACTTTATAATAACTGCACACTATTAATCATTAGTTAAGCATGAGTTAACAGTTAATTCATCATTTATAAAGCATTAATAGACATTAATAAGAAGTTTATAAATACAGCTATAAATGCTTTTTCTTGATTTATAAGCATATCTATAATGTGTTTAATAATTATATTTTCATACTTTGTTAATGATCAATTAATAATTTCTAAATTAAGTATAGCATTATTTACAAACCAGTTATTTAAGAGTTGTCAGTGATTCATAAGATCACTTAAGTGTAAGTTGAGGGTGAGTATATGATGACAGAATTATCATTTTAAAGTGAACTATCCCTTTAACTCTAATTTAGAAAGAGTCTGGAGGGCAATGATGCTTATATGCACAATCATGTTCTCCCTCATACAAAGGTACCTAAACCTAAACCTATCATCACAGAAAACATTTTTGTGTTTTTACATTTTCAGAAAACATCATTCTGTATGATTTATAAGATTCTTTCCATGTAATTTACTGGTATTACTATACTTTTGGGGTAATTTGGTCCCCATAACCTAGGGATTACCAGTACAAACATCATTTTAGAAGCAAACACACAGTAGCCTACATCAAACACACAACCCATGAATTAATACAAACAAAATGTGATGTGACGTTCTACTGCAAAATGTGAACACTAAGATTCAAACGGGTAATGCTTTACAAAAAGGTATTATTTAACTCCTTCAGTTAACATGAACTAAAAATGAATAATACTTTAAGCATTTATTAGTCTTAGTTAATGTTAATTTAAACATTTAATAATGCATTATTATATTCAAAAGTTGTGTATTAAAATTATAATGCACTGTGAACTTGCATGAACAATGACTATAAATTGTATTAACTAACTTTAACAAACTATATTTTAATTAACTAATATTAACAAAGATTCATAAATACTGTAAAAACATGCACATTTTTAGATCATGTTGGCTAATACATAAACTAATATTAACAAATGAGACCTAATTAAAGTGTTACCGAACCTTGTTAATTTTAGCTCTTAAACCTTTTCAAGTTTGTCTAAAAACAAAAAAAATAAAACTGAAGAAATCTAAAGGCACAAAAACAAGAAAACCAAAATCATTTGTCACCAAATGTTTTGAAGTAGTTGGAAAGTGCTGTTTATGTCAATGTCCCGGTGCTCTCCAAAGTAAATGTGAATGGATTTGTTCCGAAGAGGCAGGAAAGTCAGAAAAAATACCTTGAGGGAAAAAAAAGTGAAGGAAAACAATTGTTTATAAAACATAATACAGTCCATTATTATATTTGGCTCAAATGAATGAAAGTGATAGATATTTTCCCGTTAAAGTTTATATACACCTTGCAGTATTTTAGTCTTTATTTTAGCAATAAGAGGGAACACAAAAATGTATATGTTGTCTTTTTATTTAGTACTACCCTGATGAAGCAGTTTATTCTGCAAGGTGTACGTAAAAAATTCCTCGAACACGCCCACACACCCGAGCACATTGCGATGTAAGACATTATTTGAATGCAATCATAGATAAATTATTGGAAACATGATTAATTTACCTCCCGAATCTATTGCGTATAACGTTACTATCTGCGATTAAAAAGCACTCTTAATCGCAATATCAACTGCGGTGAAAAAAAATTCAATAAAGAAAGCATCAAGATATACTTACTTGACTGATTTTTTGCAGTATAACATCTCATCTGCAAACAGCCAAACGTGGCGCTCCTTTTGTTCTCTTCTTTTGTTCTCTTCTTGTTTGGGAAGCTTCAGTTTCCTCATGCACCGCCATTACAGAAACATAACAGCCCATTTTTCAAACTCTAGTGAAATACTACGTCATCATGACGTAGTATTTCTGGCGCATGCGCATTAAACACCATGTTCGTATCGAGTATATTTTTATTTCAGCTTTTCTGTTTAAGTTGAATTTGTTCTAACTCATTGTGTTGTTAGACTCTGTAAGTTCACAAAACTTTACTCTTTCACCTAACTAAAAGTCAATATTTTTGTTCAATATTAATGCACACAGTATATATTATAGACTAAACACATTTAAAATACATGAACAAATTATTTTTGGACAACACACTTGAGTTGAAATTAAAGTGAATTACTTTCCATGTTTTCCATTAAAATTATTATTTTATTTAGTATATTAGTCAATACATCAAAATAAATTTCATTTAATAACTTGTAACTTTAATAAATTTAAAACACTATAAATCATAAGTTTTACTTAAACATACATTTTAAATAATTAAGTAGACACAATTAAAAAGTGATTGTTTTAAAACATGCACTTAAGTGTGTTTAGAAATATTGTGATGAAAGTGTACTTTAAGTTAAGCTTAATTAGATATTATTACAAAGTGCATTTGTAAAAAGTGCACTTAAGTGTGTTTACAAATATGATCATGAAAGTGTACTTTCTTTAAGTAAAACTTAATTAGACATTATTACAAAGTGCATTTTTAAAAAGTACACTTAAGTGTGTTTAGAAATATTGTCATGAAAGTGTACTTACTTTAAGTTAAAATTAATTACATATTATTACAAAGTGCATTTTTAAAAGTGCACTTAAGTGTGTTTATAAATATTGTGATGAAAGTGTACTTACTTTAAGTTAAACTTAATTAGATATTATTACAAAGTGCATTTGTAAAAAGTGCACTTAAGTGAGTTAATAAATATTGTCATTAAAGTGTATTCCTTTTAAGTACACTTAAGTGGTCTTTAATTTTAATTATATTATATTATCTGCAAGTACACTTTTCAAAAAGTATACTTTTATTAGTTTAAGCACACAAAAAGTACGCTTTCAATACAATTAAGCACACTTCTTTTTCACAAGGGTAGTCTAAACCAGAGACATTATAAGGAGGAGGAGACTAAAACCTAAACCTTAAGGTTTAGTGCTAAAATCAATATGTGCACACATTTCACTCATTTTTTGTTTTTCTCACTCTCCATCTGGTCTTCTTTATAGTGATCCATCCATTCATCTATCATTGTATCTGCCAAGCCAAAATAAGCATGAGAACACTCCATGGCGGAGTATAGGGAAGTGTATACTGTTTACCTTTGGGTCCTGAGAGCCGAATTCATTCCATTCTCCACCAACATCATAACAATAGATTAGATAGTTGACAAAGAGTAATTGCTTTCTGCGGTATGTGTGCAACGGTGAGGTGGAAAATCAGTACAGAGGTATGACCTGATATGGGAATAGTATAAGATTTCATTTAAAGGCTCCAGTGTTTCAAGGCCGTGTATCCTCTGTAGGATGAATATGTGTGTGCAGTTCAATGGTACTGGTGAAAAGCCCCCTGTTGCTATGTAAGGTTATGCAAGCTCTGTTCTCCAGCCTTTTTGAGGATTATTATGAATAGCCTACCTTAAATTTAAACACAATGGAAAATGATGTTTGCATATGGAACAAGCTGGTCTAACTACCTCCAAATGGCCACAGATAACTACTTCACGGAGTGAAAGCTATCTGTTAGAATCCCCGTTCATCTCAGCATCACTTGATATTGAATATGAATCTTTGAGCGTAGACATGAAGTTGTTATTAGTTAAGTATTATAAGTAGACTGTCTACTTAATATGCTAACTCTTTATTGTGATGATTTCCCAATAGACATTCTACTGACCATAAGTTACTTTGCAAGTACATGTCAGCTACTAACCCTAACCCCTTATTCTTCTAACCTCAACCCTACAACCAATACTCTAATGAGAGTTAGTTGTAAGGCAAGGCAAGGCAAGGCAAGTTTATTTATATAGCACATATCATACACTATGGCAATTCAAAGTGCTTTACACAGAAAGGAATTAAAATAATCACAAAATAAAAGCAATGAAAATGAAAACAGTTATAAAAGGAATTAAAAGAGTAAAAAGATGATACACAGATGAACTTCTCATCTGGCAAAACACCGGTGTATCATATTTTTCACAACTCCCAGTTCTTCTCTGAGATTTTCCTATGGTGATTAAACAGTGTGAGTGGTGTTATTTCGGCCCCTAAGAAATCTATTGGACGTCTCCGATGGACCCGATTTTTCCCTAAAAACGGACAGGAGGAGCTCTGGGACTGACTCACGGGGTAACCTCTGGTTCTTTGTCCCATCAGTCCGCACCCCAAAAACCCCATTTGTTCGGTGTAGTTGTAGGTGCAACTTTACTTATAGTAAGCCGAATGTCTATAGAGGAGTGTCAAAATAAAGTGTTTCCTTTTTCGTGTAAAAATAATATTTTATCATGAATAAATTGGCCATCAATGGAGAAAGACACCCCAGATGTAGCTATAGCATCTTCTCATCCATGTTAACCACCAATTTCCATGGTTTTTCCATGACTTTTCAAGTAATTTGTGATGGATAAGGACTTTTAATAAACATTTAACAGGGAGTGCACTCACAATCCGAGTGATTTATAGCCTATTAATATTTATGTTCATTATTGAGATTTCCAATACTTTTCTATGAATTTTACAGGCTTGGAAATGACCATTTTCAAATGACTTGATTTTTAAACATCCTTAAAATGAGACAAATTTACTAGGCCTAAATAGAGTGCTGCAGGGATGACATTTTTTTGTAGGCCAAAATGCGGAATTGAGTTGTGATCTGGGAAATGTTAACTTTCGCCTGCTAGCATTGAAAGCATACAATCCCACCCTCCCTGCAAATCGCCATCCAAAGCCACACCTCGTCCAAAACACACACAGACCAGAAGCGAGACGACCCGAGACAACGTTATTGGATTACATCATGTGTCATTCACCTGTGAGAAAACTTTACAGTACAGTGAGGGGAGAAACAGAAGCGCTTGCTTGCATACATAAGTATGTGATTGTGAAATGACTCCAGTTCAGAAGTTGACCTGTTGACATAAAGTAAATAATGCACTGTATTCAGCTTTATTCATATGCGATTTCAGGACGTAGCGGCAACACAGTAAAATCTCACTGAATTATCTGGATAGGGCAAAGTCAGCGGATCATAGAACTGTACTGCCAAACTTGAAATGTATATACTTGCCACTTGTTGTCGGTTCAGAAGGAAAGGTTGTTAGGTTGTTGCTGTTTGCCTGCTATTCTCACTGTCTGCACAGCATACGTGAAACGCTCTGATGACGTATGATGTCTGCGTTATGCAAACACACGTTGACTGACATTAAAAACACACGGTATCATTTCATTCAGACCGAATGCAATGATTGAACGAACATTTTATGGTCCTGCGGACGATATACATTTTATGGTCCTTCAACAGAAAATATTTATTTATAAAAATACATTTAGACCGCTTAACATGGTGATTGCTATCAGGATATTTGGAGACTTTCAACCAGCATAACAAAAACAAATTCTGTATAGAATCACCTTTTGCACCTTTAATTGGTTCCATCGTCCCAAAGTCAATGTTCTTTTGGGTTTTTTTTTTTTTTTTGGTGAAATGCTTGCAGTTTTATTCAGGCATTTCAAGTTTTCAAGTTTTATTAAATACATCGGTAATACCCCTTGGTGATTTTTGTATGACATTGAAGTCACGTGACCTTGGTGTAGTTTGACCGTGGTGTAGCCCACGTTTAGTTTAGTTTAGTTGCATTTCTAGCTTTTTAGGCTTCAAAATGAATAAAAGTGTTGTTCATTTGTGAAGATCATCATGATGAACAAAATGTTTAAGAATCATACACTTTTCTTGGTCAGTTTATTTTCAGCAATATCCCAAAAATCTATGGAAAAATCCTAGTTTTTCTGTTTAGTTTGTTACAATGATATTTTTGCAGTCTCAACCTCTACTGATTTGGAATCAAACAATCCAATTCCTTGATTCATAATCATAATTTCCATGACTCACCATTGTAGCAAGCTAGCTTGGAATACATCGGTAATAAATATTGACATTACTTTGATTTATTTATTTATTGGTCGGCAGAAAAGATGACAAGAGCATTGTGGTCAAATGTAAGTTGTGGCATTACTTGACTCTGACATTACATGGCTTGCCCATCCACATCCCTTAGATCCCAATATACATAATACCCACCTATCAAAAGTCTTTGTTTTTGTGAGCTTCATGTTTCTTGTGTAAAAAGATTTCTATGGGTTAGTTAGGTACAGAGACATAACGTGGAAATGTAAAGGAACTTCGTCATCGGAAAAGACAAGGCTGGTTATGAACACGTAATATGAGTGGCATATGGGCAACAAATGATCTTTTTCTTTATCATAACAGTGACTCCGGAAGAGAATACACAGGGAGACAGCACACTAATATGCTTACCAGATCACATAATTCAGTGAAAAATTAATAGAAATGATGACTCGCTAAAGAGATACAACTCACTAAACATGTAAATATACCAATATAACATGCACTGAGAGGCGCACATGCAATGTCAGAATTTTGAGAAGAAAATACGCAATTACCAATTCTATGGGGTGTAACGGAAAAGTTATATAACAAGTGTAACGAATTACTGTTGACGGAGTAATACGTACAATTTGTAATATTAATGAATAAATAAGTAAAATTACTTTTTAAATGAGTAACGAGTAATGAGAAATACATTTTTAAGTAAAGAGCTCACCACTACTTTGGATTGGCCTACAAAAATACGTCATCACTGCATCAATGCACCGTTGAGTAAGACAATTAGACTTGTACAAAGTAGAATAATGCAAAGTACACTATTGTGATCAACATAGCATGCATTATGTGGTCAATTAAGAATGAATGTTGATTGAGTACTCCCTGAACTGCAGTACTTTACTAACACAGCATCAGTGACGCTTTATCACCCGCCGTAGCTTGAGTTGTGCTCTTGTGGACACTGAGAGTATGGCACAGAATCAGTCAAAATTAATTTGAACCATTGTGCAGTGAACCAGGTTCAACTTAACAGGAGGGTAATTGATTTTGACACAAGCTCCCCCGGTTGTCTTACCAAAGACAAACACTTTGTAAGTAATTTTACCATAGGGAAAACTAGAGAAAGCCACTGAGCAGTAAGAAAGGCTTGTGATCTGATTTTATTCCTGAAGGAGGTTCTGTCTTAAGATACAGACGAACAGGGTTAGGGAAGTTACTGAGATCACAGATCTGTTCTTCAAAGTTGAGAACTTAAGGGAGACTCCTCTAAACGGTACATCAAATTATTATATAGGCTAAGTGCTGCTGATCGTGACAAACGTACAGATGGCAGAAACCTATTGAGAATTCAAGAAACAAAGTAAAGATTTAAAAGTGAAGTTCCAGTTCAATATGTAGAGGATTTCCATCTTTTATCCACGTAATAACCTCCAAACGCTATGCACATTTCATACTTTTATAGATTTTCTATAATAAAATAGGTCTTCCAGTGAATCTCGGCCATTTACACCACTGGCTAAAAGACAATACATGTCATGTGGTCAGTTAGCATCATGTATTGAGCGTCATGAATGTGATTGCAGCTTTGATTGTAATGATTTCAATATAAGGATACAATTTTGACACGTGTGTCCGTTCTGTGTAAATGGAATATTTTTTTAAAAGCTAAACATATTATATATAATATAATATATTAATAAAACAATAATAAAACTAAAACACAAACTAACATAACACTTTCATTGGTTGGACAAACAGATTAAAAATGAAAGAAAAAAATACACATTTCAGTTTTTAACTTTTATTCTAGCTTAATGCATTCTTTCTTTTAATCAAATGCTGGTAAGTTTCATAAAAATAAAAAAAATAAAAACAGTTTGAGCAAAAAGCTGAGAAAATCACGTTTTTGTCAAAGACTGTCTGGATGGGATTCAGATTGATGATCAAAGGCCAGATGGAGTAGATTGAGTCCATCAACACCCCCAAAGCTTCACGGTCCTATAGCTCGTCCTGGGTCGACATTTCATTCGTGAACGTTAGGCAGTTTTGATTCATATGCTGTTGATCATGTTGTTTGACATATCCATATGCTTACATACTATTGCTTGTTTCTGCTTCTTCTTCGTGTGTCTTTTGATCAGGAGATTCAGTACTCTTTCAGAAGATACGAAATAGCGCCCCCTACTGTAAAACAGTGAAAACACGCAAAGACGGAAATTTACGTCAATGGCGGGGAAGCGTTGTCTCATAAATTATAGAAATTTCCGTCAATGGCGGGGAAAGAGTTAATAAAGAGATAAAGCTAAGATATATTTGAATAACATGATTCCAGAGGGGCCTCAAAAGCTATAATCTATAATATGTACATAATATGTTTCATTATTTTAAATGATATGTTCTAAGAATTCCATAATCATGTTCCTTTGATCTTTTGTTTTTATTTTAAGTTGACTTCTGTTCAATTTAAATGTCATCCTTAGCCTCCATCTTATTCTGGTCCCCATGGATACTCTGGCATCTCTACTTATGCAATAAATACCTGAGGAGACTGATTCACATCTTGTAAATTAAATGTCTGTAATTCCCTGTAACCTGCTGGTCCACAGTAATAGATCCATCGCCACAGGGGACGTCCAAGACTAGATGGAATGACACCTCATTTCTTCCTAAATATTGTTTATGAGACTTTCAATCTAGTTCATTTTAAATTTCTATTTGAAAGCCAAAGATGGATGACTTTTGCCTCAAGGTCACTGTATTGTGAGCAGAGGTTGACAGGTACCTGAGCAGGTGAATAAGCTGAACAAAATCAGTGTGATTTCAGCAGCAAGGTCCAGCCTCAAGTATTAAGAGCTCCTTCAAGGTGAAGGTTACCGGGGCTAGCGATGGAATTGTAACAGCTTATGTTCCCACAATCACACTGCAATTTTTTCCAGCATTCTTTGTCTTGTTCTCAGTAAAAATATGTAAACATAATTAAAACAAAACCAGTATATATTAAGAAAATTTAAGTATAATAAATATTTAAACATTAAAACAAGGTAAATATATTAATTAATATGATCTATTAAGAGTTTTTTTCCCCCACCATTTGAGGATTGCTTTATTTTGGCTTGAGCATAAATCTATTAACATGTAATGAGGTTTATGCTTAAAAAAGAGGAAAATAAATGGCAGTAGGGTATAAATAAAGCTTCCTTTAACATCAATTGCACAAAATATTCTGTATAATGGAGCAAGGTTAAGATGTTTTTCAAACTTTTCATTGAAAGGTTATTTTGCTGCAAAAAACTTGAAGTGTAAGGGGGAAAATATATAATATATATTTAATTATGTATTAAAAGACACACACACACACACACACACACACACACACAATTGAAAGCAACTTCTTGAAAAATTTTGGTTTTAAGTATTTTTTTAATACTTAAATACTTTTGCAATTACCTATTTTTTGCTTAGAAAAATACTGGTATTTTCAAACAAGTCAAGGAAAGGTTAGGGAAATCTCTATAATGAACATACATTTTTCTAGTTATGCTGAGCTCTAAGATATTTAATGCTCTTGAAATTGCTCTTTGTGATTGCGGTCAAATGATTGTTAAAAATCCTTATCCGTCACGAACCATTGGAAAAAATCATGGAAATTCACTGATTAAAATGTATGGGAACCCTGACGGCTGGAGACTTGTGAGTTCAAACCCTGGAGGGTCTGTGGTTTCCCTAATGGTACCATAGCAAGTAAAAGGAAAAAGAAAAAGAAAAAAAAGAAGAAAAAAAAAAAACAGTATGTAATGCTTTCTGGCATTTTCTTCCCCTCTCCGTGTGCCGGCTCTCTCTCGAGCTATGATACTAACGCCAAGCACAAAGTATCTTTCCCCAGAATCTAGCTATTAACTCTATGACCGATAGCTGCAGTCAAAGTCTATTACCTCAGTCATCCACTTTCATAAGGACAGGCTGGCCACAGGGAGGCGATAGGACGCCTCACCCCCACCTGCTATATTTGTCCTGTGCTCCCTCCCTTTTGCCCCGAACCCAACCCACCACCCCCCTCCCACCCCTAGTCATGCAGCCACTAAATCATCAGCACTGGCCCTAGGGCAGCTCAATAGCTCTAAACTGGATCACAGACAGTTTCTAAAACTGCCATCCAGCCGGGTGGACCCACACACACACACACACAAGCCCCCACATTTTCCCTAGAAACATTTCGGTGCATGTGTTTATGTGTACAGCGGAGAAGAAATACGATGACAGGCACAGCACTTGTATCTCCTTGTGAATCCCTTTTTAATGATTTCCATTACTGTAAGTGGAGATGCAGCGAGACAGTAGTGCAAGATTGATGAGGCTCTAGGTGTAATGTTAAAACAGTCTTGGCGCTGTGCTGGGACTCTGAGCAGGCGGTGTGAAAATGCCAGGGTATAGACATGGGGAAATACCTTATGACTGTACCGCACTGTGCATCCAGAACCAGCAGCCACTGCAAAACTACTTTCAAATATAGAACAACACATTATATTCCCTTCCCTGAAAAGGCCAGATTAGACCAGCGGCATTATCCAGACTTTATTGGTTTATCCATGCTTTATGTTGGCTATGATTATTATGTGCTGGTCTTTAGTTGGTGGACCACCACAACCATGCTGTCCACCATTAATCTAGCATTATGATAATAATTAAAAGTATAATTGAAAACTAAATCGTATAGTATATATTAGTATTAATAATAGACAAAAGCCATTTTACTTACTTTTTACTATTTTACTAACTATTTTACAAAGTGTGTGTTTTTAATCAAATAATTTTAGCATTGGCATAACAGACTTTTCAAAAACATTTTTGAACATTTACCTCAGTCTTCTCAGTGTCACATGATCCTTCAGAAATCCTTCTAATATGCTGTTTTGGTGCTCAAGAAACATTTCTTATTATCATCAATGTTGAAAACAGTTTTTCTGGAAACCGTGCTACATTTATTTTAGGATCTTTGATGAATCGAAAGTTCAAAAGAACAGCATTTATTTGACATAGACATATTTTGTGTCTAAAATGTTGTACTGTCACTTTTGATCAAATCAATACATTTTTGCTGAATAAAAGTACTAATTTATGCCAATCAATCAATCAATCAATCAACCAATCAAGCAAGCAAGCAAGCAATCAAATAAAAACTTATATTTGACCTGAATCCAAAAATGTCTAACTCAATGCAGGTACTATAATGAAAACTTAATTATCCAGAGAGGAATTTGCACAATTATACAATCTCCAATACGTCATATCGTAAGAAAAGGACCCTAGTCTTTTCAGCAGGGTGGACAGAGACAAATCTCACAACACTCATGCACGTAACATAACGTAAAAGTGATTTTACTGCAAAACAAAGGCTCAGTAATGTACGCTATTGGTGTATTCACTGACTGAGACAATTGGAAGAACTTTATCCTTCAGATCACTAAGAGTCGGACACAACTGAGTGGATAAAACAACAACAACCACAACAATAATGATGTATACCCACCCATGCCCTCAACATAGAGATGAGATGGGAGCGATTCTTGTTTGCCAGTTAAGATTTTCTATTTCAGTTATGCCTGTTGGCACTTTCCATTTCAGAGAATCTCCCTCCTGCTGTTCAATAGTCCCACTCATCTGGAATGATGTAGTTTGAGGAACAAATGCCACCACAACACTAGTGAACATTGTTGCCAAGCAAAAAGGACAAGCAATCTTGCTGGCAGGAATATTGACTCACAGGTAGATGATTGTTTTAGCTCCATTAAACTGGAAATGGATGTGCTCTTAGAAAATGTAATGAAAGGAAAAGGCAATTATTCTGCAATATGCTGAGGGTTATTCTTCACCTCACTTTGCAACTCCCATATGAGCAAGCTTTCCATAAAAAGTGTGGGAAAAAAATGTGTAAACAAAGAGAAATCAGCATATTAACATGTTGCTCTGAAAGAAGAATTGAAACCCATCTGAATTATACCTACTGGCCAAACGTAGATGTTAGTAGGTGGCGTAATTATGTTTTTGAATAGCCAAATTGTTTATTTTTACCCTTTGTATTTATTTATTTGGCCCCATTATGAAAGTCCCAATCATAAAGTTATGCAGTTGTGGAGTTTGTATTTTGGCAGGTAAAAGAATGTTAAACACTTTATGTCAATCATATCAAAGATCTGAAAATTCCTGGTCTCACATTGCAACAACTGTTTTCACTTTAAAATAAAAACAACAACAGCAAATGCAGCCAAATCCATTATTTACTCTTAACAAAAGAAGCATGTAAAATCAATTGCACAGTGTGTGTCTTGTTTTTGGATTTTATTTTAGAAGTAACCTCCTGTACTCACTGAAGAAATACCAGGAAAGCAGTTTGTAAGCCAATATTACATGTGCAACTGATTCAAACCGTACCTACAACATTGTCGAAGTAAAATTCTTTATTGAAAATTGTTGTTTTGGCCTTTATGAGCGTAGGGATTTTTTTTCTAATAACCTTTTGAGGTGATTTGCAATATTATTCCTTTTTAATTGCATATAGAGCATACAAATATGGCCCAGAGTTGCATACTATAAACTGTTGTTGTTGTTGTTGTTTTTTCAGCTAGTTGTCAAAGTATTTTTTTATTTTTTCCATTTATTTAACTTGTTTACAAAAATAAACAAACTAAAAATAAATAAAACTATAGGCTGCGGCTATTTGCACTAAGTGTAAATAGCAACAAAAAGTATTCTCTTTGCACTGGTGTAAATTAGATACTTAGAGCAAATAGTGGCAGATACTAGGCATATTTGCACCTCTGTAGATTGTAGTATTCCATAAAACAGTATGCAATAATAACAACATATTCAGTGTATATAATTATCAAAATCGTAAATGGATGGTGTTTACTTGTCCCTGTCCCTAAAGCCCTCCCCGACACTAACCCCTCAACCACCCATTAAACACTTTATTCCCACTATTAATTACCTGATAGGGACTTTGTCAGGTTTATGTTGAGGGGCCGTTTTTATGGATTTTGGCCATTCATTTACACGACAACAGCATTTTGGGGGCCTGAACATGCAAACTTTTGAAAACGGGTTTCAATGTGCAGGTTTTTGAAAAATACCATTATTGTCTCCGTGTAAACTACAAAAATGTGAATTTGTGAAAACGGCGACATCATGCATATGCATATTATGATTAGCCTCCCTTGTGTATTATTTAAGCCTTTAGTTCTCTCAGTTCTTGATATTCCTTCAGTGTGCACTTTTTTTTTTATGTCTACTGTCGTTGACATTATTTTTGGATCAGTGATATTTTACTCTCATTGATTCACTATTATAGTTTATATCTACAAAACGAAACTTGCTACAACAGACAGGTTGAAAGCTACAGTATATGACACCTCCCTAATCTCAAATACAAACATTGCATTTTTAATCATATCCTGCTCTTTAAACAGGGATTTTAAATTAAACAATGCACTGTACACACTGTGCACATACAGTCCCACTGGGTTTGAAGAATAAAACTAAAATGGACCACAAAATAAGAGAACGGGGTATTGGCCTACTGCAGCATGTCATTTTGAAAGAATTTTACAGCATGAACGGAAGAGAGGAATAGAAAGGCACAAAACAATGAGGATCTCAATTAGTGACCTTTTTTTGGCATTTTTCTGTCTTGTTCCCATGATTAAATACCTTCTTTGTTGTCTTGTACTCCTGATGTCGCATTAAGCTAAGGCATATCTCAGGTAAATCCAGACTTGAGCCTGATTAATACCCAGCTGTGAATGAATCAGGGTGGAGTAAATGATCAATGGGTCGAACAGGAGGAGCGGGCCAGTGAAATTAAATTAACTCCAATATGTCAGCCGTCCAGAGACTGATTATTGTCCTCAGCCCTCTCACAAATCTCTCATTTGCCTCAATTTTTTTGCAAATGGAAAAAGGACAACTTGGTGAGATTCCAATTTAATCCACATCTCTCTGGGAAAATGTAAAGACCCTTGTTTTGCTGGGGTAATTCATCATCAATCTCTGATTTATAATTGAATATTATGTAGTTGCATTCTTGGTGCATATTAATTTTCGCCACAAAGAGAAAAACATGTCTAATAATGGCAATGGTTAATGATATACAGTATCGTATATTTATATGTAAATTTTTTAAATATAAGTGTTTCAAAAATAACACATTTCTGATGTGATGAACACGATGAGTATGTGAAGATAGTTGGGTTGGGAAGGCAAAAACAAATATTGGGATACACTATGCAATCCTTTTGCAAGACTGCAATGCCTTACTCACAGAAGTATAACTCCGATTCTAATTCCGTTGTCACAGAGAGGATTTTAAAGTATTTTCAGCTGTGTTTATTGATGCAGGTTTTTAGTGTATCTCTGTACTGTGTGTGTTGCAGTGTACATGTTGTGGCTGCACTTTTCCTTAAGAACTCTCTGATCTTTACTCCTAATTACCATCTTGATTTCCCTAGAGGTGTCTTGGCTGAAGTGCCAAATGCTCTTGTTTCTTTAATTAATGTACAGAATTTTGAAACGCACGATAGGCATTTAAGGCAGCTGTTCATTCAGTCGTCTCACAGGACTTTTGTGATGTCTGTATTAATATAAACTTACAAGTTCCTTAAAAGTGCATTTTAGAGAAAAGTTCCCCTTGTCTCTTATTTAGTCTGCTCAGTGGTTCTTAACTGGTTTTGCTTCAGATTTTACCCATCATCTGTATAGTGTAGTTTTTTTAAACAATACATAATGTCATGCAATCTGGTTTGAATGTGCCCTTGTTACAGTGTAATTATACATTTAAGTACTGAGTATTATTAATTAACAGCATGTACTTACTATAGGGTTAGGATTAGGGTTTGGGTTAGTTGCATGTAATTATGCATAATTTACTGTTATTTACTACAGTAAGTACATGTAAAAAATATATCAACGATACAGTAAAATTTTGTGTTAAAAAAGTGTTACCAAATCTTCCAGTTAAAAGCTGATATTTATTTTGCCATAGAAAATGCACAGTTTTATGATTGGTTGCATTTTATTAGGTATATGTGTTGTAAATGACATACCATACTTTAATTGCTTTTATATAAAGCTATATATATATATATATATTAAATAAGTATAATTACTAATTTTCCCATTTTACAATTAAAATATAATAATATTATTATTATAAGAAGAATAAGATTTACCATATTCATGAATCATTTTTCCATTTAATGGTGTCTCTGAATGTCCCCACGGGGAGGATTTGCCAGTTTTGGCTCACTTCTGTGGACACTTTTTGCACTCGTATTGCTATGCAAAACAACACACACACAGACAGGTTATGTATATTCATGCTCTTTAAGTCTATTAACAGGATGTCTCTAAAATAAACTATTGGATGTTGTGGATTGAATCACAGTCTGTTTCTATATCCCGTGTCTATTTGGAACAGGATCAAAGGCCTTGCTCAGTCAGGTTGATATTGAATGTCGTGGCTGATGCTTTAGGGACATTAGTGCTTGCTTTGCTTGAATTACTTGTGTCCTGCTGACCTAATGGAATATTAACAGGGAGGCTGAGGCTTATTAGACACAGTGTGTGTCCCAAACATCAATGGTATGTGGTGACAGCATTGAAGAGAAATGTCTTGTTTAAGGACTGCTATTGGATTGGTAACTACATTCTGTTATTCTTATGCCAATGAAGTTGAAAAAAGAAAGAAACTACAGATAAACATACAGGTTTGTACTAGCAAATCTCTTGTTTTAGTATAAACTCATTACAGTAACAGTATGAAAAGGGTCTGCAGAGCCTAATGATGTGACATTATTTGAAAATGTTGTCAGGAGATGTCGTAGAGGTCACACATGTTTTGAATGTCTAAGGATAATGGTGCGGTCTCCTCATTCTCTGGTCCTTCACAAACAATTATACAAAAGCAATTATCCAGCATGCATCAGTGAAGCGTAGCACACTGTGATTTAGCTGCAGATTGGTATCATCATTTTGTTCCGTTCTAAAAATTTCTCTCTCTGTATTTTTACGACTAACTACGCAGGCAAATTAGCCCGCAGTTGAAGCCTGACTACAAATATTCATTTTTGTGTAAGTCCTCTTTCAGGAGGGCAGGCGATTTTTGAGTTTACTTCCTCCATTATACTGTGCTCTTCGATTTTGTGTTTATTTATTTTTTACAGTGAACAGACTGGGGTGGAAAGTAGACTGTGGAGGAATGATTCTTTACGGTTATGGTCTTCCAACAAACATCCATCAAAGTGGTTGCTCCCTGCGCAGGAGAGATTTTAAATATTCATCTTCATCACCTCAGGATTTGAGCTCTTTTTTAATGGTGTACATATCCTGAAGAAAGGGATGGCAAAACAGTGAGGGGAAACGAAAGCACAGGATGAGCCTCACCTGTATAGTGTTAGATCCATGTTTGGATGCAGTTTGTTTTGTACTAGATCCAGGCCCGGAGCCACGAGGGGGCAAAAGGGGGCATTGCCCTCTCAGATCTGATCAAATAAAATGTTTAACCTTTTGAGCGGTACGGTCCCATATGGGTATAATGTTCAGTGACGTGACGCGTTGTTGGCACTGAGCCAGAGACGGACGAGCTCAGCGCTGTCATATATCAAAACAATGCCGTGTTTTCAACCTCATAATGTTTATTTTAGGTTTCAGACATTGAAATACACATAAGCACTAGTAAAACAATATATTTGGAGTTTGTAAAATACACACGGATGTCTGTGGAAGCGGTAATAACAATCTATTCAAATATAATTTGCCAACGTGTGTTATTCATATCAGACAAACATAGTGGAAGTGACTATAAAGTTTACTCTATTCTTCTCACTGTTCACCGGCCACTTTCTTACATATATTTCGGGAGAAACTGATGACTGACAGGACTCTTTGAACTGCGGCGCAAAAAAACATGGTGGCGCCCATCTCACGTTATAGATCAAGATCAAGATTATTTATAAAGGTTTTAAACGACCAAACACACTCACTTACACATTTTTGACAATCAGAATGTCAGATAGTTGATGACATGGTAAGCAAGTTTGTGAATATTTTGAATAAAAAAGGAAAAAGGAAATAAAAGCGATACACATCTGTCACATCTGTTGTTCCAAAGCAAGTGTGTATTGATTGTTCATTGATGGTATAAATTTAAGCCCCCTTAACATTTTCACATGCCCCCTCAGTCATTTCATCCTGCAGCCGGGCCTGACTAGATCGCTCTCTCCATCAGGAAATACAGATTTTTGACCGTGAACAAAAATGATTTCTGAAAAAGTGAGGTAATGGCTGCTGAAAATTCAGCTTTGCCATCACAGGAATAAATTACATTTTAAAATATATTCAAGTAAAAAAACAGTAAGTAGAATCGGTTAGTACAGTTTGAAACTGGGTATGGAAGAGGTTCTGTGCTCCGATTGGTCAACTTCACAGATATGACAGAACCCTTTGTGGAGGGCTGAAAAAAATTAAAGGTGCTGGATGTAACTTTTTCCCTCTACTAAAGCATAAAACTACCATAATATGAGTAACTGAGTTCACATACTAGTTTCTCTGAAAAACACTACAGCCAGTTATTTTACTTTGAAATGTACGTTCCGTGTTGGAATGTCTGTTTTTGTTTTGGTCTGTGAGATCTCGTCCACTGCCAGTTCACCCAATAGTATTTCGACACCCCGGGATGCCACTTGGTTGAAAACACAGCGTATTGCAGTCAGCAAACAAACTGGGACAGAGATTGCAGATTCTACCCAACCTAAAAAGCCAGCATCGGTATCCATCTAAAAATCTCTATGAACGAGAGCATATTAAAACGCGGAGACTTACGTTATAAGTCTCCTTGGCTTTCATTATCAATTGCGCTCGTTCCTGTTGCGTGTCCTCAGACTGGAAACCCGTGTGAGCGTCGAGTCTGAGGAAGAGGTGGCGGGGAAAACAACGATCTCCGATATTTTGAATTTGGACTGCAGTATTTCTGTCATTCTTACAGACTGCACCTTTAAGCAGGCTTGTCTTTCTGATGTGACATCGTGAAGCGTCGCAGACACAGCGTCGGTTGCCGTCCACTATGACACACTATATGAGGTGAAACGTTCGATTCTTGCATCCCGACGCCCATTGTCCTTTTTCGAATCACCAAAGCACCCTACTTCAAAAGCATTGTGCCAAAATCTGGCTGATATTGTGTCAAAATCTGGCTGATATTGTGTAGTCTGAACCCGGCATTAGGAAACTTAACTTAACTTAATTATACTTTTAAGTATATATCGATCAAAAGATTGAGTACAAGTAAATATACCAAATAAACTTAGACTCTTCTGTCAGTATAAGTCAAGTAGCTATACTTCATTTTACTTTTAAGTATATTTCTGAGAAGTACATAAAGTATATTTCTGAGTACATAAAAAGTAGATTTTTTTTTTTTTTTTTTTTTTTGAAAGAAGTATACTAATAGCACACTTGAATAAACTTCTTTTTTGTAAGGTAAGCTAAAATGCTATATGTAGCACATGTACCTACAAGTACAATTATACATTATGATAAATGTCTTCTAGTATCAAATCATTTGATACTAGGCCAAATATGGATTTGTAAAATTATGTGGGAATAAGCTAATGATTAGCTTGTCTACTTGAGAGACTAGTGCTATATTTTCCCCATTCACTTTTGTGTCCACTTATTGTAAAACCCAGTGGTGAAGAAAAAATTCAAACCCTGTAGTGGAATGCATTTTAAAATCCTGCCAACCCTGTCCGCGTGCAGCTGTGGAAACCGTTTGGCATCTCTCACATGATGCAACAGTGAGACGGTGAGTGTGCTCTAGTAGAAAGCCGTCAGACAACATTTGTCTGTTCAGCTGTCACCTCGGCACTCCTGAGCTGGGCTTACTGACAAAAAGAGACAGACACATAACAGAGACAAAGAGACAGAACACAAGAAAGAGCGAGAGGGAGAAAGACACGAGGGAAAAAACAGAGACAGACTCCCTGTGGACTCGTGTAATAGGCTGTCTCTCCAAATGACCATCAGAGTTCACTTCACATTGCGATGATTGCAGGTGAAGGAACGGCAAAGGGAGAGCGACTGAAAGATGGAGCTCTTATTCAGATTGAAATGTCACTCGGGAAAGGACATATGCTAATTCTTATGTTCTGTGCATTTAGTACGTGCTATTTAAAACAGCTTCATACTGTGCTTTGGGTTGTCAAGTTCAAACATAACTATTCAGTCACAACAAAGAGAAAAAATAAGACAGAGTCCCAAAGGAAAAGCTGATCACTCAGAGGTTGCTTTGTCAAAGCTCAGGATGTTCCATTGAAGTATAAACTTTCTCTGATGCTGCTCGTAAAATTGCTTATGAGTAATAGAAATAGACACAAATGTGACCATCTCGACATCCAGTTGTTTTTGCTTTCAGGGGAAACATCTAAGAAAGCAGATGTCTCAGTTTGTTCTCCATTTGATCTTATTGTCAATATTGGGGAAACAGTTGAGATATTGAAGAGATATCATTTGTGATTTTTCATTCCCTTGGGATGTTGTTTACTCCGGTGGTTTTCCGGAATGTTAAAATCGTTATTAGCGTACCTGACACACATCCTAAAAGGTCATCAGTCATTCACACCTATGCTCTGTTGACTTTTTATGACCTTTTATGTCTATTATAATTTGGCTAGGATTAACTGGACTTTCCATCTCCAGATAACATTTTTAAATAATGTTTTGAGACAGGCCCTGCAGACACTGTTTCATGTATACAGTTATTCTAATAAATGTATAAAAAAATAAATAAAAAAAGTCACCCTTGTATATTAAGCTTTAAGGTCAATGGCATGATGTATTTTTCTCAGGATATATTAATTTATTAAAAAATATATTGCAATTCATACATACAATGACTTGAATGCTTCTCTTGGTGAACATGTTTTTAATTTCAGAATATTTTTTGTCTTGTATCTTAAAATTTCAGATAATTCTATTTTTTTAATGCTATTTAATAAAAAATATTACATTTTAAAAATATATTTTAAATATTTAAAATATATATATATTAATATGTATACAGAAATGTGAGGTGCAATGAACATTTTAACTTTTTGAAAATATTTCAAAATTCAGAACATTTCTAAAAACTTGACGTGTTTTTGTAAAAACAACCTTTTTAAAAATATTTTTCCTTTGCTTACAGATATATTTTTTCATCTACGCTTTTCTTTTTTTTTATTTGACCTTTTAATATTTCATATTTCTAGTTTATCTGCAGTGCAAGTTTCCAATCCTTCCAATCCTTTTCAGATGTCTTTAACTGTATAATCAAGTCATTTTACTTTCAGACTTAATTGTACCAGACGTTTTGGTCTATTCATTTTAGTTAGGATAATTCATTCATTTCTATCTGTCTGTCTAACTGCAGAGTGAATCCTTGACACTCGGTCAGCAGGTGGAGTGATGTTTAATACGCACTGTTCCATGTTAGTGATCTAATGTGAGTTAGGGACCGTCTGAAGACATATGCCATCTTTCATCACATCTCTACATGTGCACACATCCATGTGCAGCCCATCCGCCTCAGAAACTGCTGTGTGACAGTGAAGCTCGCGGTATGATAAAACGAGACTGACACAGCTTAAATACTCCAATGATCCGCATTCCCCAACAGAAAAGAGGATCCGAGTGCCCCCTGCTAGTATGCAGGTGTGTGAATAACATGGAATGATTGTGAATTTCGAATTCTGGATTAAAGCTCCTGAGAGACTTTCAGAAGGGAGTACCGCAGGCAAAGGCTAAATAATTTTTAATTTTGACAGGCACAATCTTCACACACTCATTGTTGAGGGTTTTTACTGTCTCCCCAACTCAGTTCAAGAGTCACAAAGCTTCTTATTTTAACATTCAATGTCTGTGAATGTATTGGCAGTAGCAAGTCACGTTACTTGCTTTGCAGGAGCAGAAGCGTAGCAGATCTATTCCACCGAGACCAAATACATTAACATTGCCATATCCATTACCATGTCAATCTCTCCAAGAGTTGTCATTACAGAACTAAACATGCGTCAAATACCTCCGTTTTCATAGTCCACACAACAAAAAACAGCGTGTTCATATTGATCCACTTGGGAAAGCTCAACTTTTGTCAGGACAGAAATGCCGTCTCAGTCTGGAAGGCCAGAACGGAGAGAAAAAGATACGTTTTCAAAACTAAAACGAATTGATGTGGACAAGGCCTTAAATACACAGCAAGGCCTGGTGCACTATGAGTACCTAGATGATGTACTTGTAGCAAATGCTTACGTGTTGCAAAAAAAAATAATAATAATAATGTAATTGCCCCAATTGGTACACCAGTATATTTACATTCTATGGCAAAGTACATAGAGTATAGTGTAAGTCCATAGTGTGTACTACCACTAAAGATGATCTGATATCATAAACCAAAAATGTGCAGTATACAACAGAGCATATTTACTCTACTTAAGGCTCTACTTGACATTCCATTTCCAGTGTGATGAATGAACTGTAAGTAATAAGCTGAGATTGTATAGTTTTTTTGGCTTATTATTTTATCGGAAAGCATTTTTTAACACAAAGTTGGATTCTCAGATGATAATTGGATGCCACACATTGAAATAAACATACAATATAATAAGCACATGTGACAACAATGTGGCACAATGTAGTATAGCATACAAATGCAGTGTAGCATTGTAGTGTGTGGGTATGTACAGTGCTAAACGTTATTTTAATAGTCTATAATTATGTCTTTTTTTTTAGGTGAGGATTTTTATGAGCCATCTCCTTATGAACCCATGACGCCTCATCGACATTCAGATGCATTTCGCCTGGCGTCAATCATCTCAGGTAATTATCAATATTTCCATTACGAATACATTCTGGCAATGTGCTGTACTGTTTGCTGTTGATATTGGCTTATTTTTATTGCCATCTCTTATATGAAACTCAGAAAATCCAGCACTAAATGAATTATTATTATGTTCCAATACAGAACAGTTGAAGTTTAAAAAGTTTCTTCTGCCTACATTTTTCTTTTAGCACATTCCAAACATAATAAAGGGAGAAGTGAAGATAAATTAGTCATTTTCCTTTCTAGGAAAAAAAGAAACAGGAGCAAGCGCTTTTTCCAGTGAAATGGAAACCTTATAGGCATTTGTCACCTTGGCATGAGTTAAGTGTAATG
Source organism: Rhinichthys klamathensis goyatoka (assembly GCF_029890125.1). Lineage (NCBI taxonomy): Eukaryota > Metazoa > Chordata > Actinopteri > Cypriniformes > Leuciscidae > Rhinichthys > Rhinichthys klamathensis. The sequence goes on from NW_026606587.1 coordinate 791,139, forward strand.
TTTAATTCACTGACAGCAGTCATTACAGACATTAGAGGACAGAAATATTGCATCCAACCCATTATCACAGCCTCACAGAGCCTGGAACAACCAGAATAACTTTTTTTTTTTTTTTTATTATTATTATTCTGATATGAAGGAAAAAAAATAGCCAGTGAATGACAAATCTCATGTGCACTATAGAAATATTGAATTCAACAGGGTTGTCAGATCCATTTTCTTGCCATAATACCATTTTTGTGTCTTGAAAGGCCTGCTGCTGTGAGTAGCAACTTAGTTTTGCATATTTTCTTTCTTTCTTTCTTTCTTTATACAAAATAAATAAACATTGCTGCTGGGAAATGTGGACACAGCCTCCATTAGCTGATTGTGTAAACATTAGCTGATCATGCAATTTCACCGAGAGGTGAGTTAAGTATGGTTGAATGTCTTTGTTGTTTAATTGTATGTATTGTTATGGTTATCACATCTTCAGTTGATTTTATGACAACGTAAATGGGGAAAATGAGTTTGGAGACTGATTTAAAGGGATAGTTCACCCAAAAGTTCACATTCTATTATCATTTACTCACCATCATATTTTTCCAAACCATTTTTTTATTTTACTGTTTCTTCCTATCAAAGCAAGAGTCATTCCTACAGCGAACCAAAGGCTATAGTTTCTCTCTAAAGAAACCTCTAAAATCCTTGCTGATAAAAGGGAGGCCTGAGATACGTCTCATTGCGTCTCACTCACAACCCTCGCAGATTGAGATGGCATCTTTTGATTTGATGTGACAGCCCGAGTCGTTATTCTAGACTGGCTGTGTCTGTTCATTTACTACAGAGGGTGAGAGGAACAAGTGGACCGCAGCACTAACACTGACATATTGAGGGTAAAGCTGGCGGACCCGCTCAGCCCGTATCCACTCCCTGGTGGGGATGTCTCCCAATCTGGAAGTGGAACAGCCCTGTGTGCCATATTTAGGATCAGGCAACATTAATTGTGATCCCTTAGTTCTCCGACTGCTGTGATGCATAACCCTGGATTCATATATCACTGGAAGCACTATTGTATTACTGATGTTTCTATACACCTAAAGTAAAAGTAAAATCCTAAAACACACACGAGGGAAATCAATAAGAATGAATTGCGTATTAATTTGTTAAAAGCCACATTGCGACTTATGAAGTTACATATATGTGATTTATGAAGTCACAATAACAAATTCACAATTGTGAGATATAAAGCCACTTTGAGATTTTGCATATTAGTTTGTCACATTCTGAGATATGAATTCAAATTACGAGAAACAAAGTCACAATTGCAATATTTAAATTTACACTGATTTATAAACAATCACAATAAAAATTAAATTCAAAATTGTGAGATTTGACTGCATATCTGAGACTGACTTTTAACAAACTAATGTGCAAAATCTCAATATGACTTTATATCTCACTATTTTGAAATTATTTATTGTAGTTGTGACTTTATAAATCACAGTGTAAATTTAAATCTTACAATTGAGACTTTGTTTCAAGTAATTTGACTGCAAATATGAGAATGACTTTTAATAAACTAATGCGCAAAATCTCAATATGACTATATATATATATTACTTGAAAAAGTCTCAGTTGTAAGATATAAAGTTACATTGTGATTTATAGTAACAATTACAAGAAACAAATTCACAATTGTGAGATGTAAAGTTACAATGAGATTGTGTGCATTTGTTAAGTCCCATTCTGACTAAAGAAACTGTCACAATTGCAAGAAGTTGCATTGTGGTTTATAAAGTCACAATTACGAGACGTAAATTCACAATTGTGCGATATAAACTGTAAAAAATCACATACTGCATTTCAACATAAATTACATTAAACTGACTTTAAAAAATGAGTAGATTCTTGTATAACTTGCTTTACTTATTTTGATGAGTTAAAGCAATGTAAAACATATGTTGTCATAACTTATTGATCATATAATTTTTTACAGAGTGAGATTTTGCATATCACTTTGTTAAAAGTCACATTTTGAGATATGCAGTCAGATTAGTCGATACAGTAGTTACATTGTCATTTTATTGTACACACACAATTCAGAGAAACAAATTTGTAACTATGAGAAACAAAGTCAAAGTTGCAAGAACTTTTGTGAGATTTAAAGTCCCAATAACTTATACTAAATTTGCAATAACCTTTTTATTTATTTATTTATGTAATGTTTTGGGGGGTTTTTTTAGGGCAAACAGACTTCCATAAAAAACATCACTATGAATTACTAGTAAAAGATTTAGATCAAAAGATTACTTTTCAGCTTTATGTCGCAAATGCTTTGAATTTTGGTTGTTGTGTTGAATACCATGTAAACTTTCCCTTTGCACTGGTCAACAGTTCAGGATCTCAGAGTACCACTTCGTGTTGTGGTTCACACTCTGTGTTCAATTTGATAGATATCAGGCCAGGGCAAAAAATATTTGTCTGCCTGAAATATGACAGAGCATTTTATGACATGACATAAGACTCTCTTCAAGGGTCATTTCAGGTGCTGATGAAGAGTCTATTAACAGGAGAATCTTCTCTCCTGCTTGTTCACTTTCTTTTTCATTTCTTTTGACAAATCCCTCAAGCCTGGCGAGCAGAATACTTTTCAACAGAATAAGCCACTAGAAAAAGAAATGTAGACAAATAGAAGAATTGAAAGAGTAGAATATAAATTAGATGAACCCTTTCAGGCACAGTGGTCTGTGAGAAATCAACTACAGTATTAGTTTCTCGCCTTTCAATTTGCATTAAAGAAGGAATCTTTCCGTTGTGTGACATTTGCTACCGACATTGTGTCTCACCAAATTTGGGTGTGCAGTTTCTTTGAGCTTCTGAAAAATCAAGGCTAAACTACTTAGATTTTTGCAACTATTCCTATTAAGTGTTATGTTGCATATAATTGATAAAATATCATGCTACACATCTTTATATAGGAGATTAGGTGGTTTTGCACAGCAAACACTGTGGGTATACAGGAAATACCAAATCATATGACAAAATGGTGGTAAGCATTCTGTGTTTGATCAAAATGAGAGATCTTTATAATATGGTCAAACCATTTTGACTGAAAAATGAAGTGTTTTTTTTTACTTTTAGAGATAACTTTTAGTGAGAAACCACCTCAAAAATGCCTGCAAAATCCTGTTTGAAAGAAATTCAGTGACTGTCTAAAATGGTTTGAAAAGAGATTATGGTGGCATGAGACCATAATCTCTGCAGGTTCAGAATAATATGATTATGCAGTTTTATTAAACTGATAGTGGCTTCCAGATTTACACTAGCTTCAAATCTTTTGGACCAATAAAACAGCATTCAGACTGACAGTTTGAATGACGACGGCCTCTTTCATAATGATTTTCTTGCGTTTAGTATCTTCATGTAGTGTTTATTTGCTGCTCTTTGCTGTAATGGAGGTCCACTCTTACGGTCATGGCCAGCATTACTGTCACAACAGGCAGACAAAGAAGGTAATAATAATGTGAGTAATAAAGCAAGACTTTATGAGCTTTCTGCTCATATTCAGAATCTGAAGTGCACATGAAATGCATGAAAACATATTTGTGCAAAGGGAACTGGGACAATACATGAGCGAGATTGACGATTTTATGATAATACACCTTACTTCATGCATAATGTAAATAAGAAATTTAAATATTGCTGTTTATCATTAAAGTCGATTTAAGATTAGATGAGTTATGCTATTCACCTGTTAAAATTACCTTAATCTTTGTGATTCACTTTGTCTTTATTGCCTCAAGCATTTTTCTATTCTGAGTTCAGCATTGGAAATGATTGGGTATATTTGCCAGGCTAAGCCCTTAGGGGAGATGAAGCGATAGCTACATGTTGCGATGATCTGACAGCATGCAGAGCCAATGATAGCACCTAGTTGCTCACACCTGGCATTGAAAACTTTCTTGAGATTTCTGGCTGAAATTAGCAAAGACACTCTAAAAAATACTGTTTTGTTTCAACCCATGTTTGGGTCAAATACGGACAAAACCAACCGTTGGTTTAAATTAAAAAGTTTAAACCTATATGTTAATTAAACCAACGTTTGGGTTTGTCCATATTTGAAACAACCCAGCATTTTTTAGAGTTCACTGAATATGTTCAGGTCATGTAGCTTATGTTGAGTTTCCAACTTACAAAATGTTGAGTTTGAATTTAGTACATTTTTGAAAGCAGTTTCTTGTAATTATTATCAGTTATAAAGGGCAACGTGACTTTAGATTATTATTGTTATTTTTTTATTTTTTTTGAACAAATTGAGAAAGAGTTGTAACACCGGTGACAATATTACAGTGACATATTCTCATAGTTAGTGTCAATATCAAATTACCTACCGCTGATCAGATAAATACTCAATAAATAACCCCATAATCAATCAATTAAAAAAAATCTATTGAAATCTATCATACAAATACTAAACAATGTAATACTAATGATATGTTTTAATATCATATGAAAAATAAGAAAATGAATAACATTTTCAGCCGTTGAATTATTAGAAAAATAGTGCACACCTTTTAGAATTATTAGAAAAAAGAGAGCCGCGTCCATGCACTTCGTGAAAGTACGGGGTGCTAGAGACAGGCCGAACGGCAGGACAGTGTATTGATAAACCCGATCGTCGAAGGCAAATCTCAAGAATGGCCTGTGACGGGGTATTATCTGAATCTGGAAATAGGCATCTTTCAGATCGAGAGATATAAACCAGTCCCCCTGGCGAATGTGCGCGAGGAGTTGTCTGGTTGTAAGCATTTTGAACAGTCTTTTCATAAGAGCTTTGTTCACATGCCTCAAATCCAGAATGGGTCTGAGTCCCCCGTCCTTCTTGGGCACGAGAAAATAACGGCTGTAAAAGCCTGACTCGCTCAGAGAAGGCGGTACCGGTTCTATGGCCCCTTTGCACAGCAGTTTTGTTATTTCTGAGCGAAGTAGGTGTGCTACTTCTGCTTTCACTGTCGTCGCGGTCCGCGCTCGAAACCGAGGGGGACGGCGAGCAAACTGTAACGCATAACCCTGCTTTATAGTGCTTAGCACCCACTTCGATACCCCTGGGATGCTTTCCCATGCTTTTATATGTGCAGCTAAGGGTAGAATGGACTCCGGGCTCTGGTCGCCGCGCTGTGCGGGCTCGAGAGACTGAACCGGAGGAGCGGGCGCAGCGCGGCTTTATGTGAAGCGGGCGGCTTGGCCGTGTGACAGCGAGCAGATAGAAGATGTGTGCACGTGGGCACATCTGCTATGGGCAACACTCGAGCAGCATTTGCCTGCTTCATGAGAGTGGGCTCTATGTGAGACACGGGAAGTGTTGTGTTTACATGTAGGGGTGAACACTGGGTTGTGGGCACTTTTACTACACATAAAACACCTTCGGCATGAGCCGGATAACCAGATAACTTGCTCTTTATGAGATTTCTCTGGGTCGCCGTAAAAACGGCGTTTGTGTGCAGGCGAGCGGGTTGTGTAACCGACTCGTTGACTGCTAAATGATCCACTGCAGTAGCCTGTGATGAGGGGACTGACAGGGCTAGAAGCTTTGACGGTGGTCCGGCCGCGGCGAGACACAACCGTCTTTTTCCTCCTGATGGTGCTAGGAGAGCTTCGCGTGCTCAGGTTTCAACGCGATCCTAGGCCGAGGCCCTCGTGGGGGGTGCGGCCTGCTGCGGTTAGCTGCGAAGACTGGCTGTTCTGTCTGGGCTGAGCTGGGCGCTGCGTGGCGGCTCGTGCAGGCGGCTGGTCACGTGGGCGACCTGCAGCGGAGCTAGTGCGACGCGGCAGGAACAGGTTCATGGCTTGCGACGTTTTCTGCACCTCAGAAAAACGCTCGACGATCCCGTTCATTGCTGGGCCGAAGAGACCGGAGGGTGAGAGAGGGGCGTCGAGGAAAACGGATCGCTCAGACTCTCTCATGTCAGCCAGCGTCAGCCAAAGGTGCCTATCAGTTACTGTTAACGAGGCCATGCATCTCCCCAGGGCCTGGGCCGCAGACTTGGTAGCGCGAAGGGAGAGATCTGCGCGCTCCTCAGGTCCGTAATGGCAGCTGGGTCCTGGCCTTTCTCGTCCCAAGCCGCAAGTGGACCGAGGCATCTTTAAAAAGACGCTTGTGCTCTTTTAGATGCTCGGATTGCAGTGAGAAAAAAAAGATACAACGCCGGATAGCGTAGCTCGCTTCGGAAGGCTGAAGGTGGCGAAGGCGGCCGGCTTCCTCAGTCACTGTCCTAGCTGGCTTTGTCGCTGTTTCGACGGTGGCGGCTTCTCAAGGTCCAGCGATGCAAGCAGCTTCGCTGAAGAGATGAAAATCAGAGAATCAGCCTCCGAGCCCCGCTTATATAGTCCCATTCTGGCGGGCTAGGACGCGGCGAGGGCGCGAGCGCCCTCGATTGGACGTGACGTCACGTCGGGCTCACTGGTAGGCTGTGCAGTTCCCGCAGGGCAGCCTATGAGCGTGCTAGAATGCCGGCTCTAGGTCTGCTAGCTGCTGCACTACGTTGACAACATATACAAAATTAAGGATCATTTTTTGGCTTCAATATCTCGAGAAGATGAATCTTTCCCGTAGCGTAAGCTAAACTTACGCAATACGAGAGAACCTCTCGTAAGAGAACCTTGGTTCCTATCCCAGGGTCCAGTGCTAGGAGCTCTTGCCATCGAGTTGCGCTCTCGACAGATGCTTCCCTCACTGGCTGGGGAGTGGTTATGGAAGGCGGCTCAGCTCAGGGTCTCTGGAGGACCTTTGGTGCATGTGTCCTCCGTGGTGCTTGTAGACCAGGACAGGAGTATGGCGGCTTAGAAGCCTTATTATATTAGCAGGTAGTGATGTAGTACTCGAGTCCGGTCTCGAGACCGATTTCTGATTTCTCGGACTTGTCTCGGACGTGTTCCTTCAAAGACTCGGTCTTGACTCAGTCTCGGACCCCAGTGGGAGGAGAAGGACTCGTAATTTCAGACCGAGTCCTCGAGAATTTTTTTTTCCAACGCATTTTTTTTTTTGTTCATATAAAATAAAACCACGCAATGGGCGTCGGAAACAAAAAAAAATGTGGGTGGGTCATCCTCCAGATTTTTTTTTTTTTCTGGAGTAGATTAGGGGTGTTCCCGAAGCCAAATACCTTATCTAAAATATCTATGCAATAATGAGTGAAGTGAATGAGTGAGAGTAAAAATGAAACGAGCGCAAATCCGTCTATGCGTGCATCTCTCAGAAACCACAGCTTGGCAAGAGTAATACCGTAAAACTTCAAATAATAGCCGAGTCCCAAATAGACCCCTGTTTTTTTTTACACGCCTGGTGTGGCTGCAGGTTTGGGTAAATACAGCAAGAGCAGAGAGAGAGAGAGAGCGCCCCGGCCGCGCGCGCGCACTCTCACGTCTTCAAACAACACGAGCACTGTCTTGCTCTCTCTCCCTCGCACATATTAATCAAAATCAATTGACACGATAGTAAAAGGGCGGAAGACTGCAGTTTCACATGGAGCATTTGGAGATTTTTAGAGATTAGAGACAGGCCTATACACTCAATGAACAACATCTCAACACTAAATTATAAAGGCCTGTCTCATATAGACGCCTGTCTCAAATACAAGCCGGTGCAATTCGACGATTTGGGAAAATAAAAGCCCGGGCTACTATTTGAAGTTTTACGGTATATCAACTCAAATAGGATATTGTATATTATTGTATGTATATTTAAATTATTTAAGCTTTGTTCAATATACAGGCTACTCGAATGAATTGAATAAGCACAGCACGGTCACAAATCAAACAGCGCGTTAATTGCCGTCTCTGCGCGTCTCCGTCTCAGTAACCAGTTCTATAAATAGCCTATAATTAACTAAGATTCATATACATTAATTACTACACAATGTGTCAATTTAAATGTTTTAAACTTTGTATGATGTCCCATAGGAACCTGAGACTCGCGCTTAGGACATGGCAGTTCTCCGTTACGGACGTGACCGCTCTGGGAAAGCGGCACTAAAGACTGCTTTAAAACTTTCATCGAGACCTCAAACAGAAAGCACAAAGCCTTTCTTTAAAGTGAATTTCGTTTTGTATTAATTGTATTTTAATTTTAATCAATGTTTCAGCAACCAATTGCCTGGATTTAATAAATAAGAAGTAAATATAGCAGACAATAATCACGACACGGAGGCGCCGGCGCATGAACTGGAGCTCGTCTCATAAATGAACCGAAACTCAGCGTAGCCTTACTAGCCTATAAGTATAAGGTAGCCTACTTGCCTCACAGACCTGAAAAAAAATATATATATAGAAAGCTTTTAAGCAGAACAATTCAAAACGAAAGAAAACAGACTGCTCTCTGCTTATGTAATGCGTATGAAATGTGCATTTCTCTCTGGCGCGTTCACTACTGCAAAGATCGCAGTCAGCATCGTCAACTTCATCTTTGCAGCCGACACACACAAAAACACTTGTTTATTAATAAACAATTAAAATGTCTCCTTGCTATATTTGATATATTCATAATCATTACTTTTGCCGGTTCTTTGTGACAGCTTTTAGGTGCTTTATTGGCAGCGCCACCCTTACATGTTACATGAACGTGTCACACCGCGTCACCACACCCCCAAAAGAATCGAGGTTTGTATCGAATTGTGCGTCAAAAATCGTGATACGAACCGAATCGTGGGTTTGGTGTATCGTTACACAGCCCTATCAAATATAGTAACGCATTTTTTTGGCGGTAACGGTAACGGCGTTATTAAGATGGGAATAGTAATCAATTAGATCACTGCAAGTGACTGAAAAGTGAGCAGACATATGCGCTGAATTAGAGACAGTAAAGGTGAGTGGGTCCAATATCATTGGTCTTAAAAAGGGGGTGGGTCTTGTCCCACCCATATACAATGGTTCCGACGCCCATAAAATGCAATGTTGACGGGTATTATTTGAAAATGACATCCCATGGTGCAATGCAAAGGCCTAACAGTTGATTATTAACTGGGTTGATATTAAATCATGAATATCAATCTCGACTCGGACTTGCTTCCTCAAAGACTCGGTCTTGACTCGGACTCGACTGTATTTGAAAAACAACTGACTCGGTCTCGACTCGGACTCGACCCTTCAAAGACTCGGTCTTGACTTGGACTCGACTGTATTTGAAAACCAACGGACTCGGTCTCGACTCGGACTCGGCCCTTCAAAGACTCGGTCTTGACTCGGACTCGGCATAGGCGGTCTCGTCCCCATCACTAGCAGGTATCCCTGCAGCATGTGGTATGCAGCAGGCTGGTCCTCTCCACTCACATTCGTAAGGTTTTACAACTTCGACCTGGGTGCTACCCCAGGTTCACAGGTGCTCTTGTCTTAGTTGTGCTTTCAGTTTTCACACAGACAGGCTATGGTTCGAATGGCGTTCGAGCATTCTCATTCCCAAAGCGTCATCGACGCAGCTCGAGTTCCCTCACAAGGGAACGTCTCAGGTTACGACTGTAACCCTAGTTCCCTGAGAAGGGAACGAGATGCTGCGTGACTTTGCCATACTCCCTGCATTCCTGTGATCGACTTGCTTCGGCTAAATCAAGCTAATGCCGGTCAGACCGGATGTGCTTTTATCCTTTTCTGGTTGCTCACTCTCGCCATTGGACTAGTTGACACAAGTGCTTCAGACGCAATCACGCAGGGGCATTCCCAAAGCGGCATCGATGCTAGGGTTACAGTCGTAACCTGAGACGCTTACCATATATAATAAAACATCATTTTGTGGCAAAAAACATGGAAATAATTTGTCGTTTTTATCCTATTGTTTAATATATTTATTTGCTTGGTCAGTTTCGTTGTGGGTTTTGGTTCTTTTGCTGTTGTAGGACCTTTGAAATAACTGAAATCATTTGGCGAGATGATATGGAACTGTAATGCGGTCAACACCTGGCTGGAACTACTTTAGCCGTGCATTTACTGGAAAATAATTGCACACGTTAGAATGTTCGTCAACCAATCAGTTTCAAGCATTCAACAGCCCTGTAGAATAAAATGTATACGCGCAAAAATTTTAATCAAACAGGAGTTTCTGGATTAATAGTCAAGGGACATACGTTTGACACAAAATTTTGATAATGACCCCCTCAAAAAAATTTTTAAACTGAAGAAATATGTATCACACTTCTAATTTTCAATCTTGAACCATGCATGTATTGATTCAGAACATTACATTATATGAGAACACAAACTTGTGCAAAACTATAAAGATTTTTTAGTTATAGTGTAAAACTTAACCTTCAGCCACTGAGACCAATTCCCTCTTTCTCATCCCCCTTCATTCCCTTCAAAGGGAAAACACTGTTAAACACCCAACACAACCTTAGTTCAAGACATTGTTATCTTCTCTCTTCTTCCTATTACCTTACGCATATATTGTTTCTTTCCCCTTTACTGCTGGCTATATTAACTGTAAAAGCACATTTGAAATTCATACTTCACTGTTGCCTTTGTGCCCCTTCAATGGAGAAATGTAATGAGACTTTGTTTACCATGTGGCATCCCTGTCAGCAGGGGATGAGATATGGTGTGCGTTATACAAACAAGCCTGGGTCATATAGCCACTGATTATTAAACCAACAACAAGACGCTTTGTTGACGCTTTGTTGGTCCCTTTGTGGTCCCTGCCGATGCTAAAAGTTTGAATGTAAACAGGTTTTAGACTTCAGAAATGTCCACACAAATCAAACGATTCATATAATGAGGAGTGAAATTTTTCTGGATGTTTTGAGATAAAAGAGATTATTGCTGCAACTTTCAACAGTCAAAACCTCCTAAAAAAAATAGACAGTTTACAGAAATTCACAGCAAAAACTTGTTTCATACATCTGCAATAGATGAATACATTTGAATGCACAACCTCCTTCATTTGCACACATCAACACCCATTCTGTGTTTCAGACTATGACAAAGATAAATAAATACTGTAACGGTAACATTTTACAATAAGGTTCATTAGTTAACATTACTTAATGTTTTAACTAACACGAACTAACCATGAGCAATACATTTGTTAATGTATTTGTTAATCGTTGTTAACGTTAGTTTATAAAAAATATAGTCATTATTGTTTGTTCATGTTTGTTCCCATTGCATTAACTAATGTTAACAAGATTTTAATAGTAAATGTTGAAATTAACATCAACAAAGATTAATAAATGCTGTATAAGTGCAGTTCATTATTAGTTCATGCTAATGAATTTAGTAACTAATGAACCTTATTATTACCACTGTAACAAATGTATTGCTTATTTCTAGTAGTTAATTAGTAGTATAAAGTAGTATAAAATATTTTTATAATTTATAAAAAATGTATAGAAGTAATTTAATTCCTGAGGACAGTAAGAAGACGAACAAGGTAATAAAAAGCATATTATACGGATTTTGTGCAGAATTGTTTTTACTAATATTATAAGTGAACCTCAGGGACCCATTCTGTTACAGGAGACTGAAAAATTTTGGATCTCTCTTTCCATCGCTGCTTTTCTCTCTCTTCCTCTCTCTCCCAAACAAGTATTATAATAGAAAGAGATAATGAGTAATGAGAAGTAAAGAAAGGCTTCCCATTCTCCTCGCAGCAACAGTAGAAGCTAAAGACTTTCTAACGAGCTCACGCACCTCAGAGGAGATTACATCTAAACTGTGGCACTTCTCCTAATTGCAATCAGCATAGTCAGTGCCAAGAGCTGTGAATAACCCAGACTGAACCTGCTGTCCCTTTAGCCGTCCATTACACAAATTGTGCATTATTCGCACATTATATGCCCGTGTAGGTAGCCTATGCTTGGTATGAGTATTTGCACATTAAATAAACCCACATGCCTTATAAATAAACTAATTCATTAAATTGTACTGGTTATCACACAGTATTTGTGACCTTTGGTCTACCGGCAGGTCATTTTTGGTCACAATTTGTTTTACAGGTTACAGAATTACTGGGCTCCCTCCAGCATTCTTGCTGAGAGGAAGAAAAGAAAGAAAAAACTGTAAATCCTTGTTATTCCTTTGTCATTTTCACTTTTTTTTATCTCAGTATGGAGTTTTTGTGACCCAAATGGTTCTCTCTAGATGAGGCTTATAGTTTTCTATTTCTCTCTGATGCCAAATAATATTCCAAGTGTCATTTGTTGTCATGACTTGAATGTAAGAAACGTATTGGTTGAATTCACTAAAACAGTTGCACCACTTTTGTCATGGACTTTGGGCTACGGATTCCTGTGTTTGATATTTGCAGGATATCTGAACATCTCCCAATATTTTGTCCCATTTCCTTCTGTTCGGTTACAATCCCTTCTTTAACCAGGCAAATGTTTGTGCATGCTGAGCGCAGTCTGTGCTGCAGCATCCTCTGACCTCCAGACGCTGGACGCTTTTTTTATGTACATTCTCGCCAACCAATTTCATACCTCATTTACGGCTTCTTCCTCCACTGTGAGACACACCTAAAATTGCTCTCTCACAAACACACACACACACACACACACACACACACACATGACAAGAGAGCGAGGACTACTGAATCAAATTTAGAAACACTCTAAAACCACACAGTATTTTTAGATCTGGGTAACCTTTGCTTGCCGCATATTCAGAACATTGCAAATGGCTTTTGTCGATTGAGAGTAAGAACTTTTAGAGGGTTATTATTATTATGGGAACACAAGATTGCACCAATTACAGGATATTTTCTCAACCTCGTAATGTTACAGGATACAGTGAATTAAAGGATACTTTTTTTACCTCAATCTAAATAGCTGTAGATTGCACTGCAAAATAATGTTCTTATTCAGTGTTTTGTTTTTGTTTTCCAGGATAAATGTCTAACAGAAACCATCTAAACAAGATACATTTAAAACAATTTTGATGTTATTGTTAATATATAGTTAGGGCCTGATAAGTCCTTTACATGCAATTTGCAAGCAATCACATCATTACCGCATGACATAAGCTGATTGGCTTCTGCTGATCATGCAGCCAATGAGATTGCTTGCTCAACATTTAAATAGTCTGGTTCAGTGTTTGCTGTAAGCTAGTCCCGCAGCACACTATCAAAGTTCCTCTGAAACCCTCCACCAGCTCCGCCTGCTATTGGATTTATGCATGTCAATTTATGCAGTAGCAGCATATCTTACATGCACACAGCATCATGTGTCATAATTCTGCAAGAGATAGGACCCAGATGCAAATGAGCAGACAAGGGTTTTTTTTTAAGACAGAAGACTTGAGACAGCAGGGAGAGTGAAGGGTGAACCAGTTCAAACAGTAGGGCAGGGCAGACGACACGGAGAACAGATGACCACTGAGACCCTCAGTAAGATGGCAATGATGTGAGTGCCATAGGCAGCTCGCAAACTCGTAGCTTGACGTAGATCTCAGATGTAGCACCAGTCTTGCTACCAGGTAGAGGCTCACAGAACCGGAGGCTTGACACAGAGGTTAGATAGCTGCACCAGTCAGTTAAGAGTCAGTGGCAAGAGAACTCAGGACACGGGGCAGGAAGGAACACACAGAAGAACATACAAGACGAGACTCAAGACAAGACAGACAGGATATAGCAACAATGAAGAGAACCAAAATTAAACTGAAAAGATCAATGACTAGAGAAACAAAAAATAGATAAATATAACATTAGCAAACTAATGAAACTAAGATCTAAAGATGAAAAAAAAAAAACTGGAATTGCAAAAGAAAAGCAAGACTTCCACTTGACAAGACTTGAAGAAAATAACTAAAAAATAAAATTCTAAAACAAGAGAACTCAAAATAGATTATAAAGCACAATAGCTAAAACTAAGCAAAACAGAAGCAGAGAAAAACAAAATAGCAACAAGGATACTCTGATACTGGGAATAGGATAAAAAAAAAAAAAAACTAGAGTAAGCACTAAGATAATTTCAAGAGCACAAACCAGAAAACACCACACAAAAAAAAACATTTACACAACAAACCAGCAAAGACATGAGGGAAAGTCACAATTTAAAGGGACCAGAGCACATGAGGATCAGGTGAGCGCAATTAGTAAAAACAAGGACTGGACGAGGACTAAACAAGGGGGCGGGACACGAGGCGCACATGGCAAACACAAACAAAGACAGAGCCATGTGCTCAAATACAAGACTAACTTAGAAACATGAAACAGACAAGGCTGCCAGGGCAAAACCCCACATCATGTCTGTTTATTAGCAGTAAGTATACTTGCTCTGCAGCGATAATCAACAGCAGCAGCAGCAGTGTAGATCTAGTCTTCCAAGGCCAAATACATTAACATTGCCATATTCAATAACATGCTAAAGCTATTCTGACAGTTCTTTTTAAGCTGATAGAATTTGAATTCACATGTATTATGTAACAAGAATATTTGGGGGAAAAAAACAAAATGGGGTGAGTTATCAAAAATAACAATTGATATGCAAACATATCAATATGGTTGTATTTTCAAATTCAGAGAGGATCAGTAAATGCACTGCTGGTGTTTTTTTTTTTTTTTTTGTCCTCTGGAAATGAATCTTTTTCAGCCTAAAAAAAGCTTGGGAAGTAAGGTTACGAGGAAGAAAGGTTTCATGCATTGATTGCACTTGCTACAAATTGTATTGATTGCATTCAGGAGTCCCTCATGTATTTAACTGTAGTGATACTTGATCAGAGGCAATCTGTGTTATTTCAAATATCTGACAAATGCTTGTATTTGCTTCTATGGCCATGGTAAAATCACGAGTCCAGATCTACATCAAATGTATAAATCTGTAACACAGATGAGTAAGGATATGTTGGAGTCTTTAATAAGCAAGGATATGTTTGATGTAAACATTCCCATGTCTTATTAATGTCAGGCTTCTGAACATGTGTTATTAATCATTGCTTTGTAAATACAAGACCTCTGAGCAATGATGTCTACTCTGAAACCAAGATTATGCCCAACAAACATCAAGATAGTTATTAATATCAATCAGTTTCAAAATATCTTCAAAGGACTTCATGAAAATCCCTAATGTTTCCCTGAGTCGTTTGCTGCCATAACACAAGGTAATTTATATGCCTACTCCCTTTTTATTTACATAAATATTATATGTCCACTCATTTAGAGTAAACAGTTCAGACATTTAGATCATTAGCACTTTATTCATAAGTAACAAAAACCCATTCGGAGTGAAATCCATCTTTTACTCTCCACAAGGGGTCTGATAAACCATCTGTTCTCAAAGTTATACCAACACCCACTGGGTTTTATTAGTTTCTCTCTCTCCCTCTCTCTCTCCAATCACCAGAGCTGCCGTCAAGGCTAGAGACGCCATTAGGACAACATATCAATGCCGACCTTCATACACTTTTAGAGGTCCAGAACTTCCCCACAGTCTCCAGCTGATAGTTCCCCAATCCCCCGAATGCTTCGTTCAGCTGCCTTCAACTGAACGCTTACAGACGTCGCACAGCTGGATACATGCCCTTGTTTCCCTTTTCCCAGTTTTTCTTTATCTTGAATGTACTTATCGTACTTATACATCACTTGAGGTTTCAATAATGCAAAGGTTTCAGTAGGGTTTTAGATACACTTTTGGCAAGGGTACAGCTAATGTTTCATGTCCATTCTTTTGTCAGGACCTCGTTCAGTCAAAGGTCGGGATTACATGGGATAATCCACAGCGAAAGTGCATTGCCCATTCGAACTGATAATAAGATATGTTTCTTGAGCACCAAATCAGCATATTAAAATGGACACATTTTAGACTGGAGTAATGGCTACTGAAAATTCAGCTTTGCCATCATAGGAAATTATGATGTGTACGTGAGTGTATTTATATATACACACTCAGGTTTCAGGCCACTTCCCCTACATTATGAGGACATGCAGCTGTCCAAATAATTAAATAGCTAAATAAGGATTTTTTTTTATTATTATTATTATTATTAAAAATGTAAAAATGCAGGATTATGTTTAGGGGGATTATGGTTATGGGATAGACAATATCATTAGCCCAGTATAAAAAAAAAAAAAACACATCTATGGAAAGTCCTCTAATAATTGGTGTGTGAGTGTTCTGAAAGCATCCCCTGTCGGGACATTGAGTTGGAATCAGATCAAAGAGTTCATTGTTGTGCTGGAGTTGTCCAATACATCTGTGCAACTCTTTTTTCTTATGCCACCCACTCTCGATTCCCCTTTCACTCTCTTTATATCATTCTCACAAACACAATCTCACTTGTCTTTCCTGCTCTCCTCTCCTCTCCTAGGCATACATTCCGGCACAAGTAAAGGCCAGCCACACTGCTCAGATCCCAGCCGCCCATGCAACCCTTGTCTGGACGCCACCAAAGCCTGCAACCTCAATGAAAACTGCAAGCGTCAGCGCTCCAACTACATCTCCACCTGCACCCGTGCGCAGACTCAGGGCCAGCAACCCTCACAGTCTCAGTCACAGGACAGCTGCAACAGAAAGCGCTGCCATAAAGCCTTGCGTCAGTTCTTTGAGCGCGTTGACACGCAATACACCTACGGGCTTCTCTTCTGCTCCTGCAAGGACCAGGCCTGTGCTGAGAGGAGGAGACAGACCATTGTACCCTCTTGCTCATACCTAGACAAGAGCAAACCCAACTGTCTTCAGTTGCGCAACACCTGCCGCATGGATGCATTATGCAGGTAGGCAAGTCAATGCGTTTTATAATGTAGTCCTGAAATGAACTGACATTTATTCATTTAGCATATGCTTTTATCTAAAACCACTCACCATAGATAGAAAAACAAGTGATTCATCCAAAGATGCAGTTTCCATAAATCTGTAACTCTTGAATCTTTATTTATAAGCACAGCTTTACCACAATGTCGCCATGGAACAGTGACCACAAACTTATTACAGGGAAAATCCCCTTGGAGCTGGGGTTTCAAGGATAGGTCATCCAAAAATGAAAATTCTGTCATTATTTGCTCCTCCTAATGTCATTTCAAGTCTGTGTGATTTTTTTTTTTTCCAGTGGAACACAAAAAGGGACATTTTAATAATGTGCTTTTTGCTCTTTTACATGCAATTACAATGAACCGAGACTTCAAAAAGCATCAAGCTTCATAAAGGACGTAAAAACAACATAGAGGCATCATAAAAGATATACAGAGTTGTGTGCTGGTTTTGATATTCTCTGCATTGTTACCTATAACATTCATTATTCACTGAAAATCTTAAAAAAATAAATGATTGTAATATGTGGCTTATATATGGTTTCATAAAACTATTTTCGTTACTATATATCATGCTAATTTTATACAAATATATATGTTCTTTATCAATCAGTTTGACTTTAGAAGAGTAAAGTAGGAGTAAAGATATTTTAGAGACAGAACTTATTCACTTTCAATTTGTTTTTAAATAACTGTCCAAGATATTCTACAAAAACTCCACTCTTAGCTTGTGAGGATGAAAGAAAGTCATATGGTTTGGAACATCTTTTTGGATGAACTGTTCCTTTAAGTGCCTTACTCAGGGGCTTTAGTATGTGTGCTGTGCTCAAAGGCTCAATGGTGTTGGCCCACAGCTCACTCTTTGCTGAACCAGCATCCTTCCAGTTAACTGCTCTCATTCTTTAACCACTACAGCAAACCAGAAAACAGATGCTACATTTGAAGTACCTGTTAAATTGAATGTAAAGTAAATATTTTGATATTTATTTAAGCGTATACCTTGCATTAATTTTACATTTATTTTTTTTAGGTTAGTCCCAAAGCGTTTAATGTTGCTTTGAAATTAAAGTCTGCTCTTTCCCTCCACCATATTCTATTAGTGCCTTGAGCCTTCGCCAGGAATGTAATTGCAGACATTTTAAGAACCTTCTATTAGAAACAGAAGAGACTTTCTGCTTAATTGACAAGACAGTGTTCAATTAGGCTGAACCGAACATTAGTACATCACTTTTACTGTGTTTCCCTGTGATTTAATAGCCAACCATTTTATTAACACAAGCCAATCCACTACCACTTACCAGTGGACCATTGCTGGATTACTTCGTCAATACCTGTCAAGAAATCAGGCCTCTGTAAAATTATGTTTCCACACAGATTAGTATAGGGTGTTTATTTTAGATTATTTTGTCTTTTCATTTTAATTTAGTTTTGATTTAGTAGAGTTTTTTTAAGTTTTGAAATTTTAGGGTTGCCAATGTTAATTTAAAATCTTTTAAAAATGTTTAATGGCTTTAAATATTTCAGCACAGTCTAGTGTTTTTGCAATCTATTGCCATTTTCCTGTGCAATGGGTGGGTTGTAAAGGTTTCACATTTTTTTATATAATATACATGCATCAAAAACTAATATTAATTTGTTTTAGTTAGTTTTGTAGTAAAGTTTCATTTTATTTTAGTTTAAATGCATTTAGTTCAACATTTGGTGCTGACACACCGAAGGAACGTAACCCTGATCATTCACAAGCCTGAAAGGGTCATGCTTATTATATGCAAATTACAGAAGTGGCATCGAACATGTATTTTGCAGATGCCGTGAAGCATCATGGCGCTTAATCCGTGCTGCGCTGGAAGATGTGGGTAGATGAGCAGTTATCTGTAATTCTCGGCAATGTAGCAGAAATAGCCACATAGTGTGAACAGCTGATATGTCGGAATATTGCATTTCAAAGAAAACTATTCATTCGATTTGATACACGTTAATGTCTTTCACAGACTGAGACAATTTGGTCTTGTAATGTTAACATGGCCTTTGGTAGTAATTTTCATTTAGCAATGATTGATGGGTTCATTGAACACATATACATAACCAAATGATCGCTGAAGCATTAATGCCGACAAATTGTATGAAAACTCCCTTGAACGATTGAAAATAAATAATCACGCAAGGACACACATGCACACATTACTTATAGAACAGAACACACTGTTCCTGTTGTTGCTTTTAAATAAGTGAATGCGTAGTTCAAGTGCTCAATCTGGGAATCATCTGTACTGCATGTTTCCCTGCTGATTTTTGACTTTGAAGCCGTATGAAAGCACTTTGAAGGAGAGATCAGAGATTTAAGTGAACTAAGGATATGAAGCAGCATTAATGAGCATTTTTAAGAAGACTGATTTGTTCTTGTGTGGATGTGCTATGTTTAACATTAGTGCTCTGCTGGACCCGATGGATGCGAACAGTCATAGAGTCAAGACTGCAGAGGATGGACATAAATCTCTTCATTGCTCTGTGTTTTCGTGTGGAGGCACGTCTGTGGAGGTGTTCATGTGGGTGTGTGTTTATGTGAAATATAGAAAGACAGATAACGTAGGCGAGAAAAAGCATCTCTTCCTGCTTGTTGACTGCTTCGTGTTTAGGATCAGTGACTACGTTTACATGCAGCCAAATTTCGGGTTATGGTCGGGTTAAGGTCACTATTTGGGTTTCTGAAACATTAGGGATAACCCGTTTACATGCGTGAGCAGAGAGAGTTACTCCTGTATACATGGAATTGCAATATCCCGATGTAAACGCGACGCGCGGTTAGCGTCTGGACGTACGGACAACCTTAAGACGCAATATGCGTCATTTCCGATTCTTCTTCCTGTATCCAAAGACAACAACAGCAGCAGCACGCGGATAATGAATAGTTTGGGGCAGATAGCGATCGCCTTTGTTTGCGCTTTGGTGCTGGTAACGTTACTGACCTCGCTCCAAAAGTATGCTGTGCTGCGTCTCGCCATGTTTACTTCCGGTATACTGCACGCGGGTTTTTGTATGCGCCGAGAAGTTTCTCTACTCAAAAGACCAAGATTCCTTGCGAATAGAACATGCGCAGAACACACATCACTATGGGGATATGCCGATGCGCGTTTACATGACCAAAAATTCGGGTTAGAAAAGGGGTACCCCAGGTATAATATCCCGGTTTTTAAAATCTGGGATATGAGCATATTCGGGTTTTTGCCGGTGTTTACATGGCCGTTCGCGACCGGGTTATTGCTAATATCACGGTTTTGAACGGGTTATTGGCTGCATGTAAACGTAGTCATTGAATCGCGACAGGATTTACTTTTTCCCAATGCCACGCAAACCAATAGTGCTGCCAATTATATGTATAAATATTAATTACAGTAAATTAATTAATTATTTAATTAAATAAAAGTTAGCAGGATTTTACTAATCATAAATTATTGTAAAAAATAATATCCATATTTGTTGCAAGTGTGCTGTCAAATCGATTAATCACATCTAACATAAAAGTTTTTTTAATATAATATATGTGTGTGTGTGTGTATATATATATATTTGTGTGTGTGTGTGCATATATAATATATATATATACACATATATTGTATAAACAAAATATTTTATGTTAGATGTGATTAATCGCAATTAAACGATTTGACAGCACTAATATATAATCAGGGGTGTGCGGTCCATATAAGCTGCGAATGCTCTGCATACCCAAGACATTCGTGGACTCGCTAATTAACATTAACACTATAAATTACTGTAAATTCCCTTGTTTGAGGTGTACCATAAAGTTTACATGCATATGTAACTCTCCGTCATTTATTTATTTGCCAAACGACAATAATTTTTTTCAAATCTGCCAGTTATACGGAGGGTTTCGGGTAAGCACTCTGTTGTTATGTATCGTCATCATTGTACCACGTTTTCAATGGTTTGCTGGCATACAGGTGATTTCATGCGCAGGGAAAGCTGTCCAAGGATCGCTCGCCCAAGACCAAAAATGTGCTGTTGCTGACAGATCTCGTTCAACAAAAATCACAACGTATTTGAAACAAAACTAATTAGACTAAATCAAGTGAAAAAAGTCATAACTGAAACTATTATCATAGAATTTCCAGCCCGATCTCACGGCAATTCGTACGAATTTTACGAGGTGGCTAATTCGTACTAATTCATCAAGGGCTTTGATAGGCAAGATGAAGCTGGATGTCTGCAACCACATGGAGCACCTTACACAACTCAAGCACAGAAGAAATATGGCCTACTTCCTCTTTTAAACAGGAAGCCACAGGAAAACTAAGGAAAACTCAAAAATAAGTATCAAAATAAAAGTCCTTGTTTAAACCGAAGTTTAAAGTCCAGCACAACCTCACTCGTACAAATTCGTACGATTTTTGCTAATTCGTACATATTTTACGAGTTACCAAATTCGTATGAATTCGTACGAATGACCTACCCCTGACCCCGCCCCTAAACCTACCCATCACGTGGGTTTAGACAAATCGTACAAATTCGTACAAGTGAGGTCGTATGAATTAGTACGAATTAGCCACCTTTTAATCACTCGTACGAATTTGTACGAATTGGTCGTGAGATAGCGTTGGAATTTCATTTTCTCCATAGGGAAATTTATTTTTAATGAAAACTAAGGCTATAAACTGTTTAAGACCTATAAGCAGACCTACTGTAACTATCCAAGGCTGTTAATCGATAGTCTATACGTTTGTTAAAGTCAAATAAATTTGCATTATTTCAACGCCCCAACACTATTTTCACATATAATTTCCTCCTCATTTTTATCATTTCGTCCATCTTGAATGACAGATTGCTGTTTGGATTGGCGTTATTAAACATGAATGTCACAGTCAGCTTAATCCAGTGCTTCAACTGTACCGGGCCGACTAACAATAAGCCTGCCTCCCCATCCGTCTCCACAACCCCCATCCGTCCTCACATCATGGCTTGAATCCATTGCAGTGGAAATTGGCCTCACATCATCTCTCATTGGCCGCGCTGCGATCGGAGCTGTGAGGGATGGCTTTGTCTGAGCATAGGAATACAAGATGAACTGGGTAATGAATGACACTGCAGGCTCATACAGAGCTTGACTATTTAAAGCCACAGTTGGCAGCCCCATGACCTCACTGATTCAACACTGTTTGGGTCAATAGCCTCAATAGACTCATTCACTGTCTGTATCTCCTCCCTTCAATGTCACTTTAGGTCAGTGGCTTTGGGTCTTGGCAAGGAGCTTTTGAAATGCGTGTATATTGTGTTATAGGGGGATTGTGAGATCGAATCCTGGCTTGCAACATTTTCTGATCCTGTTACTCTTTCTTCTTCCCCTCATTTCCTGTCCTTTCTTCTGGGCTTAATTTGTGCCAGAACAAGCCAGATCTAGATTTTAGTTGATACCCCTGGATGCCTCAGAAGGAAATTTATGCAATGACTTAACACATATGTTTTATGAAAAGGTATGTATAATTATAATAAATGTGCAATATACCCATAAAAACGGGTATTAAAGGGATAGATCACCCTAAAATGAATAGTGTGCAATCTTTTGTCATACTGTTTGCAAGGCACAGTATAGTGCTTATATATTCAGTGGTGGCTCCAGGATTTTTTTCTTAACAGTTCAAAGGGGGTGCTGAGAATAAACAATCTCTAATGAAAAAAAAAAACTATACTTTATTGTATTTAAAATATATTCCCCTTTTCAATAGTACATTGCAAATATACTAACTAATTGTTTTACTCTTTAAATACATTAAAAGTGTATCAGCATTTACCTGTTTTTTAACACACTTTAAAATAATTGTACTTTAGTATATTTTCAAAAAATATACTTGAAGTGAAAATTCTGTTTATTTATTTATTTTTTTAAGTGTATTTATTTGCACATTACTTAAAATATATATGTAGGTATATGTGTAACTGTGTGCTAAGAATGATCATTGTAACAATACATTGAAAGTATACTTATACTTTCATTATTTTAGTATACAATAATATATTGTACAAAGGAATATTTGTTTATTAATGTGAATTTAATATTTAATATTTGTTTATTTTTGAAGACAAAGACAAATTGTGCAATTTGTAGTATTTGGAATAAGCCAAAGGTATTACTGAGCATATACTTTTTACTCAACTTATGGTATATGGCTTGTATGTTTCGAAGACACTCGTAATGAATTTGCAATGCACTTGTAACACAAATAAAGTACACTTTAATATCACTAATCAAGCATGTAATTAGTCCCTACACAGGCATATAAAGTATACTAAAAATACTTGAAGTTGTTCCAATTTAGCACACACAAGTACACTAAATACACTTAAAGTTATGCTTTACTACAATTTAATTACAACTAAAATATACTTAGTACAAAATGAGTTGTTCAAAGTTCTGTAATTTTAATTGTGGGGGGCAAAACATGCACATATAAACGTTACTCAAAAATCCTGATGCATAATATTAGATACTTTAATTTTAACATGATTTTGTTTAAAAATGATGTATGGATGACAGGGTTAATGGCATTACATGTCTTCCCTCTCTTTTTGGTAGTTTGTATTCCTGCTTTCATAAAGCATGTTGAGCTTGAGTTGACTGCCCCTAACCATGCCCTATTTATGTCAATATGACACAACAAATTTCATTTGTTTTTTTAGCCCAAATCCTAGTCCTGGTATTATTCATGTTATGTAATAGTTTCTCCAGTGGAATAACTGAGCTTTTTAGCAAAACTCGTTCTTCATTTGGAGCTGCATTTTAAGCTGTTCAGCAGAGTGAAGGTTCATGGCATAGAACATTTCATTTTTTCAGAGGCAGCATGACTACTGATATTATTTGTTTATTAAGTTCTAATGTTCACATACTGCCTCAAATGACTTATCTAGAGTTTGTCTATGCAGTATTTGACACAAGACTCAAGACTTAACGATTTTATTAAAGGGAAATCCATCTGACTTTAAAGAGCTTAAGCATTTAAAGTGCCATAACACATAACTGCAGCTTATATTTTATCGTGCTTTTGTGTGGACACTAAAATTGTTATCTTTCTTGGTGTGAGAAGGACTTTAATATGAGGCCGTATCACCACAATTATATTTGTGGAGGTATAAATGTAATTACATATGGCAGTTTCATTGAGATTATATTTCTCTTATTGTTATGTTTGGTTTATACTGTCATTTTTGTGATTAATGTTACTGTTATTATCCTCTGGTGTAATACAGAGATGATGGATTTTTAATTGATTTTTAAGTAGGCGAATGGCTGTGCATTCCAGACCAAATGGTCTATATAATTGTCAAGGAAAAAATAACAGCTAAGCTTTCTGGTCTTAACTGATTTGAACTGGTATAGGTTTTGGTTTGAACTGGTTTTCAGATCATTTAGCTGATCAGTCGAATGGACAAAAAAAAACAAGTGCCCTAATCCCCTCTAAGACCTGCAAACCAGAGCAGTCTGACCCGCTTAGCTTTGCTCAAGTCGTTCC
Source organism: Rhinichthys klamathensis goyatoka (assembly GCF_029890125.1). Lineage (NCBI taxonomy): Eukaryota > Metazoa > Chordata > Actinopteri > Cypriniformes > Leuciscidae > Rhinichthys > Rhinichthys klamathensis. Next base: position 815,367 of record NW_026606587.1, read on the forward strand.
GTCAGATCAAGTGTTTCAGTATCTCAAGTTCTGATGCATTCAGAGGTCTGTTTGAGGATGATTGTTCTACTCTTTACTGTTGTGATTGGGAGCATTTCAAGCCTGCCATTTTCATTCCATATTTGAATCTGTGTCTATTGCGACGCTACACTGCTGACGGTCGTGACAAGCTAAATCAGATACTAGTTGTGATTTTCTTTTCAATTTTTTCCTCAGAATGAAGAATGTAGTTTAAGGATATCCATCTACCACTCTGGGCGTCCATTTGCACTGTATCTGAAGCAGTTCCTCGAGTGGGATTTTTTTTTAATCTCCCAAAAACATGCACTTTTTTAGCCCTGATTTATAGTACAGGAATGTTGTTTATCTGTTTTGATGGGGACTGGTGGAAAGCCAAATATAGGAGCAGTCAAGACTGGTTTCGAGCATACAGTCCAGGCAAATAAAGCACAGACTGACAGGGTTAGCAATCGATCCCTCGAAAATAGGAGCCAGGTCATGGTTCTGCTGGAGAAGTATGAATCTGACAGGCTTTCGTGCAGTAGGATGTGGTGTGTTTTCCAAACACGGGTAACATGCCAAATGAGCAGTCTGTCCCACTGCTGAGTTTATTTATCTTTGCACAGCAATTCCAGATGTGAGAGAAAGGCTTAAATATGCATGTTGCAGCAACTGAGGTAAGTGAATAACAGAGGTATCAACAAATTTTCAAAGTCAATTTTCTGTGTTGACCCTTGACATTACAAGACACTCTAAAATGCCACAATGACTTACAAGAAGTTGCGCAGTGCAGCTTGATGCTTGCTGTCTACATAAGGGGCCGTTCACTAAGAATGTGTTTGTGTCTATAAAGGTGAGATGCAGCACAAGAGAATCAAAAAGAACACAAGTATTTGAGATGTTTTAGCCTAACATAAATGTGGTGCTCTTGCGACCCTATAACATGTACACTATAGCATGCTTTTAAACAGTGCTTATTGCAGAAATGATATAGCCTACTTAAAAATAATACACTCACAGTAAGTGTGAACAGTTTAAATATAGTTTAAATTTATATTTAATGCAATTAGCTGAACTTTAGAGTACTTTTTTTGAACCAATTAAGTAGGACTTAAGTACATCTTTATATGTAATTTTATAATTACTTCTATTGTCTTTGAAATATGGTTAAAATGTACTGCTGAATTTACTGACAAGCATTTAAGAAGACTTTTAATTCATTTCTATTGAAAGACAGAGGTCACTCTTCCACCGGAACTAGACTTGCGTACTGCTGTTACCGGGAGCCAGTCATTATAGTTTATAAAGTTATGAATATGGATATTTGTCTTACAAAAACACATCACTTCACTTCAGAAAGCTTTTATTAACCCCCTGGAGCCGTATGGATTACTTTTATGATGGATGGATGTGCTGTTTTGGGCTTCAAAAAACAAGGTATCATTCACTCCCATTATTAAGCTTGGAAGAGCCAGGATATTTTTAATATAACTCAGATTGTGTTTGGCTGAACGAAAAAAAGCCATTTAACCCTAGGATGGCTTGAGGGTGAGTAAATTATGGGATAAATTTCATTTTTGGGTGAACTAACCCTTTAAGTGCTGCTTTTTCATAAGGGGAGACTAAAAGCAATGAGATGCAGAGTAATCGTCAAAGATGTCTGTCTATTACATGTTTACATAGTAAAACAAAAGGTGATGCAGTGAAACGTAAAGATGGTGATTTGGAAAAGTCTAAGCTCATGTGAAGGGCGATTTGGAGACTCAAGTCACAATTGATTTTTAGAGATTGAAGTTAGTTTTCTACTGAGCTAATAGCACAATACAAATACAATACAATATTTTTCCGAATTCAATATATAATACTTTTCAGTATTGAACATTTAAAACTATATAATCAAATTGTGTCTTCCATTGGTTTTTATTTATACTAAGCTCATCACAGTGCATTTTAGTGAAGTATGGAAAGTATGGAATATCCATTCTGGAAAGATTTCTTGACCTGGCCAAGTGAATGGCTTTATGTGGAGTGATAAGGAAACAAGATGACCAAATTGGATGTAGCCTGTCACATCAGTCTGAGTGCGGTGTATGGTTAGGTAATGAATTGCAGGTAGCAGGGCACCAAGCCAGTGACTGACTGCACTGGCTAGAAACAGTGTTATGAATATGATTCTGGCAGCAACTTCCAGGGCACAAACTCAAGTAAAGATGTAATGTGAAAATAACTGGAGGTTATTAAGTCAAACAATGTCAAGGGTTTTGGATGCACTTGATGGATTGTGTAGTAAATGCATTTTTTTTGGCGATGAACATGGACAAGTACCCTGGACAAGGAGCTGAATTAAATTGGTGTCATTGAAGGACCTGGTTGTATTTCTGTTGTGTAAGCAACATTATTCAGCAGTTGCCAAAATGTGCTACAAAACCAGGTCACCTGTAATAATGCAGGGGTTTTGCATACCTGGAGGCTGCTACTGTGTACCTTTAACTAAAACGATAAGACATTTACTATGTACCAATTTAGCTGCTTATACTACACTCTAAAAGTATGTACTCTTTGTGTGAAGGAAAAGTAGATACTTTTGAGTGTTTAGCAGAAGAGTAGGCATACTATCACATCGTAATTGCGCTTTGTCGCATAGTTACGTGCATTCTGTCACCGTAAACCGGCCTGTCAATCATCATTAACATCCTCATACACACTACATTTACGCTACTAAAACCAGTCTTCCTACCGTATTGAAGGGGAGAACAAGTAAAAGATTGATCCGTCAGTCAGATAATTCTGCTAATGTTTTTTGCATAATGATGCATTTAATAGTTAATGGCCAAACCCATCTGCTTTACTATTGTGATATCTGTATCTTTTAAAAAAAGTTCACAGTGTTGTTGCAGTTGGAATGTATTACAGATTACATTGAATAATTGTTCGTCAGGTTAGAAGGTTAGGTCGTGTTTGTTGTTCTGAACCAAATCCTTCTCCTAAGCGCAATGGGTTGTGGGCAATATCAGCCGTCAGAGTGTGCACAGATCAACACTTCGAAAATCTACCAGAAATAGTAGACCACTTGGAGACATTTGGCTTACTCTTTTCATCATGCTATGCTTTGGGACACACTTTTTGTAATCTCAAAGTATTTAGGATGGATAGTATGTACATTGAGATAAAGGGATTGAGATGGTTGGGCCTTGGGAGGAAGAGAAGCTTCTTTTTCGTGGTTGAGTTTGTTTGGCATGTTCATATCTTATCTGAAATTGCTGAGGTGGTATCAAAGAAGATAAATGAAATGAGACAAAGAGAATGACATGGCTTGGCATTGTTATAAGAGTGATAAGTGATGCTCCTTACATAGGCTGTCTTAGAAAGCAGCATTAATCTTAATTCGATGATGTTACTTATCTTCCATCAAGGAACCTAATAAGTGAATGATTTGCTCTACATAGGCAGCAACTCAACTCACAATTTCTATACAGTTTGACATTAGCATGTTGCTAATCTAACATCATAATATTCTATAAAAAAAATTACCCATAACATAATGTGTAAATAAATACCATTTTCACACTTTTCAGTTTTGAATGATATGTTTATTTATAATTCATTTAAAATGCATTACACTCACCCCGTCTGCCTTCTTGGATTTATTGTTTCACTGTCAGTTAAGGCCCATTCATACCTATAACTACCGTCCACACCAACTGATTATAACTTGCTGTTTATTATAAGGCAGCATAAAGGCTAAGTTTTATAATTATAGGCTAAGTGTAAATAGCAACAAAAAAAAATTTCTTAGCACTAAATGAAATAGCGTTAAATTATATTTACACTAAGTGTAAATAGTGACAGATTCTATTTACACCAAGTGAAAATTGCAGAATTTTCTGTACTAAGTGTAAATAGTTGCTACTTATTGTCCTTGGTTTGGATGGGCCTTTAGGGACAATGCATTTTTGGATTTTCCCCACTAAGGGTATTTGTGATTATACCTTAAAATTCTGAATTCTAAAAATCCAAACTAGATATCTACCATAGGCAACATAATTCAGTTGACTAGAACATAATTTGTGTTTGGAGCATTCCAATGATTACTTAAAATGCATCTTTAGGCAGCTCGCTAGGTTTTGGAACAGAGCGCATGTGATGACAGAAGCAGGTGATTTGTTGTAAACATAGAATAATGAAGTGAGAGTAGACAAACCATGAAAAATACCTGGAGATCGTGGAGATCAACAGTGGTTGAGCAGAACAGACATGTCCAGAACAATGGACCATTTAAGAATCATTCTTCATTACTTAAGAGGGTAATACCTACATTTTGTAACTAAAACCTCTGTTTGGGGATACAGCTGTGTGAAAATATCACAATAGATGAGGAAGAAGACCCATAAAAGACACAAAAGGCATAGGAGGCACTTGGGCATCAAATCATTTGGCTTGTTCAGCTCAGAGGCTCTTTCATGCATAGATGTGAAGCTGGATCGATGCGACACATCAAAATGTTTGAAGTCTCCACTCTGTTGTTTTTCCTCCACTGCATCTGATTTGTCTGAGAGATTTGGATAGGCTCTCACAGGGAGAAAGCAAAGAACTGATCGATCTTAACATGGGTCCCCTGACCCACTTCTCTGCACTAACATAACCCTAACTAGGAGGAGCAAGATATTTGTAAGGACTTCAGATGGAGATAGAAAATATTAAGTTAACTAATGTGTTAGTGGATGGGATGTATTTGGTGATAGAGCAAAAACCTGAGTTTTGTGGCTTTTAAGATAATGTGTCATCATTCATTCAAGCAATTATTTCAAAAGCACTGATTCATTCATGAACAAAAACGTGACTGGCTGAAATCACATACTACTATAAACTGTAGTTGCAGAAAAACAGTGTGTGAAAAAAACAATAGGCAAAAAGACGACTTCCGGTGAGATTCTGAAGTGCGCATACAATGGACCCTTTACTATTCCATGAGGCCACGGGAGAGGATTTGTGAATGGCAGTGAAGCGATATCGTTGACGATGACTGATCACATGACAATATGATGAATGTAGCATTACATTCACACTCTACAGAATGTACTTTTCAATGGTAATTACTCATTTTTGTTTGCAGCCTCTTATTTATGAGTGAGCCATTGAATCATTCACCCAACAAATCATTCGTAAACCCTGATTCATTCAGGAATGAAACCAGTTTCATTGCTCAGAGATGTGAACGATTGATTTTGTTGTTGCTTTGAACTATTTTCAAACTATTTCACTTGTTGTTACGGGTGTGCACGGAGATGAACCCAAACGCAGACGGTGTACAATGAACTCAGGGTTTATTGGGACAAAACAGGAAAACAAAACCCACGAGGGGGCAAAACAGACGAAACAAGGGATATAAGACTGGCAAGACTAGATAATGACTGAACAAGAAACAAACAACACTTTGTATAATACTAACAATGACTTTCCACAGAATACTCACAGGTAACATTTGGCAATGAAACGACACAAGACAACAAACACAAGGGGATGAAATAAGGAGACTAATCAAGACATAATAGGTGACACGGGTAAAGCAATAATGACTAAATCAGGATAACAAGGGGGCGGGTCTAAGAGACGAGACAACACAAGCACATGACCAAAACACAAGGCCATGTGCTTGCACACAGAACATGGGTCTGTCATGATCCTGCCGCAATACTAAGAGAATCACCGACATGATGGCAGAATCATGACAGAACCCCCTCCTTAAGGAGCGGCTACCAGACGCTCCCCAAGGAGACATCAAACACGGGACAAGACTGACTGAGACATAGACAAGACCCAACAAAACATGACAAATAATAACAAGGTTAAACAAGAATAAACAATGACAGGGTTGGGGTGGAACATCAAAAATAATAAACAAGGAAGGGGAGGCGGAGGGACAACAAAGTCTTTTGAGCGAGGGTCCAGGGTGGGTAGGCGGGATGGTGATCTTGGGACTACGGGGTGTGGGCTTAGGACGGGGGGTCCGAGCGGACTTGGGTGGAGTGGTGTGGGTAGAGGGAGAAACAGTCCTGGGTTGAGCCATGACGGGGGAAACAAACGGGAGTCCGGGGGCAGTGGAGACAGCAGCAGCGGGAGACGAAACGGAGACACGGGAACTGACAGGGGAAGAGGAAGCAGGAACGGGAACAGAGTTACTTGAAGAGTCAAGGCTTCCCAAAGAAGAGGTGAGACTCATCCCCTCCGACTCTGGAGAGGCGTGGGTGCTGCGCTCTCGGCGACAGGCGTGGGTGCAGCGCTCTCGGCGACAGGCGTGGGTGCAGCGCTCTCGGCGACAGGCGTGGGTGCAGCGCTCTCGGCGACAGGCGTGGGTGCAGCGCTCTCGGCGACAGGCGTGGGTGCAGCGCTCTCGGCGACAGGCGTGGGTGCAGCGCTCTCGGCGACAGGCGTGGGTGCAGCGCTCTCGGCGACAGGCGTGGGTGCAGCGCTCTCGGCGACAGGCGTGGGTGCAGCGCTCTCGGCGACAGGCGTGGGTGCAGCGCTCTCGGCGACAGGCGTGGGTGCAGCGCTCTCGGCGACAGGCGTGGGTGCAGCGCTCTCGGCGACAGGCGTGGGTGCAGCGCTCTCGGCGACAGGCGTGGGTGCAGCGCTCTCGGCGACAGGCGTGGGTGCAGCGCTCTCGGCGGCGGGTTCGGGTGCCGCGCTCTCGGCGGCGGATACTGGGACTGAGGGCGAGACAGGACGGACAGGGACATCAAGGATCTTGATGAGACGAGACAAGTACTCCGACAAGGTCCTTGCAGCAATAACGACCGGCATCTCTTGCTCTGCTGAAACTGAGCGTACGACAGCCTCAGCAGCTGAATCAGCCGCTTCCCTCTCTGCATCACTCACGGCTGTAGGCTTGGGAACAACCCTTACCGCTGCAGAATCTGGAGCCGCGCCCTCAGCGACCGATTCAGGAATGGTACCTTCGGCTGTAGCGGGCTCTGGGATCGTGCCAGCAGTAACGGGCTCTGGGACAGTGCTTACAGACACAGGGGACGAAAACAGACCAGAGGCTCCCCTCCTCCTCTTCTTCGGTCGGGAGCAGACGCAATAGCTGGACTCATGGCTGGTTGGGGAAGCTCCACAGGGACCGTAACTAGCCCAGGAAGGGCAGCCTCAGACTGCGCTGACTCTGTAGCGGAGGACTCCGAAGCGGACTCCCACGAGGCGTGTCTTCCCCGTTTGCTGCAGAGACTGGTGGGCGGAGATGATGCCTCAGGGACGGAAGCGGCATGGGCCTGGTCCCCAAGGGTGACCACAGCCAAAACACGACCCTCCGGGATCACGGGCAGCTGGGCGGGTGGTGAGCTCGTGGGTGTCTGTGACTCTCTCCGAGATAAACGATCCACCATATCAGTGAACGGATAGGTCACCAGCTCCTCCCGTTCAGCCAGGGGTGGAAGAGAGTTGAGACCTGCAACGAGGTAGCAGTTTCGGAGGAACTCCGGGATGAAAAACCCCCTCTTGTTCGCAACCCGGGCATACTCCCTTATCGATAGCCGTCCCTGAGCGGGAATCGGGAGTTTGCCTCTCCTCGAGTCAGCGATGGTCTTGAACCACCAATCCTTAAGTTCATCGGAGTCATGCTTGACAAGAGAGGACATACCGTCTGCTGGGTTCGATGTTGGTCGGTTCATTCTGTTACGGGTGTGCACGGAGATGAACCCAAACGCAGACGGTGTACAATGAACTCAGGGTTTATTGGGACAAAACAGGAAAACAAAACCCACGAGGGGGCAAAACAGACGAAACAAGGGATATAAGACTGGCAAGACTAGACTAGATAATGACTGAACAAGAAACAAACAACACTTTGTATAATGTTAACAATGACTTGTTAACAATGACTAACAATGACTAACAATGACTAACAATGACTAACAATGACTAACAATGACTAACAATGACTAACAATGACTAACAATGACTAACAATGACTAACAATGACTAACAATGACTAACAATGACTAACAATGACTAACAATGACTAACAATGACTAACAATGACTAACAATGACTAACAATGACTAACAATGACTAACAATGACTAACAATGACTAACAATGACTAACAATGACTAACAATGACTAACAATGACTAACAATGACTAACAATGACTAACAATGACTAACAATGACTAACAATGACTAACAATGACTAACAATGACTAACAATGACTTTCCACAGAATACTCACAGGTAACATTTGGCAATGAACCGACACAAGACAGCAAACACAAGGGGATGAAATAAGGAGACTAATCAAGACATAACAGGTGACACGGGTAAAGCAATAATGACTAAATCAGGATAACAAGGGGGCGGGTCTAAGAGACGAGACAACACAAGCACATGACCAAAACACAAGGCCATGTGCTTGCACACAGAACATGGGTCTGTCATGATCCTGCCGCAATACTAAGAGAATCACCGACATGATGGCAGAATCATGACACTTGTAATCGTCCTATGGACAAAAACATAAAAAATCACTCAAAATATCTTCTTTTGTGCAGGATAAAGAAACCGTCCATACCAATATATGCATCAGTACAAACTATTGAACAGACTTGCTCATCTATCCCTCATAGCCTCATTTTAATTTGTGTTTGATTAAACATGATGTCTATTCTAGAACACAATCATCTCAGTCTCCTTTTAAGTAAAAATATTTCAAGTTTACTCTATACTATGAGGAGAAATGTTTCTCTCTGGGGTGAATCAATAAATCTGAACATGCCCCCCTCGCTGTTGGAAGACGAATCTAACGTAATAAGGCCCAGTAATGGCCCTCAACATCGATAAGTCTGAAATTCAATAGAGATTGGACCATTTCAATTGCTTTCTTGGCGAAAGGTGCAGAGCCCTTTTGTTTTTCAGTGTCAATCATTAGTCTCAAAGTGGCTCAGTACTTTGTCCTTCAAGCCAGCATCAGGAGCGCTCTTTCATTCTCATGTATAGGGTGACTCCATCATTTTCCAATTGATAGGCATAGATTTAGGCGGTCCATGTGCAATGAAAGCAGATTTTAATCTTTGGTCGCAAAGCAACTGGATGTTTGAATAAAAACCTGGACTCTATGCCATCAGATTTTGGTATTTATTCTCACTATTAGATAAATAAGTACCATTTGCAAAAAGACACATTCATATTCTTGACATTTCTAATGACCCCAGAAAATGATAAATAGTCGCAAAGTACCACTGTACATTATGAATCCTAAGATAAATGCTAACTGCCTGTCTTTGGTTCAGTGCCAACTAGAGCTGCACAATTCTGGATAAATTAAGAATTCCTTTTTTTTGTTTGTTCATTTAAAAAAAATCACGATTCTCCAATTCTGAACAGACAACTAAACAAAATAGCATGCAATTTACAAGAGGTTCTGAATATTTAATTAATTTGATTTTTTTTTTTAAATAGTTTGAATGAATGATTCAATGACTCACATATTAATACTTCACTTGTTTCATTACTGGATGAATCAGTTTTTTTTTTTTAAAGAAATCTCTTGAATTAATGATTCACTTGTCACTTGTCGCCACCGTGGCGTAACGATGCTGTTTCATACAGTAGCTAGCCTAACTGCTTTCTCTGGGTCAGCGGCAGTGGCAATGCATATTTGAATGTTCTGGAAAAGAGCCGTCCATTGCAACGAGAGCATTGTTCTCAGGTGACAGCTAAAAACAACTAGAGAATTTCCATAGAGAACTATACAGGCATCTAGTGGTAACACCAAAATTAAAAAGAAAAAATATTATAGAACAAAAATAAATTTCATTGGTTTTACTGGGATGGAGGAAGTTTCATTTTTAGGTGTCCGGTCACTTCTGACCGGGAAGATAACAAAAGGTGCACCCAAATGAAGAACACCTGAGGGTTACAAGATATGAATTCCTCACAGGCCTGAAGAGCATTGGACTGAGATTCATTACCACACAAACTGACTTTTAAGCATTAGATTTTTAATATATATACAGTATATATATATACTGTATATATATATATATATATATGGTAATGAATCTCAGTCCAATGCTTTTTTGTGTGTGTACATGAAAAACTGTTAGCAGTGCTCATTTTGGGGTTCTCTCTGAGAATAGAGAATCTAAAAGGACCTTTCTAACCCTTCGGAGGCAGACAGGCTGTAATTTGAGCAGTGAGTGGTCTGCTCAGGTATAATAGAGGAGTCCTGGCGAGAAGTGAAATGTGCTTTATCTTGATGCCAGAGCACTTTCTGCCCAAACAATCCAAGAAAGCCTTTTCTATACTTCAAGTGAACAGTAAATTATAGCAGTTATATTGTCCTTACCTGAAAGGCAAAACCTCACGCTAAAATCTCGGGTCTATCTTGTCTCGCTCTCTTCTCTCTGCCAAAAACAACTGTTTAGTAGGTTCTTGCATCTCCTCTGCTAATAAGATACATTTCAGTTACCATAACAGCTCCCCCAAGACATATGAAAACACAAAACAACCCTATCCTTTTGGTTTAAACACATTAGCAGGCTGAGTACTTCATTTGAACCATAAGGAAGATGAAGAAAAGTCTGTCTAGAATTAGGAGGGAAAAATCATTACAATGAAACAAAAAGGAAGAGTGCAATGTGCGAGGAAATTACAACTAATACCCTGAGAGTGAGTGAACAAATAAGACATGGAACAAATAAGACAAGCATTATTTGCTTCATTAGCTGGTTAATGCAGTAGAAAGAGAAGGAGGCCCAGTTTCAGAGTCTTTCGTCCTGGTTTAAAGTTGTAGCTGTACGTGAGGGAATACTATTATTGATTGAGTCCAAGCAATTTTTAATTCCTGAACACATGGGGTGTCCATCAATTGTCACTTTGACCATGAGCGTCTGGGAGGATGTAGCTGAAGAACAGGAATGTTTTATTTCCAAGAGACTATGGCAGAAAAGCAATCAACAATACAAAATTAAAACATATTACAAAATAAAAGATCAAATAATGTATAAACCACTCATTTCTTTTGATAACACTGTTTAAGGGGAAGGCTACGTCTTTTTTTGCCTCCCTTGAGCTCATCGTTTTCTCACTGAGAAATACAGTAAAAGCAAAAAAAACACATGAGAGAAGAGAGTGCCTCCACATTTCTGGGACTGGTTAATTACTTTGTGAATGTGATAGAGCCGGGTTGATTATAAATTTGCTACATCAAAACCGCATGAATGGGTCACACTGGTCAAAATGGATGGAGTAATAAAAAAAAAAAACTCTCCCACTCAGACATCATCATCAGGATAAAAAAATGATCACTTAAGGATCTGCGAATCATTTGTTTTTTAGCAGCCACTCTGTAATAATCATAATGGTTTCACTTTCTTTTGATGGTCCCTTTAAAACATTCTTTTGACTATAAGTAACGTTGCACCTACATGTCAACTAACTCTTATTAGGGTGTTAGTTGAGTATTAATAGACTGGTAGGGTTAGGGTTAGATTAAGTTGACATGTAGTTGCAAAATTACTTATAGTCAGTAAAGTGTCTGTTGGAGGACCATCACAATAAAGTGTTTGCGGATATTAAGCAGACAATCTACTAATACTTTGATGAGAGTTAGTTGACATACAGTTGCAAAGTTACTTATAGTCAACAGCACGTTCAAAAGGGACCATCAAAATAAAGTGTTACCATAAAAATATAATAATAAGAAGAAAAAGAAGAAGAAGAAGAAGAAGATAGTAATATTTATTCTAATTTATAAAAATAATTTCCAAAGAACAACTAGTAATAAATATAAAATTCATTGAATATTCTTGTTTCTGTATTATTTTAATTATTATTATTTTCAACTTGATTCAACTTTGATGTGGTTTAATTAAAAAAAGAATGTTATTATAAATATTTTTAAAATATTATAATAATCAATTGCTTGTTGTAGTCCCTAATGTAAGGTAAATCATATCCCATGTGCCATTTCCCAGTAAACTGTGTAAAATATCAAATGTAACTATAAATTCATTTGCATCGCATTGAAGATGAAACAAATACTGAGAGGGAACTTTGCCTCGGCCACTGCTGAGCAATGAGTTTCAACTTACAGGTTCATTCACAACAGTCTGTAGCACTGTTTTTGTTTTGTATTTACTCAGGGCAAAGAGTAATCCTTGATTTTTCACAGAAACACGTACAATAATTTATGTATGATAGGAGCTTTTGCATTATTTATAAGTACTGTAAATGCTTTGGAATAAACTTAGCTTTTGCCCAACTTTTGTCAAGTTTTTATTTCATTTGGACATTGGTGGTTTTGCTTTAAAAAAAAAACAAAAAAAACATGGTAAATGTATTACGAATATAAAACATCTTGCCTGTTTGTCATATTGTGCAATAGTTAAGAAAGTTAGAAAAGTTTTATGACTTCCAGGTCCTATTTTTTTTAAGTATTAATATCATGTTGGGAAGCCAACTGGTACATCAATATATTTTGCACCTCTCCATTTGATTCCAGCAGTGAGAACAGATGTAATTAGACATGTAAATCACAGCAGGGTCTTTAGCGGTATGCTAATTAAAGGTGCATTTACAAAGAAGGGAGGGTGTATGAATTAAATACACTCTGCTGGGAGTGTATCTAGTAGGCTACTGCATTCCACAGAGACCCACTTCTAACTGTACTTTCTGTCTGACTCGAACTTTAGAGTGCACTAAAGGGCACTTGAACAATTGTGTTTGCCAAGTGGATTTTGAAGGAAAAGATTATAAGACTTGAGATATTGTCTGCAAAATACAATAATAAAGACTGCCAACTTTTGTAATCATGTTTAATAGTAGGGTTGTTTGAGAACAAGTTCTTCTAGCTACCTTAATATAATTTTACTGACCACTTGTTTAGTCTCCTGTAAATCCTCAATGGTCCAAAAATCACACTCCACATATGTATATTTAATAAAGTATGTTCATGATTGGATTGGATTTTGTCATGCTTTTATTCAGCAAGGACACATTCAATTTATGAAAAGTTACAGTAAATATGATGTAACTAAAGATTCCAAAATCTTTTCTAGTAAACTTTCAATGTGTCAAAGAATACTGGGGGGAATGTAACAGAGTTTCCACAAAAATATGAATCACCACAACTATTTTCAACATCGATAATAATAAATGTTTAATAATAAATGTTTAAAAGCATGTTTAAAAAATAATAAAAGCAGCGAATTAGCACATTAGAATGATTTCTGACACTGATGGCTGGAGTAATAGATTTGCTAATGCCATCACATAAATACATTACATTTTGAATAAATAAAAACAATCATTTTCATTTTAAAAATCCAGCCTTGGTGAGCATTCTATATTCTAAATTCTATATTCTATGACCCCGAGGATTCATAAACAGTTGTTCATTCATAAAATGTTTTAGATGCTGTCAATATGTATGCATTAGTGTCTATGCAAATGTATGAAAATGCATGTGTGCTGGAACCAACTACGAACGAGATCATGCACAGATGTAGACTGTTCAGAATAAGATAGCCAACCAAACAGCAAAGGAATGACTATAAATGAAAAGGACAGAGGACTGTGTGTGTGGTTAGACTGGTGATGTTTGTGGGTGTTGAGAAACAGCCACTGTGTCTGTTCACTTGTTCGGCCGCTGCTCCCAGATTTCCCGTAAACTTGTCCGACAATGTTAAAAATTCTCTGCAACAACAAATTGCTTACACAGACAGAGAATGAAAGGCTGAGATATAGAGGGAGATGACTATAAGGAGACATTTCAAGTGTTTGTGGAAGCTCTTATGCTCCAGAGAGGATGTCCTGTCTGCTGCCTGACCCCCAGGATGCCTCTGAACCACAAACATGCTGTGGTCACAGTCAGCAACGATGACTAACTAATGGACAAGAGAGAGAAAGAATGAAAGACAGCAAAAGAAAGAGAGATGGTCATAGTTTCCCCTTATCTTGAAGAAAAAGCATTGATGTGTAAAGCTGAAGATGCCTCTGAACATGCACAGACTCAAACTCTGTCCTTTGTGTATTGCAGCTGGCCTCTTCAGGCATAAACACACATGCACAAACAAACTTTCCCCAATTTTTCACCCCTAGGCAAAACTATAGACTGACTGCATTTCGTTTTTCCATGTAGTTTCATGTTGGCTTGATGCTGTGTTTTTCTGCCAAGGTCACGACTGGCTGATTTCCACACAAACTGTCAGATGACCCATCACTCCATCAGCAGCTGCCTCAACGATGACTACCAGGCCTGCCTTGTGTCTTACACCAGACTCATTGGTGAGCTAAAGAATGATTTTCATTATTCTGTTTGATATATAGATGTCGACAGAAGTAAATGCAGTGAATTTTCATAGGCTATTTATCTAGATTATGTTTATGCTGTGGTCAAACTGACACCAAACAAAATCAACATAACTTTTCTGAATAGCTTTTCTATACCAATAAAACTGAGTGGAAATAGGTAGAAACTGTCACGGAATGGGTAGATATAGGTGCGAGGACTCAATGGGATTTATTAAGTAAACAAACAAACACAAACTACAAACAAAAATCCCTCGTGGGGGAAAAACGAGAACAAAAACAGGCAGGAACAGGATACACAAGGAACATGGGAAATATGGACAACGAACCAGCACAGGACTGCAAACACAGGGAGACTAAATAACAAACATAAGAGGGTAACAACAAGGCAGGTGGGGCAAATCAATCAATAATCAGGTAACAAGATGGGAGGGGCCAGGCAATTGACAAGAGAGCACAATGGCATAAGGAATACAAGACAAGCCATGTGCTCACAAAAAACCTAAACACAAACACATGACACACCGGGAATGTCTGACAGAACCCTGACAGAAACGCACATTAACATACAATTAATACAAAACTGTTAACCTCTTAACCGTCTCCAGAGCGTCGGCGCACTGAAGCGTTTTTTTATTTATTTAGTTCAAATATACTATCAGATTTAATGTTATACCTTGACAAACTATACATCATTAAAAAGATATAAGACTCAAGATTCAGTATTTGACCACTATTGTATTCTGAGAAACTTATAGTGACAGTTATGTCTTAATTTGTGTCAGGAGTTATGAAATTAAAAAATGAGTCGTTACCTTTAATATGAATTATGAGCCTCAGCCGGTCTCATTCAGAAAAAAACTCCCGTGCGATCGTCATGACAGCGCTTGACAAAACAACGTCCCTCAGGGCTTTTAGCTCAAACATGTGCAGATTTGGAGAAATATTGATAGATTCTCATAGCTTTACATTAGACTTCTATAGACAGGAATAATATTTATTGAATTTATACCCAAATGCGTCGATGTAATCATTTTGAGCGCTGTATACTCTGTACTGTGTTATCAATTCATCCTGAAAGTGAGGGCGCTGTTTGAACAGAAGTCCATAATATATGGATCACATGAAGAAGAGCCATAATCATGTGACATTCAGGAAGTCCTGCCACAACAAAGCTATCCGAGATCGCTGTAAAGTGCAGATAAAGATGTTTTGAAGACAATAAACATGATTGCAATGATATTTGATTTACCTGTGTTCTTCGAGTCATGTCAGGTATTTTCATAATAATTGATTATATGTATAATGTAATGCTAATCGAGATAGACTTTCAAATTGTGCAGAATACAATAAAATAATATATTTTCTATCTGATTTTTTTATCTGAAGCCAAATCAGATTACAGAAAGTTATTTAAAACACTCGACTTGCGCTATAAAGTAAGTTTGGAGAACAAACATAGTTTTATTCTCATAAATTGTCGTGTATTGATGGTGTGCTAAGCTAACATGCTAGCTAGTACTGAGCACCTGCTACCTTACTTCGGTGTAATTTTTATGATTTTTTTCTAAATAAGAATGCTTACTGAAATGTTTCGTTTTTCAAAAAGGGCATTTGATACAGTTTCACTGTGAAGTGAGAACTTTTATAAAATAAATGAGGGATTGAAACAGTGTGAATTGCTAGTCGTTAGTGATTATAATGCAGACAAAAGAAAAGCATATTTAGAGCAATAAACAGGCTGGAGAGGTGTGAATATGTGCAGGGGAGACTGAGACTGAATGGGGCTCGTTTTTGCATCACAAAACAATAGAGGCAATAGACTGAATAGATGCTTATAAGAAAACAATAAACACCAGTCTAATCAAAATAAAGTCATATGACATGATCTTGAAAAACATTGAACTAAATACAGAGTTTTAGACTTATCATCTTCAAATTTTAAATATAACATGGCCAGACATGTGGCTTTAGCTGCAGTGCATTTCTAGATTGCTACAATGCCAACTTCAATTTTATTTTCATGAAGATGTTTCATAAAAATAAATGTATAATAACTTTACAAAACTTTGAAGCTATTTATAACTATTTTTTTCATTATGATAATAATTAATTCTACATTTACAATAAACTTCCAGGTGTCAGCTTTCAAATGAGATCTTACTTGTGCTTTTAGTACAAAGGGTTCATGAACTGTATCTGTTTCAGTTTGGGAATGCCATATCTGGGGATTTTTCAAAAATGGGCTTGAAGCTT
The DNA here is from genome assembly GCF_029890125.1 of Rhinichthys klamathensis goyatoka. Lineage (NCBI taxonomy): Eukaryota > Metazoa > Chordata > Actinopteri > Cypriniformes > Leuciscidae > Rhinichthys > Rhinichthys klamathensis. The sequence goes on from NW_026606587.1 coordinate 831,929, forward strand.
AACAGGTTAATTTTGAAACTGATATTATTATTTTTACATATACACTACTTTTCAAGCGTTTGGGGTCAGTGCTATTAAAAAAAAAAGAAAAGAAATTTAATAATGAATCATTTTATTCAGAAAGAATGCATTAAATTAATCAAAAGTGACAGTAAATACTTTTACATTGATACAAATAATTTCTTTTTCAAATAAATGCAGTTCAAATTTCTTTTCTTCAAAGAATCCTAAAAAATGATCAAGGTTTCCACAAAAACATTAAGCAACTATTTTCAACATTTATAATAATAAGAAATGTTTATTGAGCATCAAATCTGAATTTCTGAAGAATCGTGTGGTATTGAAGACTGGAGTAATTATGCTGAAAATTCAGCTTTGTATTGAAGTAAGACCTTGCATTTTAAAAATATTAAAGTAGAAATAGAAGGTGTTTGAAATTGTAATAATATCTCACAATATTGTAGATTTATAGTATTTTATTTATGTATATTTTTCATCAAATAAATGCAGCCTTGGAGAGTGTAAAAAAAGACTTAAAAACAAATAAAAAATCATACCGACACCACACTTTTGAACTGTAATTTATAGCATAATATACTAAAAAATTCAATCTCAAGAGAACATGAGGGTTAAAAGCACTATTAATATTTTTTCAAACATTGTATAACTTTAAATATGTATAATATTTTATATTAATTATTAATATCAATTGATTAATTATTCAATCATTAATATTTAATCTTTCGAAAACATTGTGCGCATCCAAATCAAATATAATTAACTAAACTGAACAAATATTTGATACATATTTTTCATTGATCCAGATGATAAATAACAAAAAGATAAAGAAATTGTTCGAAATGTTACCTCTGAAAATGAAGTAATGTTGATGCCTGTGTTCATTTCCTAATTCAATGTGATATACATTATTAGTTACTAGAATGACATATTGTGTTTGATTTGTTCTGCCTATAGGTACGGACATGACTCCTAACTACATGGACTCAGGTCACTCAAACTTCACCATCTCCCCCTGGTGTTCCTGCAAAGGCAGCGGGAATCAGGAAGAGGAATGTGAGAAGTTTCTACAGGACTTCATGGAAAACACCTGTCTCCGTAAGTCTTTCCTCTTTTGTTATTAAAGCGTTCCACCTGTAATGTCTGTCCCTTCCAGCTTCACTCACCTCTTAGCTTTCAGCATTTGCATTCAATTCAGAATTATACTCAGCTTTTTGATAAGTATTCAGGATATGGTACTTATGAGCATGCGGTTGTTTAGAAATAGGTTTCTTTGCTACGTTTTAAACCTGAATGCTGCAGCTACTGTTACAATGTTTGAAAGCTGCCATGTTTTGTGTTTACTTTCCCTTACAAAACTCATCACATGTGTGGAAGCTCTACCCACCTCCAGAATCATAAAGTCTGATTGTTTTGTAACTAATGTCATGCTTGTTAGCAAAAAGTAAACATGTCGGCTGAGGCTAAATAAGGCTTCCACCCTGGCTTGTTATCGTGTGCTGCTACAGGACTCCTTTTATGGTATTTAATGGTGATAATGTGAGACTTCAGCCATTTAAAACTGAGTTATTTGGCTTATTTTCAAAAGATAATGAAATTAAATTCATGTGGACAGACGTTTAGATTTACAGATTTTAGATTTAATTGAGGATGTTCATTCTTTAGCATTAAAGTCGGCATTCTTATTGTGACGTACACTGGTGATCCAAAACATTATGACCAGTCGCAGGTGAGGCGAATAATGTTGATCGTCTCCTAACAAGGCCACATATCAAGGTCTGGGTAGATTAGATGGTAAGCAAACAATCAGGTCTCGTAATCAGCGTGTTGGATGCAGGAGAAATGGGCAGGAATAAAGATCTGAGGGACTTTGACCAGGGCCAAATTGTTCTGGCAATGCAAATGGGTCAAAATATTTCTGAAATGGCAAGGCTTGTGGGTTGCTCCCAGTCAGCAGTGATGAGAATTTACTAACAGTGGTCCGAGGAGGGATGAATCACAAACTGGATACAGGGTGTTGGGTGCACAAGGCTCATTGATGCACAAGGGCAACGGAGGCTATCCCGTCTGGTCCAGGCCAACAGAAGATCTACTGTGAGACAATTTTAATTATGTTTACGGGAGGATTGTGTCACAATACACAGTGCATTACACTCTGCTGCGTAGCCACAGACCAATCAGATATTGGTGATGACCCCTGTTCAACATCAAAAGTGCCTTGGCACGCGAGCATTTGGAACTGGACCTTGGAGCAGTGGAAGAAGTTCGCCTGGTCCGATGAGTCTTGTTTTCTTTTACATCACATGGATGGCAGTGTACGTACAGTATGCCCCGTTTACCTGGGGAGGTGATGGTACCAGGATGCACTGTGGGATGACGACAATTGGACAAAAGGGAGTGTGATGCTCTGGTCAAGGTTCTGCTGGGAAACCCTGGGTCCGGCCATTCATTTGGACGTAAATTTGAACACGTGCCACCTACCTAAACATTGTTGCAGTCACACCACCAAAAACTCTGATTGTTTTCATTCACTGTTTCTCCCTGCCTTGTTTGTCATCATGGTCACTGATTTGATTTTGTGATTGTGTTCAGGTGTGTGCGTGTCATAATCTCCCCTTCTTAAGTTCAAGTTAGTTGGTGTGTCTTTGTCGGGTCTCGTATGTAGTTGTGTTTGGATGTACCTTGTGGAAATACCTGTTGCATTAAAGCCCGTTAAACCTTCTTCATCATCCTCGTGATCTTCGTGTTATTCGTTTGTTTAGTCTCTCCGTCACGACCCGTGACAGTTGCAGACCAGGAACACCCCTTCATGACAATGGTGTTCCCTAGTGGAAGTGGCCTCTATCAGCAGGATAATGCTCCCTGTCACACTGCAAACATTGTTCAGGAATGGTTTGAGGAACCAAGAGTTCAAGGTGTTGCCCTGGCCTTCAAATTCCTGCAGCGTGTGTTATGAATAACGTGGTTTTCAATTCTTAATTTTAATAGGAATGCACGCGTTTGTAAATTTCGCATGAGGGCAAAAAATTTCACCACAAGGATTTTGCAAATTGGTGACTGTGTTGACCGACAGGAGCCTGCTAGGTTTGAGCTGCTGCTTGGTTTGCTTCTCTATGAGCTGTGGTTTATATACAATGAAACACTATTGACAATAGATGGACCTTGAAATTTCTCTATGTGACCACACCTTTAGCTTCGAGACAATAATAGTTCCTAAACAGTGAATAAATTAACCTTTAGCAGATATACACTTTTATGCACTTTAATGTTTCAGTCTTTCTCTTTATGAAAAAAGTATTCACTCGTAGCCCATCATATTTTGTCCAATCAAATGCGCTCTAGAATAAGAATGGCCACACTCAATACCATTTATACAGGTAACTGACTAGCAATAGCATGTAGCAAATCATAGTTCATAACTGTTGGTGAAAACATCTTGTTTCTATACTGGCAAGTACATGATTCTTTGTCTGGGTTTTGCTCAAGAAAAGGATTTTTGGTAAAGAAAGCTCTTTTTAGGAAGAAAAGAAATACAGAAACAAAAATTGGAAAATTACTTTCATTTGTTGGTAACACTGAAATGACACATGTCATGAATATGAAAGAGGTTTTATGCATGTTTATGACCACTGTCATTAAAGGGTTAGTTCACCCAAAAATGAAAATTATGTCATTAATGACTCACCCTCATGTCGTCCCAAGCCCATAAGACCTTCGGAACACAGTTTAAGATATCTTAGATTTAGTCTGAGAGCTTTCTGTCCCTCCATTGAAAATGTATGTACGGTATACCGTCCTTGTCCAGAAAGGAAATAAAGACATCATCAAAGTAGTCCATGTGACATCAGTGGGTTAGTTAGAATTTTTTGAAGCATCGAAAATACATTTTGGTCCAAAAATTCCAACACAGAGGACTTTTTGCCCATATGACTGATTTTTATGCCCAGCCATATTTATTTGAACCCGAATACACGGACGCACCAGATACACGTCAGCAGCGTCTTATATCATCAGCGTCACTGCGGACTCGTGAACGCAGATTGACAACAAAACCGGAAGACAATACAATGCTGATTAAAGTTGTAGTTTTATTATTTTTGGACCAAAATGTATTTTCGATGCTTCAAAAAATTCGAACTAACCCACTGATGTCACATGGACTATTTTGATGTTGTTCTGTATTTCCTTTCTGGACAAGGACAGTATACCGTACATACATTTTCAATGGAGGGACAGAAATCTCTCGGACTAAATCTAAAATATCTTAAACTGTGTTCCGAAGATGAACGGAGGTCTTACGGGCTTGGAACGACATGAGGGTGAGTCATTAATGACATATTTTTCATTTTTGGGGGAACTTACCCTTTAAGTGTCATTCGCTCAATTATGACATTTTTAATGCAAATATGACATTGTTTGAGATGTCTTTGTTATGACACCTTGACATAAACCAATACATCATAACCTGTCAGTGTCTTTGTCATGGCAACTTGACATAAACCAATACATCATAACCTGTCAGTGTCTTTGTCATGACAACTTGACATAAACCAATACATCATAACCTGTCAGTGTCTTTGTCATGACAACTTGACATTACTAAGACAACACAGCCTGTCATAAATATGTCATAAACATGACATAGCAGATTAATTATCAAACTTAAGAAACCACTTAGCTCTATGGGTTAGCATTACATTAAACTGTCAGGTGGTTGGTTTTGACATTGGCTGTCATGAGGCCATTATAACATTTTAATGACAAATGCAATTTATACCACTGTAGTTGAGGTCAAGAAAAAATATTCATGGCACAGTTATAATGACCTCGTGACAGCCATGTCATGTGTCATGTCATGATTATGAAGGTGTCATGTCAGTCTTATGCACACCCCTTCATGTAAAGTGTTACAGATTTGTTAAAGAAAGATTAACTTTACAATCCTTCAACAGACTTTGTTAATCACATTTCATATAAAAATTCATTATTAGAGATACAATTAGAAGGCAAATAAAAGAGAATCTAAGATGAAGAAATTCCACAAAAAAAAAAATTTGACTGTTTGGCATGATTATCTTCCAGAGAGTGAAAGAAATAACAGAGCGGAAACGAAAACATAAGATAATACACTACAGAGCTTCAGGCATTAGCACAGGAGACATTTCATCCGATATCCCACTGTGAGATAGGCTGAGAGAGATTTTTCAACTCAAAACAAGCAAGGATACAGTATAATTCGCATGGATTGCATGTAAATCATGGCTCTGTTACCAAAACTAGCAAGCTGCTTTCGTAGACTGCATTTTAAGGAATTGTAGGCACACTTCTGACGTAAGGGCTGTTCCAAAAATGTCTTATTTTGGGTGAACTGTAAGGCAGCATCACATATATCCTTGTTGTGGATTGAATAAGATGTTTTAGATATACATGCAGAAAAGTAGTAAACAGTATTTGGGTCCGGATGTTTGATGTTAGCAAACTCTTTTGAAATTAATTGTGAGTCAAATCTCCTGTCTGCTTTGCGTAAACAGCATTACACTATACTTATAGTGTAGGTACTGTAAGTGAAGTTGTTGCATATTAAACGTGTTTTACGAGCAAGCATGAAGGCTTGAAAGGCTCACCAAATTGTGAGACAGCCTGTGTATGTGTGTGTGGTGAGTGGATGTGTGTCCTGGTTTGTTTTTCTAGCAATTAACTGATCCAAAATCTGCAAGCGTTGCAGGATTAGTATTTAGCTGAACTGCTGACCTCCATATACAGCTAACTAATGCCTCATCCCTCACAAACTTGGAGAGGAAGACACATATTACTTTTCTCCTCAAGGGACCTAGTGATTTAAACTCTCTCTGACTTTCTGACTTCCTACAGAAAAATACTCTTATGAAAATGTGCTTTGAATCTATGATTTCTTTTCTCTTTTGTTTTTCTTTTCCTGCAGGAAATGCCATCCAGGCCTTTGGCTATGGGTCGCTACCCAAGCCTGATCCTCAGCCTTCTACAGGCTCAGTGAAGCCTGATCTTGAGCCCACTGCCAGTGTCCCTAAAACAACCATGGAAACTGGGGAGGATCCCTGCATCATATCGTCCTGTCCGAATTTAAACGTAAGTCGAATTTGAGGGGGTCAGGAAGTTTTAGCATTGTATATTGCATCGTATTACAGGTAAGTTCATTGCGGTGTACATATTTCATATTGTTTATCTAATTTATTTTAACCAATTATTTTGAGTAGTCTTACCGTTACAGGTGTAAGGATCAAACGTATATTTTAATGATAATGTAAATGTTAATCAGTAAAAACTAGGGATGCACGATATAGGATTTTGGCCGAAATTCGATATGCCGATATTTTCAAACTAATTTTGCCCGATGCCGATGCCGATACCGATACCGATATATTTATATATTTTTTTAAGTGCAAAAAAAGCTTATTAAAGCTTCTATTAAAGTTCTCAGTCAAGAGCAGTGAGTGATTTCCTCTGTGATTTGTTGTTTTATTAACATTAACGGGATAGTTCTCCCAAAAATTTGAATTGTCATCATTTACTCTCTCAAGTTTCTTTCTTCTGTTGAAAATAAAAGTTATTTGGAAGAATGTGGCTAACCAAACAGTTGCTTTACTTCAACTTCAGTGACTTCCATAGTATATTTAAGCACAATAAAGAAATGAATACAGGTTTGGAACAACATTAGAGTGAGTAAATAATGACAGAATTTTTATTTCTGGGTGCATTATCTCTTTAAGGACAAGTTGCAGCATATTACCGGTATTATTGTCTCTTTAAAGTCCCACTCCGATCATATTTTGAGCTATTTTTAAACATTACCAGTGGTCTTTAAATTATGATTATGCCATTTTTAGCCAAAATCACAAAACCTGTGCCGTTTTCTGAGACTTCGCTTCAGCAGAGCGGCAGTAGCTCATTAGTAATTCGCCTCTGCGTTGCGGGCGGAGCCGTTGGCACGGAGACGACCCTCCCCCTGCCCGTTGCTGAGAGCTCTGTCTCTCCCGCTAGCTTACACCCCCAATACCGGTGGGGCAACAGTATTATATACACGTTAATTATTATTATCCGAAGTTAATCAAAGTTATCACCGATCACCGATCATTATTTCACTCCAAGACGTCGCGTGTGGAGACGCCCAGTGGAGTTACTACGTCACAACTCCAGTCTATTTTAGCCGGCATTTTAGCGTCTGCTACTGATTCACAACCATTTGAATGTAGAAATACTCAGAAATACAACTTTGAGCTTATTTTTCTCAAGATATGTCCTCTAACATCAGAAAAATGCCACAAGAACATGTTAACACCTAGAAAAACATTATTTTCATCGGAGTGGGTCTTTAAGAACTGCACGCGACGCGTCTAATATACACGCATTTGACAAGCAGATTTTCTCTGTTTGCTTTCACTTTAGACATAACCAACTTTGTTTATGTAAACCTTGTGTGTATTTGACAGTATCAGCCAATAAGACTCGAAAGATTAGTCCAGTATGCAGGCGCTGTGACAGGCTTTTAGTTCCTGTGAGCGTCGGGTGTAACGCGCTCAGAAAAGCGGATGTTAGAACAGCGCATCAGCGCGTGAATGACATGTTTAACTAGCAAGACTTTGACGCACATGCAAATAATGAACTTTTGTGAATTGCGGTGTCCCGTGAGTGTAACTCTACCTCTGCGTTTACATGTGATGTGATGTGATGTGAATGTACGTCGCGTTGTACAGTATGTTGAGATGAAGGCGCCAGAATTGAACTGATAGAATGCACGATACTATGATTTTTCTTCAAAAGCAGATCGTGGAGACATTTTAATCGTCCACGATCAAAAAACGCGCGAGACGCACACCCCTAGTTGGAAGTTTAAGTTGCTGGCGCTCATGCTTCATTCGCGGTCGTCACGTGCGCATAGGAAACACGCCACCCTATCGGCAAGGCTCATCGGCAGAAATATTCATATCGGCCGATGCCGATGACATTCATTTTAAGCTTTTATCGGCCGATACCGATGTTGTCCCGATATCATCGTGCATCCCTAGTAAAAACCTTGTGAAAGAGAAGTACACCTAATTGTATTGAATGTGCTCTTGTAGTGTACTTGAAATCTTACAAGTATATTTAAAAAAACTGTACTTGCAGATAATATAATATTAATTAAATAAAAGGTAACTTACGTGTACCTAAAATACATATAAAGATGCACTCAAGTCCTACTCAAGTGGGTCAAAACAGCACTCAAAATTGTAGATAACTGCATTTAATTTGAATTTAAACTAATATATTTTCAATTAATGGCAATTAAATGTCCACAAACATCTCATTAAGTTCACACTTAAGTATAGTCGATTTAAAAAAAGTGTACTTTTTTTCACAAGGGTAAGTCTAATAAGAAATGGATGCGTTTTAGTCACTGATGCAAAAAAAGAAAGAAGCAGCTGTGTGAATGAATTATACTGAACATGTTGCTTAGTAAACATTTAGATCTTACCACTAACAAAGCTGCATTTATACAGAACATCAATTAAACACTTTACTCATTATTTTCAGTCAAACATGCTGTAGTAAAAAAAAAAAACCATGGCAACATATTTACACATAGGAATATTGTATGCTAACTGCTACTTTGCGTTTAATTAGCAGTGATTGGACTAGTTGACGATAGTCAAGCTATGAACAGCTGTAGAATAAACAACTGACAAGATATAAATTAGTTGACATTTGTACCTTTGTTTGGTTAATTGCACACAAACACACACACGTTGCTTAGCACAGTCTTTCACCTGAGTGTAAAATACACTCCAGAGATGTTGATGGGCCCGTAATTAACACATTAAAGTTGAAAATGTAAAATGATTGAGTGCGCCCCAGAAAACAGCACAAATAGACAAGACAGAAAAATGTGTCCACACAATTTCCCCAAGGAGCCACAAAACTGCATGTCACTATTTACACTGCATGATGTGTTTGTGTGCGTATGTGTACGACTGTACGTGCTGGGCCAGTAGAGCAATGTTTAATTTATTGTAAAAAATGATAATTAGTGCATTACCCAAGCAGGACGTTTTTAATCAGAGAACGCCTGAGGGGAAACTTTGTCAAACTTTACCATTCTCCAGCAATTCAAAATCGTGTCAGATGTGCATCACAGATTCACCCCATTGCTGAAACTCATATTTCTTTTCTTCTGGCCCCACTCAAACGAAAGATGAATAGTTTGCCATGGGCCATTTTTCTCACTCTGACAGGTAGAGAGAAAATGGGCAAAGTCTCGCTCTGTTTACCGTGTTTTAATTCCAGGCAGGGTTTGGCATCACAGTGATTTTTGGAGGTGAAACTCAAAAGGGACGCTTTGCTCTATCTAGCAGGTCCAATGGCACTTAAAGTTTGCCTGAGGCAGAAAGGATGTTCCCTCACAGAATCTACATGTAGAAGTGACATGTCTCGCTCATGGGCACAACTGAGGGAGCGATTCTTTTCACCCAGCACTATAAATTGTCTCCAGTGCTCCACTGGTATGAATTATCAGATATTCATCAAGTTATTCATACTGTTTCTACTGCTAGAAAAGAATAGAACAGAAGAATGGAATATTAGTAATAATCAAAGCATTTTTAAATGAACACAAGGAATAACTTTCATTCGCATGCACCAATCTAACAATACATGTACTAAACATGTTATAAATATATAATAAACAGCGATATTCACCTAATTATATGTTTGCTAACAATATGTCACACAGTCCAATGGCGCAAAGGAATCAGTGACATTGAATCAATTTGAAACAGAAAGTTTAAACTTGACATAAAAAAATTGGTTTTCCCAATGTTCATTTCCCCAATGGATGGAATCCTTAAATGGGTACTGACGTCAGGGCCACTATGACTGGCTTACGAGGCGCACATAATCCAAATTGACTGTTACGCTTTCTCCACTTATTCAGATGTGGAGGTTGCCATTTCCTCCTTTAATAAGAACATGTCTGATTTAAATCAGGGATGCTAAAAGGAATGTTTCGATGGTGTCAAACTGACAGCAAAGAATCTTGAAATTATGCTACCTTCAAGTGCACATGGGAAATTCGTACTTCCATGTTGGGCATTCTTTATTACTATATGTCCCACATTTAAGTCATGAACTTAACATGGAAGTAGATTCTATTGTGAACAACAAACCCATATGGCTACATCTGAATTCATTAAATATAACTTCACTCGGTCATGTGCTGTAATTGAGAAAATTTGAAGCTGATACCAGTTGTTAAAAAGGCCCATTGTAACTGTATTTGTGTTTGTGTCTGTGAGACTTGCTCTGCCAATCAGCCAATGTCAAAGCACGCTGGCAAAGCAGCAACGTGAAGACACTAGGCTCCGCCCATCTCTAGCAGGTGGCATTGATTAGCATTTGTACTAAATAGCTCTGCATGTGGTGAGTGTAGCAAACAGACTCTGTGCTTTCTTGCCATTGAGGTGTGCGTATATTATACAAGTAAGTAGGTTTATGTATTTCAACTCATGTTAACTGTTTGATGAAATGTATTTGCTTATTTGATATTATTTGTCTACTCCTTGTTTAAGGATACTTCTAAGTGAAGTAGGGATTTGATTTGTGTTCACATTTACATGATGTTGCTTGTTTCATGGAAGCATTTCTGCTACATCTCATTGTATTTATCTTGTTATTTTGTGTTTCTGTTATGTTATATTGATATATATATTATGTTTTGTTTAGACCACACCCATACTCATGGCATCACGACTGTACTCATCCGCACTTATGTGCTAAACCTTTATTGAAGCTTTATGGAATTGTGGTGGAGAAAATAAAGCTTTAAAGAGAACTTTCTGCTGCTTCTTCATGTCTCTAACCGGACATCTGTGGTGAACTAGTCCCCTACTGGCAAACCCAAACTGATTGAAAGTCAACAGTTTTCTTTATGGTCCTTCGAGCCGGAGAGAGAGTTTTCTACAGTTATGGAGAAGCAGCTACCAGCTGAAGTCCCTGTTGTGCGGCCCAGGAGACAATCGTCTTTTCCAGCACATTTGCAGGATTATGATTTGACTGGTTATAACCTGCATAGATCCATATCACCACCCAACTATTCTCACAAAACGTCTTGTGCAGCATCTGTCGACAAGGATGTCAGGATGGACACCCCACAGGCACCAGCACATCGTAGTGATTATCATAGTCCAGAACAGTGGTATGTAACGGATCAGTGGGACCAGCAGATGGAAACCCTGCGGGATGAGAATGCTGATTTCCGAAAACTCCACCAAGACCTGATTGTCACGGTTCAGCAGCTGAATGAGGAAAGAGATGATCTTAAGCAGGCCAACACTAAGTTCATGTCACAGATGTCTCAATTGGAAGAAGAGGTGAAAGAATTACTAAGTTGGCGAAATCAGCAGTCACAATTTCCTCAGATATTATCTCCACTTCCTGTGTCTGGTCCGTCAAAGACCCGAGACCGCTCTAGACCAGTACCAGCCCCAAGAAGGTCCAGAGTAATTGAACCAGTATCAAATGCAAAAAATGCCCAGGCATCTCATGAAGCATTACAAGATCGTAGAACAGAGGAAAGTTCGGAAAGCTCAGAGGACTCAAGCAGTCAAGAAAGTTATTCCTCTTCTGTTGATGATAGCATAAGAAACCTACGCCTGCGCTCACCAAGGCAAAGGGTTAACACCAGTCCACCGATTGACAGACAGATTAGTAGGAGTCAAGATGGAAGACCTAAGGTCAACATGGACCAAGAGGTCGTGTCCGATCACCATCTCCACAATTTCCCATCCGGCCACGGGACAAGTTATCATCTAGGAGTAGTAAACACCACCACTCTCCAGGTTTATCGGTTAACCAAGAAAGAGTATATCGTGGACCTACTCCTACGATTCCTGACCTGATTCACCCAAACCCCAGAGAGTTTGCACGGCTTAAAATTGCTTTGGAAAACATTCTGCCAGTTGATTCCACCGAGCACTTCAAATTCCATATTCTGCTAGAACATCTCAAGCTTGAAGAAGCTCAGCTAATTGCTGAATCTTACAGCAGTTCACATCATCCTTATACCAAAACCATGGGTGCCCTCAATAAGCAGTATGGTCAGCCACATCAGTTGGCTTTGCAGCGCATAGTGGAATTGATGGAGGGACCAAGCATCAACACTGGAGATATCAGAACCTTTCGAATGTATGCTCTGAGGGTGAGATCCTTGGTGGGAATGTTGCGACAACTAGGTAAGCCTGGTAAAGTAGAATTAAAATGTGGATCTCATGTGACCAGACTTCTGGGTAAATTGCCACATGATCTGCGGAGCAGTTTCAGAAGATTCATCTATCCATTCGATGTAAAGATTCCTACCCTCCTTGACTTCTCAGACTGGTTGGAATATGAAATCCAAGTGCAAGAAGATTCCACAAGATATGCAAGCCACTTTGGTAGAGGGTACTCGACCAGGTCATCCTGGGACGACCAACCAAGGAAGACTAAATCATTCCACAAAGGGACAGAAGTTCTACTTGGCACTGAGAAATACCCTTCAGCACCTCCATCATCTGTCACAGCTAAGACCACCATGGCAAAACCTTACTGCCCTTACTGTGATAATAACAAACACTCTTTGAATAACTGCGCCAATTTCTCTCAACTCTCCAAATTTCAGAGGCAAGACTGGATTAAGGGCCACAACAGATGCTGGCGCTGTGGACGGGGCCATAGATCAACAGAGTGTAATCTTAAGATGCGCTGCAAGGCATGTAATGGGCGTCACTTACTTGTTCTTCATGAAGTTAATACACGGGGCAGGGAGAGAACAGTAGAAAGAGAGGACCCATCTGCTAGCCCTATCAGGGGGGAGGTCGCCAACGATGTATTATTCATTGACAAGCCCCCAGGAAGTCGGAAGGTACTGTTGAAAATATGTAAAGTCATTCTGAGAAACGGAGATCGATCCATGAAAGCTTATGCCATTCTTGATGATGGCTCTGAAAGGAGCATTTTACTACACACAGCGGCTAGCCAGCTGAGATTGAAAGGTGAACCGGAGGACCTGCCCCTGCGCACAGTCAGACAAGAGTTAAAGGTCCTACATGGGGCGGCTGTATCCTTCAACCTTTCACCAGCCTGTCAGCCAGACAAGGTATATCCAATCAGCGGAGCTTTCACTGCGCCAGAGCTGGGGCTTGGAGTGCACTGTCATCCTGTTAAGGCTTTACGGAAAAGGTACCGTCACCTTAATGGACTTCCCCTCCAAGAGATTAAAACTGGTCATCCAGTTTTGCTCATTGGATCAGACTACCCTCATTTAATTACTGCAGTCGAACCAGTTCGCTTGGGCCCACCAGGAGGTCCTGCAGCAATTAGAACTCTCCTTGGGTGGACTCTGCAAGGACCAGTTCAGGCTCTGCAACACAGTCTCACAGAGCAACAATGTCTGTTCACAAGTTTGTCACCTTCTGTTACTCTGCACGAACAAGTTGAACGACTCTGGCAAATGGATGTCCTTCCTTGGAGGGATGAGAAGATAAGTACTAGATCAGTACTCGACCAGCAGTCAATCAAACTACTGGAACAAAAAACTGTCAGAGTTCAAGTCGATGGGATTCTGCGATATGCTACCCCACTGCTCAGAGTTCAAAATATGCCCTCTCTTCATGCACCTAAAGCAGCGGTAATGCCTCATCTAAGAAGCCTAGAGCGTCGCCTCAGTAAGTCTCCTGATCAAGCAGCTATCTACCAGGCTGAGATTAAACGACTGAAGCAAGAAGGTTACATTGCTGAACTGCAGTCAGGAGCTGAAGACACTCCAGTTAGTTGGTATATTCCACACCATATGGTTGAACATAATGGTAAACATAGAGTAGTTTTCAACTGTTCATTCCAGTTTCAAGGAAACAACCTCAATGAACTGTTACTTCCAGGACCTACACTGACTTCCTCCTTACTGGCTGTGCTACTAAGATTCAGAGAACATTCTGTCGCTATTAGTAGCGACATTAAAGGAATGTTCCACCAGATAAGACTCCTTCCTGTAGATCGACCCCTTCTCCGTTTCTTATGGAGAGACCAAGAAAGAGAAGTTCAACCCAGAGTTTTTGAATGGCAAGTTCTCCCCTTTGGGACCACTAGTAGCCCATGTTGCGCCGTCTTTGCCTTGCAGAAGCATATCATGGAAAATAGTCAGCCTGGTGAAAAGATACATGATGCTGTACTGAAGGCATTTTATGTAGACAATTACCTGCACAGTCTGCCCTCTGTAGATGAAGCAAAGCTCATGGTAGCCCAGTTGCAGACTACCTTGGCAGACGGAGGATTTGAACTCAGGCAATGGGCCAGTAATGCGCCTTCCACCATCAGTCACTTACCAGCAGCATCCAGATCGGACAGTGTTGAGCAATCGATTGTCAAGGGTAATGCCTCGAACCAGGAATCAGTGCTGGGACTGCAGTGGAACTGTCAAACTGATACTTTGTCCTATAAGCTCCGTGCTGTAAAGTGCCAAGAAGTTACTATGCGCAATATATATAAGGTGCTTGCCAGCCAATATGATCCTCTTGGCTACATCATCCCGTACACCACACGTGCCAAGGTGATTGTGCAGCGATTATGGGACAAAAGGAGAGATTGGGATGATCCCAGGTTACCAGAAGATTTGATGAATGTTTGGAACAGATGGGCAGAGGAGCTTAGTGACCTACAAAATATAGTCTTACCCAGATGCTATTGTACTGCACCGAAGGATGATCTTTTCAGCCAGCGAGATATCCATATCTTCTGTGATGCGTCTGAGTCCGCTTATGGGTCGGTCGCCTATCTTCGAACAGAAGACCGGCAGGGAGAAGTGGAGATCACATTCATAGTGGCCAGATCAAGAGTGGCTCCTAAGAAACGGCTGTCAATACCTCGTCTAGAACTATGTGCAGCCCTGACCGGTGCGCAGTTGGCTAAGACCCTTCAGAAGGAATTGACTTTGCCTATTCGAAAAGTTTTCATTTGGACTGATGCCACCACTGTTTTGACCTGGATTAGATCCGAATCCTGTCGATTCAAGGTTTTCGTTGGTACAAGGGTGACAGAGATTCAGGAGCTTACCAGCCACTGTGAATGGCGCTATGTGGCTTCAGATAGCAACCCGGCAGATGATATCACCCGAGGGAAAAGGCTGGCAGATCTAGGGCCACAAAGTCGTTGGTATACAGGGCCGCCATTCCTTCATCTTTCACCAGATCAGTGGCAGGTTACACCCCCATCCTCTTTTATTGACAGTGATGAACTGAGAAACACTACATTCTGTGGTCTGACTAATACTGCACATCGCTTGTCCATGCCTGATCTAAGCCAATTTCTGACCTTTCAAGAACTACTGACAGCCATCGCAGAATCTCTCAGGAAGGATGGGGCCAATCTATCAGCTGAAGACTTTCAACAGGCTGAGATGGCTATCCTTCAGCAAGCCCAATGGGAAAGCTTTCCCTCTGATATGGCACAACTTACAGCGGGGAAACAACTGAATAGCAACAGTCGGCTCCTTAGCCTTGCTCCTGAACTTGACTGTGTAAGTCACCTCCTAAGGGTAGGAGGTCGTCTTCGCTGCTGTGAAGAAATTGAGCCTGACCAGATGCATCCTATTGTGCTTGATTCCCATCATCCTGTCACTAACTTACTCATTAAGGACTATGATACAAAGTTGCTTCACCCAGGACCTGAGAGAGTACTGGCAGAAATGCGTAGGAAATACTGGATCCTTCGGGGTAGGGAAGCAATCCGACGTTATCAGCGCAAGGATTGTATGGAGTGTCAAAAGCTTCGTAAAACCCCACAGATACCCAGAATGGCAGATCTGCCTCTAGCCAGACTACGTCTCTTCAAACCCGCATTTTATTCTACTGGTATTGACTGCTTCGGGCCATACCAAGTAAAAATCGGACGCAGGAATGAGAAACGCTGGGGTATCTTGTTCAAGTGCATGACTACTCGGGCAGTGTACATCGACCTCCTTCCAAGACTTGATACAGACTCCTTCCTTATGGCTCTCAGGCGTTTTATAGCCCGACGTGGGAAGCCTTTGGAAGTTTTATGTGATCAAGGTACAAATTTTAAAGGAGGGGAGGGAGAGCTACGACGGGCATTTGACGAACTAGTTCCAGAGCTTCAGGAACAGCTTGCCAGTCAACAGATTATCTTCCGTTTCAACCCACCTCATGCTCCACACTTCGGTGGGTGTTGGGAAAGGGAGATTCGTTCCCTGAAACAAGCTCTACAGGTCACTATGGGAACTCAGTCTATACCCGAGGAAACTCTTCTCACTACACTCATTGAGATCGAAGGGATCTTAAACTCTAAACCTCTGGGGTATACCTCCTCGAATGCCTCTGATCCCATTCCTATTACTCCTAATTCGCTCCTTATGGGGCGGCCTGATTCATCCCTTCCTCAAGTGATATACCCTCAAAGTGAAATACTGAGTCGACGCCGTTGGCGTCATAGCCAAGTCTTAGCAGATCACTTTTGGAAGCGGTTTATCAAGTTCTATTTGCCTGGCCTTCAGACTCGTGGCAAGTGGCAAAGAGAGTCACCCGATATCAAGGTTGGAACTACAGTTATGATTGTGGACTCTCAACTTCCCAGGGCCCTGTGGCCCACTGGTCAGATCTCGCAAGTATTCCCTGGGGTGGATAATAAAGTCAGGACTGTTCAAGTGAGAATTAAGGACAAGTTTTATGTGCGACCTGTGGCTAAGGTTATACAGCTGCCTGAGATTCCAGACTAAAATTTGACTTTGACCTTTTTTTTAATGGGCAGATTTCCTCATGCTTTAGAAATCTGGGGGCGGCTGTTAAAAAGGCCCATTGTAACTGTATTTGTGTTTGTGTCTGTGAGACTTGCTCTGCCAATCAGCCAATGTCAAAGCACGCTGGCAAAGCAGCAACGTGAAGACACTAGGCTCCGCCCATCTCTAGCAGGTGGCATTGATTAGCATTTGTACTAAATAGCTCTGCATGTGGTGAGTGTAGCAAACAGACTCTGTGCTTTCTTGCCATTGAGGTGTGCGTATATTATACAAGTAAGTAGGTTTATGTATTTCAACTCATGTTAACTGTTTGATGAAATGTATTTGCTTATTTGATATTATTTGTCTACTCCTTGTTTAAGGATACTTCTAAGTGAAGTAGGGATTTGATTTGTGTTCACATTTACATGATGTTGCTTGTTTCATGGAAGCATTTCTGCTACATCTCATTGTATTTATCTTGTTATTTTGTGTTTCTGTTATGTTATATTGATATATATATTATGTTTTGTTTAGACCACACCCATACTCATGGCATCACGACTGTACTCATCCGCACTTATGTGCTAAACCTTTATTGAAGCTTTATGGAATTGTGGTGGAGAAAATAAAGCTTTAAAGAGAACTTTCTGCTGCTTCTTCATGTCTCTAACCGGACATCTGTGGTGAACTAGTCCCCTACTGGCAAACCCAAACTGATTGAAAGTCAACAGTTTTCTTTACCAGTCATGATATAATTATAGCTTGAATTGTAATCACATCTTTATTTGTTAATTTATTTTACGTTTATTCTTAGTATGTCCTTCCAGTGAATTACCCCAATGACTCTTAAAAACAGGAACCTTACAATGCATATGTAACATGTGGCCTGATATTAGTTTCCTTTTCCAAAGACTTTTATTTTAGATAGTTCCTGTGTCCCTGTCTCTTAGTCTGTAATCACATATACTTTTTCTTGTTGAATTATCTGCTTTGTTTTTTTTGTTTATTAATAAAGTAAACAGCTGAAATTAGATCCAAATCTCCTTCTCTTCTTTTGTGGCCTGCTAAGCTGTAACATCACATTCAATATTTATGTTTTTAAAAAACATAATTATCGCATAATTATCTCAATTACAGTATGTCTCATTTGAATTTGTGAATTTTGAATGTCGATCACAGGGGAATACAGGAGAAGAATATCGGCCAATTAAAACGATGACCAATCTCTTGGTGCACCCCTATTATGTTAATGTATTAGCTTTTATAATGCTTACACAAAATTAAATTCTGAAACATCTTTTAAGTTGAAGTAACCAAGGCTGCAGGTGGTAATATTATCCAGTAATATCTTTTTTTTTTTTAAATCCCTGACTTTTCATGATCAGATCTTGATGGATGAAATCTAGCCACGCCCTGCTACATGAGCTAATGCTAATTCCAGCTGAATGTTTTGCTTTGCTAAAAAATGTGTCACAATACACCGTAAAAAGATTTTTGGAGTATGTTTTAGTCTTTATACTTATTTTTTTTAAATTGAATTCAATGTTACTTGTCAGTTCTTTGTAATTATTTGTAAAATGTACTAGCGATTGTGAGTGAAAATTGTTTACAAGGAAATCCAACACCGATTTTTTATTTTTTTTTGTGTACGCTATGTTATTGGCCTGCTGATCTGTGCACCTACATACGGTTTTATGTGAAGCGTGGTTTGTTCTCACAAAGATGAAAGTCCTGTGTACCAGGATGAATGATTTTGCGAGTATTTGTGTGTTGGTTTGTTTGAGCAGGGATGTATGTAGCGGTGCGAGACTACATGTCAGTGTCTTTCTATGTGTTTCAGTGTAAACAATCAAGGCAAGTGTGAGAGTTCTAATGCAAAGAGATGAGTTGTGAATGAGTAGAAGAGAAATGGAGGGAGATGTTGAAAAGCAAAGGGAAGAGATGGGGCATTAGCAGAGCTGTGAACAGAGATCTGGGCTGATGTCAACAGGCAGCTGACACACATCACCGCTCTCGCTAATTAATTGGCTTTTAGTCACTGTCCTCTGTTTCTCTCACCCCCACCAACATCCTCGCCTGTCAACACACAATTTCTGTCCCCTCCTCCGTCTCCCGCTCTGTCTCTCTTTCGCTCTCGCTCTCTTTGCCAGCTGCAGTTCTGGCAGTTCTAGCTTTTGCCTAAGCCTGCATCTAATTATGCATGTTTACACAGGAGATGCTGAAAGTTCACTGCATGAGCTAACGCTAATTCAACACAATCACTTTATTCATACATCAGGTGAAATGACACATAAAACAAAAGAAAGAGACATACCATACACAAACATAGATACATAATTAAATATTGGTTACTGTAGTTGTATTTCCTTCGCCGAAACTCACTTTTAACTGATTTGCGGCTACGGGCATGAAGAGGAAGATATAGACATAATGGGGTGAATTCACTAAGATTGAATTGCACCTACCGATGGTGTTGTTTATTTGCACGGGTTGTTTTAGCACCCTATTCGCTTAATGAATTATGCAAATCAGGCAGTGGTGCAAAACACTGCAAAAACATCTCTGTGCTGAATACAATCGGCACGGCACAATTCCATGTCATGAAATCTTGCAAGCCGGGTCTGAGTGATATGACACGAAATAATCATCATGGTTTCCATGTTTGTTTGTTTTTTTTATATATATTCTACCAAAATTAGAATGTTGAATTAAATTATTCTTTTTTTAAATAAAATTAAACTCAACAAGGATTGATATTAAATTATTTTAAATAACATTATAAAATTAACAAAAAAAATCCAGTTAATACTATAATAATTATACAGTAATAAAGTACTTAGACACTCCGTTTGAATATTTGTTAACATTAGTTAATACAAAAACAACTGTTCGCTTTTTGTATCAAATTCATCAAATCACAGCCATTAAATAATATGATTTTAATCATGTATACGTAGTAAATGCTTTAGAAGTATTTTCCATTGTTATTTCATGTTAACTAATGTAGTTAACTAAATGGAACCTTATTGTACCTATGTGTTACCAATGACTCATTTGTTTGATTCATTGAAACGGCATGCACTGAACTGGCTCTTTAGTGCACTAAACTATACCAAGTATCTGCTTTACTGTATGTGTGGTTATAACTTCATCATGACATCATCGTTTGAAGAATTACTTCCATTATCAGCAGAATATGTATCAAACACAATAGCTCAATGCTAATTGAATATGGCACATCGTGCAGCAGGGCTAATTTACATAGAAAGAGGCGTGTCTGTATTGCAAAGAATCAAAATGACTTCATTAAAATAACCACACAGCAATTTTCACACTTTCTTATACTGGTTACGGTTGCTGGTTGCTCATGAATAAGACTCAGGGCCCACTGAGCAAGCGACGTCTGTGGACATACAAAACAGGTTGATATCACGTCCGTCCGTCCAGGCCATAATCTGAACGTCCATTGACATCCAGAATTAGTTGATTAATGACAATGAGAAATTATGTCCAATCTGGCTATAATCTAAACGTCCACTGACAGCCAGAACTAGTTGAGAAAAGACGTTCATACTGGCTATAATCTGAACGTCCGGTGACATCCAGAATTAGTCGATGAATGACTTAAAAAAATATGTCCAATCTGGCCATAATCTAAACGTCCACTGACAGCCAGAACTAGTTGAGAAAAGACGTTCATACTGACTATAATCTGGACGTCCGTTGACATCCAGAAATAGTCCATAAATGACGTGAATAAAGATATCCAATCTGGCCATTATCTTAATGTCCACTGACAGCCAGAACTAGTTGAGAAAAGACGTTCATACTGACTATAATCTGGACGTCCGTTGACATCCAGAAATGGTCCATAAATGACGTGAATAAAGATGTCCAATCTGGCCATTATCTAAACGTCCACTGACAGCCAGAACTAGTTGAGAAAAGACATTCATACTGACTATAATCTGGACGTCCGTTGACATCCAGAAATGGTCCATAAATGACGTGAATAAAGATGTCCAATCTGGCCATTATCTAAACGTCCACTGACAGCCAGAACTAGTTGAGAAAAGACGTTCATACTGACTATAATCTGGACGTCTGTTGACATCCAGAAATAGTCCAGAAATGACGTGAATAAAGATGTCCAATCTGGCCATTATCTAAACGTCCACTGACAGCCAGAACTAGTTGAGAAAAGACATTCATACTGACTATAATCTGGACGTCCGTTGACATCCAGAAATGGTCCATAAATGACGTGAATAAAGATGTCCAATCTGGCCATTATCTAAACGTCCACTGACAGCCAGAACTAGTTGAGAAAAGACATTCATACAGACTATAATCTGGACGTCCGTTGACATCCAGAAATGGTCCATAAATGACGTGAATAAAGATGTCCAATCTGGCCATTATCTAAACGTCCACTGACAGCCAGAACTAGGTGAGAAAAGACGTTCATACTGACTATAATCTGGACGTCCGTTGACATCCAGAAATGGTCCATAAATGACGTGAATAAAGATGTCCAATCTGGCCACAATCTAAACGTCCACTGACAGCCAGAACTAGTTGAGAAAAGACGTTCATACTGACTATAATCTGGACGTCCGTTGACATCCAGAAATAGTCCATAAATGACGTGAATAAAGATGTCCAATCTGGCCATTATCTAAACGTCCACTGACAGCCAGAACTAGTTGAGAAAAGACATTCATACTGACTATAATCTGGACGTCCGTTGACATCCAGAAATGGTCCATAAATGACGTGAATAAAGATGTCCAATCTGGCCATTATCTAAACGTCCACTGACAGCCAGAACTAGTTGAGAAAAGACGTTCATACTGACTATAATCTGGACGTCCGTTGACATCCAGAAACAGTCAATAAATTACGTAAATAAAAGATGTCCAATCTGGCCATTATCTAAACGTCCACTGACAGCCAGAACTAGTTCAGAACAGATGTTCATACTGCACTGTAAAAAAAATATCCTAATTTTACAGTAAATAACTTCCTATTTTCATCATTGTGGTGGCGTTCATGTGTGTTCAATTCGTAAATACGATCTTTATGACATGTCTTGAATGCATCAATAGCTCTATTTTAGGGACAATCCTTACAAACAATCATTGCTAAAATACATTACAGACTGTCACAGTGAGAAGATCTTTGTCCTTTATCAATGCTAAAGACCTAACCACTGCAGTCAACACCTTGGAGTATCCATGCTGTTAAATAAAAGTCTGTAGACAAGGGTTAAGGTTAGGGTTAACCCCTTAATTTCTAACCCCCGGTTTCACAGACAGGGTTTAGATATAAAGCCAGGATTAGGCCTTAGTTAAATTTGGGCATTCAATTATAGCTTTTAAAAATGTACCTTAGAAGAAAAAAACATTACTGGTGTGCATCTTGAGACAAAACAATGGCACTGACATAAGATATGTCAGTATAGCCTACAAGTTGCTTTCAGGTAATACAGCTCAAACGTGCATTTTAGTCTGGACTACAGGCTTAAAGGAGAACTCCGGCGCAAAATGAACCTCGGGTGTAATAACACATTGGTACAGACTAAATCGTTCCCTGAGATTTGTTTTCATGATAATCGAATGTAAAGAGTTTTATCTCTAAAAACAGTTTAGCTTATAACGCTAGTATATTGGGCATCGAGTAAGCAAAAAGAGATCGCTAGTTAATACCATTAACAAGGCTCAAATTAGCCCCACACTAACACGGCAGCATAATGAGTGTCCTTACATGCAAACCGAAGCATTGAGAACTTTGTAAGTGTATAGACAGTTTAATAAGAAGATACTTTACACAGACAGTACAGTTAGCGCATACAGACAGCAGCCATCTTGGAAAACAGTCTCGCATAAGAGAAGCACTTAACGCAACAGAGAAAATAAAAAAATAAATATAATTTATCTTATCTTCAATATCTACACGTACTGTTCGCTCACTCTCGTGGTTCGATTGGTCGAGACTGTTTTCCAAGATGGCTCCTGTCTGTATGCGCTAACTGTACTGTCTGTGTAAAGTATCTTCTTATTAAACTGTCTATACACTTACAAAGTTCTCAATGCTTCGGTTTGCATGTAAGGACACTCATTATGCACTGTTCTGATAAATTGCTGTTTATCAGAACAGTGATAAATAAATGTTATTATATATGGTATACAAGTTACTGTTTAATCTTTCATTTTTTATCTTTCATTTTTTATCTTTCATTTTTAATCATGCACTGCAATGAAAACACATTTAAACAATTGATTAAATATAACAGCCAGCCTACAAATACAACTAAATAGCACGTGTATATTTTTTTCCTATTCTTTCTTTTAAAACATTTCATATTGTCCTGTTATTGCAATGTTTTCACACTATTGGCTGTCTCTCCGAGTTGTTTTGAGCATGATTGGTTATTCTGACTGTCATCCAGGAATCTGGCCAATGACAACTATGCGCGCCTTTACCAGTCAAGTTTGAATACGTCAGTTGAAGTGAGTGGGTGTCTGTGCTCCTGCTCGGGACCTACTTCGGTTTTGTGGCTTTTACATTGTTTAAAACATGGATTATTTTACATCGGACTGCTAAATGTTTATTTTGAGCGAGTTGCGGGATGTAAATGAAGAACAAACAAGGAATATGGACAACGAACAATGGACATATTGCAATCTACGGAAGGTAACGTAAATAACTTTTTATTTTATACAAATTCTAATACATCAAAATATAGTGTATTAAATTGAGAATCTAAACGCGATTAGAGAAATATTGATATTAGTACGGTATTCCAATGTATTAGGCTAATTATGTGCTGAGCTAGCATGTGTATTGTCAGCTAACTTAGTTTATGATAAAAAAATAAAATAAAACTCAGCATTGGAGCTTTACAATGAGTGAACTGAGAACATTGTCTCTTTAGACAGAAGAACTCGAACCACACTCCTTTACTCGAGTCTAGAAGAATCTGCAAACTAGGCTTTTAAATTGTTGATCGCGGGATTTAACGTTAAAGTTAGGCCTAACGTTATTGTCTTGGAGCTGGTGAGTCAATTTTGCAAGCTTTTGTAAATGTCTCTGTTAGTAGCCTAAGTAAAAACAAATAGCTAATATTGCTGTGTGTGTTTCCTTCATGATCCAGGCATTTTGGGAGTAACGTTAAATATTATCCAGCCACACGATCTTCAGATGGTGAGTATTGTCATAAAATACACGTGAAATAGAGGCAGAACATGGACACTCTGCTCAAAGGCACACTGGTTCAAACCCTCCAGACAATGTTTTATCTTCTATCTTCTTGAGTTTATACAGGCCTAGCTGACCCAAAAATAAATGTCTAACTTACTTTTGTGAAACACAAGAATGTTGGGAATAAAACAACTGTATGAGAAAAACAAAAACAAATAAGGCATTTCTCAAGATATCTTAATTATGGTTCTACATAAGAAACTCATACAGTTTCAACATGAGGGTGAGTAGGCTAAATAATGAGAGAACTTTTCTTTTTTTTTTGGATGAGCTGTTCTTTTAAGGACATTTGCTAAATTAACCATGGTTTTTATTATAGTAAAGGTGTAGAAACCATGTTTTTTTTATGGTGGATTGATTACAATAATTTATTACCATTTGGTTAGTGTCACAAAACATTGTTAATTTTAGTAAGGGTTCTCCAGATTTATATAACACATAACCTGTATAATTTATTTAAGGAACACATTCAAAATGGTCCTATGTCACCCAGATCAATAATTTATTAACGCACTTTTTAACTTTTTTTTTTTTTTAGATCAAGCATTGGAACAATGTTTACGGAGCAGAACAGGCACCAACAGAGAAACAAGTCCATCACTAGTAAGTATCCATTGCAGTATCTAAAACCGTAGTCAATTTTAAAGGCACAGTGCACTCCAAAATAAAAAAAAATCTATTTTTTCCCGTGCCATTCCAGATGTATATTTTCCACAAAGATTTTTTGAAAAATTATCCATTATTGTAAGCCAATATAATGCAAGTGCATGCACCAGAAACTTCATACAGTACAGCCTGCTGTGTTGTTCACACAAGATGTTTTCTGCATTTATCATGTGAGCTTTACAATGCTCTTGGACTTTTTCGACCTTCCGCATTTTGGTGTCTATTCACTTGCAGTATTTAACACAAACACAAGAGATGGATAATTTTTCTAAAAGTCTAGTTTATTTTTTCTAAAATGTGTTCATCTGAAGAAAGAAAATCACATACCCTTTCGGACGGCATAAGGTAGAGAAAATAAAGGGGGTATCAGTTTACTCTCCTTTAGCTACTATTTATAAACCTTACATGTGATTTAATAAATTTACAATTAAAGAGGTGTTCCAAGCAAACAGCTATGTGTGTTTATATTAGGGGTGTACGATTCAGAAAATGTCACGATTCCGATTTTTAGGCTCAAGATTCGATTCAATAGCGATTTTCGATGCAAAAACGATTCTCGATTTAAAAAAAACGATTCACAGTATGTAAATGTAGTTACTTTTCCTATGTAGGTATTAGGGATGTGCATCTCCATAACTGAGGCCGATGCGATACGCATGTCGATGCATAGCCAACGATACGATACATTAAAGATAGGCTACATATAAGCAGCTACCGATGCAATGCAATGCGATTCACTATTATTACGATGCGGTGCGATTTGATTTCAACTCAACGCGATGCGATTCAATGTAATACGATGCAATGGAGAAAAATATGATGCTATGCAATTCAATATTCAATTATTTTATTTATTTTGTTCATATTTTGTGCCATCTGACTTTTAACGCATGGCTCTTTCACATACAAAAGATTTGGTTTTCAAAACAAAAAAAAACATAGCGTTGCGACGTTCGTCTGTTATAGGACAACTTAGTTTGAATAAACGAGCAGACACTGCTACTTGCTCTACGTTTATTTAGAATTAACAGCCAGACAACTAGCAGTGACTTGAGCTTTCCATTAAATGAATCACACACAGTAAACAAATCCTTAAAGACCCACTCCGATGAAAATAATGTTTTTCTAGGTGTTAACATGTTCTTGTGGCATTTTTCTGATGTTAGAGGACATATCTTGAGAAAAATAAGCTTGTATTTCTGAGTATTTCTACATTCAAATGGCTGTGAATCAGTAGCAGACGCTAAAATGCCGGCTAAAATAGACTGGAGTTGTGACGTAGTAACTCCACTGGGCGTCTCCACACGCGATGTCTTGGAGTGAAATAATGATTGGTGATCGGTGATAACTTTGATTAACTTCGTATAATAATAATTAACGTGTATATAATACTGTTGCCCCACCGGTATTGGGGGTGTAAGCTAGCGGGAGAGACAGAGCTCTCAGCAACGGGCAGGGGGAGGGTCGTCTCCGTGCCAACGGCACCGCCCACAACGCAGAGGCGATTTGCTAATGAGCTACTGCCGCTCTGCTGAAGCGAAGTCCCAGAATACGGCACAGGTTTTGTGATTTTGGCTAAAAATGGCATAATCATAATTTAAAGACCACTGGGAATGTTTAAAAATAGCTCAAAATATGATCGGAGTGGGACTTTAACAAAAAAAAATCAAACAGGCCTATTCTGGTGGGTGCGGTGATGCGGTGGTGTAACATGTAAGGCTGGTGCTGCCAATAAGCACCTAAAATCTGTCACAAAGAACCGGCAAAAGTAATGATTATGAATATGTAAAATATAGCAATGAGATATTTTAATTGTTTATTAATAAACAAGTGTTTTCTTTGCCAGTGTCGGCTGCAAAGATGAAGTTGACGATGCTGACTCACGATCTTCGCAGTAGTCAACGCGCCAGAGAGAAATACACAATTCATACGGATTATCTGCTTATTACATAAGCAGAGAGCAGTCTGTATTCTTACGTTTTGAATTGTTCTGTTTAAAAGTAGACCTGTCTGTGAGGCAAGTAGGCTACCTTATATGCTGAGTTTCGGTTCATTTATGAGACGAGCTCCAGTTCACACGCCGGCGCCTCCGTGTTTATCGTCTGCTATATTTACTTCTTATTTATTAAATCCAGGCAATTGGTTGATGAAACATTGATTAAAATTAAGATACAATTAATACAAAACTAAATGCACTTTAAAGAAAGGTTTTGTGCTTTCTGTTTGGTGTGTCTGTGAAATTTTTAAAGCATCTTTTAGTGCCGCGTTCAGAGCGCTCATGTCCGTAACATTGTTTTTTCCTCATAAATGCAAACCCAATTTTTTTTTTTTTACAATTTTTTTTGTTCTGTGGAGACTACAGTTAGGCCTACTCATAATTTGTATTCTGAATACGTAACGCTGGTATATGTATTCCGTTACTCCCCAACACTGATATTAGTATAACCTTATCTGCAATATATTTTAATAACACGGTTTTGGCGGTTATAGAGTTTATTGTGGCAAAAATTCATCTCAAACAAACATCACTGCGTAAGAGACACTCAGAGTCAAATTATATAAAATAGAAGTATTTATTCTTGCAAGAATAGGAGCAGTCTAATACACAGTTGTTACCCTGTGCAGAAGAGTGACACACCCCCAGACAGACTGAACTAGCTTTTATCTTAGTTTCAAGGCCTTCTTCCCCCCAGAGCCTTCCTCCCAGTAGTTTTCCATAGACGTCACTAGTTGGCCCACTAAGCTCCCCTGCACTAAGTGGCCTTCTGACATCTAGGTCAGAGGTCCTTGTTCGTCTGTTCTCTGGAGTGTCTCCCTCTTCTGCCTCCCCAGGTACATAAACAGAATCCTCTCTCACTACAAGTGAGAGACACACATGTGACATTCTTTGAATCATCTATATTTAACTAAAGATCAATGAATATCATTAAAATTGCCACCACAAGTTCTAATGACGGTGTTCAACTATAACCATCGGTCTCACGGTTATATAATAACCGTCACACCCCTAGTTTTAACATAAACAATAATAAAAATAAAAAACCTTTCACAAACAGGTCTTTGATAACTATTCAAATGTAAATAAATATATATGTTAGGGGTGTGACGGTTCACAAAATTCACGGTTCGGTACGTTTTTGATACAGCAAAAAGAAAGAAAAGCCAGAGAAATTTCCTTGATTTAATTTTTTTAATAATTTTTCATCAAAGTATGATAATTTTTTACTTTGAGCAGTGATGGAGCTACACTTGACTCTTCTTAGGAGCATATAAAACAAAAACAGCTCCTTGCTCCTTGAAAAAAATTAATTGTAATATTGTAGTAGTTATAAACAAAGGTTTATTTTATTTCAGATTAACATTTGAGGGCAGCAATTTTATTCATAATGTCGAAATAAAACCGACGTAACGTTACTTGAAAGCATTATAGCCTACTATTCCTGCCAAACTTCCATGGTTACAGTTAGTAGTGTTACTACAGTAAATCCATGGTGAATGTTGCTGATCTGTGGGCACTGGATAGTTCATTCATGGCACAATGTTTATTCCTGTTTTCCACGTCAGCGCTGTTTGATCCGTTAATAACGGAGAAATGTGAATGTTTCTCACTAGATCTCGCTGCGATATTATTACTTCAGTGGCAAATTCAACTGCTTTCTTTACTGGATCTCTTAGTGCTGTGTAGTAACAGTGTCGCTTGATCAAGACGCTGGATTGGTCCAAACTGATAAACGATCCGTCAACCACACAATAACGAGTAGCGCAGCTGCAGTTTCGTTCCGCTTACATTACGTTTGCTATTTGATGTTGGGCAATGTTGTGGTCGCGGCAGCATCTCTTACATTATGAGCACGCTTGCCACGCCCCTACATTTTAAATAACGAAATTTTGGTCAGCAGGAAAAATAGTCCAACAAACCGTTCGGTTTGTAATGCACACTGAACCGAAAGCCTCGTACCGAACGGTTCAATACGAATACGAAAATATATATGTATATGTGTGTGTGTGTATATAT
Organism: Rhinichthys klamathensis goyatoka; assembly: GCF_029890125.1. Taxonomy (NCBI): domain Eukaryota; kingdom Metazoa; phylum Chordata; class Actinopteri; order Cypriniformes; family Leuciscidae; genus Rhinichthys; species Rhinichthys klamathensis. The sequence goes on from NW_026606587.1 coordinate 860,668, forward strand.
ATATGTATGTGTGTGTGGAATGCTTTATATCAGGCTTGATGTAATTTTACTTGATTTGTGATTTAATAACTGTTTCATTTCATTGATTCGAGTACTAAAATTTTCTATGCATCTCTGCTGCAAGCTAAACCACAACAGTGGCGTTTGTATTTATTTATTTTACATGTGTATTTTTTTGCTTTGATTGTAGCTGCTGTCATGAAATGGGACCCAGCTGCAACAGAGGCCCAAATAAAGTCTGCAGCCGATCATCTGAAACATGCCCCCGGGAGAGTCGGGGCTTGCCGCTATAAATGAAGCTTGTGAAGCTTATAGCAGCCACATTTTGTTAATTGATATGTTATACTGTTTTAACAACATTTTATAGATTATTTAAAGGGAAATTGTGTTAATTTATAACTTTACTGTTCTGGCTTTTAAGTTTTGGTCCAGTAGAACAAAATAGTAATAAAATATATATTTTGAGATTTAAATAGTTGATTTCTTGGAGTGATCAGTTTGGTTTACAGGCAAATGGTAAGCAGTTTATTACAATTATATTGATAAGATATACAAATGCAAGACTTGTATATACACTACACAGTTCCCGTATTCAATTGAGTATTCAATATTATCAAAATTCTTTCAAATCTTATTTAGGTCTATGGTCTGTGTGTCTGCAGTTTCATGACACGACAACCATTAACAATGAGTAACTGGGTTTTTCTCAGTGAGAACTAACTCACTGCCACTGTTTTGAAGTAAAGATTTTTTAAAGTTGGATCCTTGCAAAATGCACAAATGGGATTTCCGTTTCAATATGGGTCTTTAACAGTCTTCTTTGACATTTATACTACAGAAAACGTGACTAATACAACTTTTATTCTGGCTGCCTTTAGATGTCTAACAATTACGTCTGTAGCATGTCTTTAATTGACGTCTAAACAATGTCCAAAATTTTTTTATAAAAAACGTTCATTCTGGCTCCTGTGAAGACGTCTTCTGGATGTCTAACAATTACGTCTGTAGCACGTCTTTAATTTACGTCTAAACAACGTCCAGAAAAGACGTATAAAAACCTTTCATTCTGGCTCCTGTGAAGACGTCTTCTGGATGTCTAACAATTACGTCTGTAGCACGTCTTTAATTTACGTCTATACAATGTCCAGAAAAGACGTATAAAAAACTTTCATTCTGGCTCCTGTAAAGACGTCTTCTGGATGTCTAACAATTACGTCTGTAGCACGTCTTTAATTTACGTCTATACAATGTCCAGAAAAGACGTATAAAAAACTTTCATTCTGGCTCCTGTAAAGACGTCTTCTGGATGTCTAACAATTACGTCTGTAGCACGTCTTTAATTTACGTCTAAACAACGTCCAGAAAAGACGTATAAAAACCTTTCATTCTGGCTCCTGTGAAGACGTCTTCTGGATGTCTAACAATTACGTCTGTAGCAAGTCTTTAATTTACGTCTATACAATGTCCAGAAAAGACGTATAAAAAACTTTCATTCTGGCTCCTGTGAGGACGTCTTCTGGATGTTTAAAAATTACGTCTGTAGCACGTCTTTAATTGACGTCTAAACAACGTCCAGAAAAGACGTATAAAAAACTTTCATTCTGGCTCCTGTGAGGACGTCTTCTGGATGTCTAACAATTACGTCTGTAGCACGTCTTTAATTTACGTCTAAACAACGTCCAGAAAAGACGTATAAAAAACTTTCATTCTGGCTCCTGTGAGGACGTCTTCTGGATGTTTAAAAATTACGTCTGTAGCACGTCTTTAATTGACGTCTAAACAACGTCCTGAAAAGACGTATAAAAACTTTCATTCTGGCTCCTGTGAGGACGTCTTCTGGATGTCTAACAATTACGTCTTTTAGACGTATTATAGACGACTGTTTGCTCGCTGGGGGGTTTGTGGTGAAATTCCACACGCACTTTAACAGCTCATATAATGCACTTACTTTCAAAACATCTTGAAATCACTCATTCTAATAGTGCTTCATTCTCTACCTTTTAATCAGAGGAGGGAAGATTAAGATCGATTGAGTCTCGGGTAAATAGCATTGTGTGGAGAGAAGGCTGACTAAGGGAGCAGCACACAGCGGACACAAATTGAGGCACTAAATCCCTATGGGATACAGTCTCTGCCTCCTGGCCGTTGTATGTGTTGTGGCTGTTCGGTTTTCTTGACTACAGCACCTGATTAAACCAACACCTTTGTGAGATGCAAACATATGCAGGATGTTGCTGCAAGAATGCGATTTTAATTACAAATCGCTGAGAGGTGTTCTTGATATCTCTAGAAACAATTCAAAACCAAGACTGGGCATCGTCATTGTCCACGCGCTATACTTTTTTCCTATCTTGAAGGTGTCGGGAGATGATTGCATCTCTTCTAAGCCTCAGTGGGCTTATTGCAAATGCCAACCTGGGCGCGCAGATGTTCTCCAGGCGCGGCTGAAAGGTCTCAGTCTTTATTCTAACATAATTGAAAACAGATTTATTGGATTAGGGCGAGTCTGTGTCTGTGCGAGTGCACTAGTTCAATTCCATCGTTCTTTGTCATAAACAATGCCGCGGCGACGTCTTGACAAACAAGCTTTGATGACCTTGTTTGGGGAACAGAATTTTACAACATGCAGGAATAAATGTATGGTTATATGAGTGAATAGGAAGGGAATGATTTGCACCTCCTTGCAAAGACCTTCAGAAGTACGAGGACTTATGAGAATTCAGACAATTAAAAGAAGATGGCCAAAAGCGTTTGCTTAAAATAAAGCAAGATGAGTAGAATTGGACAATGTATGTCTGTCTATATTATACGAGTTTATTTAACAGAACTTTTACCACAAATGCAGGACATGTAAATTTCTAATTTCTAGGTCTCAGTGAAAAGCACTGAAAAAAAAAATACAGAAATTGCTAGTAAATGTAAGAAATGATAAAAAAAAATGACAAGTAATACATTAAATTAAAAGTGAATTTTTGAAGTAAAAAGACTGAAATAGTATTTTCTTGTACAACTTTTAAAAAAAAGTTTTTTTTTTTCTATTTTTAAATTCGGAAAATCGTTATTAAAGGCACACTATGTAACTTTTTGCCACTAGAGGTCGTTTATTCAAAACAAAGGTGTATAGCTTGATGACGCCTTGATTTCGCGGAATCATGGGAGTTGTTGTCTTCACCTCTACAGCCGGTGGAGAATGCGAAGGGACTCGAAGGGCAGAAATCATGTTCATGGATAACCGGTAATGTATTAACGTTACGAAAGCCATTGGAGCGGAACGAGCCACTGGAGTGATTGCTAATGAGAGACAAGCACGACACTCGGCTCGAGAGCAGTGGAGCTTTTATTATGCCGCAGACGCCGCTTCTGCTTCTTCCGGACATGCGTATGTGGGGTAACGCAGAGCTGTTTTATCATATTAGATACATTTGAGTGTTATGATGCTACTCGGTGCGTTCGCTCGGCGGCTACCGGTAAGGCGGGTATGATGTCATTGATAGGCGACGCACGAACACAGTCCGTGTCCTGGTTAAAACAGCTTATTTCTCTGGATTTAAACATTCTTAGAAACATTTGGGATAATGTAAGTACACAAATCAACAAAATATATAACATTGTTCTTGTGGTTTTTGGATATTTTAATCCAAAAATCTTACATTGTGTGCCTTTAAAGGAATAGTTCACTTAAAAAAAAGATAATTGTCACTATTTACTCACTATCATGTGCTACATTAATGGTCATCCTATACATTCTTAAAATCCCCTTTGATATAAAAAAATGCAGTATACTAGTTTGACATTAAATGAAATTAAATTACACAAATTTTCACCCTTTAAAAATATGAATGAAAGTAATCATATAAATCATTGGTTCTCAAACTTTTCAATCCAGGTACCACCTTTAAGCAAATCAAAATGTCCAAGTACGTACCAGCTAATTACAACAATATTCCCTCTAATTTTTTCAGCACTGTGCAGAATGACATCTCTTTGAGTGCAAGCTTTTGAACTGAGTGGCATAATGACATATTTTGATTGATATCCCTGTAGTTCAGCTAAGTCATGCTTCTGCAAGAGCCTCATCAATCCCTTTATTACCCTTTACAGATCTGAGAGCCCCATCAGAGTAGCACACACACAGAGACACATTTAGAAGATTACAATGTATTTGCAATCTTATTATGCACATTTTGGCATCTAACTCATTTTGGAATTACAGTTTGGATTTTTTTCTTAAACCTTATCCAAGAAACACTTTGAACTCTTCTGTCAGACTGGTTAAATGATTAAACTGGACTGCTTAATGCTGGGGGGTGTTGACCCCCAAAAAAAATCTATAAATGAAAGACATATCAGAGAGTCTGGTAGCACTTCAGATTTGATTCATTGTCAGATGATAGATAAGATAGAATGATAAAAGAATGCATTACAGACAGATAAAGTAGATCCTTTCAAACAAGACACCATCGTATTATACTTAATTACATATTTTAAGGATAACCTTATTTCCTTGCAGGAATTTGATTGCTATCAAGCAAAAGACTACATCTGCGAAAGTGAGGTAAGAAGTGCAGAGATGAAACTTTCCAAGCTAGTGAGTTCAAGCATTATGTATAAGGATCTCTTGCTTGTGCATGAGGGAAAAAGGCTTGATGACTATCATGTGTGCAGAGCACCATTGCACCAGAGCATGCATTGTGGCTTTATTGTAAATGTGTTATAATAAGACATTTCCCTTGTACAGTCACTTGCATGTGCTGCAAAAGCTTCAGAGGGTTTGGGTAAATCTCACAAAAGCTGTCAAGAACTTGTCCGGGTCATATTATACACCAAATGATTGAGTATTTTTAAGTATTAATGATGGTGTTAATAATAATATTTGTCAACTATATGCAACTGCAGTATCATGAAAATAATGTCAGTCACAAAGTAAAATAAATAAATTATATTATTAATAATTTGTATCACTGTAATATATGAATGTAATTGTAATAAGAATGAAATGGTAATCACCACTGAAAATAAAATAATGAGTTATTCTATAATATGCAATAAAAGTTATTGAGTAGTGAACATTACAAAGAAAAATGTTCAGAAGCATTTTGGCAGTATTTGTCAACAATAGGCACCTGTAGTATCATGAAAATAATGTCAATAAAACAACAACAATAAGAATAATTCTAATAATAGTAATGGTCCTAATAACTTTCATCTGTAAGTCATATCATAAAGATCCATATCATATATAATTTTATTTTTTATTTTTTTGTAAAATGTGACCTGGACTTATTTTCACGAGATTCACCAGTTTGAACAATGTCTGGTGTTCCTTACAATATTATTATTAATAACTCTTTAGTTTATGGTAATTCTCACTATGAACTAGTTGCTTATTAGCATGCATATTACTATATTGGCAGTTTATTGGTACTTATAAAAGCACATATTAATGCCTTATTCTGCATGAGCATATTCTACATCCTTAATCCCAATACCAAAACTTAACAACTACCTTACAAACTATTAATAAGCAGTAGTTAGGAGTTTATTGAGGCAAAAGTAGTAGTTAATAATTAGTTGAGAATTGGATCCTAATCTAAAGTGTGAGCTATTATTTTGTTTGTTTGTTCACAGGTTCCTGGCAGCCCACCGAACACAAGAGTAGAGGTGCCCACAAATTCAAGTCCAGGCACAAAAGCCCTAACTGATGTTTTGATGCTCGGTCTGTTGTTTGCTCTTGGAAACCTCACTATGTAGAACTACCTGAGCTTCATAAGCCAGCACAGTGAGGCCAAGGCTGATGGAAACCCCCTCATGATCATCTTCAGACCAAACTCACGCCTCTCTCCTCTACTGCAGCTTTCTTTCTTTCTTTCAAATGAACACCAAACAGAAAGAACACAGAGACACATATCAAAAAGTCTGCTGCATCTTTGCCATGGCCGATTGAGAAAGTTGCATAGCGAACGAGCAAGCGGCCAAGAAAGCCGCTTGATTCCAAAGTCGAAGACCTGTAAGGCGCCTGATTGGTGGACCTGCAACTAAAGACCCAGGCACAAAGCTTTCCAGTCTACTGTACTCCTGCCGCCCACACCGCCCATAAAAAGGGCGTCTCGCAACACCCATCAGGGCTGAATTAGCACTGTATTACACCATCTCTGAGAGGCATTCTCCATCCCTGCCCACTGCCCATTTATTGGATTTGCCACGCTCTTCTTTGACAGCTGCTTTAGCTTTCTCATTGTGATTATTCCTTTTCAGTTCCGTCTTTTTTCCTTCTTTTGTCCACCAGTCGAACAGGAGTAATTACTTTCCAGTGGTTCTTTTAAACGTGAAGTGTTTGAAGTTTAAATCTGTACCCTGTCGACACTGCGCAAGGTGGATGTCACGGGCGACAGCTCTCTTAGTCACATTCTCTATTAGCTTGACAGATTTGAAAAAGAAAAGGAATGTTGAGATGAAGTTGATGAAAGCGTACCAGAGGATCAACAGGAGAAGTAGATCTTTGCAAGCGGCTTCCGTGTGGGTTCGCAATGTCGATGGGCTGCCCACACATGTATAATTTTGTCTGTGAATATGAATGTTTTTCTTTCCAAAAGTACAGCTGTTAATTATTATGTGTTGTCTTTAAATGAAAGATGAAGAGACCCTAGAGAAAGTTCTAGACGAGCAGTGGGAGTGACAAGAACTGCATGACTGAGAAAAACCTGGAGGTGCTCATACCACTAACCATTAATAGTCATGGCATAATCTGTCTCTGGTTCTACACTAGAAAAACCCTGACAAAAGAATTCAACCGTTTTGGGACATTCATCGTCATGTGAATCATTGTGTGCAATTTCTGATGTGGCCTTAGTCTTTGTTTTACCTCCTCATTATTTTCTAGCCGCTGTGTGGAGGAGGTCGATGCCGAGTTTTGATGTTCGGAATGTTTCTAAAAATGTACTCACCTCAATACACAGGTTCAGTAAATGCACTAGAAACATATGACTCTTTTATCAACATTCCAAACACTGAAGTTATTAACAAACAGACATCGATATAAATATATATAAATGTAAAGGTCAAAACTAAAAAGATTTATATATTGTGTCCTAGGCTTGTTATATACGTACAATTGCAAAGCAAATGATAAATATGAACATTCTTTGTGTAAATATGACACTAATGCAATGGAAACACATTAAAGATATGTCGTATCAGTAGGGGATCCATCTGTCAAAACAGATAAACATCAACAGGCAAACCTTCTTTTTTTTTCATTAATATATTCAATACTTTTAGTACCAAAAGATTTATGAGTATTCTAAGATTACATTGTTTCTAAAAGGATGCAGTGATGTAATAATCAGCTCTATTTTACCAGATGCTAAAAAAAATCAAATAATAATCTTTTCTCATTTGGCGTGAATGTTCCAAGACTTAAGGTCCTTGCACACTGAGTCCGAAATTCTCGTCCGAAAATTTCGCATGTAAAAAACAAAACAAAAAAGGACCTCACGCTGTGTCAATCACGTTTAAACACTGCCAAAAAATGTGGATCGGGTTTGATTTTCTGCGTTTTTCGCATTCCGTAGCAAGCATTTTGAGAGGTGTTTTGACAATTCAGAACCACCGAATAACGAATACGAAAAAACGCATATGAAAATTTCGCACTCTGTCTGCAAGGACCTTTACTTTTGTTGAAACATCTGGAATATATAGATTCAAATGATAAGAAAAATGATCCTGTCACCAGACACTGATATCGCAATCCTTGCTTTGAAATTATTTTCAAAACTGTGCTGTCATATTCGGAGGGAGCAAAAGTAGCGATGAATGAAATCTAAGAAACAAAATGTGAATTCTCCAAAAGGTGTCAGTTCACATTTAGTCATACAACCTTTTAACCAAAAAACAAAGTGAATTTGAATCTCAATGTACCTGAGATGAAAAGCATCCCCCACATACTCCCAAAAACAGTGTTGATACTGTATTGTATATCAAAAAGGCCTACTGGGGTTTGGATAATGTTGTGACTGGTTGATACAGAAGTGTGTGATTGTTGAGTGTGTGTGTAGCCTACATGTACAGTACGTTTGTGTATAAGATTTTTAGCTATGGTCAGGCGGGGAGGGGATATGGTATCAGGATGAGACCATTTGACGAATGTAAGTTTCAGATGCAAAGAAATGAACTATGAAAAAGAGTAGCACTTCACAGAGACATTCAATGGAGCTTTTGCTGTGTCACATGACTTTGATAAACCATTGTGATTTGATCACCTCTGGAATTAGCAGAGTTCTACGTCATCTCATCACTGCTTTGATGTAAGGGTCACCTCCCTTTGTAGAATGCTGTGAGCTCCAGATATGCTAATGCTGTGCTTGTTTCCTGATCAATAAAGCCACTTCAATTTTTTACTGCTTTTCACATTTGTTATGTGTTGAGGACAACGATGATGGGCAAAAATATCTGTGCTACTTAATATAGATTTACCAACCCAGGCTCACTGGAAAAACTCACCTGTGATGACATTTCTGCAAGATACATTGCTCCTTGTCCAATGAGTGGCTCTATGAATGGTTCAGATTTATCCAAAACAGATGAACGTCAATCTGGCAACGTTTTTTGTTAGTTGTTATATGTATCGCTGCAGTTCGGAAATGAAATGTTTGGTGAGTGGCGCTAAAAGGTTTGTGTTTGAAAATAACGTACCACCTTCACTAAACCTAAGCTATAATGTTAACAAAAGCAAATGTGTGATAAAAACTAATTTGCTGAAGCAACCATACCATTTCAGCTTGCTTCTACAAGTCTTTGAGCTCTTTTATCAAGTGCCGTGACTCGTGTTTCACAGGACCCGTACCTGAGTGCTCTGTATCACATGTGCAACACTGTACCAGGTGAGCGACTGAGCAAGTTTACTACGTAGGAAAGCCATACATATGGAGCTGATTATGTGTTGCAAACATTAAATGTATTCATTTGCAAATCATGCGCTATGATAAAAGTGTCATAACATAGTGTGTGCAAGGAACCACGAAAAATAAATATTTATGCATAAACAGGTATCCCAAACATTTACTATTTATTCCATTGGTCAGTCAAACAATAGCCACACCCCAAACTCACACTATTTGTTGAGCTGTTGTTGGGCATTTCAGGATACTCAAACAAACAGAGCATTGTTTTAAAAATACCACAAAGCAAGAAGGTACAACACTTGTTGTCTCTGCAGCTGGAATAACAGTATTTTAAGCTTAGAATTACAGGTTTATCTTTAATATACAATAGTTTTTCATATGGTATAATAACCCTATAGTTAAACATTATGAAAACATAATTTTTCATCAGTATTCCTGTTTTCGGTCACGTCTTTGGAATTGCCAGATAGGATGTTCATGATAGATTCCAGTTTTGTCGACGTCTTCCACCAGTTCAAAATTATACCACTATATGACTGCTGGTCTCGACTTTTTATAGTGTACTGGTATAGAGTAATATATGCCTTTGAGACGTTCCCATCTAGTTAAACAAAGAACAGATTGCATCCCACTTTCCTTTATATTCATTTATCGCACAATGTTAAGATGTTATCAGGTCATTTTGTCCAAACTTCATCTAAAGAGACATTTAATTTGTGAGCAATTTCTTCACTGGCCATTTTTTATCTTCACACACACACTGTTGAAACAATATTTGACATATATATTTAAGGATCCATTTGGGATCCACCTTCATTAAACAGAATTTGGTCCGAGCAGGGTCTATATTTGAAGCTGCATCTCAGTAATTGTCTAATGCCTGATACAGACTGCGAGTTTGGCAATCCTAAAATCATTACAAATCTGTACAACATGGATCTAAGAAACTTGGGTACGACATGTATGTAGGCTGTATGATGATGGCACCTATTGAATCGTAGGCTACGACACAAGTTAGTATCAGCATACGCTAGTGGTAAACTGGAGCAAGATGAATTTCACCTTGACAATTCGGGTTTTATGTGTGCTGAAAAAAAGAGGAGGAAGTGAAATAAGAGAAATGGAGTTTTAGCTTTGATCAAGATGACATTTCATGTAGCATTTGTGAAATGATCGTCCATGCAAAATTTCTGACACTGTCAAAAGGCGCAGGCTATCTTTGGTTGCAAGAACGTGGCAATGGCCGTCTTTGAACCTCTCACTGACGTAGGACCGTTTAGGAGCCACGACCACAGAAATCGCCACGATTGGTCATCTTTTGTCTGGGACAGCCCAAAATCATACAATTTGTACCAGGCATTGTAATGGATAGCTTGTGCTGTATGTTATGGTTATATATCCTTTGTCATTTTATTTCACCATTTAATCCCGAAATGAAATACATCTGCAAGCGAAAACACCCAGACTGAGACTCGTACACTTATTGAATATCAACAAAGCACTTTTTATTTCCTGCAGAAATGGGTCCTTTACATAAATGAAAGGCTAATCAGTTTCTACCACATATGAAGTGTATTCATACACTCTGTTCACCCACTTGTACGTGACGCCCCTATAAAGCAGCCTGTTGATAATCCAGACAGCAGTAGGGAGGAAGAGATAACACTCTTTTATCTAGACTTTTATTTATTTTATCAATCGAATCTAAATACATCTTGGAGAGAGAAGACGAGAGCCACGTGATGTAAAATTTCCAATCTGAATATGAGTCAAGATATTGCCTGTGTTTGAGTTTAATGGCATTGTCAAATGTGATGAAACAAGAGACAAAGCAATCCATACCCCCCTGCTGTTTAGGCTGTCTTTGGTTCAGCGTGTGACAGCTGCATTTTTCACTTTGAGTTTCATTCCATTTCTATCAAATATGTCAGAGCATTTGCCACGTCTGATCTTAAAGCACAAAATATGTGTGAAGTCATTTCAAAACATTTCTAAAAATATTTCAGCACTGCAAGTTACTAAATCTTGTTGAAGAAGTTAAAGGCTAAATATTTTGCAGTCACCTTCACCGCTGATATTGGCGAGCAGTCGGTGACAAGCTTTAAGCATTTGACTTCCCTAAGATGTCTTACCATCTGCCAAGCTCTGCATGTTTCTGCCTCTGCTTTGCGCCAGCTTATAGACTTTACAAACTCTATAATTTCCATGTCTATTCCATCTTCTCTTAGACCTACCAGAAATAAGCTCTGGAGCAAGAACAATTCATTTTGAAATGATTGTGCAAATCACAGGTTATTTACTTGGATATTTTCTATTTGCACTATTTTATCTCAAAGAAGAAGATACAGATATCATTGTTGTTGTGATGTAGAATTACAGATGAAGATTATGGCTGAGCTGAAGTGGATTTTTTTTCTCCGGTCAAGTGTAATTGCTTGGAAAGTGTTAAGCATTTCTTTTAGAATTCAGGGGTTTTTTTTACCTCCTAGAATAATTTGAAGGTCTGCCTCTATTGGAACGTTACTAGTCAATTTGTCTTTCCAAATAGATTTTTTTTTTTTTTTTACAATCTCCTGAAAAGCCAGTGGTTCAATCTTTGAGGTAATTTGTTCCACTGGCAAAGTCCCATAACAACCTTCAACATGCTCCAGAAAACACATTGGGCCCTATTTTAACGATCTGAAACGCAAGTGTCAAAGCGCAAAGCGCAAGTAACTTTGTGGGCGGATCCCGGCGCTGTTGCTATTTTCCCGGCGGGATAAATGCCTCTTGCGCCTGGCGCAAATCTAAAAGAGGTTGGCCTGAAGTAGCTTCATTATTCATAGGTGTGGTTTGGGCGTAAAGTGGAATAAACCAATCAGAGCGTCATCTCACATTCCCTTTAAGAGCAGGTGCGCATGTTGCATGGCGGATTGCTATTATAACGGCGGATTTACCAGGCGCGCGTCAGCAGCGGTTCACAGCCGAGGAGACCGACGTTCTTGTCAGGACCGTGAAAGACAGAGAAGTGACGTTGTATTGCGTGTTTTGCGTGCACCTGTAAACTATGGCATAAACCCTCATGCAGTAACACCCTCAGACGGCACTGTTTATTGACTGTCTGAAGTAAGCTAGAATGCATGCAGAAATAACAAGAAATTCAACGTTCAAATCAGACTTATCTATCTATTTATCTCTCTATCTATCTATCTATCTATCTATCTATCTATCTATCTATCTATCTATCTATCTATCTATCTATCTATCTATCTATCTATCTATCTATCGTGGGTGGGTTTCTCCCATCCCCATACAAATCAGCGTCGGTTAAACAGGCGTGGGAGGAAAAAAACTAAATTTTCATGGACACCACAATGATTTCCCTCATGTGTTAATATTTTTCCTTGTTATAATGTATGATTTGCAAAAATAAAAACTGCTGCATCTGTGTTGATGAGAGAATCAAGGTGTATGCGCGTTGTGCACCCGCTACATTATGGCCAAGCATGCGCGCTTAAAATAGCATAATGAACAACGCGCAACGCGCCACTGACTTTAGACTAGTTTTTTTCTGGTCAGTGGCGCAATTGTTTTATAGAAAAGCAAAATAGCATGAGGGAAAGTTTGCGCCGGAACACGCCTCCTCTTTGCGCTGAACCGCCCCGGGGAGCGCAAGTGTATTTCTTAGTTAACCGACGTGTGTCTGTGGAGGGAAAAGTCCGCTTTGCGCGGGTGCAAAATAGGAATGATACATGCGTCAGTGAACAAAGTCATTTGCGCCGAGTGCAAGATAGAGCCCATTATCTTCAATATAGAGATATTTCTTCTTGATTCATATGTTATTTCATACATATATATATATATATATATATATATATATATATATATATATATATATATATATATATATATATATATATATATATGTTAGTGCTGTCAAACGATTAAAATATTTAATCGCGATTAATCGCATTAATGTCATAGTTAACTCGCGATTAATCGCATTTAATCGCACATTTTTATCTATTCTAAATGTCTCTTGATTTCTTTTTGTCCCATTATTTTTTCTCATTTTAATGCTCTTATCAACATGGAAAAGTGGATCGGCTTGCTTTGAACAGTATATGCCAATATTGTTTTCAATAAAAAAACATTTGCACAATTTCACACTAAAACATTCACACTTGGAGCAAATAATCTCTCACACAATGTAACACTGTCCATCAATAAAAGGGTGAAAGAAATACTGGCTAGGTCGGTCCTGATATTGATGAGGGGGCGGAGAATTCTCATCAGCTGTGTGTGAGTGTGTGTGTGTGTGTGCTTGGCCATCATCAAGTGGTATTCAGACTGGAGGTGCTGCGATGATGATCAGTTCACAACGACAAAACACACAGATCACTTTGGTCTTGTCAATGGAACCATTTGGCAACTTTTTAAAAGTAAACTTTCCATTCAGAATCTTATTGGCATCCATTTCGGCGTCTCGCGCTCGTCATCCACTCAAAACTGGACGTTTTGAACGTTCCTATAACATTCAGAAATAACGTTTTTATAACTTAATGGGAACGTTATGAAAACGTTCTTATAACCTAAAATTGTTAGCTGGGGAAGAGGAGAGATTCACGATTGCACTGAACACGTTTTAAGTGCAGGCACATATTCTCTGAGCGAGCCCAGAGAAAATTCTTACAAGAGCAGCGTGTATCTGAGAGCGCGCGAATCGAGCAGAGAGATTCGTGCTCGGCACATTATATTCCGCGCATCCGGCTCGCAAGCCCAAACAAGTGTGTGCCTGTTGTTTTGTTTCCGGTCTAGCTAGATCCGCTTGCGCTTGCGCTTGCGCTTTCAAAACGTCCTCGCGCGGCGCAAGCCATAGAAATGAATGGGTTTCATAGCGCAGTGCCGCGCATGCCGCGTCCTGTTGCAAAAGCATGTGGAAAAAAAACTACAAAGTTTGCTAGGCCAAAAAGACTGTTAATCGCGCGATAAAAAAATTAACGCCGTTAAAATGTGTTTGCGTTAACGCCGTTAATAACGCATTTAACTGACTGCCCTAATATACATATATATATATATATATATAATGTTGTTGTTGTGATATTTATATTAAATTAGTATTTATAACAATAAACATTTTCTTTTCTGCTAACCAAATCTGATTTGTATTTATCTTTGAGGGACATCTATCTATAAATTACAGGAACGTCTGTCTGTCTGTTAATCCCATATCTCTCGAACCGTTAGTCCGATGGATTTCAAACGTTGTTTGGATTAGAAATGCAAAAGATATTGTTAAATATTAAAAGAAGCACACATTGGCTTTTGCCGCTCTAGCCGCTGGCCTCTGGCTCACACTGCACACTGAGGCCACTCCCCCTCTCACACTACACACTGAGTGGCCACTTCCCAAAATAAACATAAATAAACATTCTGACATTAGAGGGTTGTGGTTTTAAAATATCTGAATATTATATTATATTATATTTTGTTTGCTCAACCGTAGCGTTTTATCGGAGTTCACTGTGTAGCCTGCTCCAGCCAAGGTCTGAACCTCCCCTGAATCGTCGTGCTTATTCATTTGTGGATGTTAACTGAATCTGTAAGTCAGCTACACTGTTTAAATATAATATTTTATTCTGCTGCGCTTAACGTTATCGTTTTCTCAGAGTTTAGGCACCTGTGTAATAGTAGCCTATAGGCTATTCAGCAAATCAAATATACCAAACCAACAACTACTAAAAACACAAAAACAGATTTTGCATGGGCATTACACTAGTTTATAATAATTTAAGATTATACTCCAAAATCTGTCAAATTGGTTTAGAACTGGTGATCATGACTTTAAAATTAGCTTCCCACACTGAGTTCATCAGACAATATGGTTTCTTAGATGACCGCACTTTCTTTTCAGAAAACTGTGTCTAGCGTTGACAGGGAGTAGTGTTGTGTGAGGTGCAATGTTGTGGCTTTAATGAGTGTTTATGAATATGTGCTGACGCACGTGATTAATGCAGTGGTATTCTGGGTAGTGAATGGTGCGGACTAGGCATGTTTTATCCAGTACATATCTGAAATAATTAGCACTTCATCTGGCCTCTGAAACCATTGAGCTGAGTCAGACAGATACACACAGTCAAGATATAATGTGGTGATACACACGCACACAATTACACAAGCTACACTGACACACATGTGCAAAAATCAGCAGTTCTCTATCAGTACAATCCACTATCTAAAATACTGCAAAACTCCAAAAGTTCTGAAGCCCATTTCAATTACATTACAAGTCACGTAAAATAGTATGAAAGCTTATTTTTCCCATGAAATAAACATAAAAAAGGTGATTGGCGACTTTTTGCCTCACAATTAGTTTATATCTCACAATTTGGACTTTTTCCTCACGACTGCAAGTATCTCACATTTGCACGTTATAAACTCTGAGCCTATGTTCAGACTGCTGACAAATTGGATTTTTTTTCTCAAATCAGATCTTTTCAGGCAGACTGAAAAATCTGATTTGAATCGCATTTTAAAACGTCCTTGTTGCGTATGCAACCCCCTGGAGGTGGTCCCCTGAAGGAGGGAACGGAGGACGGAGTCGACGTCGACTGAATGGGATCATGTCAGGGAGCCAGTCATCTCCGAGTACTATTGAACGAGCCAATGGAATTTGGCGTGTATGTGTCTTGCAATGCACACTCCGCCCCGCGGCGTGGGTATAAATATGGAAGTGGATGCACGCACTAGTTGCTTTTTCGCTGAGGAGCCGAGCGTAACTCGGAGTCAGCGGTGGTCCAGCAGTAGTGGCAAGGGAACTAAATCCTCCGTTCCCTCCTTCAGGGGACCACCTGGCTTGGCAGCGCCTGGAGCAGGCTGAGCGTCCCTACTGCGGCCGGCTCCATGCTGAGGCCTGGCTGGAGGCTGCTGCGGAGGCCCACAGGGAGCGGCGGCAGGAGAATGCCCTCGGCGACGAGCAGACTGAGGAACTGCCACCGGCGGCGGGGTGGAGGCAGCAGCGGGCCGTCAGGGCAGGATGTGCCGGATGGCCTCCGTCTGTTCTTGGGCGGCAGATAACTGTTGGGCGCAGTTCTCCGCTGCGTCGCCGACCAGCCCAACCTGGGAAATTGGGGAGACCAGGAACCGAACCTTGTCCACATCCGCCATATCAACCAGGCTGAGCCAACGATGGCGCTCCTGAACCACTAAGGTGGACCTCGCCAGACCGATTGCGCACGCCACGACACTTGTGCCCCAGAGGGCGAGGTTGAATGCAGTGTGGTGCTCACCTATGAGCGCACGGTCTGAGCTACCCTCGTGCATGTCCATGAATGCCCTGGCCTTATAGACCTGTAGCAGCGCCATGGCACGCAAAGAGGACGCAGCTTGCCCACAGGCTTTGTAAGCTCTGCCTGTCGGAACGGACGAGAACTCACAGGCCTTAGGGGGAGACGAGGATCCCCCCAAAGGGCAGCGGCCGCCGGACACAGGTGCACCTGTGTCGCGACAGACCGCTCCACCGGAGGGAAAGCCTCGCAACCCTTCACCGCTCCTCCATCAAGGGTAGTGAGGGGGAAAAGCTATTCAGGCAGTTTCTGGCAGAGAAAGGTGCCGTCCAGAACTTGGTAAGCTCTCCATGCACTTCGGGAATGAAAGGCACTGGGGCGGCGAGCTGAGAACTAGCGCGGCCCGCCCCTAGATACCAATCCTCTAACCGAGACTGAGCGGGACACGGTGGAGGATTCCACTCAAGCCTCGGCAGCCCGTTTTCAGCATAGCTGACATTTCTGGATCTGGCTCGGGCAATGTTACACTCCCAGAGGGAGATAACGCAGCTGAGTCGTCATCTCCAGAGGCCAGCTCACCCTCCGATGCTGCTATCGACATCTTATCCTCTGGGGGAGCCAGCTTGAAATGGCTGATCGGTCTATTACAGAGGGACCAGCACGTTCAACAGGAATTCCATCGGCTGCGGTGTGATGGAGGAGTGAGGAGCCCACAGGGAACGGTTACCGGGCGAGACATCCATCACTATCCTCCGATCACCCATCCCACACGGCACCCGGGGGTGGGGCATGGTAATGGGGACTCCAGCTTCGCAGACGATGGCGAGTCTCGATCTCAACACCGCGACAGTCATATTCCCGCAATGGTAACATGAACCATCCACAAAAGCTGCTTCAGCGTGCTGTAAGCCCAGACACGTGATGCAACAGTTGTGACCGTCAGAGAGGAACAGGGAACGACCATATCCAGAAACGGACAGGTGGAATAACATCTTGAAAAAGACGCAAACGCACCCGTGTTGCTCTTTCAGGAAAAAGGGCCCATCACCGGTGCCGGAGCACACAGGGGAATGACTGCGGCAACACTGAACAGTGAACTGAAACAGTGAAGCACTCTGTTTCACACTGTTCTCAATTTGTTAATGTTCAACATCAGCAATGCGTGACAACATTTAATGCCTTTCCGATATTTATCCTTATTTTCGCATGGGTCCGGTTGCAGTCTCTTTTTTTCTGTAGCCACTCCGAAGTCTTTTGCATTTTACAACGGGTGAATCTCCAGTTGTCACTGGTGATTGTCGTTTGAACCTTTCTGGATCCGCCATCAAATTGATCAGTTTAATTATATCAAGTGCTGTGAGAAAAGGCTATAAATCTCCACCTCCAGCATCCTCACACGCAATATAGCCAACTAGCGAGACACCTTCTTTATGTGTACAGATGTGACGTAATGACGCAAAGACATGCTTGAATTTCCCGTGGAAATCCACCAGTACCACTGGAATTAAAAACATTATTACAAGCTTACCGTTTTGAATCGAGCTAAGGCAAGCAGATAGTTGGTTGGATAGCTGGTTATGTATTTGCTCAAAAATTTAATTTGAATCATTTTAACCCAAAAAACCTACGGACTGCAGCTTTAAGTAAGTTCAGTGATGATTAATTTTTGTTTTTAAAAAAGTTATTAATTTAGTTCATTTATATAGCCGCCCTGGAGTAAACCATGATGTCATCATCCAGGGGTGCGTTTCCCGTTCAACGACATAACTCGATGCATCACTACCACAGTACGATGCATCGTTGAAGAAATCAACTAGCCAATCACGACTGTTTCCCGAAACCATATTGTCGCAAAGTGGTCGTTTAACCAAGTTAGTTTATGACGTCACGCATGAGTAATCACTTCTTTTAATGAAAATGATTGAAATTTAATTAATGCTAGATGTTTTGATATAAATTACAGACATGGCATCTGATGATTATTTCTCATTTTTCTCAGTTATTTCGCTTTATTTCCAGATTCAATCATAGGCTCGTTCTTATATAATAGAGCACCTTCGCACATGCGCAGTCTTCAAAAACGGTGCTTTAAATATCTTGACAAACTCAAAGATGTAAATGACATTTGTATGTATTCTAAATAAAAGACACAGGTTGTACTGAATGTCAGCTTGCTTATTTTGCTCAAGATACGTATTTATTAAGTCCACATGTCATACAATCTAAAAACTATGCTTCTAACCAAAGCTCGAGAGCTGTCATTCCAACCGCACAACTTTGCGATGCTGTTTGCGAATGTTCGTTGGAACGATGGTTTCGGGAAAACAAAGACTTGTTGAACTATGCTGATAACGACAGAACTTGCGACCATAGTTGGCTAACGATGCTTTCGGGAAACGCACCCCAGCTCAGTTCTTGTAAAATAGTGTCAATGCAGGCAGATCAATATTATTGTTGAATATTAAATTAAATGTTAAATTTAATGTCCCCAACTAAGCAAGCCGAGCCAATGGCAACAAAGGTGAAAAAGGCGACAGTGGCAAGGAACCAAAACTCCATCAGGTGGCAGAATAGAAAAAAACTAATTACCGATAGGGAAATTAGCATTGGAGGCTTGGGATGAGATGCGTGAGAAATTAGTTCAAAACACAAGAGCGTTTTAAGGACAAAAACCTCACAAAAGTCTTGAAATAAAACATCTAAACAATGTCTTGAGGTGTGGTAGCCGTTGAATTATTAGAAAAATACCTATCCCTTTAATATAGTACATTTTTAATTCTTGCATGTTTCCTGCAAGGTCCCGCACAGCTTCATCCCCTGACCTACACTGCTGATTTCAGCTGACAAAGATGACATGTATCTCTGTTTCACTGTCCGTAACAACCAGAGGAAGGAAGGGAAAGATCCCCTTGGTTCTCCACCTGTAATGTCACATAAATGTCTGATGACATCTGCAAAACAACAGTCCTCTTACTGAAGGCGTTCCGGTCTCAGTAGTGAATAATTGATTTGCGTTTAACCCCCGTGGGAGGAGTGTGTGTCATGATTTCTTTTAGCTCTGTGAGCTAGAAGAATGTACGATGCATCAGCGTGTAACTAGAGTCAGCCATCTAGTGCAGAAACAAGGAGATAAACCCTATCATGTCCCGCTTACTAAACACATTTTCTCTTATTTACTTTATCTCTGTCTCCTTTGTACCCCCATACCTCTGATCCGCAACATACCACATCGGTGACGCTCTCTTGTGTCTGACAGCGCAGTGTGAACGTGTGTGAATGGGGGGGGGGGGGGGGGGTCTGCACTTTGAAAAAAAATCGAATTCATTTCAAAAGATATAGCGTTACATATTTAAATAGACCTAAAACAGAATTTGTTTTAAGTCAACTTTCTGAGCCAATTACCTAGCCTAGAAATCTAGACTCCCCCTAGCGGCTGCAAAAATTATTTTGCAGCCAGTGTAGTCTAGCAACTCTCCGTTGACTTTCGAGCTGGAAAAACCAAACCCTAGTCAGGCCAATCACATCGTGTATAGAGTCGGCGGGCGGGCTTAACATAATGATGACAGAGATGCGACGGTTCACTGCTACTTGAAAACAAAGAATGGCTGCTGCTGCTGGAGAACAGCTGTCTTTCGATTCGGCTTTGGCCGCGACTCTGGATGATTTCAAGTTAAGCTTTTCTTTAAAACATGAACAAAGAACGGCACTTAAGTCTTTTTTAAAAAAAAGGAAGATGTACCACCTTCTTCGTTGCTCTGGTTGGTTGTAGGGCTATCCTATTGCGTGCAGAGGGAATTTGAAAGACAACCGTTTATCCCGTTCCTCGTATTGAGCCCTGTCAATGGTGAGTTCCCAGACCTAACATCCTGATGTAGGTCTGGCATGCCAGGCTATCAATTACCTTCACTGTATTTGAAATGAGTAAATGAAATTCAAACAATCGGACAAACATGCACTCAGACAAACAATAATCATATATTAATTCCCTTCAAGTTGCTTCAAATGAATAAATATAAATACACCTATATATATATATATATATAATGCATAGTACCGTTCAAAAGTTTGTATTTTCTTTTTGAAAGAAATTAATACTTTAAAGGTCCCCTGACATGAAATTTTCACTTTCTGAGGTTTTTTAACATTAACATTAGTTCCCCTACCCTGTATTTGGTCCCCTCGTGTCTAGAATTTCCAATCGGTGTAAACCGAGCTTTGGCTATTTTTCTCTTCTCTGCAGCTCAGACGCGCTGATCTCGAATCTCCTCGTTATGACGTCATAATGAGGAAAGGTTACCTCCCCTTTCTCTGCTTTGCCCGCCCGGAGAATTTGGCTCGCCCATGAGAAAACGAGCTAGGAACAGGAAGTACGAACGCGCCGGCGCGATTTTAGTTCCCTTTCGTTGTCACTCCGAGTTCCGTCGGATGACGACGAATGGGGGTTTCGCTTAGAAAGCCAATCGACTTCGAGTACTACAAAACGAGCCAATGGCAAAGAAATGCCATGGGTCTGTGGAATTTGCATAGCGTAACTCCGCCTCACCTCGTGGGTATTTAAGGAGAACGCTGGCAGCAAATAGGCATGTTTTCGCTTCGGAGCCAAGTTGATCCTTCGTTCCACAAGCCATTCCTGTACTGTCAGTTCTTCAAGACGAGCGAGATTCTCTGGTGTTGGTGTGACGGCGATCTCCGGCGAGCGCGCACTTCCTGCTTATCTGTCTGTGATTTGACAGCGAGTGTGTTTCTCCCCGGGCGCTTCAACACAGTCAGAGTTTCTTTTCTCTCACAAAAGAGCTTGCACGCGGCACGTCTTTTTAAAGATGCCTCGCCCGTGCACTTCTGGTTGCGGTAGACTCGTTGCCGACTCTGATGGGCACGAGTGTTGCATAGTGTGTTTGGGCATTGATCACGCTAGAGCAGCGCTCGTGGATGACTCATGTTCTCTCTGCGGGAACATGACCATCGCAGCATTACGATTGAGACTCAGTGATCTCGCAAGAGTGAGAGCCCCCTCATCCACACCCCGATCTACTGACTCTAGAAATAGAGCTAGTACTTCGGCTGGTGGCCAGGGTGATCTGAGGGTGACGGTTTGGAACAAAGCGCCGACTATCAGTCCGTGCCCAGCCGCACCCTCTTCAGTGTTGCAACCCGTGAGTGCTCAGGGGATTCCTGCGGGATCATCTTCGGGTGTCCCGCGGGTTTCCTTTGGCGCTCCAGAGGAGGACGCGATGTCTATCGCGGCATCACAAGGTGGGTCTGAATCTTCTGGAAGTGAAGACTCATCACAGCTGCCACCTTCGGGTGTGAGCACAGTTGTGTTAGAGTCTGATCCGGAGATGACGGCCATGCTGTCTCGAGCCGCCGCGAGCATCGGGTTAGAGTGGACCCCTCCGCCCTGCCCCGAGCGCTCGTGGCTGGATGATTGGTATTTGGGTCAGGCTGCGGACCCCCGTCCGCGTCAGGCCCCGATACCTTTCTTCCCGGACGTGCATGATGAGATCTCGAAGTCCTGGAAGACCCCCATGTCTTCCCGTGACCGCTCGTTGATTTCATCCACCTTTCCTCCCCTCGATGAGGCCGCTGCCCGTGGGTACACTGGGCTCCCCCCGGTTGAACGCTCTGTTGCGATGCAACTGTGTCCTCAGAGCGCTTCTTCTCGTGGTGAGCCTAAGCACCTATCCAAAGCCTGTAGGTACTCGTCTACATTAGTGGCGAAGTCTTACAGAGCCGCGGGACAGGCAGCCACCTCTTTGCATGCCATGGCCATTCTGCAGGTCTACCAGGCCCAGATGCTCAGGGACATGCACGAGGGTAGGACAGACCCAGGGCTCTTCAATGAGCTGCGCGCCGCCACCGACCTTGCTCTCCAAGCGACGAAGGTGACCGCACGCTCCCTGGGTTTGGTGATGTCCACAGCTGTGGTCCAGGAGAGACACCTCTGGCTGAACCTTGCTGATATGAAGGATGCCGAGCGGTCCCGGCTGCTCGACACCCCCATATCACAAGACGGCGTTTTCGGCGGTGCAGTCGAGGATTTTGCCCAACAGTTCTCGACTGCTCAGAAACAGACTGAGGCTATTAAGCATATTCTGCCCCGACGGCCCGCTGCTGCCTCCACCCCTCCCGCCCGGCCCAAGCAGCAGCCTTCACCTGGGCCCGGTCGCGGAGGAAGCCGCAAGAAGGCGCCCCAGCCCTCTCCAGCCCCGCCCCCCGCTAAACGCCGGGCCAAGCGGCGCTCCTGAGACGGGCTGCTCAGGGATGACGTGCACTTCTCAGGAGGTGGTAGCAGGACCACTCCTTCCCCCGGTGGAGGGCCGGGGGAGAATCTTTTGTTCTCCACTCCCCGCTGCTCACCCTCGGGTGGGCAGCACCCTTATGTGGTTAAAGAAAAAAGTGACACGTTCATCCCTGAGCACACAGAGTTCTCGGACGACACGTGCGCCGCCCCCGGGCCGTGCACCCCTCGTCCTCCTCTGTCCCAGAGCCGGATGACAGTGTGCGCCGTCCCCGGACCGTGCCGCTCTCATCCTCCTCTGTCGCCAGACCCCTGGCAGAGCAGACCCCCATGGAACGTTCGTCCTTCCCTGGTCTCCTCTGTCAGGACGCGGTCGATGGCTGTACCCCCACACTGGGCCGCTATGCCGTCCACGTCTGGGTCAGCCATACCGCCTCGCTGCCCCACCGACGGGAAGTCTGTGGTTCGAATGACCCCGCTGGTACAGTCCTTGGGAGCTTGGCTAGAGCTTCCCAACCTGTCCCGCTGGGTCGCACGAACGATCAGGCTCGGCTATGCGATTCAGTTCGCGCGGTCTCCTCCCCGCTTCAGGGAAGTCCGCTCCACTATGGTCGGTGGCAATGCCCCTATCATGAGAGCGGAGGTTGCCACCCTGCTGGCGAAGGGTGCGATCGAGACTGTCCCTCCAGCCGAAATGAGGACCGGCTTCTACAGCCCGTACTTCATTGTCCCGAAGAAAAGCGGTGGGTTACGGCCAATCCTGGACCTGCGCGTTCTGAACCGCTCCCTTCACAGGCTGCCGTTCAAGATGCTCACCGCCAAACGCGTTTTCGAATGTGTGCGGCACTAGGATTGGTTTGCAGCGATCGACCTGAAGGACGCCTACTTTCATGTCTCCATTCTCCCTCGACACAGACCGTTCCTGCGGTTTGCTTTCGAGGGGCAGGCATATCAGTACGCAGTTCTCCCATTCGGGCTAGCCCTGTCTCCTCGCGTCTTCACGAAGGTCGTCGAGGCAGCCCTTGTTCCCCTCCGGGAACACGGGGTTCGCATTCTGAATTACCTCGACGACTGGCTAATTCTAGCTCACTCTCGAGATCAGCTTTGCGATCACAGGGACTTGGTGCTCCGCCATGTAGCCCGTCTGGGCCTTCGGGTCAACTGGGAGAAGAGCAAACTTTGCCCCGTGCAGAGGATCTCTTTTCTCGGTATGGAGATCGACTCGGTCGCCATGTCCGCGCAGCTTACGAGCGAGCGCGCGCAGTCACTGCTGACTTGCCTGACTCAGTTCGAGGGCAAGAGTGCGGTTCCACTGAAACTTTTTCAGAGGCTCCTGGGGCATATGGCATCCGCAGCCGTGGCAACACCGCTCGGATTACTTCATATGAGAACGCTTCAGCTTTGGCTTCGCGACCGAGTCCCGAGGTGGGCATGGCAACACGGCACTCTCCGAGTACCAGTTACTCCGACCTGCCGTCAGACCTTCACCCCGTGGTCGAACCTCAGTTTTCTACGGGCCGGAGTGCCCCTGGAACGAGCTTCCCGGCATATTGTTGTAACGACAGATACCTCTACCACGGGCTGGGGTGCCATGTGCAATGGACGTGCTGCCGCGGGCTCCTTGACAGGACCCCACCGCCTATGGCACGTCAATTGCCTCGAGTTGCTGGCTGTACAGCTCGCCTTGCGCCGCTTCCGAGCCGTGCTCAGGGGCCAGCATGTACTAGTCCGTTCAGACAATACCGCGACCATAGCGTACATCAACCGTCAAGGTGGTCTGCGCTCCCGCCGTATGTCGCAACTCACCCGCCACCTCCTCTTATGGAGTCAGAAGCATCTGAGGTCGCTTCGTGCCATTTATATCCCCGGAGCCCTGAACTGTGCAGCCGACGAGCTTTCACGGCTTCAGCCCCTCCCGGGAGATTGGCGTCTCCATCCCCAGTCGGTTCAGCTGATTTGGGACCAGTTCGGGGACGCACAGATAGATCTGTTTGCCTCTCACGACTCGACCCATTGCGCCCTGTATTATTCCCTGACCGAGGGCACGCTCGGCACGGATGCACCGGCGCACAGCTGGCCGCGGGACCGCAAATATGCGTTCCCCCCAGTGAGCCTTCTTGCGCAACTTCTGCGCAAGGTCAGGGAGGACGAGGAGCAGGTCACTCTGGTCGCACCGTACTGGCCCACCCGGACCTGGTTCTCCGAACTCATACTCCTCGCGACAGCACCTCCTTGGCCGATTCCTCTGAGGAAGGACCTCCTTTCTCAGGGACGGGGCACCCTATGGCACCCTCGTCCCGATCTTTGGAACCTCCACGTGTGGCTCCTGGACGGGACGAGGCAGGTTTGAGTACCCTACCACCAGCGGTGGTGGCTACCATCACTTCCGCTAGAGCGTCGTCCACGAGACACGTCTATGCGTTGAAGTGGAACCTCTTCGTCAACTGGTGCTCTTCTCACCGAGAAGACCCCTGGAGATGTTCGATCAGTGTCGTGCTTTCCTTTCTTCAAGAAGGGTTGGAGCGAAGGCTCTCTCCCTCCACCCTCAAGGTCTATGTCGCCGCTATTGCCGCACATCATGACCCAATAGAAGGTAAGTCTGTGGGGAAGCATGACCTGGTCATTAGGTTCCTGAGAGGAGCGAGGAGACTGAATCCTCCTCGCCCTCCTCTCGTACCCTCTTGGGACCTCACAGTGGTCTTAACTGCCCTGCGCAGCGCTCCCTTTGAGCCTTTGCAGTCAGTCGAGCTTAACTCTCTGGGGTCGGCGGTCTCGCCGGCGATACCAGCTCACTTTTTTCCTTATCAGTGCAAAAGAGACTCAAATTACTCTGTTAATTTTGATCTTACATATAAGTGTTGTACATCATTCGATCCTGTTAAGTTTGTATTTTTTTTGTGGAACCTCATAATAAAAACAAAGTGTTGTGCTTTTCGCCTAATAAAGAAAAATAAACATGATGCGCGTTCTGCGTTCTCTCTGTCAGTGAAGTCCATTCTGAAACGCGTCCGAAAAATCATCTGTAACTCTGCAAATACTCAGTCAAACAGGCACACAGGCATGAAGCCTGAATTATCTTCTTTTAAATGAAGTAATTTATATAAAAAAAAAATTTCTCATTTTATATAATCTGTACGAAAAGAGAGAGATGATAGTCGTTCTCGTCTCAGCTCATTAAAGTTAATTTGACCACGCCCACGGAGCGCGCGCTCTATTCAAACACAAACGATCCACGCCCACACATCAGCTGGATAACCCACGAGAGACTCAGATTTACGACGCTGTGAGGAATAATAGTTCTATCTTAATAATAATCCTGGAAAAAATTACCTCAGAAGTAGGCTACAGGTAGTTTCATTTGGAGGAGCAACGGATCCAGCCGAGGAAATAGGTACATTCTTTATTTTCAAGTGCTTTGTGCTAATCGCGATATGGAATAGTGTCTGTAAACAAAAAGACTGTTTGAATCGCGTTTTTGTGTGTGAATGAATGAACAGCTTTTACCTAACTATATTCCAATACTGAGATGAGTAAAAATCGACTGAAATATGTTGAAATAAAATATTTTTGTATAAGCAACGTATTAAACTGCAAATTAACATTTATATGTCCTAATCATAAAAACGATGTTACATATGAAAGACAAGATGTCGTTTTTACTGTAAAATACTGCCACATCAAATAAGCTTGTTTGCTAAGATGTTATTATAGTGTTTGTTCGATTGTAAGCTATATTCAAACTAATTAATCCGCAACTGTGAAATATGTATGATAAAATGTATACTTTAGTATATAATACAAAGAAAGATTACATTTGAAATATAGTTAAAATTTTAATTGTTGTTGTAATTGTAACCTTTTTATTAAAATAGCAAAAATATATGTAGGCTACATAAATAAATCTTAGGTAAATCTTAAAAGCTCAATATAAGCCTCCTCTTTAAATTATTTGTATTGTGTTTTATTAGTGACACATTTGGGATATATTCCCAAACTTTCTGTAAAAACAGTATGATAATTAACTGCACAATTACTAGAAATTTTTACATTTGATATTATACAATTTGAAAGCACAATTTGAAAAATAAATAAATAATTGGAACTGTGAACCAATTTTGTATTATATAGGCATATATATATGTATATATATATATATATATATTGTCATTGCATTCTTGTGGCTCAGTGACACACCTGTATGAAAGGGTCATTAGTATGCAGCCCCATTATGCGCTCATTATGCGGGCCATTGTCTTCTCAGGTGTGAATCACAGTAGGTCACACCCCTGCGCATATTGCCTTTCCAAACAAAAAGTGTCATTTTTAAATTTAAACCAATCTATTGTTTTACGGAATGATAAGGCAGGATGATTTTCAGATCATTTTGAAGAAAAAACTCTAGGCGACAACATCCATTAGTCAAAAGTCTTGTGGACAGATATTTAGTATGTGTTTTGTGGCCTTATTTCAGAAACTTTAAGTTTTAGTTTTTTCAATAACCACGCATAAACAATATTCTCTCAAAAATACAAAAATGTACATACATGTTGATAACACATCATGGTAGCCCTGTGTGTGCTAAATAGAGTGTAATTACACCTTTGTCAGTAATATGTTTATAAGCAACTGAAAAAAGCACAAATGTCAGAGTATGTCAAAACATCTCAAGGACCCAAAAAACACCTTGGACCCCAGAGGGTTAACTTCCTGTCAATGAAGACAGCGCTTCTGACTGCATTGGCCTCCATCAAGAGGGTGGGGGACCTGCACGCATTCTCCGTTGACGAAGCGTGCTTGGAATTCGGGCCGGCTTACTCTCACGTGATCCTGAGACCCCGGCCTGGATATGTGCCCAAGGTTCCTACCACTCCCTTCCGGGACCAGGTGGTGAACCTGCAAGCGCTGCCCCCGGAGGAGGCAGACCCAGCCTTGGCACTGCTCTGTCCAGTACGTGCTCTCCGCATCTATGTAGACAGAACGCAGTGTTTCAGGACCTCAGACCAGCTCTTTGTCTGTCATGGTGGGAAGCTGAAGGGAAAGGCTCTCTCCAAGCAGAGGTTGTCTCACTGGATAGTGGACGCCATTGCTTTGGCATACCAGCAGCAAGGTCGACCGTGCCCCCTTGGTGTGACCGCCCACTCCACCCGGAGTGTCGCGTCCTCTTGGGCTTTAGCGCATGGTGCCTCGCTAACAGACATCTGCAGAGCTGCAGGCTGGGCGACACCTAACACATTCGCCAGATTTTACAATCTCCGAGTGGAGCCAGTCTCCTCCCGTGTACTGACTTTTTCAAGCTAACATGGGTTCTGTTAGGTGTCTTCGCTTGCTCGCCATTCCACTCCACGGACTGGATGCGTGCGATATTCTCCTCAGGTGAGCTTTCCCGAAAGCCCTGAGCTCCTCCAGCACTGCTGACGCTGGCGCCAGTGTCTATTGCCTGCGCGTCGGCTAGGTGCCTTCCGTGTGCATGGTACCTCCTCTGAGCTACCCCCACATGTGTATTTCCACTGTAAGCCTCTCTGAGCATGTGTCTTTCCCTTGGCAAGCCACCTTGCCACCCCTGGGGTTGAAATATTCCACCTGCGGCTGGACACCCCAGTGATTCCCCATATGCATCCCTCGGGTCATATGTGTATTCTTAAGTCCCCCCCCCCTCTGGGTTGGCAGTAATTGCATACTTCCCTAAATCTGGGATATGCTCCCCAGTGTACCTTGGTATTCCTGTGCTAAATAGGAGTCCTTCGTCCGTGCTAGTTCACGACAGGGATCTCAGATTTACGCAGGGCACTGGTAGACAGCTGAGAAGGTGGCGTGATTAGACTGGTATCCCCATTCGTCGTCATCCGACGGAACTCGGAGTGACAACGAAAGGGAACGTCTCGGTTACGGATGTAACCCTCGTTCCCTGAGTAGGGAACGGAGACGTTCCGTCTGCCTGCCACTTCCGCTGTACCGCGGGGATCGCCTGAGCTCAGTCTTGGCTCCTCAGCGAAGAAAACATGCCTATTTGCTGCTAGCGTTCTCCTTAAATACCCACGAGGTGAGGCGGAGTTACGCTATGCAAATTCCGCAGACCCATGGCATTTCTTTGCCATTGGCTCGTTTTGTAGTACTCGAAGTCGATTGGCTTTCTAAGCGAAACCCCCATTCGTCGTCATCCGACGGAACGTCTCCATTCCCTACTCAGGGAACGAGGGTTACATCCTTAACCGAGACGTTTTCCCTAGAGAAATAGCTTTGAGATTTGAGTTTTTCCTTGAGAGATATCATGGCTTGCAAACGAGCGAAGCATGGCAGTTGATCAGTGTTCGGGTGTACAAATGAACACAAAAGTATTTTTTAGTTCCTTCATCCGAGCCTCTGAAGAAACAATGGGTTCATTTTATTTTCTCTGGAAATGCGTCGACACAACTTCCCAAAGTTTTGTATGGTCCAAACATTTCACCGACGACTGTTTCCTCAACTCGATGAACGTCTGAAAATAAATCGATCGAGCTACCAATCAACAATTTCTGATGTGTAGCCTAATTGTTTAAGTTCAGACAGGTAATCTTTCTCTCAAAATCGTTCAATACTGTTTATGCATCAGTAAGTCAAGCCAGTGACTAAAATATCAACTTCACATCGTTTCTTTTTGTAGGATGAAAATAATCTTATTTAAATTGTGAACAAATTATATACAGAAAGCAATCAAAGAACAATCTTTCCACACAGCGCGAGTTTATCTGGACAACTCGTTATGAAATCAATGACGCACGTTACACTGCACAACGAAGCTCTTACTGTATGTACATCTTCGTGTTTGCATTGGTGAACACAATAGAGAGAGTGCAGAAACTGCGTTGCAATGATAGGATCTTCATTCTCGCGATCAACAGACTGTGATCTGCTTGCTCAATGCTCATCACTGCAACATTTTATGTGATGGGAATAGATCTAAATACTTTAAAAACTTATCACGATTCGTTAATCTCGATAGCTGTAATAGTAAAACGTATAATAGCTGTAGTAAAAGTATTCGAGAAAGTTTCGCATGTAATACATAGCTATTTCATATGCAAAGTCAGCCAATCACAGCAGTTGCCGGTTACACTGAATCCCACAGCAGACACGCCCCTTTAAACAGAGCGTTCAAATCAGAGGCTAAAATCAGGCTAGGAAAATTGCCTTTTATTTCTAAATTATGACTATTTTTGATCTAAAAAAACATACTAACATTATAAGGGTAACCCAGGAAACATTATAAAATAATAAAATGAACCTTTAATTCAGCAAGGACACCTTAAATTGTTCAAAAGTGACAGTAAAGACTTTTTCATTGTTACAACAGATCTCAGATAAATTCAGTTTTTCAGAACGTTCTATTCATCAAAGAATCCTTTAAAAAATATCACGGTTTCCACAAAAATATTAAGCACAAAACAATGTTTTGTTAATAATAAACATTGAAAATATATATATTTTTTAAATGTTTCTCAAGCAGCAAATCAGCCTATTAGAATGATTTATGAAGGATCATGTGTCACTGAAGCCTGGAGTAATGATGCTGAAAATTCAGCTTTGCCATAGTAGAAATAAATTACATTTTAAAATATATTCAAATAGAAATAAAGCTATTTAAATTGTCATATTTGTTTTTACAATATCATGTTTTTTTTACTGCATTTTGATCTTTGGTGAGCTTTTTTTTTTTTTTTTTTATATTTTAAAAATGTGCACTGCTGTTAGACATTTTCCTGCTTAGTTTCACCTGTGACATACTTTGGCCATTTTGTGTCTACATTAATGGCCTTTTGTTGTGGGCGTCATCCCTGAGTGTTTGACTCTGACGGCACAAAGAGCTGGATGTGTGTGTGTGGACGTGCAAATTATTGAGCCGAGGCACAGGAAAGGCTTCTACAGCCTTAAGCTGGCACAGAGCAGTAGCGGAGAATGGCAGAGCCTGCCTGAGATGGTAAAACATCTCAGTGAAGTCAGATTCTTGAGAAGTGCCACCCACTGCTTGTCAGTATCAGAGACGCATGTGACAGCACAGCACTAGTCAATAATATACCTCTGCAATAAGAATTAGCACCTTGCAAAGACAAAGCCTCTCTTTTCTCATTTGACAGGCAAGGTCATTTACCATCTCAGCCAGGCTTTGCCTTTCTCCGCTCCTGCTCTGTGCCTTTAACGAGAGACTTTCACACTAAACCTGTTGCTCCATCAATGTTCAATAAAAACATTATATATTTTTGTCTGCAATCATACACTATGGGAGTAGTGAAAGCTAAATTTTCTTAATGTGTGCCTTTAGCCCCATTGTACCCTAATTGATTTAAAAATTCCTGCATGTAATTACATCTGTGAATAATTTATGCAATTACGTTAAACTCAAAGGAAAAACTTCTCCGTTTTAAGCATATCGCTGTCGTGTCAACGTGTCCTTAGGCTGGCCAAACACTTGAAGATTTTAAAACAGATTTTAGGCCCGATTTGCAACCCCAAAAGATCTGTAGGGTGTGGTCCGATTCGAGGCTTCTCGCAACCAACTTTTGGTCCAAACATCAAACATGTTTGATTTTTACGACTCATGATCTTTGCCTTTGTTGTGATACTTAAAGGCAACAGCCAATGAGATAGCCAATGAGAGCGAGCTTAACCAACCGGATGTTGCGTGCTTTGTTGTGATATCCAATGAGAGCGAGCAAGCTTAACCAACCGGATGTTGCGTGCTTCTAGCTGAAACTTGGCAGCCACAAACATGCCACGAAAATGGAGTATTGAAAAAGAAGATCAACCATATTCTTTTTTCTCCTTTAATTTCCTTCCCTTAAACCGAAACTCACGCTTGGAGAACCAGCTGATGACGGCCATCGTCCTCCATTTGTTTTTCTTCCAAGTCATGTTTGATCTTTCGAGTCTCTGAGAGATCTCGTCTCACGGTGAAAATGTTACAATGAACATGTGTGTGGTCTCACGTTCTGGACGAATCTTCTAGTGTGTTCATGCGGAGGATTGTAATATTAAAAATCGGTTGAAACTGCCCTTATGTCTGTGGTTTAAAAGTTTTAAAATGGGTTAAGATTTGAAAATCGTCTTGTGTGTCCCAGACCTAAGGCAAAACAGAAACAAGACAGAAAAACAAAACATAACTGTGAGACTATTATTACATGTAAGTGTACATGTACTGTAAGTGCATAGTTAAAGACTCCTAATATAAAGTTGACCAAACCTGGTCTTGAAGCATTAGTCCACATTTAAAGTAAATGCACTCTGATCCAGTCCCTGTAACTTCAATTTGTCAGACAAACTCTATTTTAAAGGTTGACTGAATTATTGAATGTAAAAAGCTAACATTACTTAAAAAAATCAAATAAAGTCCAATTTTGTAGGCCATTTTGTATGAGCAACTTAAAATATAAAACAACTTACATCATCAAGTTTAGGGCAAAGGTCCAACAAATAGGCTGCTAAGCATCTCTGTTAATGCACTTGAATAATTTGTGTATTTTGGTAAAAGGAAGGGGATGTACTATGACATATTTGTTATTCAGGTTTAATTGATGTTTTAGCTCTATGTTGTGTTTTTGGTGGTTTCTTCCATTTCATATATTGCATACAACTTATTCCGGTGTATAGAAGTAATATAACCTTTTCGAATTGCTAAACTAACTGAAACAGAAGTTAGACAAACTACGAAAGTTTATATCATTATTATGTAATGTTACTGTTCAGATTAAAGGGATAGTTCAAGTCCATCAACTGTTTGGTTACTGACATTCTTCAAAATATCTTCTTTTGAGTTCAGAAGAAAAAAGAAGTTCATACAGGTTTGGAACAACTTGGGGGTGAGTGCATGAATGATGAACGAATTTTCATTTTTGAGTGAACATTAACTTACATGCAAACCTATTCGGATCCACAACAAGAAGAAAAAAATCATTATTAGTTTTTAGAACTTATATTATTTTTGTTGAAAGCACAGACCGAATTTGGGATAGTCCACCCAAACATGAATGTTGGAAGTAGAATGTTGGCAAAAGAATCGCCATTGGCTAGTACATTTTTTTGGTTACTCGTCAGACTGATATATATATATTATATATATATATATATATATATATATATATATATATATATATATATATATATATATATATATATATATATATTGTATATATATATATTATACAATATATTGTTACGTCCCGTATTATAAGGACGGTTGGACGTGGAGTTTATTGATGTTAAAAGGAAATCAGCCCCGGCCAACAGATCACCAAAGACACAAAAATCTAGGTTCCAATAAAAATATGATTTATTTTATAGTGGAAAGAATTGATTAAATTAAGGAGTAATGGCTTCAGGGTGCCCCAAGGCCAAAATAATAAACAAAATAAACTTATAAACAAACATACATATAAATTACCTAATCAGGGAGTAAATCAAAATACAAAATAACTTCCCTAACTCCCTATAAATAAACAAATCGCAAACAAAGTCAAATTAAATGGCAGGACACCCCTACGCTCCTAAATCATACAAACAAAGTCGAAGTAAATCATCAGTAACAAATAATCATAATAAGTCGAAGGGTTTGGGATCTGTCGACGGGAGGAGGAATCCGGAGCTCCTAACGCCACGAGGCCAACGCCAGAATGAGCTTCCAATCTTCAGTGAGCGCCGCCCTTTTAAATGTAGATCCACCAATCAGGGCCCTCCAGCTGCAATCACTCCTGGACACATATACAGACAGAACACCAAAAACCCACACAAAACAAATACCGAGGATCGTAACAATATACTGTATATATATATATATATATATATATATACTGTATATAGTATATCAGTGTGGCGAGTAACCAAAAAAATGTTCTAGCCAATGGCGATTCTATTGCCAAGGTGTGCGTAGAGGGTTGCAATAAAGACAAAAATTTTAAAAGAAAAAAGATCTATTGAACTATTTTATTTTATTTATTGAGCTATATGAACTATTCCTTTAAGACTTGTAGTGATGACGAAGAAACAGATGCTTGAATGCAAAGTTGAGTGGAAGCCAGGGTGAAAAATGCAGTCATCAAACAGCCTGAACAGCAGGGGTGCTGGGATTGCCCAGAACTGTATTATCCTTTTTGACAGCACCATTAAACTCCAGCAAAATCAAAATCACAACCCATATTCAGATTTGTTGTGCATGTGTGTGTTAGCATAAGACAGTCAGTCACTGTGATTTTAGAGGGCAGGTGAAGTGCTTAGTGTTCATTTCAGATACAGTATACACTGGATAAACATGCATAGTCCGCACCATTCACAAAACCTCTGCATTAATCACGTGTCAGCACATTTCCATAAACACTGATTATAGTCACAATATTGCACTTCTTCAAGTTACATGCATTTCTTGTCTTGCTGTGAGGAGAGGTTTGTTAAGCTTTGCTCGATTTGCATGATGATAAATGAAGATCATGTTTAAACAAAAAAACATTAAATTATATTGAATATTGCATGGATTTATATAATCACAGATAGCATACTTGTTCCTGCAAAATGGATGCATATCAAACTCTGTCATTTGAAACAACAACAAAACTCCATTAGTAAGTGGCATATCGCTCAATTAATGAGAAAGGTGTGGGGGGAAAAACTGCTCATTCAAAAGCTTGGGGTCAATAAGATTGTTTTCTTTTCTCTTTTTGGAAAAACATTTTTACTTAGTAACGATGCATTAAATTGATCATAACGCAACAGTAAATACATTTATAATGTTACAAAAGATTTCACATAAATGGTGTTCTTTTGAACTTTCTATTCATCAAAGATCCTGAAAAAAATGGTTTCCAAAGATAATATCCCGTATAAAGATAAGGACCTGAGGATTACTGAAGGTTGTTTTGTTGCTGTATGGAAAGTCTGTTTTACTGGAGAGGAAAAAATGCTTTCAGATCAAGTCAAATAGTGTCTTACACGCCTTTCTATAAAATTGGGCACAAAAATTAATAATTTATTTGGAAGGGCAGAAATAAAACTACTGATCCCTGTGCTCGCTTAAAGGGATGGAAAATGGAAAATCTAATTAATTTACACAATGTACACAAATCATTTCCTTCGCCTTTTCTTTGCTCTTCTCCTCCACATTCTTGTATCTTATGTAGGCGATGCAGCATAAGCAATGTGCTGTTCTTTTGTGTAATTAAGTCTTTCAGAAAGATGTCTGCTTTTGACACGGCAGACCCCTCATTGCAACAGGAGAACAAAGAAGGACCAATTAATGAGACCCATTTGATCTGAAGTCACTAACTCCATCTATCACTTACCCATCCCTCCATTAAATATGTTTAGGTAATTAGGCTAAATTAATGAGCAAAGCTGGGGCGCAGCCTACCAGGAGTAATTGCCTGAACTAATTCACTGCCTCTATATCTGCAACAAATGAAACACAGGAAACGCATGGTGTGTCAATGTTTGCTTTACATTCAAACATACATTTCATTTTCAAAAAAAATAGTAAACATGTTATTTCTTGTAAGGTTCTTTTATTTTATACAAACAAATTCTTCCATGGCCATTCTGATCTCTTTTTTTGCATTACTGTCATATATTTTCTATTATTCTAATATTAACAAGCATCTGTTTGTACTCTGACCGCATCAACATGCCCTGCACAGTAATGACCTCATGAACCATGCAAGAATATAAAACCTACTTTACACTCCAGCACTTCCTCCCTCTGGGTAAGATGGAGCTATTCCTCTGTGTTTTTCAAAGTAACTTCCCTTCACACCAATGAAGGGAAAAGCCCAGAGGGTCCTCATTAACTCTGGGTTAGAGGTATGCTTCACCCAAATCCACTCCCCCACACTTAGAGTCAAGACCCGCAAGGCTTTTTCTACATGCTCAGCATGCAAGGAATAGCTCTGGGGCAGGCCAGCACTAAAGGCCAAATTCAAAAGAATGTTACTTTGTGCCTTTGTAGGTAATCTAAGCTCACAGGTAGGGCCGATAATGATGTAAATTAAAAGTGTTAACTGTGGTAAGATACTGCTGAGACACTGGGCTTCCAAGGAGGAAAGATATTATCTGTCCATGGGCTGAAATCATAGCAATTTGCTTGCCTTCGAAGCTTCCAGGATTTGAATGTGTAATAGCATTTATATGTGCCTCATTAAATGTCATTATTATTCAAGTCGTTAGGTTAACATCGTATAGCGTACTGGTATACGGCTAATTGATTTTCAGCTGTTTTCAAATTATCATTTAACTTCTCTAGTAGACTATTTAGAAATGGCTTTTTATTGATGATTGATTGATTTATTTGGAGGAGTACAAGTGGCACTTAGAAGTTCTCTGTAAATTTGTAAAATGTAAAAGCCTAAAAGCATATATATATATATATATATATATATATATATATATAGGCTGCCCCTGACTAAGATTTTTCTACTATTTGACTAGTAGCCATTCATATAAGCCATTAGTCGACTAATTGCACATTTATATTAATTTATTTACTTTAATACTGGGGGAATACTAAACCATAATGAGCATTTAATATAGGCATAATAAATAGCTTATTCCGCGCTCAAGCGCACACATAAAGCTTGCTGCAAAGCACTGACAAAAGTAATCAGAAAAAAATACCAAAGAGAATTTTTAATTATGTATAAATAAACTAGTGTTTTCTGAGTTAGTGTCAGCTGAGAAGATGAAGTTGACGATGCTGACTTGCAATATAGTAGACACGCCTTTAAAGAGAAATGAATCTTTTATACGGATTAATTGTTTTTTTTTTTTGAATTGGTTTGTTTAAAAGTAAAGGCATTTCAAGTTTTATATAGATATATTTCTTGTGTCTGTAAGGCAAGTAGCCTACACTGAGTTTTGGTTCATTTTTATGACATGCTCCAGTTCACAGAGACCGAGATGGCAGAAAGTGCATCCTGTTTGTTTTCTTTATTTTACAAAAGCAAAGTTCCCCTTCGTCAGCTCACTATAACGCGAGTCAGAAGTGATTCTGCCGAATTGGGATCGCTTGCGAGAGCCTATCTACTTCGAGTGTAACTAAACGAGCCAATGCACATTGGCATGTAATAATTGCACCAGCTGCTGTGCATTGCGACGCAAGCATATAATGAGGAGCAGGTGCCTCGCATCCTTGTCTTTCTCTTCGGAGTCAGACGTTGAATGCTGTTCCTGCTCTGCAATCTTATCTGAGACTGTTTTAACTTCAAAAGACGAGTCTGCTTCTTCAGGAGAACTCCTCTTCAAGCTGTTGTTGGTGTTACAGCGCAGACAGCGCTGGCCGCGATCTCACAAAGAGCAAAACAGCTGTTTTCACAGCTCAGAATGTTGCGACTTCAATGAGAATGTCAGTGCTCACAGCAGGCTTGCATTATTGTCCTGTTTGTGTAGCCGCGGTCATCCCTGGGTGCTTTAGCACCAGAGAGAGCAGTTTCCTGAAAGAGCATACACGGTTTGACACTGCGTCTTTTTCAAGATGTCATTCAAACCGCGTGTTTCTGGATACGGTCATTTCCTGTCCTCATTTGACGGCCATGATCACTGTTTCACATGCCTGGACTTAAGCATGTTGAGACTGCGTTCGTGGGTGGTTCATGTTCTCTCATGAGAGCATGACCACGTCGGCACGTTGTTCGTCTCCTCTTTCTCGTAAAGGCTTGAGCTGCTCAGTGTGCCGTGTGCCGTCGAGCTGCCGGCTGACAGCGCGGGTTGTCACGGCAACCCAGCGCGTGTCGTTCAGCACTCTAGATGCGCAGTCGAGACTCAAGTGCCTCAAACGAGGTGGAGTCCCTTTGGCTATGCGCCGATCTAGTTCCTCTCCTGGTGGCCACCAGAAAAGGGCTACTTTGGCTAATTGCACTGGTGATCTGAGGATTACAGTGAGCGTTCCCCGACGAGACAACCTCCTCGGGCCCCTCACTCCTCTAGTGCATCGTAAACATGCTGAGACTGTGTTCGTGGGTGGTTTATGCTCTCTTATGAGAGCATGACCACAGCGGGATGTTGTTCGTCTTGGCTTTCTCACAAGAGGTGGAGCGCTCAGCGTGCCGTGTGCCATCGAGGTTGATGGCCACGTTCACTGTCTCGCATGCCTGGCAGCTTTCAGATGGGATTACTGGTCCCGTCAGGATCAGTGTTGATTGCTGCATCGGAGAGAGGGCTGTTACACTCTGGAAATTAAGATGATGCTGAGTTCCCACTGTAATGGTGTGTGTGCTCATGCTGAATCAGATTCAGACTTGACAGCCACACTTTCCCGGGCTACTCTGGGGGTGCAGTGCGACGCGTAATCGCCTTGCTCCGCCCGATGCCTGCCTGGATGTGTGTGGAAAACTTTGGCAGTATGGAAGTATATTGGCGCCAATATAGCAAGCCAAACATGCCAATATCTGCATAAAAAGTTTATCCTCTCTCACTACCCTTGGTGGTGGGGTGGCTTTGCTAATGGCAGACCGCCTCTTCCCTGCATGTGATGGCCACCCTACGAGTCTGTGGAAGGCCAAAACACGCAATGCACTAGGGTAGTTCGGGGTTGAGCTGTGCATAGTGACTGACCGTGGTTTAAGTCACAGCGCTGGCCCTCAGTCAGACGATGTCCACGCTGGTGGTCCAGAAGCGGCCACGGCTAAACCTTGCAGAGGTGCGAGACATCACCAATGCTCGCTTTCTCGATGCTCCCATCTCACGAGGTGGCCTTTTTCGGTGACACTGTTGGAGACTGTGCCCAGTGGTTCTCCACAGTTCAAAGCAGACTGAGGTAACCAAGAGCTTGTCCCGATGTGCTGCCAGAGTCACTCGTGGGCTATCCCTCAGTCTGTTTGTCGCCAAGGGTGTCAGTCCCCTGCAAAAAAAAAAAAAAACTCCTGAGAAAAAAAGACTGCGCCACCTGTCTCAGCAGCCCTGAGATGGGCGACCCAGAGTCAGCTGCTCTTCCCTGATGGAGGGCCGGGCGGAGAATCTTTTGTTTATTCAAATTCTGTTCCGCCGCTGGCGTCTCAGTCAGCGGTACCCAAATTCTCAGTAAGAGCAGCTTCTCTATCTCTGGGTCTCAAGAGGGCGCGGATGGCAGTGAGCGATGCTTCCATGCCTTGCCACTCCCGTCCCCCTCTATCGCCAGCGGGCAGCAGTGTGCGGTTCGAGGACACTACCAGGCATTCCCACGCACTCTCTGCCCCACCCTGGAACCAGGTAGTGTTGCACAGCACACTCAGACCGCCTCAGTGCCTCCCGAGTTGAGTTCCTGTGTTCCACCTCGCTGCTCCACCCCGGGTACGTCCGTGGTCCCGTTGGTCCCACTTGCACGGTGTCTGGGAGCCTGGCTTGCACCACCAGCCCGTCTCGCTGGCTCATCCGTACCATCAGTGCAAAATCAGTGAGGACGAGGAGCAGGTATTGTTAGTTGCGCTGTATTGGCCCAACCGGACCTGGTTCCCAGAATTCATGCTCCTCGCGACAGGACCTCCTTGGCCCATTCCTCTGGGGAAGGACCTGCTATCTCAGAGACGGGGCACTCTATGGCACCCGCATCCAGACCTCAGGAAACTCCATGTCTGGTCCCTGAACGGGATGCGGAGGTTCTAGGTGACCTACCCCAGGCGGTGGCAGACACCATCACTTCTGCTAGAGCCCCCTCAACGAGGCGCCTCTATGCTCTGAAGTGGAACCTGTTCGTTGAATGGTGTTCTTCCCACCGGGAAGACCCCTGAAGATGTCCGATCAGAGTCGTGCTTTCTTTCCTGCAAGATGGGTTGGAGCGAAGGCTGTCTCCCTCCACCTTCAAAGTGTATGTTACCACTATCGTCACACATCATGATGCAGTTGAAGATAAGTCATTGGGAAAGCATGACTTGATCGTCAGGTTCCTGAGGGGAGCGAGGAGACTAAATCAGCACTGACCAGCTGAGGCATGGACTCCTGAAGACACCAAGATGTTAGCAGCAGATCCTGTAGGTTGCAAGGTAGAGCTGCTGTGGTTCTAACTTGTTGCACATCCCACAGATTCTCAATTGGATTGAGATCTAGGGAATTTGGAGACCAGGGCAGCACCTTGAACTCTTCATCATGTTCCTCAAACCATTCCTGAACAATGTGTGCAGTGTGACAGGGAGCATTATCCTGCTGACAGAGGCCACTTCCCCCAGGGAACACCGTTGTCATGAAGGGGTGTACCTGGTCTGCAACAATGTTTAGGTAGGTGCCATGTGTCGAATTTATGTCCACATTAATGGCCGGAAACAGTAGAAAATTACCCAGAGCATAACATTTTCGCCACCGGCTTGTCATCGTCCCACAGCGCATTCTGGTGCCATAACTTCACCAGGTAAACGGTGCACATGTACACGGCTGTCCACGTGATGTAAAAGGAAAAAGGGACTCATTGGACAAGGCCGAGTTCCACTTGGCTTAACATATTGGACATGTCGGGATACACCTACACACCATGCAGCAAATTTCCATCAAAATATATTTATTTTTCACCGCAATGAATCTCCAACAGGTCAGCATCCTGAATCTCTCGATATAATTATGCTCACATACATGTGAATATAATCACTAGAAAAGACCCAAGAAGACAGAACACAGAATAAATGGAAGAATTAATGAGACAGAATTTCGTTAATTTTCACTCACATGCACTTAATTTTCAAAACATTCTGGTGGTCATTATGGAGGGCAGAAAGGAGCTAATTATTTCGCAGCAAACTTTCATTTTCTTTTTTATAAAGTTCTGCTTGGAAATGTAGGATGATTCAGCTTTTTCATGAGTACATTTAAGGTAAATTATTTCTGCTGTGAAGTCTACAGCACCTAGAGCTTTCATTATCAGCTAGTTGACACTGTGACAATGTTGTGGTGGACTCACGGTTTCTTTGATTAGAAAAAAGTAAGTCCACAAATCAACTTCAAATATTATGTAAAGCTATATTACATACATGCAATGATTTTACGTGCATTGGAAAAAGCCATGTTCACTTTTTTTTTAAAAGGACCATGGAAATACCATAGCATATGAATAATGTAATCATGATACAACTGATACCATCACTCTACCGTGGATGTACCAACATAGTACATTTTCTAAAGGTCTGTTGGATTATTTGGAGTAATAAATGAGGGAAAAAAGATTCATGAATAAAAAAAATTATGAACTGTAATCTTAATTAAATTAATTTATTAATTAAATTCACAGAGCCTCAGGAAGTCTGATAAATGTGTCTTTCCTGTGGGAATATAAAAACACACAATCATCAATGGCTCTGAGGAATGAATGACACTGGGGATGGGAAAGAGGGTGGCATAAAACGCTCTTGTCAGCCCATTTACAGGTGACAGCTAAATACACGCTAATAACTACCCAAATGTGACACAACATGCACCGCCCTATGACAAAGGCTCTGCATTTTTACTCTTACAGAACAAAAAAGGCAGGAAAGTGGGAGGAATACATTACTTGTGTTATGTTTGTGCGGTATCGGATAAAAACAGCTAGAAACAAATCAGACAGACCATACAAGCCAAATTCTACTTTTTGGTGATGAAAAGGTACTTGAGTTGACTAGTAGATTTTAAAACGAATCAGAGTCATAATATACCAAATCTAATTGAGTGAGACAGGCATTCTTCAGAAATTATGGTGTAGTGTTTATGATTGTGGAAGAAAAGAGGCTCCTAAACATGTTTTAGTCTTGCTTAAGTGTGAAAGCACAATAGGGTGTGATTGTCACAGACGAGTTCAATATAGTAATTATGGTGTCAATGTTTCTATTCAGATTCGACAGCATTCTGTTAATGATTTTCTGTTTAAAGGACAGATTCCCAATGAAAGACAAATGAAACTCGCCCTTGGTGTTTGAGAGGGCCTGACTTTAAAAATACTGCCATGTTTAAAGATTTGAGCACTTGATGCTTTCAGTTTGAGGGCTCTGCAATAAATCTGGTTCCCATCATGTAGGAGGCTGTCAGAGAATCTCACATATCCAGCAAATCAAAATGTCACAATCACAAGAGAGAATTTTGCATCATAGCAAATTAGTTGAACTTGAGAACGGTCAGTTTGTATATGAATCATTCAGACCGATACAGAGCCCTATATAGTCAATAGCACTATGCAATGGAGCCTCAAAGGGATTTGATTGTAGTTAAGATTATGTTAGTATGTTGCACCACAATAATGCTTTAAAATGCTGTCTCTGGTTACAAAGCACATGACACCATCCCTCGTCTATGTCCTGACACCAGAGTAAGCCTGATCTTCAACCTCCTGCACAGCATCAGCACCTCCAGAGGCTGGAGATTGTATGGATTCCTGCTGTCAGGCCAATCACTGTTGGTCTGTGAGACCATAATTACATCCGGTGGCTTAATAATAAACTTTGAGACTCTAGCCATGATCCCAGTTAATTTGCCCCCCTGCTGTTAAACTGCACTTTAAATGACTTTGTGTTACACAACGTTGCACTTGCTAAACACATGTCAGTGTGCACAGTGCAATTTTTCAAAGCAGCTTCATTTGTTCTGCATAGGGCTCGTATTCCTGGTGCATGCAGTTGTATTCTTGTGTATTGTGCGTTTCAGTGCTCAGATTGAGCAGATATTTTCTTATGTGTCATATGTGCTATATATAATAGGTTTATTTTTATTATACGTTAAAGATTTGAACAGCCTGTACAGATGTTTACTGTAAAATTATGTCGTACTTGGGAAAGTCTTAGACACTTCTTATTGGTTGCACTTACTTCCTGTTGCACACACTTACTTCCTGTTGTGTTCTTGTCAAGTGGCCAAGACCACAAGTCTGGGTATTTGGACAGGCCTGTCTTTATGAGTGAGTCATTGAATCATTCATTCAAACAACTCCTTCAAAAATGGCAATTCATTCAAGAACAAAATAAATGCATGTCTTTATGAGTGAGTCATTGAATACTTCACTTTTCTGATTAATTTATAAAGGAACCACTACCACAATGATGTGCTGTCTGCTGTGAATTCTGAACTATTTTAATGGCTGAGAAAAACAGATAAAGTAACTGGCAATGTTGTGTCTAAAAAGTAAGTTATTTGGTATTACCTTTTTTGTAAATTGAACTGTGGTTATACAATCATTGTTACACACTCGCAAACATGCTGTTTTTATGAATCTAGCTATGATTTCAGTGGGAGCCTATGAGTGGACGTTGTCGGAGAGACTGATATATATCAAACTGATAAAAGATTGTAGCATGTTTGGTTTTTATATATGTACTAATAATTATCAGGTACACAAATGATTTTATTCCTTTCATTTTAAAATCTGGATAATTGACAATACATTATGTATATAATATCACTGATAACCACCACTTGTCAAATCACGCAGCAGGTCAGTGCCATATATCAGATA
This sequence comes from Rhinichthys klamathensis goyatoka, assembly GCF_029890125.1. Classification (NCBI taxonomy): domain Eukaryota; kingdom Metazoa; phylum Chordata; class Actinopteri; order Cypriniformes; family Leuciscidae; genus Rhinichthys; species Rhinichthys klamathensis. The sequence continues at coordinate 903,454 of NW_026606587.1, forward strand.
AACATTCATACATGAAAAACCCCATTCCATCTAACATCTACTCACCTATTTGAAGAGGAAATCCACTCCTTCATTATGGCAAATTATATATGGATCTGTAATTTAAGTCTAACTTGTTTTGAGATCATTGATTAATCTGCAACCTGGATATCATCAATCTTTAGACTCACTTTGAAAGTTAAATCACAAGCGCTTTTGATGATGCATTAAGGTGATTCTGAAAGCTGATTGGCTGGCTACCTCTGGTAATGATTTGTTATATACTGTATGCAGAAGGAGGCAAATATCCTTGTGCTTTTTTTCCCCGACCACATTTTAGATGGAAGCAGACAAGGTAGCGTCATTTAACACTAGAACAGCCATGATGGTCATTTTGACCGTTTTGAATTTTATATCTGCAATAACTTTGTTGAAAAAATAAATAAAATCCTGCTGGTACCTGACTTTACTAAATGTGTCTGCATTTTCATTTAAAATGTTTTTCATATAAATTACACATAAGGCAAAAAAACAAATTAACATATTTACCTATTTCGGCCAAAGACGGTCATATTGACCCCACTGAATTTCGCGGTATTCTTTTGTTACTTTTCCCGCGGTTGACCTTTGTCTCTCTCACGGTCAACAGAATATCTAAATAAGATACTTTTAGTTGTTATTATCTTGTTCTGAGTTATGATGAATGGATATGGAAATATAGCCTATTTGTTGTGAATATGCGATAATTACGGTAGGCTACTAATGATATTAATATTTATAAATGTATAATTAAACTTGTTTACATGTACAGTTTGGTGTTGTTTTGTTTTAAAAAGATATCCTAATACAATAAATGCATTAATCTCTCAATTGGGTATTTATCATTAAAGATATAGAGTTTGGAATCTAGCGGTCAAAATGACCGCTTGTGGCAGTTCTAGTAGTTATGGAATTCTGGCACTTCTAGTGTTAATTCTGATCAGTCATTTGAATTATTAAAACAAACAAATGTAACTTTGTTTTTATCCCAGCTAATGTTTAAAATGCTTTAAATGGTTTCAATATTTTTACTTTTTGGTTATTTTTTCTCTATTTTATCAGTTTGCAAGTATTACAAGAACGTCACTTTTAAATTGTTCTCTGGATCATTTGGGGAAAAGTAGTAAATAGTAGCGTTTTAAAAATATTCGACTAAAGTTTAAAAAAAAATCATAATAATGTTATATTAATGATGTAAAAATAACATTGTTGTGCCAATGTTTTGAAAACTTCCTTCAATGCCATATAACTTTGATTGAATGTTTAATGTTTCCGGAAGAAAGTGTGTTCATAACTTTAAGAGAACCTTGCCTGAATGTTAGCCACAACTCTTTTCAGCCATGCTGATATTTTAAAACACATTACTCTTGCTCATATGATATTGCTTAAATACAATGTGATGACATTCATACATTTTTAAATATAGCTTAGGTGTCAAAATACCTTTTGGGAACACTGTACAATGCTGTCAAAAAAAAGCTTGTTTGGAGGCAGGACAAGCAACATGTGCTTTGAATACTTTAACACTTCTCCAGGTCTTAGTTCACTCTCCTGCCCGACCTTCCAGTGGCCTTTTAAGAATGAATTCACAAACTACAAGCTCCTCTGGCCTAACCTGGTGACTGGTATACAGTGTTTACGTATTCTGGCCTCTTTCCCAGGAAGAAGTTGGCCTCTTGGCAAATTACTGCACATGTGATGAACCAAACACAAGTACACACAGCATTCTAAGAATAGTGTATCTCTCTCTCTCTCTCTCTCTCTGAGCTAAAGAAAGGTGCCAGATTGTGTCTCACTTTCAAACTAAAGAAGTTAATTGTATTTTTGAATGCGGCTTTTCCATGATTTTGCCACATACTCATAAAAACAACTTTAAATGCAAATGACCCCTTTGTTTTTGTCTTGTAGTCAAAATGTCGCAACACGAAAAATAAAATACACTCCCCTGAGAAGACAAATTGTATAAAATAATAAGACTTGTTTCCAGGGAATTTACACTTCATTAAATTATGCTAGATTTATGCTTTAAACAAACAACAATATGAATGTTTTATGCAATTTTCAGGTTGTTTGTTTATTTCTTTATTTATTTTGTTGATAGTTCAGTATGATTGGGCATGCCTTGGATTATTCCTGAAAATTTGATTTCCACACATAGAGTATGCCTATTTTTTCAAAATATTTAGCATCTGACAATAATGGTGCGTTGAAGTAATATTGTAATGACTGAGTTGAACGCACATGAATGCCACCAGAGTTGTAAATACGAGAGTTGAGATTACGAGTTGCTGGCGTGTCAGTGCGGAAAATGATGGAATACCACAATACTTGTAGCAATGATATTGTCAGGCTTCTTTATTTATAATAAAATAATCTGCTTGCCTGGACAATATTCATATATTGACAAGTATATAAGAGAAGGTAAACCACCATCTTGCTGTGACGAAAGTGACTTGAACACACCTGATGTCATAAACACAACTTCCCAACTCATAATACAAACTTCCCAGGAGGAATGCACCATAAGTCGCAGTGTCGCATTAGGTCAAAATTGCATTGTTGAGAAAAAAAAAAAAAAAAATAAGTTGCATTGGTGTATAAATCACATTTTATTATTACATTCAGAAATAAATGTAAAATACCTGTAAAAAAAATTAAATATATATATATATATATATATATATATATATATATAGACACTCACCTAAAGGATTATTAGGAACACCATACTAATACTGTGTTTGACCCCCTTTCGCTTCAGAACTGCCTTAATTCTACGTGGCATTGATTCAAGCTGCTGAAAGCATTCTTTAGAAATGTTGGCCCATATTGATAGGATAGCATCTTGCAGTTGATGGAGATTTGTGGGATGCACATCCAGGGCACAAAGCTCCCGTTCCACCACAACCCAAAGATGCTCTATTGGGTTGAGATCTGGTGACTGTGGGGGCCATTTTTGTACAGTGAACTCATTTTCATGTTCAAGAAACCAATTTGAAATGATTGGAGCTTTGTGACATGGTGCATTATCCTGCTGGAAGTAGCCATCAGAAGATGGGTACATGGTGGCCATAAAGGGATGGACATGGTCAGAAACAATGCTCAGGTAGGCCGTGGCATTTAAACGATGCCCAATTGGCACTAAGGGGCCTAAAGTGTGCCAAGAAAACATCCCCCACACCATTACACCACCACCACCAGCCTGCACAGTGGTAACAAGGCATGATGGATCCATGTTCTCATTCTGTTTACGCCAAATTCTGACTCTACCATCTGAATGTGTCAACAGAAATCGAGACTCATCAGACCAGGCAACATTTTTCCAGTCTTCAACTGTCCAAATTTGGTGAGCTCTTGCAAATTGTAGCCTCTTTTTCCTAATTGTAGTGGAGATGAGTGGTACCCGGTGGGGTCTTCTGCTGTTGTAGCCCATCCGCCTCAAGGTTGTGCGTGTTGTGGCTTAACAAATGCTTTGCTGCATACTTCGGTTGTAACGAGTGGTTATTTCAGTCAAAGTTGCTCTTCTATCAGCTTGAATCAGTCGGCCCATTCTCCTCTGACCTCTAGCATCAACAGTGCATTTTCACCGACAGGACTGCCGCATACTGGATGTTTTTCCCTTTTCACACCATTCTTTGTAAACCCTAGAAATGGTTGTGCGTGAAAATCCCAGTAACTGAGCAGATTGTGAAATACTCAGACCGGCCCGTCTGGCACCAACAACCATGCCACGCTCAAAATTGCTTAAATCACCTTTCTTTCCCATTCTGACATTCAGTTTGGAGTTCAGGAGATTGACTTGACCAGGACCACACCCCTAAATGCATTGAAGCAACTGCCATGTGATTGGTTGATTAGATAATTGCATTAATGAGAAATTGAACAGGTGTTCCTAATAATCTTTTAGGTGAGTGTATATGTGTGTGTGTGTGTGTGTGTGTGTTTACAAACATTTTAAACAACATGTATTTTAGTTCCCATCACTCTACAACAAATCCTTTACATTTATCAGTATTCAGAACAGGAATAAAAAATATAATATAAGTATAAACAGACATAAATTATATGTCATTCATTAAACAACATTTATTATAAACGTCTAGCCTAAAAAAACTCATTTAAAGTAAAATTGTGGGAAATGCACTAAACAAATAAACTTGGGCTTACATACTGTACGTCTCTCATTCAGCACAAATCCAAATGTGTTGTGTGCACCTGACGTTAATTGTAGTCAGTCACAGCACGTATTAGATGATTTTTTTTTTTAAGTGAAAATATTCTGGAAAATCCCATTTATTTATTTTTAATTGTTGTATTTTTAAAGCCACCACCACATTTTCATTGATGGTCATTAATGTATTGATCAGAAAGTATACAGTATGATTTATAATGCTCTTGTACTACATGCTACAGTCATGTGACATCATGACATGTGAGAAACGAAGACGGTGGTGCAGAAGTGTCTGCTTGCACTAATGAGAATGAATAGCCGCAGGCTGAATGTTTTCTGCTCTAGTCCAAAGAGGAGAGTCTTTTTCATCCCGGTCATTAATTGCTGATAAATTGCTGTGGTCTTCCCACTCACTACCTTCTTTCATGCAAGTTAAAGTGGTAATCCTCTCTCACCGACTCTTATTGATTTCGCTGACGGCAAAGTCAATTACAGGTTGTTGTTTTTTATTAAACTTTCTTAACAATGACACAATCAGAAACCTGCATGCATAACTAGAAACCTTAAGAAACCAAGCACTTTTTTGACTATATACTTATTAAATGACCCCAAGTGTCATAATCACAATTAATGATGTAATGCTGAAGTCAACTGGCCTCGTTTTTAAATTGTACTTTTATTTTAGTTTACATCACTTTTCAACTTTGCAATTTTCACTCTGTAGGCATTTTCAAACCGCAGAGTAAAGGAAGATGAAAAAAGAGAAGGACCATGAAGATTGCCTCTAGTTAAAAATAAAATCTTAAATAAAGGCAGCTCAAAGTTCTTCTCAAATGCCACTGAATAAAAGTAAAGTCCATCACCCTAAAGCAAGTTAATTCGCTCTGAGGAGAATGTTTTAAGACAGCTTCTCTTTTCAAAGAAAAGCCAGAGAAGACGGGCTATTACAAAGAACAAACCTTTTTCTTTTACTTGCTTCTGTCTTTTTCTCCATCTTTCAACCGATGATTACTAGAAAAGCACTTGCTTTAATTATTTTGCAGATCATTTCCCATAATATGCCTGAAAAGGTCAGCATCAAATAAGCATGAAAAAGATGAAAGGATAAAGGATCATGCTAATGAAAATTTCTGTGTCACTCATCATTTTCAAAATCCAGAGAGACGCTGTTTGAGAGCCTAAATGAGAGAACCATATGATTTAAGGAGATAATACAGATGATTAAAATGTTAGACATGTTAGGAAAATTAAATTAGGAAATTAAAATAAAATATATGTATTTTAATAAGTATATTTTCTTTTTTTCCTGTAAAATATCTCATCATAATTGAACATTTAAAATGAGATACATTCCCTTGAGACACACAATTGTCAAATATAATAAGTTTCCACACAATATATCTTGAAATAAACATAAACATCACTTAACTAGGCTTGATTTATGCTTAAAAAAAAAAAAAAAAAAAAAAATTACCTAATTCGAGGTACATTCTATTAAACAATATGTTATGCAATTTTTTAAGAAACTTGTTCCGGGAACCTTTACGCCCTCAGGCGAAACTCACGCTTGTATATTTCTATTGAAATGACTGATTTTGTCAGCAAAATTTTGCCTATGAAATTTACCTTGAGAAAAATAGTGTTGCATTGTTGTTTTATTCGTATAAATCAATCAGTGTAATGCTAAATTGTTTTGTATTATGTATACAATACCATATGATTAAATTATGCACATGGCATGTAATAGTTCCTAATTATCGCACGATAATTGGTAGTCCATATGCTACACCACCATGACATTTTTTTTTCTGAAGTCTACAATTTATAAAAAGGCCAAATCTCTGTTCACATAAGCATGTAATTAGACGTTCTACAAAAGCTGGGTCCAAAGGCTTTTGGGAGGTTGCTAGACAAGTGGTGGTATACCCTTCCTGGTGATTTAGATATGGGTGACAATATAGAGCCTGAAAAAAAAATGGGTCCCTCTGGGTTTCAATTCACACTTTAATCACTCTTTTAATTAATCACAAATGTACAGAGCGGTGCTGTAGAACATCAGCTATCAAAAGTGCAGTACTGCTCTTATTATGACACTAAATATTCAGAATGTGATCAAACATACTGGAAATGAGACGAAAGAAGAAAGTGTGCTCAAAAATGTATCATACAACGTGCATGAATAAACTGCATATGGTAACAAATAAAATGCGCAATCAGTCTGAGCATGAAATCTCCTCCTTAAAAGTCCATATAATTAGGAGTGCTGACAAGATGCTCCTTTGTCCAGGCAATGAAATTCAATTAAAATAAGTGTTTGTATGTGTGTGGGGGGTGTAGGTGTAGGAGATGCGCATGACTTCAAAACCTCAGTCTGGGGATGAAATAGAATGTTTTTTAAAAGTGTCTGTTATCATACGGATGCACATGGCTTGGAGTACTGGCAGCATTTCGCAATTTGTCACAGAAATAGTGGAAAAGCAAAACTCTCAACTTTTTTAACCAAAGTGGACAAAATGCTTTCAAAGTGGAAAAAAAAAAAGTGAATAGCCTCTGATTATGTGACCCTGAAAGGACTGGATTTGTTTGTGGCCAGTAGACTACCTCTGTGCCAAACAACAAACAGCTATTCTGTGTCAGCAGATGTACAGTATAAGACCAGCAGGATATTTTCATTTGAATCCAAAACAGCCTTTGAGGTGTCAGCTGATACGCAACGCATTCTCACCCCAAGGCGTCACTAAAATGACAATTTTGACCATGCTTCAATATTCGACGCTTTAGGCACCCTTTAGCGTCAGTTACATGACGCGATCCTAGGGCGTCATCTTACTGACGCTTTACCTAAGCGTCAGTTAGATGACGCGGGTAGGTTTAGGTCTGGGGTAGGGTTAGGATTAGATAGCGTCATCTAACTGACGTTAAAGGTAAAGCGTCAGCAAGATGACGCCCTAGGATCGCGTCATGTAACTGACGCTAAAGGGTGCCTAAAGCGTCGAATATTGAAGCATGGTCAAAATGATTCCCAAGGCGTCAGTTTCATGACGCCTAGGGATGAGAATGGGCTGTGATACACAATGGGGTCGGAGTGTGTCGAACACACACCTGTAATATGTATATTTGTCTAGTCTTCATTCCAGAGAGCTTCATTCCAGTGGTGTCTTATTAGTAATCTGGAATAGCATTGTGCAGTAATAAATAATGTAGTGTATTCGTTGCTGTTTTGATTGACTGCAGAAATCAACAGGCTAACGCATTATGTTATCAGAATGCAATTGTTCAAACCTGCTGCTAAAATAAAGAATAACAGGTGCTCTGTGAAGGTTCATGAATGCAAAACTCATTGATATGCCGCTGCTTCTGTCTTCTGTATAGACTCTCTTTAGCATTCATCAGAGGCCTCTGGTGACAAACTGTCCAGCTTTCCTCTCCATCAAACAAGTAGATTAATGACTTCAGTTTAAATGCATGACTGTTCTGACCTATTGCTCTTCACCAGACAGCCATCAATAAAATGTGCGTGTCAGTAAGTGAGTAGTTACCAAACCACAGAGAATCCCATTCGTAAAAACACATCATTGTGATCTCAGATTAAGGACATATTTTGTCTTGGCCTGTGGGGTCTGTTTATTATAGTCATAGACTGTGTAGGCTTCCTGCAGAGAACATCAGCGGCTTATGGAGACCTAGTAAAAGCACTGAACTGCGGTGGTGTGTAGACTTAAGAGCTTAACATTAGAGAATAAAAACAAATTTGTTGCTCCTTTAATAAGGCTACAGAAACAGTTAGTATTAATGTTTGTAAAGGCACATAATTACATATTCTGCAAAAGAAACTTTCTTGATAAAAACAACATAAGCATATTATTTCAATTACAAACATGGAGCAAGAAACTGAAAAGGGCAAGACGCAGTGGTGGCGATTTTTTAGTAATGCCAGTGGGTGGCAATCATATCCTCACATATATGAGAAGGTACTTCTTTTCCATAAGTTATTGTTTTGCGGAAAATTAAAATAGTGTTCTGTATTGTATGAAAGTGTGTAGTATGAATGAAATTTGAAAGTATTACAGTTGTCATGTTGTTATTGTCATGTGACTGGATTGTAGGGCTGTAACGATACGCGATATAAAATCGAAATCGCGATACTCAGGTCCACGATCCTGTATCGCGATGTGAGAAGACAGAATCGCGATCACACCCCTTCCAACTCCCAGAGTTATCCTTCCTGTCCAGAACCAGGGCTCGAATTTCGGCGCGGGATTGCGGGTATTGCGCATAATTCTAATCATTCCCGCAGGTCTCCCATTTATAATGCGGGAAATTCCCGCAATTGTAATCCACACAGATAATAAAATCAAATCATTCTTTTAACAACTATCTTCCAGACGCAATTTCACAGACAGCGTGAGTGTTCAGCGGTGCCGCGCGTCTTCAATCTCTTCTCATAATGTTTTGTGCAAGGCAGGCATCAAGCGCTGCGGCGATAATACACACTCGCGTTTTGGAGTCGGGACCATAGACTGTAAGGTCGGGACATGACGGAATATTCACTTGCACAATCGGGCCAGCAGTGCATCGTGACTGAAGTCTTTTTAAGTCTTACCAGTTTAAACATTCAAGCGATTTTAAACTAATCAGTGCTCGCGCGCTCTCTGAGATTATTTTCTATGCGCACATTCATAGAAAATCCGCCTCAAAAACAGCTGGCTAGTAACTATTTTTCGCGGATTATATTGCTTTAACACGCAAAATGGTCAATTTCGGTCTTTGTGAGTAGGCTATACTCTAAATATAGTCGGTTTTGTCTTTAATAAGCATAAAACGCATGCCAGTATAATGAACACAGGATCCGTGCACTAGCTCTTAAAGTGACGGCAGTCATATGTGTCTGTCATTAATTTTGTTGTCAAAACAACAAAGATGGCTTTAAGTTAAAGGAATCAGGATTAATAGCCTATGTATTTAATTTATTCAGGACTAAAATACTACCCAGTGTTATTTTCCATTTGATTACTTTATTCAGTATCTGTATATGAATAACGTTACTATTAGACCTATTCAAAAACTTTTCTCTTTAATTGTCTTTATTTGTATCTTTATTCTATTGTATTGATTTGTGCTACGTTTGTCAATTTAATTAAACAATTTAAATCAAGCTTCCTTGTGATGTGTAAATTCTTAACAACAATAGGCTATTACCCCATTGTAAAAATGCAATGAGCGTGAGCGCAAACATTTAGGCAAGATAAATGTAATAATTTTGTTTGGAAAAAATGCCCCCCCTTTCTCCCCCTCAAACAAAAAAAATCCCCCCCATTTTCCAAAACGAAATTCAGGCCCATGAGAACTACCACATCTTTAAATTACTATTAGTATTATTTGAAGTTAACATTATAAAATACGTAGACCTACACCACAAAACTAGTTGAGGATAAATTTTTTAAAATTTGGCAATTTCAGCATTATGGACGTGAAATTTGCAGCCAAAACTTGAAATATAAATTCTCAGAAAGTGCATTAAATTAATCCTCAATGACCGGCAACACGTCCAACATGCAGATGCATATCCTACGGCACCATCCCGAAATCAATTTAGTTGGAGTACAGAACATAGCCCAAAAGCAGCAGCCTACACTGCCTAGTATAGTATAATAATTTGCGTAGTTATTATTGTTCTTTGGTGTTTAGATTATACAGGTTTTTCCTAATGTTATTTAATAAAAATACCGGTATTTTTTTTCTTCTCTCAAAATCTCTTTTTTTCACCACAAGCCCCGCCCCCTCAAGCCCCGCCCCCGTGATAGAATCGCAATACGAATCGAATCGTGGGTCAAAAATCGTGATACGAATCGAATCGTGGGTTTTGGTGTATCGTTACAGCCCTACTGGATTGTGACTAAATTGTCCACACTTCTGAATTCGCACTTTGGATTTCCCAGAAGTCATCTGGGTACTTTTTGCCTACCTTTCTATGAATAGGCTACTGTGAATTTAGACATACTAATTCTTTCGCATACTGTTTTATTCCCACTACACAGTAGGGCAGTATTCATATTCGGATGTACAAGTGTTTGTTTGTTTTCTTTGTTTGTTTTTTGTGATTGAGACATTGAATCATTCACTTAACTGATTCAAGCACTGATTCATTCACGAATACCTGTAGCTTGGAGACATGCTACAACGGTTCATTCTTCTGTGGCTTTTTTTTTTAACTATTTTAGTTAATGGTGCAAAACCAGTCAAACTAGCCACATTGTATCTAAAATGTAAGTTACTCAAAATTAAAATTAAAATATTATCACAGCTGTGCTTATATTCTGAATAACTGCATTCTTGCTTGTGTAATATGACTTAAATATATTGATTTATACAGTATGTCACTTGTTTAAAGACAATTCAAAGCTTTAATCTGCACACATGAATTTGTGTTATCATAGTCTTAAAAAATGTATTTGTTTGAGAATTGAACCCGACACCGTATACATGAGATCTACTGTATTCTGCCACAATGAACCAGCATGAGTTCACTGTGTTATTGAGTTTAATTCAGGGTTGAGTATCTAGAACTCTTCTTACCTCTGACCCCAGCCCACCAGAGTTTGTGTAAGTGTTTGTGTGTGTGTGCTGAGATGACCAGCTCCACCGAGACACATTATAGCTGTGCATTGAGATGGTGATTTATGTGCTGACTGCAACACTTCTTGCAAAAACACAGGCAGAGAGCAGCTTTAGGAAAGCTTTCTATAGGGGAATGTGTTTATTTCTGTCTGTGTATTTGTGTGCGTGTGCATGTACATGTACATGCAAGCAGAAGCGAAAATTGAAGTCTCTTTGGATGGAATTTCACTTGACTGGAATGTGAACAAGCAAGGAGGAATCTTTGAAATGTTAACAAATTGAATAAAAAAAGTAATATGAAATGCAAATACAGATGATCTACGGCACTACGATCTATCTTTTCATAAACAATGTAACCGAAGTTAAAATGCATCATAATATTTGCATATTCCTTGTAACATCTGAAACTGCTTGTTTGTCATGTGTTTTAATTAGTGCTGTCAAACGATTACATTTTTTTATCGTGATTAATCGCATTAATGTCATAGTTAACTCGCGATTAATCGCAATTAATCACACATTTTTATCTATTCTAAATGTCTCTTGATTTATTTTTGTCCCATTATTTTTTCTCATTTTAATGCTCTTATCAACATGGAAAAGTGGATCGGCTTGCTTTGTGCAAATGTTTTTTTATTGAAAACAACATTGGCATATACTGTGTTCAATTTCACACTAACATTCTCACTTGGAGCAAATAATCTCTCACACAATGTAACACTGTCCATCAATAAAAGGGTGAAAGAAAGACTGACGAGGTACTGATATTGACGAGGGGGCGGAGAATTCGTATCAGCTGTGTGTGTGTGCTTGGCCATCATCAAGTGGTATTTCAGACTGGACGTGGATGATGATAGCACAGTTCACAACGACAAAACAAACAGATCACTTTGGTCTTGTCAATGGAACCATTTGGCAACTTACTTTTAAAAGTAAACTTTCCATTCAGAATCTTATTGGCATCCATTTCGGCGTCTCGCGCTCGTCATCCACTCAAAACGTAATGTTAACCTACTTTTTGGCCGGCTCGCAAGCCCAAACAAGTGTGAGCAGTGTGCCTGTTGTTTTGTTTCCGGTCTAGCTAGATCCGCTTGCGCTTTGGTCGACGAAGCAACAAAACGTCCTCGTGCAGCCATTGAAATGAATGGGTTTCATAGCGCAATGCCGTGCATGCCGCAAAAGCATGTGAAAAAAACTACAAAGTTTGCTAGGCCAAAAAGACCGTTAACCCTCAGAAAAATAGACTTAAAGTACTACCATCATTTCTAGAGTTAAGAAATATGAGAAAATAATCTGTTAAATGTCTACTTTTTTATGTGCCCACATACAATCGAAATAAAATATTGTGCTTTTGTAAAATAAAGAAAATAAACAGGGTGTGCGTTCTGCCTCTCAGTCACCGTGAACTTTTTTTCTGGAGCAAGTCTCTAATCTTCAACACAACTCAGCTAATACTATTCACCCAGCCATAAGCAATATATCTTTTAAATCGTTTGAGTTTGTACTTTTAAATTATCCGATTCAAAACTAAAATTAATATTCTCCGTTTATGTCATCTATATAAAAAGAGAGACGTGTCAGCCCGTCTCATTATCGTTCTCTCAGCTGATTATCCCTGGTAATGTGACACGCCCACGGAGAGCACGCGCTATTCAAACGCAAATATGTGAAGCAACACATTGAGACGCGTTAACGCCCATAAACTCTGAAAACACACATTATTTTTTAGTCAGATTAATCTACTGTCGTCTTGCGCGGCTATATGAGGAACAATCCTGGGACATTTACCACTGGGTTTATTTTCACTGCGAGGATGAACAGATTCAGCTGAGAAGTAAGTGTTTTTTGCAAGTGCTTTGTTCTAATCGCGATATAGAATAACGTTAGTGTCTGTAAACGGAAAAATAACGTACTGTTAAATGTGAATCATGTTTGTGTGTGTGTGTGTGTGTGTGTGCGTGTGTGTGTGTGTGTGAATGAATGAATGAATGAATGAATGAATGAATGAACGCACAGATACGCACTGTTACAGACTAAATAACATTTCGTTGACTCGTTTTGGATAAAGTTTTTACTCTAAAATAGACATCAAATAAGCTTTTATTAGGAGTTTCTGCTCATATGTTAAATATGTAGTATGTTTTGTCAATAAACTAATCAACTAAGATGTTATAGTGTTTGTTCAAGCTATATCAAAATAATGAATCCTCAACTTTGAAATATGTATGATCAAACTAAGACATTTATGGAGAAAGACAATTTTCTTTTCAAGATGTTTCCAACTCTAACTTTGAACTTTGAACTGAAATAAAACCATGTCTATATGGTGAAGGGTGTGTGATAGAAGTGTCCAGACTTATGCACCCTGTATTTTCCTTATATAAATCCAAACAATCTAAAAGCCATTCTTTTTTAAATCTCCTCATTCTTTGTGCAAGGCTCCTGTAATGATATGGCCTGATAGCACCTAATAGGGCCATTATGGGGAGGGTCTTTGTCTTTCTCAGGTGTGAAATTCCACACATATTAATGAGAGACCACGCCTCCTGCATAAAGCTTTCTCAAACAAAACACGTCATTAAAAATGTAAAAGACTTTATTGACTTATCTGAATGAGTAGTCAGGATGATTCTCACATAGTTTTGGAGCAAATATTCTAGGCTATGTGATACAATTTTCAAAAGTCTTGTGAAGAAATAATCAATATGTGTTTTGTGGTCTTATTTGAGCAACTTTCATTTTTATTTTTTTCAATAACCACGCATAAACATTATTCTATTAAAAATACAAACATGTACATACATGTTGCTCACTCATAATGGTAGCCAAGTTTGTGCTATATAGAGTGAATTTACACCTTTGCCATTAACATGTTTATAAATAACTGAAAAAAGCACAAATGTCAGTGCATGTCAAAACATCCCAAGGGCCCCAAAAACACTCTGGTCCCCGAGGGTTAATTGCGCGATAAAAAAATGAACGCCTTTAAAATGGGTTTGCGTTAACACCGTTAATAACGCGTTTAACTGACAGCCCTAGTTTTAATGCATTATAATTTCTCATTTCTTGTTGTGCTCTCAGTATTCACACGGACTGGCACTTGTAAGTGCGTTTGGGCATTATCATTCCCAAAAAGTCATCGACGCAGCGCGAGTTCCTGCGAAAGGGAACGTCTCAGGTTACAACTGTAACCATAGTTCCCTGAGAAGTCTGTCATACTTCGTTCATCCCTGTGATCGACTTGCTTCGGCTAATTGAAGCTAAAGCCGGTCATTCCGGATGTGCTTTTATACTTTGCTGGTTGTGACGTCACCCGCCCGTGACGTTCTGTTTCGCCATTCGACTAGTTGACACACGTCCTTCAGACGCAATCACGCAGAGGTCGTTCCCAAAGCGTCATCAACTCAGTGTCTTGTTCCCTTCTCAGGGAACTATGGTTAAAGTCGTAACCTGAGACGTTTTATGGATGTTGAGATATTTTACTGAACAAAAATATTTTGTAATATATTACTTTAACCAAGCAGTAAAGTTACGTGACGTGAAGGCCAAGTATGTTAACCCATACTCAGAATTTGTCCTCTGCATTTAACCAGTGAATAGTGAAGAAGACACACAAACACTGCAAACTGTGGACACACACACCCAGAGCAATTGTTGTGGAGCCGAGGGAGCGATTGGGGGTTAGGTGCCTTGCTCAAGGGCACCTCAGTCGTGGGTATTGAGGGTGGAAGAGAGCGCTGTTCATTCACACAACATTTTTCCTGCCTGTATTGAGAATCGAACCAAGTCTGACTCTCTAAACATTAGGTTACCACTGCTCCCAAAAGAGACGTAAGGTAGATGATGCAAGGCACAATGATAAGCCAGAAAAATCACAATATGTCAGGGCTTTATTAGACTGTGGGCTCAGTTTTTCCTGATCAAACGTGCTCTCCTGGATTAAGTCTACAGCTTTATCTTCTTCACAAAGCAGGTGTCATAAAGTTACATCATTAACCAAACACATCTGGGTCTACAGCACTAGTAATGAGGTATGTGTACAGGTTCCCTTTAAAAGTGTGACTTTATTTAACTTTCAAGTCAGGTCAAGGCACCTTTATTTATATAGCGCTTTTTACAGACCGGTTGTTTTAAAGCAGCTTTACAGTGATATACAGGAAAATAATGCAGCAACGTTTGTTTCTGCTGTACAGCTGATCTAAAAGAAAATAATGTCATAGTCCAGTTTAAGTAAGTTCAGTGATGGTTCATTTTTGTTGTAAAAAAGTTATTAATTTAGTTAATTTATATATATATATATATACATAGCCAATCTGGAGAAAACAGTGCTGTCATCGTCCAGCTCAGTTCAGTTCTCATTCAATGGTGTCAATGCAGGCAGATCAATATTATTGTTGAATATTAAGTGTCCCCAACTAAGCAAGCCAAAAGCCAAAGGCGACAGTGGGAAGGAACCAAAATTCCATCAGGTGACAGAATGGAGAGGGAAAAAAACTAACAAACAGTGTATGATTATGATTCAGGCAGCATTCAAGGTCATAAGTCAGATTTTCTCCACTTTCAGTTGACACATTTTGACACAAGAATTGTATGCCAACTATTGATTATTGTGGATCGACAAAGACATGTAACCTGTGACCAGAAACATTGTGACTGTTTGTCTTTAAACTTAGATACTGTAAACTTTCTTGATATGCAAAATTCTCAGTAGCATATAAAAATGCATTTGTTTCTTCTTAATTGTCAATATTTAAATGTAGTTTATTTTTGTCATCACATTAGAATGTTTTTGTTACTTTTCTTTTTGGTTTGTTTTTTATTAAGATAGAAAGTTATACAGGTTTGGAACGACACAAGGGTGAGCAAATGATGTAAGAATTTTCAATTCGAGGTGAACTATCCTTTTAAAGATACATATAAAAGATATATTCTCCAAAAACAAGCCTTAAAGAGTCTTGACATTGTTTTTTGTTGTCTACTAGAATGTTTTCATGCTTAAATGTTTAAAAACCACATTATTTTTCACATATTTTACATTATTGCAGCACTTCTCTTGCCAGTCTGTAAGTAACACTGTTTAGTTCTGGGGCATGTTCAAGATCACAACGGTGCGCAACGTTTTGCTACGGTTTCCGGGTTGAACGTCATGTTCTCTTTCATAGGTTCACTCAACGCTGCGGAAAGCGCAGTGGGATATCCTCTGGATGTGCCGATTGCCTGAAGCCCTATAGAATCACGCCAATCCATTGGCTGATGGCGCTCGCGCAAAGCTGGCTCCGCCCCGACGCTCTTACGTCGTAGCATGATGTACGCGCGCGCGCCATCTTCTCCTCAGATTTCTCTGCCTTCACGAAGCGGTCACATCTCGCCCTTCGTGCGGTTTTTCTGAGCCCGAATTCTTCAATTCAACTTCAGCTTTCGTCTCGACACTTCAGCGACTGGTATAAGTGGAACTCTGTTCTCCTTACAGTGAAGTGTCATGGATTATCGACGCTGCTCTCCGCCATGCGTTCGTTTTATCTCGAACGACGACCCTCACAGTAAGTGTGTTAAATGTATGGGTTTTTCGCATGCGCGTGAGGCTGTATTAGGATTGTCGAAATGTAAATTTTGTGACAATCTCCTTCTCAAAACCCTCCGCTCTAGACTCGCGGTTTTTGAGAAGGAGACATTCGTTTCCCCCCGTCGCGCTCCCGAGACTGCTGAGGCCTCTCGTGGATCCGCGGCCTGGGGTTCGGATGTTGAGCTCGAGGATATTGAGTATGAGCAGACGGGCCTCGCCCTTTCTCTCCCTCCCTCTCCCGAGCACGCACGCGGCGCGGTTGAATTCGCGCATGATTATTTATGTCCCAGCCCGGGAGCCCGCGAATCGGTTTCTTTCGGTCTGGATGACGTTATTTACACTGCAGCCTCCGACTCCGAGGATTTCGGGCCTGCTTTGGCTGATGACGTTATCCCGCCTAGCGGCCAGGACGCGCGGCCTACTCCGGCCTACACTGAGCTTATTGAGGTGCTGTCGCGCGCTACAGAGAAGCTCTCTATTGACTGGCCTGATGAGCCCCGCGAGTCTCAATCGTCCAAACTCTACGAGAGGTTCCTACGTGTCCTTAATTCTAGGCCAGAGCGAAGAAAGCTGCCCTTTTTCAGCGATCTGCATCACGAGATCTCCAGATCCTGGAAGCAGCCATTCTCCGCACGCCTAACTAATGCGGCAGCCGCTGACTTCACCAACCTTGTTGGTTTTGTGGAGCAGGGTTATTCCGCTATTCCAGCGGTCGAGGACACGCTGGCTAACCACCTCGCCCCGTCGTCTGCACCGTCTTGGAAGGCGCGTCCCCTTCTTCCTTCCAAGGCTTGTAGGACTACTTCCTCCCTTATTGGGAAGTCTTACATGGCGGCTGGTCAGGCAGGCATGGCCCTGCATACCATGGCCATCCTTCAAGCCTACCAAGCGGACGTCTTGAAGGACATGGATGAAGGAGAGGGACTGACGCCCGAAGCTGTCAAAGAGCTTCGCAAAGCCACAGATCTGGCCCTAAGAGCCACCAAGCACACTGCTCGGGCTGTAGGTCGCTCTATGGCGGGCTCGGTTGCTGCAGAGCGCCACCTCTGGTTGAATCTCACGGAGATCCGAGACAAGGATAAGAGTTTCCTCCTGGATGCCCCTATCTCCCACTCAGGTCTTTTCGGGGAGGCGGTCAACACGGTGGTTGACAAGTTCCGCGCCGCTAAGTCTCAGTCGGCCGCGTTCAGGCAGTTTATGCCCAGGAGGGTCAGAGGGCCCAGTGACTCCAACCCTCCCCCTTCTCAAACCCGAGAACGCTCTGCTCATAGGGCTGAGTTCCCTACTAGCAGGAGTGACCCGGCTCGCCACCCACCAACTACTGTCTGGGGAGCCCGAGGTCGTCCATTTCCTCGCCAGCGCCCTCACAAGCGCCTTCAGCTGAAGCGGTCCAACAAATCGGCCGCTCCAGCCTCCTCGAGCCGTTCCTGACCCGCAGGGCAGGAGGAGGAGAGCCTCATCAGATCTACGAGGTTGGGACAGACCGCGCAAGCGTTTCTGCCCTCCTCCAGCCGGCTCTCCTCATCCAACCCTGTCACCTTCGCCACCCAGCGTGTTTCGAAGTGCAGGTCCTGTTTCACTCTCTTCACCCAGTCCGGCGCAGGAGGAAGGAGACGCATCTTGCTTTCTCCCCTCGCTCCCGGTGCACGTTACACCCGCCAATCGCTTCCTCAGAGGCACAGTTCTTTTTCCTCTGGAGCAGGCGGACCCAGTTACTTCTATCCAGGTGGTGGTACCCCCCAATACGTGTCAGGACGCCAAGCGCTCTCCTCCACGGTCAACCGCGCCTCCCCATGGAAACCAGCGCGACACCCTACCTCAGGTATGTCCCTTGCACTGCAACACTCCTCTGCCTCTATCACATTTCGTTCAAGAATGGGAGCGTTTACCAGGGGTATCGCCTTGGATCCTTCGCACAGTTCGGCTCGGCTACACGCTTCAGTTTTGTCGCAACCCCCCCTGCTTCAACGGGGTCTTTCCTACTGTAGTCGACAGCGCCGCTCAGGCTTCTGTACTACAGCAGGAGATTTCATCCCTTCTGCTGAAGGGGGCGATAGAAGAGATTCCTTCGGGGGAAGTCGAACAGGGCTTCTACAGCCGTTACTTCCTGGTCCCGAAGAAGGGGGGCGGCCTGCGGCCGATACTAGATCTTCGCCGGTTGAATTTCTCTCTTTACAAAGGAAAATTCAAAATGTTGACGCTGAAGGCCATCATATCTCATATCCGGCGGGGGGACTGGTTCGTGACGGTAGACCTCAAGGATGCTTATTTCCACATCCAGGTCGTACGGCGACACAGGAAGTTCCTCAGGTTCGCCTTTGGAGGGAAAGCGTACCAGTACAGGGTCCTCCCCTTTGGCCTCGCTCTAGCGCCAAGGACGTTCACAAAGTGTATGGATGCTGCTCTGGCCCCGCTGCGGCTCCAGGGCATCCATATACTCAACTACCTGGACGATTGGCTCCTTTTAGCCCACTCCAGAGAGTTGGTGACTCACCACAGGGACATTGTCCTCCGTCATATTCAGTCTCTCGGTTTGAGGCTGAATACGGAGAAGAGCGTTCTTACTCCAGCTCAGAACACAGTTTTCTTGGGGGTATGCATGGACTCCGTTCTTATGCAGGCCCGTTTGGCTCCTGCACGGATTTCCAGTCTGGTGACATGTCTGTCCCGTTTCGCACTAGGCCAGCATGTTTCCGTGAGCACCTGCCGCAGACTTCTGGGCCTTATGGCCGCGGCCTCCCCTGTGCTACCTCTGGGGCTGCTCCACATGAGACCTTTTCTGTGGTGGATGAAGCTCTCAGGGGCTCGGCCCACGGGGCCAGCCTTTCGCCTATTGAAGGTGTCGCGCAGTTGCTTTCGCGCCCTGTCAATCTGGCGGGACCCCCTCTTCCTTCAGAAAGGAGTCGGTATGGGTGCGGTATTCCGTCGCCAGATGGTTACGACGGATGCCTCTCTGACCGGCTGGGGAGCGGTTTTCGAGGGCAGGCCAGCGTGTGGGGTTTGGACTGGCGAGACCCTCTCGTGGCACATAAACAGCTTGGAGCTGAGGGCTGTCTTCCTGGCTCTTTGCCACTTTCTCCCTTTCCTCGAAGGACACCATGTCATTGTCAGAACGGACAATATGGCAGTAGTGTCCCATGTAAACAGACAGGGGGGTTCACGATCGCGCACCCTAGACAGGCATGCGCGTCACCTTCTCCTGTGGTCCCAGGACAAGTTCCTCTCTCTGAGAGCAGTTCATGTCCCAGGGATTCTGAACCTCGCAGCAGATTTTCTGTCGAGGCAGAAGCTCAGGTCTGGGGAATGGATGTTGAACCGCCAGTCGGTGGCCCTGATCTGGGAGGTGTTCGGAAAAGCGGAAGTGGACCTCTTTGCATCTCAGGAGTCGTCCCAATGCCCGCTTTGGTTCTCTCTGAGCCCTCCAGCTCCATTGGGGATAGATGCGTTCGCCCACCCTTGGCCGATGCAGAAACTCTATGCCTTCCCGCCCATCAAGCTGATCCAGGCGGTTCTGTCCAGAGTGAGGGAGAGCGGAGTCCGCCTCCTTCTGGTAGCCCCATTCTGGCCGTCCCAGCCATGGTTTTCGGAGCTGATCCCTCTGTTGGAATCCTCCCCCTGGGAGATACCGGTCAGGGAGGACCTGCTTTCCCAGCTTCAGGGCAGGATATGGCATCCTCGCCCCGACATTTGGAAGCTGTACGTTTGGCCTATCAGAGGCCGTTAGCTTTAAGCTTTGATCTCCCAACCGACGTTCAGGAGACTATTGCGAATGCTAGAGCCCCTTCGACGAGGAGGCTATATTCCTCCAAGTGGAGGGTGTTCGAGGCGTGGTGCTTAGCACATGATAGGAACCCAGTTAGCTGCCCAGTAGGCTCAGTGCTGGAATTCCTGCAGGAAAAGTTTGCTTCCGGAGCGGCCGCTACCACTCTCAGAGTGTATGTCGCAGCTATTGCTGCTCATAGAGAATCGGATGAGATTCCCTTGGGGAAACTGAGGTTAGTTTCGGCCTTCATGCGTGGGGTTAGGCGCCTGAAACCGGCTCGCCCCCCTAGTGTTCCCTCGTGGGACCTGTCAGTCGTCCTGGAGGGTTTGACAGAGGCTCCCTTCGAGCCCTTGGAGTCAGCTCCTGAGCGGATTCTGACTCTTAAGGTTGCTCTTTTGTTAGCTTTATCTTCACTGAAGCGGATAGGGGATTTGCAGGCTCTCTCTATTAGTGAGTCATGCTTGGACTTCGCTCCTGGCCTGGTTAGGGTTACCTTGAGGCCGAGGTCGGGGTATGTACCCAAGGTTCTTTCCACGGCGTTCCGCTCTCAGGTTGTTAACCTTAATGCTTTCCACCCTCCTCCTTTTGCCTCTGAGGAAGAAAGGAAACTTAACTTGCTCTGCCCGGTCCGTTCTTTGAAGTTGTATGTAGATCGCTCAAGCGGTTGGAGGAAATCAAACCAGCTCTTGGTATGTTTTGGTGCTGGCCGCCGCGGGCTTGCAGCATCAAAGCAGAGGATTTCCCACTGGGTAACGGACGCTATTTCGCTGGCTTATGAGGTGCGTGGTTTGCCTTCACCTCTTAGCATCAGAGCGCATTCCACCAGAAGTGTGGCTTCCTCTCAAGCTCTCTTTAGAGGGGCCCTCTTGGAAGACATTTGTGTGGCGGCAGGTTGGTCCTCTCCGCACACCTTTGTGAGGTTCTATAATTTGGATCTTGACATGACTCCAGGTTCCCAGGTTCTATCTGCTTGAACCTATCATGGTTGTTATTATTTGGTCTGGTACCGGTTATGGCAGCGCTTAGCTTGGCGAGTTTGGTATTTCGTTCCCACTGCGCTTTCCGCAGCGTTGAGTGAACCTATGAAAGAGAACGTCTCTGGTTACTTACGTAACCTATGTTCTCTGAATAGGGAACGAGACGCTGCGTTCGCTGCCAAGCTCCTCGCGCTGCCGACAGTTTTTCTTTTCGGCAGAGAAATCTGAGGAGAAGATGGCGCGCGCGCGTACATCATGCTACGACGTAAGAGCGTCGGGGCGGAGCCAGCTTTGCGCGAGCGCCATCAGCCAATGGATTGGCGTGATTCTATAGGGCTTCAGGCAATCGGCACATCCAGAGGATATCCCACTGCGCTTTCCGCAGCGTCTCGTTCCCTATTCAGAGAACATAGGTTACGTAAGTAACCAGAGACGTTTCCTGGAAACGGCGTGCACCGGTGTGCAACGGGGTTTGAGATGCGTTTTCTCTTGTTTGGTGGGCGTGTCAGAACTGCAGTCCAATCAGCAGCAACATGTATATAAAGCACACGGTATTAAAGAGAACTCGCACAATGGAAGTAATTTACAAATGTGTTCGATACGCAATAACTAAGGATATCAGAAGACATGTTTGTCATAAGTATTATTGTAAAAATATAGGATATCAACATAATGATGTAGTTGTATATATTTTTAGCTTCATTGCAAGTGTGTGACATTTGGTATAGAAATAAACAATGCATATAAAGTGCTTTTCCTAAAAATGAGAAAGAAAATACAGGGTATTAATAAAACATTATTAACAACAAGAATGTGAGGCTGTGTTTTAGTCTTTATTAGGTAAGATGTGCTTCCATTTCAGTTTCCACAAATCCCTTCACTCGATTGGGATGTTCTCTTGTGTTCTGGGCGGCAAGTGCAGTAACTGTAACATCGGGCATATTTTGTAGTATTAAACATATTTATACCGACTTCATCAGGCTCCGAAAATTCTTCACAAAGAACACAAAAAGCCTTCTCAGCTGCCGTAGTTGCAACTCTTGCGTCATCACAACAGTGCATTCAACGCATCACCGTTTCTGTTTAAAAAACGTTCTGCAACGTTTTGTCGGCGCTGAACGCAGCCCTGGTCTCTATGAAGCCCCTCCTTCTGAAAGGTGCAATGTGCTCTGATTGGTCGACCATTTTGAGCGTCTTTCAGAAATGTCACACCCCTTGCCATCACCGCAAGTTTCAACACCCTACTAATGCAACTTAACCAGGCCTTCCCCCTTTAATGCTTTGGGCAGGAATTATCTAAATGAGGGATATTGTGACGTGTACGTTCCTGGAATAAATCTCAAAATTACAATCAAGGCATTTCAAGGCGTTCAGAAGCAGTGCTTACTGATATAGAGAATAACTCCTTAGGTTTTTTACTTTGTGACTTTGCAGACTTTTTTCATTCTCAAAAAGCAGCATTACACACTAAAGACAAATGAAAACTTAAAAACAAAACATAATAGGACCTCTTTAATGTCATTTGCATTTTTTTCAGTCAATTTAAAGTAATTCGATATTTTTATTGGAAAACGCAAGAATACGTAAGATACTAATTAAGATAACTATTCTGAAGTACATTTTACTAACATATAACAAAACAAAATCACAAAATTACTCAACTTCACAAAATGTGTTTAAGAACTTCAGCGATACCTCAATTGGATCAATCAATAGTTTTAGTTAATTTACTATATTCCTTTGTTACCCAATAAGCTCATTGAATATCAAGTAGCATATTGGAGCTTATCAGTACTCCACCATGGTAAGATCTAACATATCAAGGTTTTTGACAGATGATTTAAGACACCTGACGGGTGTCTGGGCCTTCAAGAAATGGCCAGATTGCTGCTGAGAGAATCTTGAAAGATGTTATCCTTCAGTTTGGATTCCTCTTAAAGTTACACAAAGTAATCTTGTCGATCAGGGGATCACTTGGAACCTCGGACATTTGTGAGATAAGAATGATAGATTAATATTGCTAGTATTTACAGGGGTCATCGGATGCAAAATGCACTTTTATATGGTGTTTGCATATAAATGTGTATTGGCAGTGTGTGGACAAAACCACCATACAATGAAAAAAATCCATTCACTCCTTTTTTTTTAATTCTCAAAAAGCCTAAACACTCTCAATAATTAAGCCGTTTGGATTTTCTGAGCAATATGATATCATATTGCTCATGCTTCGCCCACGACCACTGACGGACTGTCCCGTATTAGCATATTGCTGCCCTCAGCCATTTGTATATTGTCCACCAAGGCAGCATTTTATGTGTCTTGTGTCGACACCCCCCACGGAAGAGAGGGGTGGGGTGAGCAGTTGCTCAGTATCATTTTAAGAGACATGCACCGAAACGGGTCGCTGTGAACAGAGCTGTTTTTGAGGAGGTAAAAAGGGTGTTGTTTTACACAACTATTGAGGAATTTTAACCAAAGTATGTTACAAACTTTACATAAACACCCTAAAGAATCATACCAACTTGTGGAAAATGGGCATCCGATGACCCCTTTAAGTTAGTTGCTTGTTTTAGGAATGCCAAAGTCCTTACCAGCTGCATGCCAAACTGTCTTGCAGTTTATCATGGTCACAAAGACGGTTTTATGTAGTTGGATGAGGAACCAGACACATCAACTGAACTATTCACATTATACACAGTGTATCAAATGTTTGGGGTCGGTAAGATTTGTTTATGTTTTGTCTCTTATGCTCACCAAGGCTGTATATTTGATCAAAAATGCGGTAAAAACAGTATAATTGTGAAATATTATTATAATTTAAATTAAGTGTTTATTTTTTTATTTTAATATATTAAAAAATACAATTTGTGACGGCAAAGCTGACTTCAGTGTCTTCAGTGTCACACGATCCTTCAGAAATCATTCTAATATGCCGATTTGGTGCTTAAGAAATGTTTATATACAGTCATGGTCAAAAGTTTACTCCTTGGAGAATCTGCAAAATGATGATTATTTTAACAAAATAATAGGGATCATAAAAAAAATGCATGTTATTTTTTTGTTATTAAGTATACTGTCCTGAATATTAAATAAAATGGCTGCTTCATTTTTTTGTGGAAACCATGATACCATTTTTCAGGGTTCTTAAAGGAACAATGTGTAGGAATTTCTCCCATCTAGCGGTGAAATTCTATTTTGCATTCAAACGAATTGTGCTCTCCAGCGCCTAGCTTTTTCAAATGTGTGTTGAATCTACGGTAGTCATTGTGTAGCCTACCAAAAAGCTATGACAGGATGTCTTCTAATAGCACTTCGTCGAGTGTTCCTTCGGGTGAACAGGTTTGTTATTTCAAACATACTGCAACTTGATGCAACAAACAAACGAATGTTACAGTATGAATTACTGACTGTGAAACTTGCCGGGGCAGTGACAAGCGCCTCTCACTGCTCTGCTCCTCCATTTCTGCTGGTTTCAGTTACGTGACACTGGCTCTGAACGAAAACGAGTTGTGGAAACGCGTTGGCCTAGTACTTTTTGTCCCTCTCTGCTATTATAGTTTTTCAAGATGGTGGAACTACATGGAAGCCTCCGTGGACCTACCCGTCCCATGTATATAAAGATAATAAATTCTTTGTTTACGAGGATAAGTCAGATAATTGGCAGAGGTATTTGTACACCATTGAGGACATATTTATGAATAAAAATATTGATTTTAGATAATAAAATACCTAAAAAAGTACACATTGTCCCTTTAAGTGAACAGAGAGTTCAAGAACATTTATTTGAAAATAAAGTATTTTGTAAAATGAATGTCACTTTTTTTTTATAAATTTAATGCATTATTGCATCTAAGAAGGAATTAATATTTTTATTTATCTTACTGACCCCAAACATCTGAACGGCATAGTATAGTTTGCTGTTGTTCCCTTTTGCTCTCACAATAATAATTTGTGTAAATGAGCAAAATGTACTGCCATGTTTTAAACAGAGGGCCTCTGCAGAATTAGAAGATAAAAACTAGTGTACAACACGTTAAATTGATAAGAGGTGTCTAATACCGTGTGCATAAACAGTTTTGTAAAGGTCAAGTGAATTAAGGGTAATGACGGGTAAACTAGGTCATTACTACTTGTCCATAAATACTGCTTTGGCATTTTGAGAACTTAAATTTATAAAAACAAATTTTAACTTTTTTAACGATGACCAACTACATGCACAAGGAGATAAGGGGTTGAGATGAATGATCAAGGACTGCTACTGTATATGTAAGCAAGGTATAACACCATTTTACTGTAACATTAAAGCATCTTACACTTTTAATGAATATTTATGAGATTATAAAATGAAAATATGTCCGTTATGTGTATTCAAAACCTTATAGCGCACTTGACCTTGTAATGACCTTTAGTGATCCAGGTTTGTTGGATAGCAGAGCATGAGGTGTCTTTCAAAGGAAAAACACAGTTTGAGTCTGTCAGAGGTGATGGATACCAGCAGTGGAAAGCGGAGAGCTGACTGCATGAAGGACTCAGATTGAAGGTGAATGAATGTCTTTATATAGCTGCTCTTCAATTTGAGCTTCACACTCACAAGAGGAATGAGCGTGAGAACTTGATGCCATTATGAATTGTAATCATTTTTCTTAGACATCCGCGTGACGTCCTCGAATCCGATGTTTAATGCTTTCGTGGGTGAAATGTGTTTCATCATATTCAACTGAGAGTTTTAATCATGGAGGGCAGTGTTTCAGAGGTCAATCTTAAAGGGATAGTTCACCCAAAAATGAAAGTGGTGTCATCATTTACTCACCTTCATGCCATTCCAAACCTATATGACATTGCTTCTTCTGTGGAACACACACAAAGATATTTTGATAAAAATGTCATTGTTTTTAACCCCATTGACTTTCAACGTTTGGACAGAAGTGTTTGTTTGTTTTTTTAAATATCTTTCAAAATAAAATTCATTCAGGTTTGTTATGACACAATTTTCAGTTTTGGGTGAATTATTCATTTAACCTTGTAAGGCCCACTGTTGTAATACTACAACATCAATCTTAGTACTTCTAAAATAAACCTGCATATACCTTTTTCTCTCTAAGTCCACATTTACACAACTAATAGGTCCTATTGTTCAGCTTTACAATGCTATTGGATAGGTGAATAGGCCTCACCTGTCCAAGAACTCACACAACCTGCGAACTTGCCTTAAAGCACATCATCTTGTTTTACTGGACTGAATAAATCAACATTCAAGTAAGTAAAATATCCAAAATATTATTTTATGTGATTAGTAATATGTCTAGATCATGCAGATATTAAGGTACTGTTGAATGCTTTAATTATATTCGATTTTGAGCTTGTAATGTCAATTTTGTAATTTTACAACACTGGGTGGAAGGGGTAGCAAAATTTGCATGGACGATTTTTATTTCTCATCTGTTCCATGTGAAATGAATACTAATAGAAACAATGTTTTTGATCATATACACATTTTAAATGTCTTTATTATAATTTTGTTATTATTAAATGATAAGTTCAAGTTGAATTAAGGAATAAATTATTTCTTTGAGAATTTGAAAGTATTTGGGCAGCAATATTTGAAACTGTATCTTATCATTTATAAAAATATACTTAACTGGTTGTGTTTTCTTTTCTGGGCTTTGCTTGTTTGCCCAAATATCTGCTTGCTGCATGTGGGAGAGGTGATAATGATCTGGAATGTGGGGGGTATAAGTGCTATTGGCATGATAAGTAGAGGGCACAAGCTAGCCAGACAGTATTGTGTGAATTCTGTGGAATGTGTGAATTCTTTAAAATGTGTAAGTATGACTGGGATATGGAAAACAACCAGTGGTTTTCACCAGCCAGAAAATACTGTATTATCTGATTCTACAAAGTGTATGACGTCATTGATGCGGTTCAAAATGGAAAGGGTGATTTTGGATTCTGATACAAGTGATGAAGAGGAATGTGGAGATGCCTGTGAACTGGAAAAGGAAAATAAACAACCCAATGACCACCAAACTTATGATTATGCGGATGTCACGATGTGGGTTTGTGTCCTGTCATGTTCTTTGGTTCCCTGTCTTGTTCATTAGTTTTCCCAGGTGTTTCTGATTTTCCCACGCCCCCTTGTTATCCTGTTAGCTCGTTTGTACTTGATTATTTAAGCCCTGTGTTTCTGCCCTGTCTTTGTGAGTTGTTATATGTTTCAGGATTAACGTGAGTGTTGGTTTCCCAGTGTTAAGATTCTTGTTCCACGTTCTGAGTCTCTGTTTAAGTTTATAGTTTGTTTAAATAAAGCGTCTAAACTGCGTTTGGATCCAGCCTCCTATCTGCCTTCACCGCATCACGTTACAGAACAACTCACCGCATCGTGATCCAGCAGCCATGCCTTTCTGGAGTCCAGACGTCCAGATTCTCCGTCTCCGTCAAGAGAATCGCGCCATCGAGGAATATGTCGCAGAATTCCTTGAACTGGCACATCTCGCGCAAATGAGCACCCAGTGCTTGTTGATCTTCTTCCGCGGGGGATTATCGGAACCACTCCGGTCTCTGATGCCCGAACCTGATCCGCACGGGTCTTTAGAGTGGTATATCGACCTGGCCCTGTTGTGGAGCGGCTCTTCGTTTACCGTGGGCGTGGAGAAGCTGCGAGAGCCTGCGCTTCACATCAGCCCGGTCGCGCCCGCGCTCCACAAGCCTGCAATTCCCGTCTGTCCAGCCGAACCCGCGCTTCACGTGAGCCAAGTCGAGCCGGCTTTTCACGACATGCCTGAGCTTCTTCCAGCCGAGACCGACATGCCTGAGTTTCTGTCTTCCGAGCCCGCGACTAACGTCTGCCCAGCCGAACCCCCGGTTCACGAGTCAAGTGAGTCAAGTCCCGAGTCAAGTGAGCCGAGTGCCGAGTCAAGTGAGCCGAGTGCCGAGTCAAGTGAGCCGAGTGCCGAGTCAAGTGAGCCAAGAGCCGAGTCAAGTGAGTCAAGTGCCGAATCTAACCAAGTGAGTGAATCTAGCCAAGTGAGAGTATCAAGCCCAGTGACTCGCTGTCGCAGGAGGAGGAGGACTCGTTTGGTTCGCCAGGCTCCGGTGGGCGTTCCCAGACTCCTCGCCCTGCCGGCCCCGCCTCTGCGCCTCGCCCTGCCGGCCCCGCCTCTGCGCCTCGCCCTGCCGGCCCCGCCTCTGCGCCTCGCCCTGCCGCCCCCGCCTCTGCGCTTCACCCTGCCGGCCCCGCCTCTGCGCTTCGCTCTGCCGGCCCCGCCTCTGCGCCTCGCCCTGCCGGTCCCGTCTCTGCTCTTCACCCTGCCAATGTCTCTCAAGCTCCATGAGACTGTCCCAGAATCTGTTGCCAGCCCGGAGGTTGTCCCCCTAGGTTCTCCCAAGTATTTTTTTTGGGGGGGGGCAGTAGGAGGTCCCACGAGAGGGTCATGGAGGCAGCGCTGACATGGACCTTGTCGGCGCTATCTCCTCCTGAGCCTCCTATGCCCTGGTCTCCTGCCAAGCGTGCTCCGCCCTGGCCTTCGCCTCGTCCTGCTCCGCCCTGGTCACCGGCCCAGTCTGGTCCGCCCACGCTCTGCGGCCCAGGCCCGCCTTGCCTAGGTCCAGGTCCCATTCCCCTACATGGGCCTGGCCCCCCATCCCTCCGCCAAGACCGCCCTCCTGGACTTTTGTTTGTTTTATTGGGCTTCAGGAGCCGCCCTTAAGGGGGGGATTATGTCACGATGTGGGTTTGTGTCCTGTCATGTTCTTGGTTCCCTGTCTTGTTCATTAGTTTTCCCAGGTGTTTCTGATTTTTCCCACGCCCCCTTGTTATCCTGTTAGCTCGTTTGTACTTTATTATTTAAGCCCTGTGTTTCTGCCCTGTCTTTGTGAGTTGTTATATGTTTTAGGATTAACGTGAGTGCTGGTTTCCCAGTGTTAAGATTCTTGTTCCACGTTCTGAGTCTCTGTTTGAGTTTATAGTTTGTTTAAATAAAGCATCTAAACTGCGTTTGGATCCAGCCTCCTATCTGCCTTCACCGCATCACTTTACAGTGGACATAAGGCCAACAAAATCAAGCCATTCAAGAACACATACCATGCCCCGTGACAGGCATCTCTGGCTGATGAAGGCTTTTATCATTCCCAACACTGATTTTTCAGGTCAGGGTATCACTAATGATGTCGTCTCCCTTCCTACACCATTGGAGTAAAGTTTTGTAAAGTTACGAAAGTTTGTGCCAGAAGATATGAACAAAAAAGAGGACGCTGCAGACACTGTGGTAAAGGCTACACCAACACACTTTGCAGCAAATGCAATGTCAGCCTCTATTTCTCGAAGAGCAAGAACTGCCTTTGGGACTATCAAAATTGAACATGGCTGAACAGAGCTAAATCACATAAATGACAAAGTTTTAATTCAGTTCATCAGGTTTTGTAAATACAACCTGTATTAAAAAAATAATGATTTATATTAAAAAAATATGACTTGTCCAATTATTTATATTGTGTGATTATTAGTGTATATGTAGGCTACTGTTATGGGGCTACATAAGCAGTACACCCTGCAAATGAACCCTTAGATGTTCTCTACATTTGTTCAGACAGTGAGTGAAATCACTGAAATTCTACCCAACAGGCCATACCCAACAATATTACATTTCCCCACACAATTTACTAAAATGTCAAAAATTTAAATAATAATACATTTTTAAAAATCTGCATTAGAGGTCTCCTACAAAAACACGTAAAAGGCGGAAAAAATATATATGACAGTTTTTTCTATGTTCGGGTCTTTGAGGGTTAAGAGTCAAAAGTTGCCGAGGTGTTCAATTCTTTAAAATCCTTCCAAGGCTAAACAGCACATCATCACATGAGATCATCAGTCAGTTTCTCACTTCTCAACACACACACACACAATCACTCAGTGCCGGAATCAATTGAAGGTCAGTTACAGTATGGCCATCACCTATCCGCCTAATGGGGTCCTAATGGAGAATAGCTCATGAAACATGAGCCTTTTCCACAAAGGAAGTAGATGCATACTTCAAAACATTTTAACCTTGGCAAACTGTGCAATCAATAATGTATATCCCACTGCTCTCATTCATCTATCAATCCATCTATTCTGCAGTGATATCCAAGCATCACCACATAATTAAAACAGACAGATTAAACAGAAACAAACAACTAGTGAGTTACTATGTTATTGTACAGTAGTTAACAACACCTTTTCATAGTAATTTTATTAAGAGCTGCAGAATTTTTAAATAATCACACAGACATTTTTCATTCAACAACAGTCTGTCAAGCTCCAATAAGGACAAAAGTGGTCCAAACGTTTGGGCTAAATTCCAAGTATTCTGTATGGAATATAGCTTTGTGTTTAACTTCGTCAAGTTGCAAATAATCCTGTCCTCTGCTGTAGTTCTTAAATCAAATATGGGGCCTCTAGATGTATCACATTAGATTTGATTATAAGATGTTTGGTCAAGAACCAATGACGTTTCCTTTGTGAAAAAGAGGTGTGCTTAATTGTATTGTGTACATTAGTACTTCAATCATAAAATATTTTTTTAAATGACCTTGAAGGTAATAAAATATTAAAGAGGTCATGAACTGCATTTTTGTATGTTTCCTGAGGTGCACTTATAATGTTAGTTTGATTTTTACAGGAATAAAAGGCCATTTACTAACCTAATTTTAGTCCTCTGATTTGAATGCTCTGGAAGGGGCGTGTCTGCTGCGTCTGACTTCAGTGTAAACACCCATTGATTGGCTAAAATATTTGCATGTTAAATAAGTATTACAGGTGGAACTCTCTCAAAATCTTTTACTAGATTTTTACTCTTACAGCTGTCGAGATTAACTAATCATGAAAAGTGTTCATTATATTTACATTTACTAATTCTGTCGCATGAAATGTTGCAGCGATGAGCATTGTAGATGATGACAGAAATGTGTCTGTTGAGTGCATGAATGCAGTGATTTTGTCATTGCAACTCGATTTCTGCTCTCTCATGAACAGTGCAAACACTATGTAAATAAGAGATTCGTTGTCCAGTGTAGACAGTGTCATTGACTATGACAGGAGTTTTGGCTAGAGTCCCAGATTTCAGTCACTGATAAACTCGTGCTGTGCGATTGGCTGCTCCAGCGAAAATAAAGGGAGGGTTCTTTGATTGCTTTCTATATATAATTTAGTCACAATTTAAATAACAGTTTAAATGTTCATGCTGTTGTGGTTGTTAACCAGTTCTTCATTGTTATCTGTTATCGTAATTCATCTGTTTCAATTCGTCGTAATACTGTTGTGAGGTCATGCTCTCAGGGGTTCCGTATTCTGTGGCTGCTGAAGTTTCAGTAAGTAAAAGTATCGTTCTACCAAAGCAGTGTTTGTGTGTCTTTTCTTGAACATAACACATTCGTTACATATCAGAAATCACTGATCACAGATTAGGCATTAGAATTGCATGGTTACTTACACGGGTTTTACAGAAAAGGTCTGTTTGCAAAGCCTGCGCTGAAATTGTGAATCCATGGTGAAATATACCAAACAAACAAATGATGCTCTACTGAGACATTCACATAATAGGAAATAACCACTTTAGCATTAGAATCCTTTTGACAGTAATGTTATTTTTAGTCTAGTGATCCTGTATCTCTTTTCTCTCCTTCTCATCTCACTAGCGCACCAGTGGGTGGGGCCAAAGACACGATGATGTGTAGGTGTTGATCTGATTCTGCTGATTAGGATTTTGTCCCATTATGACGTAATAGTGAGACAAAAGACAGGGGCACTTTTACGTCATAATGTGAGAAAATCCGAATCAGCAGTGAATTTCACAGTAGAAACGAGTCATTTTCGGAGCTTGGTTTCAATACAAGCTGTTTTGGGGGACTAACTAGGAAGTTTTGAGTTCTGAAACTTACAGGATGTTTTTATAGTACAATGACCTCTTACATGTCAAAAGATCAATTCATGACCACTTTAATGATTTAAAAGACCTCTTAAGTGCACTTAAAGAGAGACTACAATATCATGGCTGGTGTATGTTTCATAACTGACTTTTAAAAATGCACTTTTACTTACATACATTTTTAAATCATTATCTTAATATTTTGTATAAATAAAATAATGTACACTTATTTTGATGTGTCATGTTAAGTACTTGATAATAATTTTAAAGTAAGTGTTATTTGATATTACATATACGTATATTAAATGTGCAAATCTGCAACTTCATCATTATGACACCATGTGTCAGTTGTGTAGTCTTGTGTTAGTTTTCATGGACTTTTAGTTTGTTTTCATCCGTCACATGTGTCCCTTTGTTTGAATTTCCCACCACTCATTTGTCTCTATGGTTACCCACATGACTAGTTTGTTGTTTTCAGCCGAGTGTCGTTAATTTACCCTGTTTGTGTCAGTACTTAAGTTCCTCCTTTTCCTGTGTTCAGTGTGTGGTCTCGTTGTAAACTTGTGTTTGGAACTTTTTTTCTTCATCATCATCTATCTGTGCAACACGTTGCTAACACATGTTATAAATATATTTCTTTCATGCCAACTCTCTGAGTGTTTGGCATGGTAATGGATATGACGATGTTAATATGTTTGATCTTGGTAGAACAGATCTGCTACGCTGCTGCAGAGCAAGTATATGGACTTTCTACTGCCAATACAGGCACACTGCTGTGAGCAAGCAAGACATGCTGCTGCTGTACAAAGCATACATGAATTACCTGTTGCAGATCTATACAGGTGGAGGGTTTCTGAAAGGCCACTGCAAACCACTACAGCAAACACTGACCAAGTATTTGAAAGTTGAGCAGCAAGCTCATTGGCTTCTGATGCAACAGGAACCAATCAGCTGTGCCCTCTAGAGAATGATGTGATTGCTAGAAGATTGAGGACCCATCAGCCTGCGAGTTTCATGATAGAACTTTGAATTTGAATACAAGACATACAAGTTTCAATAGAAATTGCTTTCGAGTATATTTTAGTTTGCCATAAATGCTTGTCAGTATATTTGGTAGAACCCTTAACCATATTTCAAAGATAATAGGTATAATATTTAAGTCTTACTTAAATGGGTCAAAGAAGCTCTCTAAAGCTAATTTAATTTAATATAAATTTAAGCTATAACACTTTTGCAATTAATGCATACTAATCAAAATTTGTCTTGGTGACAGAAGCTTCACTTCAGAGCACAGACAGAATAAAAGCGACAAGCCAGATAATAAAAATAAAATAACGGATTAAAAATAAATAGAAATTAATAAATAAATAAAAATATAAAATATATGTATGTACAGGTATGTTACATACAATGCAATGGAATGTGAATAAGATATATGCTATGCTAAATAGAATGTTAAATGTTTAAGTGTTTGAAAACATTGCATTCAGGTCACACAAGTATATTCTGTTAAAGGATATTACTGTAATACTCTTTTTCAAATGTATGTAAATGGGTCCCTTTTTACAATGCTTTCGAACATACGGACTACTTTTATTATATGTCTTGCCATTTTGTTATGCTCTTTTGGAAGGGGCGTGTCTGCTGTGTCTGACTTCAGTGTAAATACCCATTGATTGGTTAACTTGTTTGCATATGATTGGCAAACATTTACATTTGAAATGCATTTAAAAATTTGCATTTTTGTCCTTATTGAAGTTGACAGATGTTGTTGTATAGGAAAGAACTGTGTAAAGAGTCTTCAAAAATACCCCTTCACTGTTCCACTGAAACAATAACAGCATGTGGGTTTGGAATGGCCTGAGGGTGAGTAAATAGTGAAAGAATATTTGTTTAATAATTGCTTTTAATTTCTGGGTGAACTGTTCCTTTAAGATCACACCCTGTATGGTCAGATGATGGTACAAGAAAGTGAGGGGGGAAGTTCAATGAGTAGGTTACAATTACAGATCAGATTATCTCTCTCTCTCTCCCTGTCCCTGTCTCTCTCTGTGTGTCTCCTTCTTTTTCTTAACTCCAGAGAATGCTGAGCTGCAGAGATAACGGGAGCTGCAGGAGTAGAAAATCAGCTTCAAAGAGCTCAGCCTCTTTTCATCTCCCACAAACACTTCAGATGAGCAGCTGAGAGAGGAAGGAATGAAATGTAAGCTTGATCAAAATGATGCATTTTCAACCGGTGCTATTTTGTTTGTGTGCACTGCAAAATTATATTCGATTTAAGCATTCAGTTACACTTTAATTTATTTGATGAAAAAAGACAGTACTGATGCTTATTACAATTAGATATTTTGGCATCTTACAGTCAAAAGTGTCATGCCTCCTCAGATTTTTGTTTTAGATGTTTTGTCTCATCATTTGCTTTAAAAGAAAATTATGTTCAAGTACAAGTTAAGCAAGTTTATTCAAACTGGCCCACTTACAATGGAAATAAATGGTGAATAAAATATTTTTAAAATACTTAAAATATTTACAGACACTGCCTTCTGAAATCAAAATTGACCCAAAATGTACCTTATGTCTTGTGGTGAGCAGGTCATCTGTGATCATGCTAATGATAATAATATTCAGAAAATCTGAAAATGTACTTCCCATCTGGAATGGTGTTCTTTCTCTGGTGACGTCAGTTTGATGGGTTGGGCAGATTGTAAACATGGATTGAGATCTGTCTCCATTTCTGAGTGCAACGCCTACTTTTCTAGACCCAATCAATTCCCAGCTAAAAGAAATAAGCCGCACCCTCTATTCTTTGTATTCAATTTTCTGTTTCACACGGAAATATGTCACAATAATTAAATAACGTTGGAAAAATACTTTTTTAATCTTTTCTATGTAACATAGAATATTAATATAATTAGTTATATTAATAAAACTTAAAATCACCATTCCAACCTGAAAAAACTGTAAAAAAAAATTGTGATTTAAACAGCTTTATAGCTCAAATAAAACAAGTTTTAACAAAAGAATTGTATTTACAAAATTATGCGCTTCACATTTCAACTTTTAAATCCTCCAACAATTGGCCCTACAGTATCTACTTCTATTGTAAGTGCCTAACAACAACCTCTTTTTTAATTATTATTTAATTTTTTTGGTAATCAACATTATATGCCATACATGCTCTTGCACTGTAAACCCAAATAAGTTGGCAAAACTCAAAAAAATGAGGTACATTTCAGTTACCAAAATATTCCATTAAACTTAAAAATGTTAGGTTATAGTAAATGACAACCATACAATGCAGGACAAACTCAAATGGATCTTCTCCATTTTCAAGATGATCTATGGGCTAAATGCTATATTGCTAAAGATATCAAGAGAAGCATCTTTGAGCGACAGCTGTAACACAATCAAACACAATGTCCCTCAAGCTTAAAATAAAGGGGACAAAACATCACTAAGTGATGCAAAAGACCATTGTTCTACTTATCAGCATCAGATGTCCACTCCTGACAGGAATAGATACATCAGCTGTGACGTAATCAGAGTTGACATTTAATCAAGGTCTTAAAAGCCTACTCTTCTCTATCTGAAACAGGCGTAATTGATTCACCGTTGTAGTTTGACTAAGTTAGATGTTGTGAGAATAGCCAATGTTAAACTCTCATTCACTCAGCCTGTGACTGACAACTGGACCTGAGAAGCTGAATGACACTTTGAACCCTTTTACATTTAAATGCAGTACTGCGGACCCTTTCTTTCATATTTTGTTTACAATTCTTTATAGCAGGTCTTCACAGACTTGAAAGATGCTACAATCTGGGGGTTCTTGAAAGAGAATCTCTTATATCTGCCATGTGCTCTGCTCGATAAATCCTCAACAGCCGTGTAGGCCCTACAAATCCAATCACAGTGTTGAATAAAAGAGATTGGTTCTGACTCCTGTTGTTAGTCCTCAGAAAGCAATTGCTTTATCAATAATCATTTGAGCAGGGAAGCCAACAAAGTAAGACACAGGAGTGGACATATATCCACAGCTGAAGGATGAAAAAAAGAGAAGCCATCTGTATTATTGTTTCAGTGCAGTGAGCTTTCATTCTTCAAATCCAATGTCCAGTCTGTCTTCAGTGGAGCAGAGAATTACACAATGCAGAGCACCAGGCACCCATTTCACATTCTTTTGGCTATAGGCCTCACTGCCACAGTGACAGAAACAGAGTCAGGTGCTGCTTGATTATGAGTTTCACTATTTTAGTAACCAAAAATATAATCTGTATCAAGCTATTGTTCCATTAAAAGTCAGTACTTTTGTTTTCCATTGTTGTAAGAAAGAAATACTTTCATTCAGCAAGGATTAATTAAATTGATCACCAGTGACAGCAAATACATTTATAATCTAACAAAATATTTCTGTTTCATATAAATGTGGTTCTTTTGAACTTTCTATCCATTAAAGAATTCTAAAAAAAAAATTGTGGTTTCCTCAAAAATATTAAGCAGCACAATGCTTTCAACATTAATAATATTAAGAAATGTTTCTTGAACATCAAATCAGTATATTAGAATAATTTCTGAAGACTGAAAAATACAAAACAGTTATTATAAAATATAAAACATTTAATTGTAACATTTCATATTATTACATATTTTACTGTATTTCTGAAATGATAGATAAGCATAATAGATACTTCTTTCAAATATGAATTCAATTGATCACCATTGACAGCAATGACATTTGATTTCTGTTTCATATAAATGTGGTTCTTTTGAACTTTCTGCTCATCAAATTGGAATTATGTCTGCAAATATTGCAAGGACTTTGCAGTTGGTTGCATTTAGAATATACTGCACACTGCGTAGCGCAAGTCAAATGGAAATTTTTAACTTTTCATTTTAAATGAAGGCCTATTAAAAATATAAAGATTACCACATAACAATTAGAAAATCTACAAATCAAAGCCTTATGAAGTCTATATGTTTATTTTTGTTTTTGTGCACAAAAAATATTCTCGTCGCTTCATAACATTAAGGTTGAACCACTGTAATCACATGGAATATTTTGACGATGTCTTTCTTGACCTTGAAAGTGGTAATGGCGTTGCAGTCTGGATCAGAAAGCTCTCGGATTTCATCGAAAATATCTTCATTTATGTTCCGAAGATGAACAAAGGTCTTATGGGTTTGGAACGACATGTGGGTAAGTAATTAATGATAGAAATTTCATTTTTGGGTGAACTATCCCTTTCAGCAATCATGTCAGAGGTTTAGATCAAACCCCAATCCTGAATGTTGGAGGAATAGCCTATCAATATTTCTGCCTCGCAAGCATTGTAAGAAAACAAGGACTCTTCACTTTGATTCCCATTGGTCCATTCTGCAGGCCTTGTTATGGTGAGCAATAAATGGAGGGAGATGAAAACAGAGGGGGCTGGTTGGATTCAAATGCACTGGCTGATGCATACAGTACCTGAAGGAATGAAGTGAACAAGAAAAAAGAGAGGGGGGAAGAGAGAGAGCGCGCACCTTCTTTTGCATTAATTTAGAAACATGTGCAGTGCTGTGATAAGGAACATCATTCCTCTAGCTCATTAATCTAGTGTAAACGCCAACCTGCCATTTCGTGTTGTAACCCCCCCACCCACTCTTTACCACCATTCTCTGCTCCGCCCCACAACAGGCAAATGCAGCACCTGACTTCCTCCATTAGATCAAGAGACATTCATGTTCTCCTGCCTCATTACAAAACTTATTTTCTAGCAACTTGAAACTGAAGGCATCCAGCGAGAGCATGATTGTGAGAGCCAATGAGACGGAAGCTGTTTTCTACAGTTAAATCTGCCCCATAATGATATACCACACTGTCGAGAGGACAGAACTGTATTTCCCCAATAAATATGCCAGACTAGTGTGATTACGGCAGAAAAAGATTAGGTAGGCTATACAGACTCTCACATATGTCTTTCTGAAAACGTCAGTGGACACTTTCATTATAACCCAGCTGTAGGCAACCAGCAAGGAAGCAAACAGAAACAAGGTGCAGTCGCACTTGCACCGAGATGGGATTTGAGAAATCATATACATATTGTTATGAGACTAGATTATAGCTTTATAAAATGCAGATTATATGATGATGAGAAAAAAAATACAGAGACAGCAACACCCAACAAAACAAATCAATTGTTTGAAAGGGTAAAAAATATATGTTCAAGTCTGGTTTACATTTAATGACATTAAGATAGATGTGCAGAAATGGTTTGAATTTTGCAGTAACAATTTCACTGCACTGCTTTATATCTACAAAAATCAATATGCCATTTTAACAAGACAAACCTTTACTGATATGGGTTGAACTTAGTAAGGTGAAAGACTAACATGTTGTGATTTTATTACTAAATGGCATTAACCACTACATACTGGAGTTGACCCCAAGAATGATAGAAAGTCTAGTACATGTTTAATATCACTTAATCTTCCAATATGAAAATCTATTTTGGCCATAAGACAATGTTGCCCTCAAAAACCCAAAGCAATTGTTTTATTACAGACTTCCTATGTGTCAAAAGCAATTTTAACACTTTTTCAACTGAGAAAATTCTCAAAAAAGGGCCATGACCGCAAAAAAAATGTATTTTACTTGGGATATTTCTGAGTGAAACAACTAGGAGAAATATAGAGTGGTTCTTGATTCAGGAATGCAATGGGTTGTGAAAAGTGGGTTATACATACTACAGCTAAAATAATCCCTAGCCATTTCACAATTGGTTAAAACTATCCGGTTACCCACATGTGCTGAATGACATCAGCCGAAAGGGAAAAATTGCAAAGACTTTTTATTTTTGGTCACACTTTAGATTAGGGTCCAATTCTCACTATTAACTAACAATTAACTATGACCTTGTGCCTCAATAAACTCATAATTAGTGCTTATTAATAGTTAGATAGTTGTTAATTTTAGCTGTTGGGTAGGATTAAGGATGTAGAATATGGTCATGCAGAAAAAGGCATTAGTATGTGCTTTATACTAATAAATATCCAATATCCTAGTAATATGCATGCTAATGAGCAACTAGGTAATAGTGAGAACTGGATCCTAAACTAAAGTGTTACCTTTTTCTTCTTCTTGGAATAACATATACTAATTCTTATTGTTCAAAATATGGCCAGGAATAATGCATTCAGCATGAAAACCAGACAACAATCAATCAATAAATGCATCCACATACATAATAGTAATTTCATGTTGAACATGACTACACTTGTGCACATAATCCAACAATTAAAAATAATCATAGGCAGAATACTAGAAATGAATGTATTTGAATTACATTAACTTGTAAATATTGATGTGATATATCATTTTTTAAATGTGGCACTTTTGATGATGACATCTTAGCCTCTCATGTATAACAAATAATACATGACAGCTGTTGCTTTCATTGTTTTTCTAGTTAAATTTTCCCATCTATTTTTTTCATTGTACTTATAATTATATTGTATTATTTATAGGAAAGGCACATTTTCTTGATGTGCTATGAAAAACCGCCAGTAAAATGCCACTGAATTATGGTCATTAAAATCGTGTTAATCATTTTAGCACCAAACCTTCCCATTTTTCCTCTCGTCGTTTTTCTCCAGAGGGAGGAATGTAATTCAATTAAGGATTTATTAACATCTCTGCTCTTTGTCCTGTGTTAATGAGGGGCTAATGAGGGCACTTTGGACTCTGCGAAGCCTAAATGGGCCAATCATAAATACTGCATTAATATGCTGTTGGACTCCCGTTAAAGGCTTCTCTAAATGGGGATGAATTCAAGCATTGTTAGGGAAAGCTGGGGCTAAATGGATTCTTATTTCCACCGGGCCTGAGCAATGCATCTCCGAATTCATTCCCACTACAGAGATGGGTAGCTGAGACAGTTATGCCTTTGTGTTTGCGACCGCACTGATGTTGTTTCATATAATCAGATTGAGAGTCTTCTGAGCGAGATGGAAGAGGGGACAATGAATCTTTTCTCGATGTTCGTCCGGCTTACTTTTTGACAGATGCAACAGCGTCACCCCTCAGAGCTCTCACTTCCTTGGTGGATTCCCGACAGCTTATAAAAATCATCTTTTACATGGCACTAATATCTTTATGAATAATGGAGTATGAGGAAATGAGACACAAGTGGAAAGATGTGTTAGAAAACGGAGAGCAAAATTAGATAATAAATCCCAACCATCCTTTAATGTAGCCTATGCAATAAAAGTTAGCACAGTTAAAAATGAAAAATGACAATTGCGTCCAGTCTTAAGGCCCGTTCACACCAAGAGCGATAACTATAAAGATAACTATATTCACGTACACACAGGCAGATGATATCTTTCTGTTTATTCCAAGCACGCTGCTGTTTTGTGGTCTGCCGCATTAAATGCTCGAGCTCTTAAAGCAGACTGGATTTTGATGAGCTGTACATTTTTTAATCATTCATCAGCTAAAAAATATAATTCATAAAGTGATTCCAATGATATAATTGTCGTTATCGTTATAGTTGTGATGTAGACTCTGCTATTCTTTTATACAGTATTTAGAACGATTTTTAGAACTACATCTTTATCATTATCGTTAGTTATCATCATGGGTTAACGGGCCTTTAGCCATGAGTTTTGAGCATCTACCTGTTAAAAAGCAGCCAGCCTTGTTGCATAGCGATAAGTATATATTAACTTCATGGTATTGAGCAATTAAATTACAGTAACATGAAGCTAAATGAATGAATAGCTAACCTTTAACTTCATTGCAACCTATGACTATTCCTGTCAGTATTGTTCATTAAATGCTGTGCAATGGGGTTGAAAGTAAGCTGCAATCAAAGTAACAACATTACGTGGTGTACAATGACGCCGAACACGGTTAAGTGGTTGAGAAGAGCCCTAGAGAGGAATTATTTAATCATAAAAATAAGGATTGATAGAGTCAAGGGGAGCTGTGCTATACAAATGAGAAAAGCATATGCGCAGAGAGGTTTTCAGATGTGAGCTACGTGATGTCACAAGAAGACCTTTTCTGATACCTTAATGGAAATTTATGGCATCCGTGATGAGGAGCAGAAGGCCTCAGGTGTGAGTCAAGCCTCCTCTTCAGGTTTCATGCATCTTTGCTGGATGCCAAGTGGGAGGAACAATAATGGTCGCCATTTCTACCAACACGTATGCTAATACAGCACGCTGAGATAAAAACCGTGAAGAAGTAGAGAAGAAAATAAGGGGTTTCTGAGGGCCAAAGCTTCATGGTGATGGGATGGAAACCATTAAATGAAAAATGCAGCCCACATCCTCTGGGTGACTAAGAATCCTCTTATTTGTTGAAACATCATTGCCAAATAGCAGATAAGTCATTTACATTTACCATCCTAAGCGTCTGGTAAAAAGGCTGTTGTCTTCTAATAAAGGTTTCTTTTGACGAGGGATATCAAAGCTAATTTACAATTGTAATTTTCTTGGCTCTATCTAGCCCTAACCTCTCGGGTAATTTTCTTTTCACTTGGTTTGACCTTTTTGTTGTGTTGCTAATGAGTAAGCCTACAAAATACACAGAGAAATCAGAAGGGAACGAGCTTGTGTTGGGACAACTGAACTTTTATGAATGTGGGTTGACATCCAGTTTTATAATCTGCTGATTTTAAGTGAATTGTGTAATTTGTGTAACACTAGTGTCACCAAACAGAATTGCATAAATAATTACTGTTTTTAAACTGTTTTTCTCTTGAACACTCTTCTTTGAATGGACACCGGAAACAT
Organism: Rhinichthys klamathensis goyatoka; assembly: GCF_029890125.1. Classification (NCBI taxonomy): domain Eukaryota; kingdom Metazoa; phylum Chordata; class Actinopteri; order Cypriniformes; family Leuciscidae; genus Rhinichthys; species Rhinichthys klamathensis. The sequence goes on from NW_026606587.1 coordinate 945,242, forward strand.
ACATTATTTATTTGCCTATACATTACAAGGAGAAGGAAGAGGAGGAAGAGGAGGAAGAGGAAGAGGAGGAAGAGGAAGAGGAGGAAGAGGAGGAGGAGGAGGGGGGGGGGATGGGGGTGGATCGGTGCTAACTAGAGAAAACAGAGGAAAAAAGGCTGGTGTTTTCCCTTATGCCAAACAGTAGGAAAACTTCAACACCCATATGGATACGCTTGACCAGAGTCAAATAATGCCTTGCTTTAGCAGTAAATTTGGAAACTTTTAGATAAAATGGTGTCCACTTGTATCTAGTATGGTTCAGCGAGAGTGAGTTTCGGTTTCCAGTGAAGGTTGGAACCTCCAGCGTGTTGTACGCAGTGGCAAAAGTTTGCAAAGGATCGTTAAGGCGGAGATAGTACATTACAATTTTCAGTGATAAACCTAGCTTTATAATAACTGTTTTGTTAATAACCCTCTGCCGATCTGTCCATGGCCAGGGATACAAAAATGCGGAAGTATAATTCTTTAGTTTTCACGAAAGGTCTGGAGCTGTCAAAAGCAAAAGACTTTTGCTGACAAATAAACGTGAATAAACATTATTAATTTACATACTGTATAGGCCTACTACTGACATTGTAACACTGTACCCAAAGCGGGTTGAAAATCGGCGAAGTTACACTTTAAAATATAAGTAAAACATAAACCTAAAATATAAATAGGAATAACTTTAGAGATGTGCAAAATTTACAGATTTTTTCATTTCTGTGAAATTAAATAAAAACGGAATTATTTATAATGTGCAAATGTTACATACAATCATACTAATGAGATCAGGCTGTGCTACTTCTTAATGGAAATTCCTAAGGGGTTGTTAGAGTTTGTGAGTAAAATAAGTTCTGCTGTAAACTTTCCTTTAAGAGATTTTCCCAACATAAACTACTCACATTCATACCTCAAACCACACTGTTGATTGCTTTAAAATGGCTAAAAAGTCACTACATAAGGACTATAACTGGTTTGTTAGCATGTAAAATTAAATTATTGTGGCGTTTGCAGTCCTATACACTTGAGAATCCACAAAAACTACAAACTGAATGGCTCAATTATCAAAATACCAAATCACCTGTAGTGTGTGAAAGCACATGCAAAAAAAAGATATTAGGGAAGATATTAGGCAATATGGGTCAAAAAAATTGTGTGGTGTGAGATTCATATGTTCTCTCAGTTGAATGGACTTGTTCAGAGCTACAGATATTTTAAGCATACAGGTCAGATGGGTAAACCTGGGAGAACATACTGTTTCTAGCAGATAAGAGTGAGATTAGAAACAAAAGTTATCTGAAATGTCATCCTGGATTAAAATTTCACCATTCCTGTAGACATGTTAGACATAAAGGCTTTCCGAAGTGTGTGTTGGTGAGTATGGGGTTCCCAAGAGAATTAAATGCCTTTTTCATCTTACTTTTGTTGCATCAGAATGAAAAGTAAACTCTAGACTGACCCAAGGCTTCTGCTTCCTCTACCACCGTTGTTTCTGAAATATAGGACAGTAGTCAAAAGTTGGTAAAGTTGAACACAAAGTTATAGCTCAAGTTCAGTTTTCAGTCATGTTTGTAATGGCAGAATCTTTTTGTTCCCTGTGTGCACAGAAAAAAAAATGATGTGGCCAGTTAATTACACATTACACATTAAAGGGGTCATATAATGCCATTTTTGTACAAGTTAATATGAATCTTTAGGGTCTAAAAAAAAACTTTGTAATATACTTTTATTAAATATTCTCATTATTTGTAAGAAAACACAAATTTTACCTGGTCAAAAACAGCTCTGTTTTCAGCACGCCGTTTCAGTGCATATGCCTTTAAATGATAATGAGCTTCGCTCACTCCGCCCCTCTGTTCTTTGGTGCATTTTGATACAACGCATGTGGAGTGTTGCCTTGACAACAGTTGAGGGTATATTTTGGAGAAAGAATGGCAGCTGAGGACACATCTGTGCAACCGTATCAGTCGGACCCGGAACAAGATGACGGCCGCAAAGCTGGACAATTAAAGGATTAGTTCACTTTTAAAAAAACTTTTGCTGATAATTTACTCACCCCCATGTCATCCAAGATGTCCATGTCTTTCTTTCTTCAGTCGAAAAGAAATTAAGGTTTTTGATGAAAACATTCCAGGATTTTTCTCCATATAATGCACTTTACTGGGCACCAAACGGTTCAAGGTCCAAAAGACAGTTTCAGTGCAAACTGCAAACTGTTCAAAGGGCTTTAAACGATTCCAGACGATGAATAAGGGTCTTATCAAGCGAAACGATCGGTCATTTCAAAAATAAATAACAAAGTTTAAGTTTAATAATGTCAAATGCTCGCCTTGCTCTGTTCTGTGATGCACGTTCGTGACTCTCCTGTTCGAACTCGTTCATCAAAATGAACAAATCTTTTTTCGAGTCATTTGGTTCATTTAACGAACGAAATGAACGAATTGACTCGGAAAACGATTCGTTCATTTTGATGAACGAGTTTGAACAGGAGAGTCACACAGAACAGAGCAAGGCGAGCATTTGAGCTTATAAAACTTAAACTTTGTTATTTCTTTTTTAAATGAGTGATCGTTTCGCTTGATAAGACCCTTATTCATCATCTGGTGTCGCTTAAAGCCATTTGAACAGTTTGCAGTTTGCACTGAAACTGTCTTTTGGACCTTGAACCATTTGGTGCCCAGCAAAGTGCATTATATGGAGAAAAATCCTGGAATGTTTTCATCAAAAACCTTAATTTCTTTTCGACTGAAGAAAGAAAGACATGGACATCTTGGATGACATGGGGGTGAGTAAATTATCAGCAAAAGTTTTTTTAAAAGTGAACTAATCCTTTAAGGCTCGAACAGGACGTTTCTGAATGGTTGGTTAAGGTAATGTCACTTTGATCTATTATTGTATGCACTGGCAGGGTAGAGTAGTGATATACGAATGCTGAGTGTTTACTGATGTATACGTTAGTTCGTTGACAGATTGATGTTACAGGTAATGGTCATGAACAACTTTTTTTCGCGATTTGCAAAGATTAATATAAAGCTTAATAAAACTTTACACTCACTTCTTCTGGAGGTGCAGCAGAAACACAAATAGTTGGTACCGATTCTTTTTTCAGGAGCAGCTTCTTAGCAAAACCAGTTTTATACTGACCCTCGTTTATAAAGCAGTCTGCTGAGAAATGATTCGCGCAAACATGAGAGCATTGACGTTGATCGAGGGGAATATTCTCTTCGAAAACAAACTCAGCCACTGCGTCTTCAGCGGTTCCGATTTAGGAACATCAAAATGACTGCTGTGTTCGTTATTACACCCAAGAACAGAACACCACAACCGCTTAGACGCCATTCTGCTCCAGCATATCAACAATGGCGGACTATGATGACAGCTCGCTCAGGGCAGGGATGTGTTGAAACGCTGCTGTCAATCAACAATCGTGGGAGGGGCGTCCGATTTAGTGACGTCACAAAATCGAACGGCTCGATTTGAGGCAGGGGAAAACATATAAGGAGATTAAAACAAAAACACTGGATGGATTTTTATCATTATATGATGGTTGTGTACAGGCACTGCCAACACACATTTCAGTACAATCAACTTGTAAAAGTGCATGTACCATTATATGACCCCTTTAAATAAAAGGAAATTGACACAGATTGTCTCTAATTTTCACAGAATGTTTACTTCATTAGTTGCATTCAAAGAGATTCTGTTCACCTGACATATAACACGAGCATCACATACTGAAACTCAATATTAAATGACATTACTTCCATAATAATTATGTATTTCTGACTGTAACATAAGCCAAAGTTGGCCCATGATAAAATCTTTGATTTGACCCACAATGTCATATCACTTTTAATTTTTGCATTGAAATTTAGTGAATATAAGTGAATGTCATATTGTTAAATATTATTACAATTTTAAAGATCTGTTTTCTATTTGTATATATTTTAAGATTTATTCCTATGATAACAAAGCTGAATTTTCAGGATCATTACTGCAGTCTTCAGTGTCACATGATCTTTCAGAAATCATTCTAATATGCTGATTTGCTGCTCAATAAACATTTCTTATTATTATCAATGATGAAAGTTTTTGCTGCTTAATTTATTTGTGGAAACAGGGATATACTATCATTCAAAAGTATTTTAAAAATAAATTAATAACAAATAATGACCAAATTTAGACATGAACGTCATAATATTTGTTATGATGTTTAAATGTTTAAAAATACAATAAATTGAAAAAATACAAATATTTAAAATACATATAAAAATACACATTTAAAAAAAAATCTATTCAGAACAACAACCATACATGAAGATTGTTAATACGATGAATTTGGATTTCAAGTTGTTTTTAAGACCCTGGGTTGGCAGACAGCACCATTTCTTCTCTGTCCGTCATTGATTAGTCCCTCCTGAAGCAAATGTCACATGGAAAGGAATTTATTCCACTGCAAAATGTCTCAGGCTGGCCAACCATACTAAAGGGAAATAGAGCATCCAGAAAATCAGGTTGTTTGGTTAGGCCCTTCAAATGGAGAGAGAGAGAGAGAGAGAGAGAGAGAGAGAGAGAGAGAGAGAGAGAGAGAGAGAGAGAGAGAGAGAGAGAGAGAGAGAGAGAGAGAGAGAGAGAGAGAGAGAGAGAGAGAGAGAGAGAGAAGAGAAGACAAGCGAGGAAGAGAGAAAGTGTGATGGTTAAATATGGACTGTTCTGGGCTCTCTTCTGTGAAAATGACAGGTAGAATGAGACGTGTCCTCACCATCTCAGGCATTTTAACAATGATAAATACCCACCACAATGGAGCATTCTGACACTTCAATAAATGGCAAAGAGCTTTAACAGCAGCTGTGAAATCGTGAACCCATCTGAAAGCCAGGGGCGCTATATGGGCAATTTGTGCCAGACTACTGACAGCTATGCTACGCAAATCACTGACACCGCTAGTTTTATTTCATTTTATTTGATCCCAGCAAACAATAGCTACTGCTCCTTTCAACTGTCCATCTCTATCCTCAGCATAAACTAGAAATGAAAGGATGAAGCTTTATATATATAGAACAGTTTTGTGGAACAGAAGAGCTAAATGATGTCAGATTTGCCAGAAAAAAAAAAAACCTGACTGATTATTCCAGTGCGTGATCTTGTACAAATCTGTCAACAAACTGTCAACTGTAAACTGTCAACAAACTCATAACTGAACTCTGACTACCATAAAATAAGCGTGTGGAGAGCAAAACTCTCTGGGTCTCCATCACTTAGCAATGTACGTAATTCAAAAGCACCTTAATGGACTTTTAGTTAGAAAAAAAAGTCAATCCAATAATATGCTGGCAGCGACAACCAGATTACATAATGACAAAAAATAGACATCTATTATCCACACATCATTTGGTAAAGTAAAAGTAAATTTTCTAGAATAATTTAATACACTTAATGCTTCAACTTAATTAGGACCTTAACAGCTTTCTGTTCATCTTACATTTTAGCCACAATTTTTTTTTTAAATGTTTCACTGTCTTTTTTAATGACTTAGTCCTAGTTTTCGTTGTCTATGTTTTACCTGAGTTCTAGGCTGTGTCCGAAATCGCCCCCTACACCTTTAAATAGGGCACTATTTGAGGGGACAGCCATTTGTAGTGGTGTCCGAAATCATAGTGGACAAAATCGAGTGCACTCATTCACTCCCACAATGCACCACAATAATGAGTGTACAACCGATGTACGCTCAACGGCTAGAAAATACGCATAATGCACTGTGAGAGTCGCTCGCCAAACGAATATCCGCGTCTGACCAGAAGGTGGCGCCTGCAGCTGAATCATCCATCCATCCATTTTCCAAACCGCTGGTCCAATGTGGCTACAGTGTAATATCATACAGGTATAAATTCATTGTTAATTGATTATTAAGAGATAAATATTTTCATATTACTAGAGCTGCCAGTTTGTTGGTGCACTCAATGTCCGAATTTGCTCTCTTTCATTCACACCCTCAAGTAAACTATATTAGTGGACTAATGTAGGGAATAGTGAATGAGGGTATAGGGACACAGCCCTAGTCTTTCATTCGTTGTCATGGTTTCTAATTAGTTCACACTGTATTGTTAATGATCTTCTTTCGTGTTTTTAAGCCTTCAGTCTTCCTTAGTTCTTTGACTTGCGTTAATGTTACATTAAATGTGTAGTTTTCTTGCTTTCTCAAATATTTTTATTAAATATCGTCTTATCGTTCATTCTGCGTCCCGACAGTAAGACGAATAAAAGCCACCAATGTATGAGACTTTTTACAGCAGTTAACATTCTCCAGCAAGGCAGCAACGTTTCTAGGCATTATGAATATTAAGCGCAGTCATTCACGTGTGCATGTTGAGAAGGAATGTGTTCATAAAGCTAAACCTTAAAATCCAATTTTATTTTCATCACCTTCCATCTTAGAGAGGTCTTATTACTTGCATCAGTAATATCCGAGTAGGTTTTTCACTCATTGCAAGCCATCAGAGCATACAGTATAAAAACATCCACCCATCCGTGTCATGTGTTTCTGCTAATGAGGAAACATATGTAAATCTATTAGAAACAGCATGAGTGAACTATGTTGATTTCACTCTGACAGAAGGGGAAATGTATTTTGAATGGCTCAGTTGAATATTACTGATGGGAAATGCCAGAATCATGGACTGGCTTTAAATGAATGGATTAAAAAGAATGTGTTCAGGGGAAATCAAACAAATCTGGAACAAGCAAAGCTGAATTTAAGCCATACGGCCCAAATGGAAAATATTTTCTTTTAATCTGTATGAAAGAGGAGTGTGCAGCAACCTACAGTTACAAATCTGGGGTGCATTTCCCATACAACGATGTAACTAACTACCATAGTACGATGCAGCATTGGAGAAACTAACCAAAGGCAAGGCTGTTTTCCCGAAACCTTAGTAACATGGTCGCACTTCTGTCGTTTAAACCTCTTCGGTTCAACAATTTAGGACTGTGATTAATGCCACCATGCACTCACCAGCCCAGTCTCACACCCAAGGCGTCAACTAACTGACGCTTTAGACCATGTTTGGCCATGCGTCAATATGCCGACGCACAGGGTACCCCTTGAGCGTCAATATGAGACGCGCCTCCTAGTGGTCTAATCCTAACCCTACCCCAGACCTAAACCTACCCATAACGGAAGCGTCATCTAACTGACGCTAAAGGGTGCGCGGCATTTGATGACGCCCGAGGATGAGCGTCTCATGTTGACGTTTGGGGGGTGGTGTGTGCGTCGGCATGTTGACGCATGGTCAGAAGCGTCAGTTAGATGACGCCTTGGGATGAGACTGTGTTGCACTCACAGGTGGAAAAGTAATAACTTCTGCTGATTATCTATGCGAGATCTCCAAGATCCTGCTGTAACGAACATGGCATCTAATGACTACATCACTGTTTTTGTTCGATGTCATATTGCTTTATTTGATGCTTGATTCATCGCGGGTTCCCTCGCACGCACACACAACACAAGACGAGAAAGGAGAGAGCGAATTCATAAACCGTGACATTGTCTCTCTCACTGTCAACAGAATATCTAAATAAGATACTTTATTATCTTGTTCTGAGTTAAGTTGAATGGATATGGAAATATAGCCTATCTGTTGTGAATATGTGATAATTACGGTAGGCTACTAATGATATTATTATTTATAAATGTATAATTAAACTTGTTTAAATGTACAGTTTGGTGTTGTTTTGTTTTTAAAAGGTACCCTAATACAATAGATGCATTAATCTCTCAATTGGGTATTTATCATCAAAGATATAGAGTTTGCAATCTAACGGTCAAAATGACCGCTTATGGCAGTTCTAGTAGTTATGGAATTCTGGCACTTCTAGTGTTAATTGAATCAAACAAAAAGCCAGAAACTATGAAGTGTTCATTGAAACAATTAAGCATTTTTACTTTATCAATGATTGCATGAGAGCCTTTCATAATACATGATGGAAGTTATATACCATTATTATTTTCAGTTAAAGATTTAACAGTTTTCCCAAAAAATGATGAATTGTTTAGATTAAATGATGTTTGTATAAGGAAATGCTTTATTCTTTACTGACTGCAACAGTGCATGTGTTGCGCAGTCACCTGAAATCAAGCCAATCTGAATATAAATCTGTTTTCCTGGCTTTTGCCCATGCCAGGTTGCGTTCATGAAGCATATTTGATAAGAGAAGAATAAACCATGTATTATTTCAACCCTTCACCTTGTGCCTTTTAAGGGTTTAGGGGTAGGGATAGGGTTAGGACTATGTTTTTTGGACAGGGATGTTGATTCAGGATCAACAATAGATGTTGATCCAGGAACATGTCGAACTTGCACATATTTACACATATTTACCCTATTCAAAAACAGCATTGATTGTTGACAATAGCCGCGTTTCCATTACCCTTCAAATTGCGCAAATTGAAATTGCGAATTGAAAATACGTTCAATGGAAACACGTCCATTTCGCAAAAACTCCCGTTTATCGCAAAAAAGTTTTTACGCTCGCATGAGGAGGTTTTTCAGGCAATTCGAAAAAGGAATATTTCGCAAAACTGCAATGGAAACAGGTTTTGCGCATTTAAAGTCACCTGACTTAGAAGACGCGGTGAGTTTGGGGTCCGTGTGCGCAAATAATAATAATAATAATTATCATCATTATTATAACATTTATTAGGCTACGTAGAAGACGCTTTTATCCAAAAAAGGATCAAAGCAATTCGTCACATCTCATTCATAATACAGGGCTAAGATTATCACAAATAAACAAGATTTTGACGCATATCCAAGTGTTTTAGCGGAGTGTGGAGCGCGCACTGCATGGCAGGGAGGGCGCGGGCGCGGGCGCAAACACTTGCATTTTCCTATCAACAGTGGAAACAACTTAAAATACTCTATCATTTCTGGTCATACAAAAATGAGATGCTAAAATATATAGATTAAAATGTATATATTAAAATAGAATGAAAGATACAGGATGTACTGAATGTTAACTTGCTTATTGTGCCCAAGAGCATGATCTATTTAAGTCCACATGTCATTTTAACAATAAACTATGCTTCTAACCACAGCTCGAGAGCTGTGCAGTAGTTCCAACCATGTATGTTTGCAATGCTGTTTGCACATTTTTGTTGGAACTATGGTTTTGGGAAACACCAAATCATTGAACTATGTTGGTACTGACAGAGCTCAAATTCAAAAACTTCTCTGGAGCATGTTTTCAAATCCACATGGGATGAAATAGTGTAAAATCTTGAAGGAGGTTTATACTAGATAACAAGGTGTAGCACCAAATCAAATTTTACAGAACAGCACAATTTACCAGCAAATTACCTTCAGCTGCTGTGTTGTATGAGAAAGCAGAGAAAATTGTAATGCTTTATAAATGCATCATCAATAAAAACGTTTTTTTATGCATTTAAAACATGGGACCCACACATGTATATTAACCCTCTAGTGTTGACAAACGCGCTGGCGCGTTTGCTGTATTTTCTTCACATAGCAGCTAAATCGACGTAAAAAAATCTGTCATTTATGGTCATACAGATAAAAGCAATACATCATTTGAAACTGTGTACTTATTTATGTGTCCACTTGCAATAAAAAAAAAACTTTGTGCTTTTGTAAAATAAAGAAAACAAACAGGTTGTGCTTTCTGCTATGTCGGTGTCCGTGAATTTTCTGGAGCACGTCTCTAAAATAGAATAAAACTTAACGAATACTTGTCACACAGACACGAGCAATATATCTTTAGAAACATTTAAGTGTCTACTTTTAAATGATCTAATTCAAAACGAAAACAAATATGCTCTGTTTACGGTATGTAATCTATATGAAAAGAGAGAGATATTGCTTAGTGTGAACATGCCTACAGACAGCGCTGATGTTCTGAGGCGATCCATGCAAACAGTGTCAACGCCCACATCAACTTGGTAAAACGCATCAAGTTTAATCCGATTCATGTACTTTATATTTAACTACTATGTACTAACATTTAAATTAATCCTTTGAAAAAGTATTTTTATACACGTTTTTAAATTGTGCTTATATATATTTTTTTTAAATACGGCTTTTAATTTAAAAAAGAGGATTGCTGCAGTAGTCTGTTACATCAGATTTCACTTATCACGTAAAGATATTAAGGAGAGATGACTGAGAGAACAATGTTGGAGGATTTGGTATGCAATAGATCCTGAGCGTCATTGATAAATTGTAACATTGTTAAAACAGTGCAGACAAAGACGACATAGTGAACTCAAGTGCAGTTTTGTAACAGTATAAATACAATTCAAAACATGAAACTACCAAGAAGTTGTTATTGGTATTTATTCGGCTTTGGGTAGCCTACATTTATTAAAATATGTCAATTCTTTATCATCCAGTTTGTGTTGCTTGCTGTGTTTACATGTAGTCTGATGTTCTAATGATTAGTAGCCTACTGTGTGATGATTTGTATTTTGACTACCATTTAGGGATGTGCGGTATACCGGTACTGCAAAAATACCGGTATATATTATATTTCAAAAATGGTACAATATCATAATTTTGTTCAATTCTGTATTTGATGCGCTGCTGTTTCGAAGTTCACCGCTAGGTGGCAGAGCGCTACCTAAACTGACGCGGGTCACGCGAAACCGGCAAACGGTGACAACAGAGGAACACGATGGATCAAACGAAGCTCTTCGAATTTCTACACACCGAAATTAATAAATAGAGAGAGCAGTATGAGTGAATTAAGGCATTACTTTGCCTACAAAAGTAATGAAAAAAGTAAAGAAACAGATCTCAATGCACCACTCTGCAAACGGGGAGGCAACACATCAAATCTGCCGAAGCACTTGTCAGTTGCTCATCTTGACTTGTTCAAAGAGTTCAGAGATCGACAGGTTAGTCCATCATTCAACTGATTTAATTTAGACTTTTATTGAACACTGAACAGCGCACATACATAAGAGCTTATCAATTATGATACGGTAAACACGAAGGCTCAAATCTGCTTGCATGACACGCTAGAACCAATTAAGTTTAGGTCTCATCATTTTTGTACTTTCAAACAAACATATATTAATTGAATTTGAATGAATAAAGAATAAAAATGTGAATAATATTAATTTTAGTATTAGTGATAGTAAAATGAATGGCATATTAGTGCCGCTGTGGCGATGTCTCATCCGCGCTGCTGGCCAATGGAGGTCGACATCCGCACGTGGCGGCCATCTTGTCACAGGCAGCTCGCTCACTCGTAACATTGTGTTTTAATGGTGCATGTACTTTTAAATCACCATAACTTGCTCAATTTTCTACCGATTTTCAAACGGTTTGGTTTGTTATAAACGTCAGAGATGTAGTTATGACACTGCATACATATGAATAATTATAACATATATGTTCAAGCATTCAGAATTATAGCCATGTTAATAACGTTTGTAAGAAACCAAAGCGTTTGTAAATCCGTCAAGATTTCAGCGAGATAAGAGGATTTGTGTTCATGCTGATCACTCACCTTACATCAGAGCCTGCCTGTGAAAAGATGGCCGAACGGTGATGCCAGAAGTGACTCCGCCGTAAGACATCTAGCCTTTATTATATGATATCTATGGTGGCGACCAAGGGGGTAATCCATCGACCAAAAGTTGAAGCCGGCCGGGTGCCGCCATGTTGTAGCAGAACTTCACTTGCGTTAGCATTTCCATTGACTCCCATTCATTTTGGCGTCACTTTGACAGCGAATAACTTTACATCTGAGGCGTTTAAAGACTCCATTTGTCCATTATTTATTTCTAAAGAAACACGACAATGTATAAAGGGCTCCATTACCTTCTATGTTACAGTATGGCCCCGTAGAAACAGATTTAGTAAAAATAGGCTAACGATTGCGTCATAACCACTCGACTCTCTGTCGCGCTGTACAGAAATTACCGTACAGACAGGAGGAGAAGCTCTCAGGCAATCGGGGGGACGTCCCGTCAAGGGAGAAGCCCATAGATAATTAGTCTATAAAAGCAACGGAATACTTACTCCTGCTCACTCACGCCAAAGAACTCTTTGCTCAAGTTCCCCGTCTCTGCAAGATTAACGTTGGCAATTTTCACGCACAGCTACTAGAAGATTAACGTCTGTCAGACAGGTTGCTCACGTCATCAAGCTTAGTTTGAGTCGGTTTGAGTCAGTTTGAGTCTGCGCGTCAGGAACGGAAGTGCTCAAAAATCGCTAAAAATGGGCTTCAACTGTCTCCACTGAGTTCCAATGAGATGGCTCTGTCCACTTCTTATACTGTCTATGGTGGCGACCCCTAGAGCAATAAGCCGAGAGAGGGAGAGAGTAATAGTAGTAATATGAATATTACTAATATTACAATTGAGCTACATTTGTCAACATTCATTAGGTAACCTGACCTAACAGTAATATAGCATTTATTAATCTATATCAATCAGTAATTAAAATGACCTAGAAAATTTAATTTACTAATACATGTTTTTGCCATGTTAACATTACTTTATGCAATGCATTAAACTAATATGAACCCAAACAGTAACCAAACCAAGATGAATAAATGCAATCAATTTTGATAAATCTCTGTTGATGCATGACAGCTAATGGTTCACATGACATTTCATTATTCTATTATTATTATTATTATATGTGAATCTATTATAGATATTAACCTATTTTAATTGTATAATTTCAGTGGGTTTTTTTTTTTTTTCAAAATCAAAATTTAACCTACTGTATTTTTTTTTTTTTTTTTTTTTTTACAATTTGATACCTTTTCTTTGCACATTTGGTAGTGGAGAGTTTCAAGCAGTGTTTTTTAAGTGTCACTTAAATTTTGAGACTGTTTTTTTTTTTTTTACCTGTGGTATCGATTTAGTATCGATACCGAGGTATTAGGTTCTGGTATCGTACCGAAGCCAAAATTGTGGAATCGAGCCATCCCTACTACCATTATTATATGCACAGAATATATACATTTGCCTAATGATCTAATTTTCTGTCATATTTATTATGTCACAGCTACTGCATGGATATAATGAATGTAAATTGTGTTTACACAGATATAATGACAGCTAATAAAACTTTGCGCAAAACATTTTCTGAATAAATAAGCAACAAAAAAAAGTCAGTGATCCCTGCTCTCCTCTATGCTGTAACGGTGTTCATCTTCTGCAGAAACACTTGCAGTTACATATTAGCATCAGTCATTGTTTCTACTCATCTGCTTGAAGAGTCAACACAAACAGAATATTTCATCCCATGATAGACCAGACCTCATTCTTCTTAGTCATCCTCTGGTTTGTTTGCCATTTGTATGTTGAAACAACTGCTCCCAGCCACGTTGCATTACCCCACAAGAGACCCAGCCCTGTCTAAGACAACAAGCAACATAATCTTAAGAATGAATAATCTGACATGCAAATGTGGCTAGGCTATAGCTGACAGTTGTTTGCAAGCACTTTGTAGTCAAGGGAGGAAGTTAAAGAAGTGAAGAAATTACTTCTAGAAGAAACTGCATTTTAAGAAGTATTTATGCTATTTAAGAACAGAAACCATGTTTGCAGACAGACAGATGAATAACCTTTTTTTAAGGTGCAGTGAGCAATTTCTGAGGAATGACCACTTTCCTATTTCCTGCTTATTGTGGATCTCACAGTAGGACACATAGTCCTGAAAGTTTGTTTGTTGTTGTTTATATTTTATACAAACAATGTTAAAGTCTCTGCAGTCACAGCTTTTAAGTACCCATGAATTCAAAATTGACCACTACATTTACATTGTTTGCCTAAATTGATCGTTTTGTGGTGAACAATTCATCCATGCAAGTCAGTCCACACAAAAAAAATGTTTGGCTTCGTAATCTTTAATCAAAATTGGAAATTTCCCCTCCCCTCTGCATTGGAGGACCTTCCCTGATGACGTAGGTTTGACGGTTTGGGTGTCTGCTTAACATCCGTAATCACGCCCCTCCAACTGACAGTAGACAGGCTGAATGAAAACACCTACTTTTCTAGATCCAATCAGGTGCTAGTTGGAAGAAAAGCCACGCCCACTATTTTGCCTCATTTAGTATTCCGTTTCTCTCGGAAATACGTCACAACACTGGAGAAAAGTCGTTTGCAACTTCCGGTTCACGGGGACTTTAACATGTCAACTCCGCCATCCCGGTGTAGTGGTTTCTGTAAATAGTTGTGGGATAAATGTTGGAATTTTTTATGTTTATTAAGGCAGCTCCAACTGAGGAAAAAAATTTTTTTTCGCGATTTGCAAAGAGTAATATAAAGGTTAATAAAACTTTACACTTACTTCTTCTCAGGGACGTGCACAGGGGGGTTGCTCAACTGCCCATATGCCCTTCTCGACTCAGGTTGCCCTTCCGAGGAAAAAAAAATTTAAAATAAAAAAATCGTACAATGGATGCAGAATTTCACGTAGGCCTAGATAAAAAAATAAAAAAAATCGCAAAGCCTCATTCACTTCCATTCGGGCACTCAGCTCAACTGTTTACGTGGCTGCAGCGCTGCACGCGACCGGTGCGTAAGACCCCGCAAATTACTTAAGGCCCCGCCTCCATCTCGTGTCATAGCGCGTCAATTAATGTGTACAACATCCATGACAAAATGAAGCGAAACTCTCCTTTTGGTCACGAAAAGAGGAAGAAGAAAAAAACCATGAGAGTGAATTGCAGGAACAACAATCAGGTAAACTTGTGTTCTCTCCTCTCTAAGTTTGATGTCAGCATAGTTTGATGTTTTTCGGTCTTGCTAACCTAGCTGGGCAGACAGTGCATCTCTTGCATCACTTTGTGCCTGACAAAAGTGAGAGTAAAATACAATTTTTTTACGTTTGTTTTTGATAAACGACAAAGTGCAACGGTGTTTGTTTACTGCAGCTCAGAAAACATAACCGCGTCGCGTGTGTTATCGTGCGTTCATGCGGGTGCACGAAATGAAACGCGCATTTTTCAAGCAGAAATATGTGGAGACCAGACATACTGTACAATACATGCACGTGAATGATGGCACCCCCAATCAAAGTACACATTATAAAACAAGACACTGATTATCTAGTCTCAGTGTAGTTAAAAACTCTAAACAACTGCACTAATAATGCAAGATAGAAAGCAATGTATTGACAATTTGACATTGATTGACTATTGATTTATAGGCTATATTGAATTTAAAATGTTGATTAGCTGGACATACTGGTCAATATGAATGCACTTACTTAACTTAATTCTCTCCGTGCCCGGAGGCACACAAGGCTTGGACTACCTCGCGCTGGGACTGCACGGCGTATGAGGCGCGTCCCCCCGGGTGGCGGATGGGGGGGGTTACACCGTATGGTGTCGCGGACCAACGCAGTATAAGGGAAGGACACCCTGACAGAAAACCACTGGCCCTCCAAGCCTGGGGGTTGGGCAGAAGGCTAACAACCTACTCCCGGAAAAAAAAGCTTGTTACAGAATATGAATGCACATCCCTCAGTAAATAATAACCATAAATCAAGAATTGCTTCAACATGCATAATAATAATAAAAAAATCATACTGATGCCGAAAATACCCAGGCTGTAGAGAGAACCAAAGTTAATCCCAAAAGCCAAAGCTCAGGGTTATAATTTATTATTTTCTTCTTATTTATGTTTACGTTAATATTCACTTGTTATGTTAACATTCTATAGAAAATACTCTATTCAATAAATATTGTTTGTTTGAACCTCATTCTGTTCTACATTGTTGTACTTATTCTTTGACTGTTTTGTTTAAAGGAGGGAGGATTGTATTGGGAGCACTGAAGTGTCAGGTGTGACTGTGTGGCAATGGCAAATGGTTTACATAGCTCACGAACTGAATACGAGCAAGAAGCACAACTGAATGTACGGGAAGCCAAAAGGTTAAAAAAGGATTGTATTTTTTCCCAAAATCTAAGCGTTTTTTTTTTTAATACAAGCGAGTTTTTCCATTCAATCCAGATTAGGGGTGGGCGATATGAGCAAAAATTCATATCACGATATTTTTCACTGTCCGGACGATATCGATATTATATCGCGATATGAGAAAAAAAATTTGGAATCACATTTTAGTACACCTTAGTTAAATTACAGGCAAAATATGTATTTTAACACTAGATAACTAGAAAAAGGTGAGGCATTTCATTGGACATAGACCTGAAATGTTTGTTTTTTTTCTCAAAAAGTGCAAACGTGCAACATGAGGTAGGCCTGAATGCACTTGTTATGTCTTTCCACTTTTTGCTCGTCTTGTCATAATGAGAACCGGCAGCGAATGAAGACTTTATTGATTTCTGAGTGAGAGCCGTCTTCGGGTGTGCTCTGTCTCCGGGAATATCTGTTGTTATAGTTTTGCTTTTTTAAAATAGTTTTTATTTTAATATCGTTTTCAATTTTGTTTTAATTTCAGTTTAGTTTTAGCTAGTTTCATTAATGGTTTTGTTAGTTTTTTCATTTAGTTTTTATTTTGCAAACACATTTCTATATAGTTTTTATTTTATTTAGTTTCAGTTTTAGTAATTGTAGTTTAGCTTTAGCAGAGCGAGCAGAACACTTCCAGTGTAGACCAAAGTGAGACGTTTAATTTAAGTTTAATGTTTGCACAGATTACAGTTAACTCTTGTGCAGACATCTTAATAATAAAAATAAAATAATGGTTTGAGATTGAACAAAGCACCAAATAAATAGAACTTAAAATTATACAAGAAAAAACAATAAAAAATTTCATACAAACTAATTAATTAGTGTAAGGAGACAGAATAAAGGCCTACAGTTCGTACAGTATAAAACCCATTACGTCTATGGAGAGTCCCCAAAGATAGTGGACCAGTGTGTGTGTGTATGCGCGCGCTTATGTGTGTGTCGTGTCCTGTTATTCATAGCCTAACGTTACATTGCGGGGAAATGTCTCCACGTGGATAATATTATTAGCAGTAAATGTTTTGTAAAAAAAAAGATAATAAATAGCAGCTTTCAGCCTTTCAACCTTCATGAAAACATGACATCTCAAACATACAGTAGCCTGGAACTTTAACGTTTTTTTGTGCTTGACGAACTTGTTTTGGTGTTGCACCCGCGTCTCGCAAATGAAACGGCATTCTAAAAATGCTGCGCTCAAGTTAAAAGTCAAACTTGCGTCTCATATCTCATTACCTTGTAATTTCCCATTCCACCGCAAAAGATGCATCCTTTATGAACAGCCGCTTAGCACTAGCGATGTGTTCTACGTTACGTCCTTCATTGAAGGCGTCACAGGACAGCGGTTAATCGCCTCAGCAACTTCACGCGTATGAAGCGCCAAATCAGCCATTTCCTTAAACAGCGTATTCGATTCTGTATCGTCATTAGTGTTAACAGTTGTAAAGAGTAAGTTACCAAATTGAACAAAACAATATAACTGCAAAATTTGAATTTATGAATACGGTATCCTCGGTATCGCAAAATCCATATCATGGCACAACATAATACCGGTATTCACGTTCATACCGGTATAGCGCCCACCCCTAATCCAGATTATTTCTTTTCAAATAAAATTAATAAATAAAAATAATTAATTAAACTAATATGAGGAACTCTTTTTCTCATGTATCTCATCTCTGACGCGGGGGGGGGGGGGGGCAACTGCCCCTCAAAATACCTGTGCACGTCACTGCTTCTTCTGGAGGTGCAGAGGGAACATAAATAGTTGCTACCGATTCTTTTTTCAGGAGCAGCTTCTTAGCAAAACCAGTTTTATACTGACCCTCGTTTATAAAGCAGTCTGCTGAGAAATGATTCGCACAAAGATGAATGCATTGACGTTGATCGAGGGGAATATTCCCTTCGAAAACAAAACTCAGCCACTGCGTCTTCAGCGGTTTGGATTTAGGAACATCAAAATGACTGCTGTGTTCGTTATTACACCAAAGAACAGAACACCACAATCGCTTAGACGCCATTCTCCCCCAGCGTATCAACAATGACGGACTATGATGACAGCTCGCTCAGGGCGGGGATGTGTTGAAACGCTGCTGTCAATCAACAATCGTGGGAGGGGGAAATCATATGGGAAATTATTCTAATGTTGTTCCATGACATTATTTAAATATACAGTATATTTGGTCTGATTTACATTATATACATATCATCTTTACCTCTACTATTACCATGACTTCAAAATTGATGATTCTTATTTTTTTGCTGTTACTGATACAGGGCGGCACATAATAATGCTTACCATTTCACTCAACCTAACTGTAACGCAGGGTGAACTCAAGAAACAAAGGGAGAGCTGGATGCAAATGCAAAACAATTTAATAACAAAACATAACAGAGACCAGGTAACCAAGAACAGAACGAGAAACACCAAACGTACATCCATGTAGGACAAGACCTGACAAAGAACAGGAAACACAGGGGTTTAAATAAACAGGGGCAAACAAGCTTAAGTTAACAAGACACACCTGTGGAAGTCTAATCAACATGAAAAAAAAGGACAGGAATCATGACACTAAGGGGGCTTTCACACTGGCAGTTTAGTTCGGAACGGGGCACGGTTCACATGAAAAATCGCTAATGTGAACGCTGTCATGGGACCCGGTGCGCACTGGGGTACCGAACCCGAGACTACCTGGAGGAGGTGGTCTGAGTTCGGTTGCTCCCGAACCGTGCCGCGGTTCGCGTGAATGTGAAAGCAGCACGGACTCGGGTGTGCACTTGTTCAGGAAGTAAAGTGACCTGCGCATGCGTTTTAGCTTATTGTGATGTATTCAGTTAAATAAAACACTTGTAAGGGATGATAGTGTTGATGATTTACCTTGGATACGAGCGAGAGTGAGCCTGCAGTGTATTTGTGCATTGCGCGTGAAATCAGGGCACCATATTTGGAAATCCACTGTCTCCTCAAAAGAGTCCGTTAGCAAGCAGCAGAAGGCCACCTTATGTGACACACGCACAGTAAACCTGTATTGTTCACTCAACTGCGCATAATAGCAGCGAATTAATAAAAAAACACAATATTGCCCCGCGTTGTTTTCTATCATGCGCCGTGCACGTTTGCGATGACATAATATGCACGGAAACGCACCAAGGTTCGATAGAATCAAGTTAAGTGTGAAACCAGACCAACGCTGCGGCGGGCGCCGGGAACAAACGTGCTCGGGCTCGGACCGCAGCAAACGAGCCCAGTGTAAAAGCCCCCTAACATACACTTCTTGTATTCTGAGAGTTACTGAGACCCAGAATTAGACATACTGTACAGCAAAAAGGATAATATATTAAAATTATGTTGTAAATAGTCTTTAAAATACTAAGCACAGACAGTTGCCGTACAGATTTTTTTTAATTTATTTTTTGAAGAAAGGTTAATCAAGTGTATAACAACTTTAATTTAAACCTGTCTCTGCTGAGTTGTTTGGTGGTAAAGCACATTACCTCGAGTTACCCCCCATTACCCTGGCATATTTATTTGAAGATGCACATTTAAAGGTGTGTGCTCACCCTGGTACGACTCTCACACAGACCGAGGGAAGATTTCCTTAGAGGTGTACCTTAGAGAAAAGTCTAATTACACTGTTCAAAGGGTCGTCTTTGCTTCCCAAGCGCTGAAAATCCTTAGAGGGCTTTCTAAGCCTTTCTTATGTAAAGTTGTGATGAAATAATAAAGGGTGGTAAACTGGTGGATTTGTCTATGTGGGTATTGCAGTGTTTTAATCCAGCCAAGGAATTGAAGCTTGTTATGATTTTTCCTTTCTTTTTGAATATTTACCGTTTTATCACGTATCCACACAAAAGAGTTGATTTCAAAGGAGACTTTCAAGCATCATATTGGCACAAGGTTGCATAAGCATTGCCCTTTATTCAAGCAAAGCCAATTCAAGTATTTATTTCCCAAACATGTGTACAATCTGAATGTGTTCTTCCTGCTTGTAGCAGTGAATATATGCAGAACTGTAACAAAACAAAAAAAGCACAATAATGACTCATTCTTGCAGTCTGAAATGAAGATATAAATTATAAGCTCTTCAAAGGGACCAACTGCAAAACTTCACTGTTTCATACACAGCAACCAAGCACTCAGAAACTACTGCATAAACATAAACTGAGATGGTTTGAGATAAACAAGCACAAAAATAATGTTTTGTATTGCAATACACATTTACAGTATGAGTTGCTTTACTAATAATTAATACTTAGAAAAATAACATATCTACCTAGTGGTACAACTTTGCTTTTATATGATCCTACAGTTTCCTTGCAATTAGCATCAATTAGCATCAATTAACTATCACAATAAAGAGTGTTAGTATTTTAATATTATTCAAAGTCAACATACAAGTCCAAAGTATGTTATAATAGACACAGACTTGCTGAAGAAAGGATCATATCTTTAAAAAAAATGATAAATTAAACCAATTTCTTATTTCAAAATGTACAGTGGGGAGAACAAGTATTGGATACACTGCCGATTTAGCAGGTTTTCCCACTTACAAAGCATGTAGAAGTCTGTCATTTTTATCATAGGTACTCTTCAACTGTGAGTGACGCAATCTAAAACAAAAATCCAGAAAATCACATTGTATGATTTTTAAGTAATTAATTTGCATTTTATTGCATGACATACAGTAAATATTTGATCACCTACCAACCAGTAAGAATTTGGCTCTCACAGACCTGTTAGTTTCTCTTTAAGAAGCCCTCCTGTTCTCCACTCATTACCTGTAGTAACTGCACCTGTTTGAACCCGTTACCTGTATAAAAGACACCTGTCCACACACTCAATCAAACAGACTCCAACCTCTCCTCAATGGCCAAGACCAGAGAGCTGTGTAAGGACATCAGATAAAATTGTAGACCTGCACAAGGCTGGGATGGGCCACATGACAATAGGCAAGCAGCTTGGTGAGAAGGCAAAAACAGTTAGCGCAATCATTAGAAAATGGAAGAAGTTCAAGATGAGGGTCAATCTCCCTCGGTCTGGGGCTCCATGCTAGATCTCACCTCGTGGGGCATCAATGATCATGAGGAAGGTGAGGGATCAGCCCAGAACTACACTGCAGGACCTGGTCAATGACCTGATGAGAGCTGGGACCACAGTCTCAAAGAAAACCATTAGTAACACACTACGCCGTCAAGGATTAAAATCCTGCAGCGCACGCAAGGTCCCCCTGCTCAAGCCAGCGCATGTCCAGGCCCATCTGAAGTTTGCCAATGACCATGGATAATCCAGAGGAGGATGTGGTCATGTGGTCTGATGAGACAAAAATAGAGCTTTTTGGTTTAAACTCCACTTGCCGTGTTTGGAGGAAGAAGGATGAGTACACCCCCAAGAACACCATCCCAACCGTGAAGAATGAAGGTGGAAACATCATTCTTTGGGGATGCTTTTCTGCAAAGGGGACAGGACGACTGCACTGTATTGAGGGGAGGTTGGATGGGGCCATGTATCGCGAGATCTTCCCTTAGTAAGAGCATTGAAGATGGGTCGTGGCTGGGTCTTCCAGCATGACAACGACCCGAAACACACAGCTAGGGCAAATAAGGAGTGGCTCCGTAAGAAGCATCTCAAGGTCCTGGAGTGGCCTAGCCAGTCTCCAAACCTGAACCCAATAGAAAATCTTTTTAGGGAGATGAAACTCCATATTGCCCAGCGACAGCCCGGAAACCTCAAGGATCTGGAGAAGGTTTGTATGGAAGAGTGGGGCAAAATCCCTGCTGCAGTGTGTGCAAACCTGGTCAAGAACTACAGGAAACGTATGATCTCTGTAATTGCAAACAAAGGTTTCTGTGCCAAATATTAAGGTCTGCTTTTCTGATGTATCAAATACTTATGTCATGCAATAAAATGCAAATTAATTACAGTATATACCCGAATATAAGACAAGGTTTTTGTCCTAAAAATAGGCTGAAAAATGGGGGGTCGTCTTATATTACCGATATAGACAAAATCACGGGGGAAAGGGAGAAAGCAGGGGGAAACAGTAGAGGGCGCCAACACGATAGGATAATTAGTGACAGTGTTATGAATTAAATAAACAGTAAAGTGCCGCCATGGAGAAGTCAAGAGATCATCTTGAGAAAAGCGCTAAGTTCTCAAAAGTTGGTCAAATAAACCAACACGTTCGAAACAGTTATGATGTCAACTTTAACCCTCTGGGGTCGGCGGTCTCGCCGGCGATACCAGCTCACTTTTTTCCTTATCAGTGCAAAAGAGACTCAAATTACTCTGTTGATTTTGATCTTACATATAAGTGTTGTACATCATTCGATCCTGTTAAGTTTGTATTTTTTTTGTGGAACCTCATAATAAAAACAAAGTGTTGTGCTTTTCGCCTAATAAAGAAAAATAAACATGATGCGCGTTGTGCGTTCTCTCTGTCAGTGAAGTCTATTCTGAAACACGTCCGAAAAATGAACTGTAACTCTGCAAATACTTCTTCTTTTAAATGAATTAATTTATATATTAAAAAAAAATTCTCATTTTATGTAATCTGTACGAAAAGAGAGAGATGATAGTCGTTCTCGTCTCAGGTCATTAAAATTAATTTGACCACGCCCACGGAGCGCGCGCTCTATTCAAACACAAATGCTCTGAGGCGATCCACGCCCACATCAGCTGGATAACCCACCGAAAGAGACTCATATTTACGACGCTGTGAGGAATAATACTATCTTAATAATAATCCTGGATAAAATTACCTCAGAAGTAGCCTGCAGGTAGTTTCATTTGGAGGAGCAACGGATCCAGCTGAGGAATAGGTACATTCTTTATTTTCAAGTGCTTTGTTCTAATCGTGATATGAAATAGTGTCTGTAAACAAAAAGACTGTTTGAATATGAATCGCATTTTTGTGTGTGAATGAATGAACAGCTTTTACCTAACTATATTCCAATACTGAGATGAGTAAAAATCGACTGAAATATGTTGAAATAAAATATTTTTGTATAAGCAACGTATTAAACTGCAAATTAACATTTATATGTCCTAATCATAAAAACGATATGTTACATATGAAAGACAAGATGTCGTTTTTACTGTAAAATACTGCCACATCAAATAAGCTTGTTTGCTAAGATGTTATTATAGTGTTTGTTCGATTGTAGGCTATATTCAAACTAATTAATCCGCAACTGTGAAATATGTATGATAAAATGTACTTTAATATATACAAAGAAAGATTACATTTGAAATGTAGTTAATTTTAATTGTGGTTGTAATTATAACCTTTTTATTAAAATAGCAAAAATATATGTAGGCTACATTTAAATAAATCTTAGGTAAATCTTAAAAGCTCAATATAAGCCTCCTCTTTAAATTTTTTGTATTGTGTTTTATTAGTGACACATTTGGAATATATTCCCAAACTTTCTGTAAAAACAGTATGAGAATTAACTGCACAATTACTAGAAATGTTTACATTTGATATTATACAATTTGCAAGCACAATTTGAAAAATACATAAATAATTGGAACTGTGAACCAATTTTGTATTATATAGGCCTATATATATATATATATTGTCATTGCATTCTTGTGGCTCAGTGACACACCTGAATGAAAGGGTCATTAGTATGCAGCCCCATTATGCGCTCATTATGCGGGCCCGTTGTCTTCTGATACCCCTTTTCCACCAAAAACGAACTGGTTCGGAACTGGTGCTGGTTCAAAGTTGGTTCGGAGTTGGTTCAACTTGCGAACCTTCTCAGAACCTGTTTGTTTTTCCACTGACTAGAGCTCCCAGCGAACGACGTCGTTACGTCACTGTGTACGTCGCCATACATCTTAGCTAGAAACGCTTGCAAGTACATTACTTTGGGATTATCTCTAACTCGTGAACCAAGAAGGCTTTAAAAACAATTGAAATATGTAAGTCTTTTAATCTTTTCCTTTTATATGTAATCTTTTCTGATTAGTTACTCCTGTCTTGTCTTTTTTTTTTCTTTTCATTTATTTGTTCTATATTGTGAACCGTCTCTCAAAATGCGTTGGTGGAAAAGGGGTATAAGGTGTGAATCACAGCAGGTCACACCCCTGCGCATATTGCCTTTCCAAACAAAAAGTGTCATTTTTAAATTTAAACCAATCTATTGTTTTATGTGAATGATAAGGCAGGATGATTTACAGATCATTTTGAAGAAAAAACTCTAGGCGACAACATCCATTAGTCAAAAGTCTTGTGGACACATATTTAGTATGTGTTTTGTGGCCTTATTTCAGAAACTTTAAGTTTTAGTTTTTTCAATAACCACGCATAAACAATATTCTCTCAAAAATACAAACATGTACATACATGTTGATAACATATTATGGTAGCCCTGTGTGTACTAAATAGAGTGTAATTACACCTTTGCCAGTAATTTGTTTATAAGCAACTGAAAAAAGCACAAATGTCAGAGTATGTCAAAACATCTCAAGGACCCCAAAAACACCTTGGACCCCAGAGGGTTAAACTTATGGTTGTGAATGAGGCGGAATCATCTAATAATTGCAAAGCTGCCAAAAAATTCACAGAATGCAACATTCGACGGTGGCCAGCACAAAAAGAACGACTAAAAAATACCAACAGCCAAAGGAAAACTTTCCGTGGTCCTTAAAAGTGGCAAGTTTGCAGAACTTGATGATAGAATCTATGAATATGTGATAGAAAAACATCAGGATGCAATGCCAATCACAAGAGAAATCATTCGGCTTAGGGCTCTGGAGATAGCCAAGAAGAACATACCGACAAATGAATTCAAAGCTAGCGCTGGGTGGTGTACACGAATGATGCGGCGCAAAGGCCAGACACTGCGTCGTAGAACAAGTCTGGCCCAGCGCCTGCCCTCAGACTTCGAGGAGAAGTTGTTGTCTTTTCAGTGATATACAGTATGCTTAAACTGAGGAAAACTCACTCATACCCCCTGGATCAGATAGGGAATGCTGACCAAACACCAGTGTTTTTTTAAATGCCAACATCTGTCACTGTTGCCAAGAAAGGGGACAAATCAGTTATTGTGCGATCTACTGGAAATGAAAAAAAAATCGAATCACTGTAATGTTGGTGTGTCTTGCGGATTGGACCAAACTCCCCCTTATTTGATTTTGAAACGCAAGACTATGCCAAAGGAGACGATGCCAGCTGGCATTATCGTATGTGCCCAAGAAAAGAGCTGGATGGACACTGGCCTGGTAGTGGACTGGCTCAAGGTAGTGTGGGTCAGGCGCCGCGGTGCGCTTCACAAGAGGAGAAATATGCTCGTTTTGGATGCATTCCGCGGACACTTGACGGAGCCCGTCAAAACTCAGTTGCAGAAAATGAACGGTGATCTAGTGATCATATAGGGGGGGATGACAAGCCAGCTACAGGTATTGGATGTAGTCGTCAACAAGCCATTCAAGGATAATCTGCGTAAGAGGTACACTGAGTGGCTCCTGTCAGGCGATCACTCACTGACGCCTACTGGAAAACTTAAAAAGCCAGCAGTGCATCTGCTCTGTACTTGGATCCTCCAATCATGGGATGCCATAAGCCAGGAGAGCATCATTCATGGATTTAAGAAATGCTGCATACCAAATGCCCTTGATGGGAGCGAGGATGACATTCTGTGGGAGGGGCTCGTGGAGCATCATGATAGTGATGACAGCGAGAGTGAGCACAGCGAGGAAGGCGATCTCTGTGAGGAATAGGCCTAGTGTAATGTGCAGCATAAAGGTCCATTTGCACTGGTCTGTTCTTATTGCAACCCCACAGTTTGGTTTGTTTAAAGACTTTAATGTCAGATGTGTTTGATTAAAAGCAGATGGTTATTTTATATCTATCTTCAAAGTACCACAATTACCAGTACATACATAATTATTGCATTTTTGTGAAAAGGTTATTAATTTTTGTCACTCATTCATTCATTTCTGAACTCATTGACAGATTGCACTTTATTTTGTGACAAATTAATCCAAATATTTAATGAATTGTGTTAAAATGTTTTTTCCAATGAATTACCACTAGAATTTTCAAATAAAATTATTTTCTGTTGAAAACAAGTTTTTTCCCCAAAAAAATAAGTCTAGAAAATGGGGGGGGGGGGGGGGGGTGGCTTATATTCAGGGTTGTCTTATATTCGGGTATATACAGTACTTAAAAGTCATACAATGTGATTTTCTGGATTTTTGTTTCAGATTCCTTCACTCACAGTTGAAGAGTACCTATGATAAAAATTACAGACTTCTACATGCTTTGTAAGTGGGAAAACCTGCAAAATCGGCAGTGTATCAAATACTTGTTCTCCCCATTGTGCATAGCATAAATATATTTAGGTAGTTAATTTATTAACTACCTAAATATTCTCCTCGACTTCTCGTATGTGCCCAAGAAAAGAGCTGGATGGACACTGGCCTGGTAGTGGACTGGCTCAAGGTAGTGTGGGTCAGGCGCCGCGGTGCGCTTCACAAGAGGAGAAATATGCTCGTTTTGGATGCATTCCGCGGACACTTGACGGAGCCCGTCAAAACTCAGTTGCAGAAAATGAACGGTGATCAACAACTTCTCCTCGAAGTCTGAGGGCAGGCGCTGGGCCAGACTTGTTCTACGACGCAGTGTCTGGCCTTTGCGCCGCATCATTCGTGTACACCACCCAGCGCTAGCTTTGAATTCATTTGTCGGTATGTTCTTCCCAATAAATTAACTACTTATATTCAGGGTTGTCTTATATTCGGGTATATACAGTACTTAAAAGTCATACAATGTGATTTTCTGGATTTTTGTTTCAGATTCCTTCACTCACAGTTGAAGAGTACCTATGATAAAAATTACAGACTTCTACATGCTTTGTAAGTGGGAAAACCTGCAAAATCGGCAGTGTATCAAATACTTGTTCTCCCCATTGTGCATAGCATAAATATATTTAGGTAGTTAATTTATTATTAAAATAATAAAATACAACATAAAATATCAATACCTCATGTAGTATTTGAAGTCCTTCATGTGTGTTTTGTGACATCAATGTCAAGACAAATTTATTTATATGGCTTTTCACAATATTGTTTCAAAGCAGCTTAACAGAAAATCACGATTTTAATGTTCATAATATCTTAACCCTCTGGGGTCTGAGGTGTTTTCTAGGTCCTAGAGGTGTTCTGACATGCTCTGACATTTGTGTTTATTTCTGTTACTTGTGACATTTTCATGGCTAAAGTCTTATTATAAAATAAAGGTTATTATTATTATTATTATTACACTCTATTCAGCACAAACTCTGCTACAATAATATGTCAGCAGCATGTGTGTAAAAGTTTGTAGTTTTGAGATAATGACGTTTATGCGTGGTTTGTGAAAAAACAAAAAAACATTGTCACTGAAATAAGGTCATGAAACCCATACTAATTATTTCTACACAAGACTTTTGAAAATTGTATCACATAGCATAGAGTATTTGCTCCAAAACTATGTGAAAATCATCCTGACTACTCATTCAGATAAGACAATAAAGTCTTTTAAAATGTATATGACGTATTTTGTGTAAGATAGCTTTATGCGAAGGGGCGTGATCTCATTAATATTACTGCTTTTCACACCAGAGAAAGACAAAGACCCTCCCCTAATGGCCCTATTAGGTGCTATCAGGCCCTATCATTATGAGGAGCCTTGCACAAAGAATGAGGAGATTTAAAAAAGAACGGCTTTTAGATTGTTTGGATTTATTTACAACACAACATAATCCAAAGATACACAACAAAGGACAAATCTAAAGACAGAGGCTTAAACAGTCACACAACTTTGTGCCATTCCTGAAACATAGTACATACCTGTCATTTCCAAGGTGTTTGATTTTTCATTTTACCATGTTCATGTACAGAGACTGAATGTTGAAGTCAGCAGGACTCATCAGTGGGGCATCTGGTCCCTGTAAAAAATAAAATAAAATAAAACACCTGTGAACATGCTGATATCAAGAGAAACGTCTCGGTTACGGATGTAACCCTCGTTCCCTGAGTAGGGAACGGAGACGTTACGTCGGATGACGGAGAATGGGGGTTTCGCCAGAAAGCCTATCATCTTCGAGTATTAAAAAACGAGCCTATGGCAATGAAATGCCATGGGTCTGCGGAATTTGCATAATGTATCTCCGCCCCACCGCGTGGGTATTTAAGGAGAGACACCTGCAACAGCAGATCATGTCTTCGCTGAGGAGCCGAGACTGAACTCAGGCGTCTACCCAGCGGTACAGCGGAAGTGGCAGGGAGACGTAACGTCTCCGTTCCCTACTCAGGGAACGAGGGTTACATCCGTAACCGAGACGTTCCCTTTCGTAGTCACTCCGAGTTACGTCGGATGACGGAGAATGGGGGTCCCCGTGTAATCACGCCACCTTCACAGCTGTCTTCCAGTGCCCTGCGAAGTCTGACCTCCCTGTCGTGATATAGGCACGGACGAAGGAGTCCTACTTAACACAGGAATACCAAGGTACACTGGGAAGCATATCTCAGGGTAGATATGCCACAGCATGCCTACCCATAGGGAGGACTTAAGAATACACATATGGCCGAGGGGGCTTCATATGGAGGAACACTGGAGTGACCAACCCGTGGGGTGGCAACTTTCAACTCCAGGAGTGGCAAGGTGGCTTGCCGAGGGAAAGACACATGCTCAAAGAGGCTTACAGTGGAAATACACATGTGGGGGTTACTCAGAGGAGGAACCATGCACACGGAGGCACCTAGCCGACGCACAGGCAATAGACACTGGCGCCAGCGTCAACAGTGCTGGAGGAACTCAGGGCTTCAGAGAGGAAGGCTACCTGAGGAAATATCGCACATGTATCCAGTCCGTGGATTGGAATGGCGAGCAAGCGAGACACCTAACGGCTCCCATGTTAGCTTGAAAAAGACAGTACATGGGCGGAGACTGGCTCCACTCGGAGATTGTAAAATCTGGCGAATGTGTTGGGTGTCGCCCAGCCTGCAGCTCTGCAGATGTCTGTTATGCTGGTATGCCAAAGCAATGGCGTCCACTATCCAGTAGGATAACCTTTGCTTGGAGAGAGCCTTTCCCTTCAGCTTCCCACCATAACAGACAAAGAGCTGGTCTGAGGTCCTGAAACACTGCGTCCTGTCTACGTAAGCACGGAGGGCGCGTACTGGACAGAGCAGTGCCAAGGCTGGGTCTGCCTCCTCCAGGGGCAGCGCTTGCAGGTTCACCACCTGGTCCCGGAAGGGAGTGGTGGGAACCTTGGGCACATATCCAGGCCGGGGTCTCAGGATCACGTGAGAGCAGGCCGGCCCGAATTCCAGGCACGCTTCGTCAACGGAGAGTGGGTGCAGATCCCCCAACCTCTTGATGGAGGCCAGTGCAACCAGGAGCGCTGTCTTCATTGACAGGAACTTAATCTCCACTGATTGCAGAGGCTCAAAGGGAGCCCTCTGCAGGGCATATAAGACCACTGAGAGGTCCCAAGAGGGTACGAGAGGAGGGCGAGGAGGACTCAGTCTCCTCGCTCCTCTCAGGAACCTGATGATCAGGTCGTGCTTTCCCAGAGACTTACCTTCAACTGCATCGTGATAAGCGGCGATAGCGGCCACATACACCTTCAGGGTGGAGGGAGACAGCCTTCACTCCAGCCCGTCTTGCAGAAAGGAAAGCACGACACCAATCGAGCATCTCCTGGGGTCTTCTCGCCGAGAAGAGCACCAGTTGACGAAGAGGTTCCACTTCAACGCGTAGACGTGTCTCGTGGACAACGCTCTAGCGGAAGTGATGGTAGCCGCCACCGCAGGTGGCAGGGTACTCAAACCTGCCTCGTCCCGTCCAGGAGCCACACGTGGAGTCTCCAGAGTTCGGGACGAGGGTGCCATAGGGTGCCCCGTCTCTGAGAAAGGAGGTCCTTCCTCAGAGGAATTGGCCAAGGAGGTGCTGTCGCGAGGAGTATCAGTTCGGAGAACCAGGTCTTGGTGGGCCAGTATGGGGCGACCAATATGACCTGCTCCTCGTCCTCCTTGATCTTGCACAGAGTCCGTGCGAGAAGGCTCACTGGGGGAAACGCATATTTGCGTAGGCCCTGCGGCCAGCTGTGCGCCAGTGCATCCGTGCCGAGCGTGCCCTCGGTCAGGGAGTAATACAGGGCGCAATGGGATGAGTCGTGGGAGGCAAACAGATATATCTGTGCGTCCCCGAACTGGTCCCATATCAGCTGGACCGACTGGGGATGGAGTCGCCATTCGCCAGAGGTTGGCCGGAGCCGTGACAGCTCGTCGGCTGCAAGGTTCCGCTCTCCTGGAATGTAAATAGCACGAAGGGACCTCAGGTGCTTCTGACTCCATAAGAGGAGGTGGCGTGCGAGTTGCGACATACGGCGAGAGCGTAGACCACCCTGATGGTTGATGTACGCTACTGTCGCGGTATTGTCCGGACGGACAAGTACGTGTTGACCCTGGAGCAGCGCGTGGAAGCGGTGCAGGGCAAGGCGTACTGCCAGCAACTCGAGGCAATTGACATGCATGAGGCGCTGGGGTCCTGTCCAGGAGCCCGCGGCTGCATGTCCATTGCACATGGCGCCCCAGCCCGTGGCAGAGGCATCTGTGGAGACAACAACATGCCTGGAAACTCGTTCTAGGGGAACTCCGGCCCGTAGAAAGCTGAGGTTCCGCCACGGGGTGAAGGACTGACGGCAGGTCGGAGTTATTGGAACTCTGAGCGTACCGCGATGCCATGCCCACCTCGGGACCCGATCGCGAAGCCACAGCTGAAGCGGTCTCATATGAAGCAATCCGAGTGGCGTTGCCGCGGCTGCGGATGCCATATGCCCCAGGAGCCTCTGAAAAAGTTTCAGTGGGACCGCACTCTTGCCCTCGAACTGTCGAAGACAAGTCAGCAGTGAGTGTGCGCGCTCGCTCGTAAGCTGCGCGGACATGGCGACCAAGTCTATCTCCATACCGAGAAAAGAGATCCTCTGCACGGGGCAAAGTTTGCTCTTCTCCCAGTTGACCCGAAGGCCCAGACGGGCTAGGTGCCGGAGCACTAGGTCTCTGTGTTCACAACCTGGACTCGAGAGTGAGCTAATATTAGCCAGTCGTCGAGGTAATTCAGGATGCGAACCCCGTGTTCGCGCAGGGGAACAAGGGCTGCCTCGACGACCTTCGTAAAGACGTGAGGAGACAGAGCCAACCCGAATGGGAGAACTGCGTACTGGTATGCCTGCCCCTCGAAAGCAAACCGAAGAAACGGTCTGTGTCGAGGTAAAATGGAGACATGAAAGTAGGCATCCTTCAGGTCTATCGCTGCAAACCAATCCTGTGGCCGCACGCATTCGAAAATGCGTTTGGTCGTGAGCATCCTGAACGGCAGCCTGTGAAGGGAGCGGCTCAAGACGCGCAGATCCAGGATTGGCCGTAACCGTTGTACGTTGTACATCCTGGACAAAAATATAAGCGGGTTGTGGTCAGTGTACACAATTACAGGAGTGTTGCTACCTCCCACATAAACCTCAAAGTGTTGTAGAGCTAACATTAAAGCCAAAGCCTCCTTCTCGATGGTACTGTAATGAAGCTGACACTTTGAAAATTTTTTTGAATAGTAGGATACAGGATGATCCACACCTCCAGAATCCTCCTGCATCAGCACCGCTCCAGCCCCCGTAGCACTAGCATCCACCTGTAACTTGAAAGGTAGATCGAAATCTGGTGCAGAGAGAACAGGAGCATTACAAAGAACATCTTTAGCTGCTAGAAATGCACATTCACACTCAGGAGTCCACACAAAACTCTTAGAAGCACTGAGTAGATCAGTTAGGGGAGACACAATGCAAGCAAAATTTCTACAGAATCCCCTATAATAACCGGTCATTCCCAAAAACCGGCGTAATTGGCGTTTGTTTGTGGGAATAGGGAACTCTAACATGGCAGTAATTTTAGCTTCAATTGGTCGCACTTGTCCCTGACCAACCTTCTTCCCAAGATAGGTCACAACTGCTTTTGTGAACTCACATTTTGTCAAATTCAATGTAAGGGAAGCCTTTTCCAAGCGTTGGAAAACACACTCAAGGGACTTTAGATGTTCTTGCCATCCATCAGAATAGATAACTATGTCATCCAGATACGCTGCACAATTTGGCACGTTAGCCAGTACTTTATGCATCAACCTCTGGAATGTCGCAGGTGCATTTCGCATCCCAAAGGCGAGAACAGAGTACTGCAAAAAGTTATCTGGCGTTACAAATGCAGAAATTTCCGAAGCTCGTGGTGTTAAAGGAACTTGCCAGTAGCCTTTCAAAAGATCAAGCTTAGTCACATACTTCGCTGATCCGACTCGGTCTATACAGTCTTCTAAACGGGGTAAGGGAAAAGAGTCTGGCTTAGTGATGGAATTTACTTTTCGATAGTCAGTACAAAAACGAAAAGTCGAATCTGGCTTTAGGACTAACAAGCAAGGTGAACTCCAAGGACTTTCACTAGGCATTGCAAGACCATTTTGGAGCAAATACTCAACTTCAGACCTCATAACCTCACGTTTTGCCGGATTAACTCTATAGGGATACTGTTTGGCAGGCAAATTCTCACCAACATCAATGTCATGAACCAGAACATTCGTCTGGCGTGGCACATCAGAAAAAAGAGCAGGATATTTTCGGATCAAATTACCCACT
This sequence comes from Rhinichthys klamathensis goyatoka, assembly GCF_029890125.1. Lineage (NCBI taxonomy): Eukaryota > Metazoa > Chordata > Actinopteri > Cypriniformes > Leuciscidae > Rhinichthys > Rhinichthys klamathensis. The sequence continues at coordinate 977,880 of NW_026606587.1, forward strand.
TCACTACGTTGGTTCTCAGGAAGATAACACAGGTAAGAATCTAGATCAGCCAGTATAGAAGAGTTCTGGAAACGTCCACACGAAAACTTAGCATCACACCCCGACAATCCATCATCTTCAGGACTGTAAGGAGAGGGTACAACAACAGACATCACAGGTAAAACTTTAGAGACACTAGCTCCACCTCCATCTCTTACAACATAAGGCTTCAACATATTTATATGGCAAACTCGAGTCTTTCGCCTACGATCAGGGGTGTGAACTACGTAGTCAGTGTCACTCAATTTTTTATCAATTGTATAAGGACCGGAGAATTTGGCATGTAAAGCTGACCCAGGCACCGGCAGTAAAACAAGAACATCATCACCAACTTCAAAATGACGTGCTACACTCTTCTTATCAAAGTGTGCTTTCATTTTGGACTGCACTGCCGCCAGATGAGTTTTTGCAGTTTCACAAGCTAAATGAAGTCTCTCACGGAATGAACTCACGTACTCAAGAACAGATGTGGGCAATGACTGCTTAGACAGTAGTTTCTCTTTAAGCAATTTTAGTGGACCGCGAACAGTATGACCAAAAACTAATTCCGCGGGACTAAAACCTGTTGACTCCTGAACGGTCTCTCTCACCGCAAACATTAAAAGAGGCAGACCTTCCACCCAATCCCTCTCAGTTTCCCCACAGTATGTTCTGAGCATGGTTTTTAGAGTTTGATGAAAGCGTTCAAGCGCCCCTTGAGACTCGGGATGGTATGCAGATGACAAACGATGACTAACATCTAACTCTTTTGCAACTTGCTTGAACATTTTGGAAGTGAAGTTAGTCCCCCGGTCAGTCTGAATGACCCTAGGCAGGCCAAAAATTGAGCAAAACTTTACTAACTCCTTTACTATTACATTCGTTTTTAATGACCGCAGTGGAATAGCATCAGCATATCTGGTAGCCACACACATAATAGTTAACACATATTGATGGCCAGACTTAGACCTAGGCAATGGCCCAACGCAGTCAACTATTAGCCGCTCAAAAGGTTCACTGATAACAGGGATAGGCTGCAAAGGCGCTGAAGGAACTACCTGGTTTGGTTTCCCCGCTACCTGACAAGCATGACATGAGCGGCAAAACTGAGATACACTGGACTTTAATCCAGGCCAAAAGAAATATTTAGTAATCCTCTTGTATGTCTTCGTTATGCCAAGATGTCCCGAAAGAAGATGCTCATGTGCAAGTTTTAAAACTTGAGATCGGTAACCTGAAGGTAGAACAATTTGATACAGAGCATTCCAATCCGCCTCCTCAACTAACGAAGGTTTCCATCTACGCATCAACACGTCATCATCCCAAAAATAAGACACACCAGTATCTGGAACCCTACTCAAATCAACAGCAACTTCTCTGCAGCTATTTAAAGATGGATCAGATCGCTGAGCAGCAGCTAACTGTTGTTTCCCTACACAAGAAGGAACCTCATTTAGGTCAGAAAAATCCTTAGACTCACTCAAATTTTCAGGTTTAACTGACAGTTCACACTGTACCGAATCAGAGGAGTCTTGAAACAGACTAGATAAATCCATTACCTCCTCATATTTCTTAACCTGTGCTCGAGTTACTGCACATGCGGGGAAAACCGCAGGAAATGTAACTGCTAATGCTGCCTGATCACCCAGCCCAGGATTAGTTGACACAACCGGAAAAGGAAAAACTTTGCCACCTGCTATGTCATTCCCAATGATCAGACCTACACCATCCACTGGTAACCGTTCACGAACACCAAGTTTAACCATTCCTGAAACTAAATCAGAGGACAAGTGAACGTTATGCAGAGGCACCTTAACACAGCCTAACTCAATTCCTCGAATTAGTACATCAGTACCAGAATAGGAATGATCAGAAAATGGCACCACACTCTCTAAAATAAATGACTGAGCTGCCCCGGTGTCTCTAAGCATGCGGACAGGCTTTTTCTCATCACTATCCGGCAGACCAGCGTTCCACGGGGGTCTGCTCTGCCAGGGGTCTGGCGACAGAGGGGGACGAGAGTGGTGTGGTCCGGAGACGGCACACACTGTCATCCGCGCCCTCAGAGACAGAGGGGGACGAGAGCGGCAAGGCCCGGGAGAGTCGCGCACTGTCGTCCGGCCCTCTGAGGGCTCAGAGATGGGATGCAGCTCTTTGGTTTAGAAAAGATTCTCCCCCAGCCCTCCACCGGGGGAAGGAGTGGCCCTGGAACCACTCCCTGAAGAACTGCAACCCACATCTGAGCTGCCCGTAACGGGAGCGCCGCAAGCCTGGCCTTGGCGGGGCTGCGGGACCGGTACGGGCAGGGGCGCCTTCCTCCGACCACCTCCACGGCGCGGCCCGGTGCAGCTTGGGGCCGGGCGGGAGGGGGCGGAAGTCGCAGGAGGGCGCATTCGGCAGCAAGCGGACTGAGGCGTCTGAGCCGGCAGCTGGAGGCAGCAAAGCCGCGGGGTCAGACAAAATAGCCACAGTCCACTTCTGGGCGGCCGAGAACTGTTGGGCAGAGTCCTCGACCGCGCCGCCGAAGAGGCCAGCCTGGGATATGGGGGAGTTGAGGAAACGAAATCACTCAGCCTCGCGCACATCAACCAGGTTAGCCAGAGGTGTCTGACCACCTATGTGGACATCACCTGACTCAGGGAGCGTGCGGTCACCTACGTCGCTCGGAGAGCAAGGTCGGTGACGGCAGGCAGCTCAAGGATGAGCCCTGAATCAGCCCTACCCTCGTGCATGTTATTGAACACCCAGGAGGATGGCAATAACACGCAGTGAGGTGGCAGCCTGCCCCGCAGCTCTATAGGTCCCCGCCACCGGAGTAGACAAGAACCTACAGGCATTGGAGGGGTGCTTAAGAGTCGCCACGCCAGGTGGAGGCGCTGTGGGGACACATAAGTGTTGCCACAGAACACTCCACAGGGGGAACCCCAGTGCACCCTAGGCCGCGGCCTCTACAAGGGCAGAGAAGGCGGAAGAGGCCACTGAGCAGTCGCGAAAAGTCAAGGAGATGACGATCTCATGATCTCTTCATGCACGTCCGGGTAGAATGGATTTGGGTTCGCCACCCCCAAAACCCATCAACAGCCTTAAGTGCTCGGGACATGGCAGAAGGTTCCACACAAGCCCGATACTTGCGGCAGCCCGGGAAGCATAGCTGTGCACTCTGGATCAAACTCGTTATGCTAGCACATCCGAGGACGGCAGCACAGACGAGCCATCATCTCTAGAGGACTCCAGCTCACCTTGTGATGCGGTGATACATGATTTCATCAGCCGGGGGACCGAATGAGACCGCGGGCCCGCGGGCGGGCCGGCGAACTCACCTGGGACCACGCAGGTTGCAATGTGAAAGACGGGGTGTGGACCGAGGAATTTTTCGTCGGTTTAGTTCCAAACATGCCGTCTTAGGTCACCCTGGCCACCAGCCGAAGTATTATCTCACGTGGAGAAAAATAGATCGGGGTGTGGATGAGGGGACTCTCACTCATTGAGCTCGTATATTTTGTTACAAGCCTGGCCTTGGCGGGGCTGCGGGACCGGTACGGGCAGGGGCGCCTTCCTGTGACCACCTCCACGGCACGGCCCGGTGCTGCTGGGGGCCGGGCGGGAGGGGGCGGAAGTCGCAGGAGGGCGCATTCGGCAGCAAGCGGACTGAGGCGTCTGAGCCGGCAGCTGGAGGCAGCAAAGCCGCGGGGTCAGACAAAATAGCCACAGTCCACTTCTGGGCGGCCGAGAACTGTTGGGCAGAGTCCTCGACCACGCCGCCGAAGAGGCCAGCCTGGGATATGGGGGAGTTGAGGAAACGAAATCACTCAGCCTCGCGCACATCAACCAGGTTAGCCAGAGGTGTCTGACCACCTATGTGGACATCACCTGACTCAGGGAGCGTGCGGTCACCTACGTCGCTCGGAGAGCAAGGTCGGTGACGGCAGGCAGCTCAAGGATGAGCCCTGAATCAGCCCTACCCTCGTGCATGTTATTGAACACCCAGGAGGATGGCAATAACACCCAGTGAGGTGGCAGCCTGCCCCGCAGCTCTATAGGTCCCCGCCACCGGAGTAGACAAGAACCTACAGGCATTGGAGGGGTGCTTAAGAGTCGCCACGCCAGGTGGAGGCGCTGTGGGGACACATAAGTGTTGCCACAGAACACTCCACAGGGGGAACCCCAGTGCACCCTAGGCCGCGGCCTCTAGAAGGGCAGAGAAGGCGGAAGAGGCCACTGAGCAGTCGCGAAAAGTCAAGGAGACTTCCACGATCTCATGATCTCTTCATGCACGTCCGGGTAGAATGGATTTGGGTTCGCCACCCCCAAAACCCATCAACAGCCTTAAGTGCTCGGGACATGGCAGAAGGTTCCACACAAGCCCGATACTCGCGGCAGCCCGGGAAGCATAGCTGTGCACTCTGGATCAAACTCGTTATGCTAGCACATCCGAGGACGGCAGCACAGACGAGCCATCATCTCTAGAGGACTCCAGCTCACCTTGTGATGCGGTGATACATGATTTCATCAGCCGGGGGACCGAATGAGACCGCGGGCCCGCGGGCGGGCCGGCGAACTCACCTGGGACCACGCAGGTTGCAATGTGAAAGACGGGGTGTGGACCGAGGAATTTTTCGTCGGTTTAGTTCCAAACCTGCCGTCTTAGGTCACCCTGGCCACCAGCCGAAGTATTATCTCACGTGGAGAAAAATAGATCGGGGTGTGGATGAGGGGACTCTCACTCATTGAGCTCATCGAGTCTCGACCGTTACATTGCGATGGTCACGTTCCCAGTGAGAGAACGTGACACACCCACGAGCGCTGTCTGAGCGCGATCAAAGCCCAAAAACTCAAAACAGCGCTCGCGCCCATCAGCTGAATCTATCAGAATACCACACTCAGAAAAACACGGGCAGATCGTCTTTAGAAAGACGCGTCTTTAAAAAGACGTGCCGCGTGCAGCTCTTTAGTGAGAGGAAAAACTCTGCGGATGTTGAAGCGACCAGGGAGAACACACAGACTGGCAGACCACTGCTCAGCTCGCAGACAATGTGAAACTCACTGGATACCGCCGTCACACCAACACCGGAGAGTTCGCTCGTCTCGAAGAGATGTAGTCACTGAGAAAGCTCAGGATTTGGCTTGTGGAGTGAAGAGATGCTCTTGGCTCCGAAGCGAAAACATGATCTGCTGTTGCAGGTGTCTCTCCTTAAATACCCACGCGGTGGGGCGGAGATACATTATGCAAATTCCGCAGACCCATGGCATTTCATTGCCATAGGCTCGTTTTTTAATACTCGAAGATGATAGGCTTTCTGGCGAAACCCCCATTCACCGTCATCCGACGTAACTCGGAGTGACTACGAAAGGGAACTATAGGGCTGCACGATTTTGGGAATACATTTTAGATTTTTCTGGTTAAAATTATTATTAAATATATATGAACCACGTTTGTTGTGCATTGTTATAGCCTTTGTGTAGGGCTGCATAAAACAATAACAGATAGATAGCAGGCAGCCTATACATTGTTAAAAAGGAACACTTCAGTAACACTACACTAGACAAAAATATATGGATTATCATATGTTACCTCAAACGTTTCCATTCGTTATGTGTCTTACCTTAAAAATCGTTCCCATAATCAAATCGTGTTCTTCTAATTTTTCTGAGGTAAATCCAAGGTGCACATACCAAACACTTCCAAACTCGAGCAGTACTGGAGTCGCTGATTCTTTGTTTAGAGGTGATAAGGGCGGTAACAGCTCTGCGCTCCTCCGCGTGGATCATTTGAATTTGAACAGCTCGCCCGCGTGTGGGCGTGGTCACATTAGAGTTAATGAGCTCGGGCTGAAGAAACTTTACATGTCGTTGCTTTCATCCGAATTACTTAAACAGAGAATATTTGTTTTTGATATGATTTACATCATTTAAAAATGGAGACTTCAAGCTTCGTAAAGACATGTTTAATGTCATAGTGACAAGCGTTTTCTGAGTTATAGGTCATTTTCTGTCGCGTTTCAGAATGAACTTCACATTGAGAGAGACGGGAGAACGCGCATCACGTTTATTTTCTTTATTTTACAAAAAAACACAACATTTTGTTTTTATTATGAGTGTACACAAATAAAAGAAGACAGTTTTGAATGATGTGTAACACTTATATGTAAGATCAAAATCAACAGAGTATTTTGAGTTTGTTTTGCACTGATAAGAAAAAAAGCGAGCATATCACACCGGCGTGATTGCAGAGCCCAATTCATCCCTTATAGTCGCATTTAGCCGAATAGAGCTGGGCGATAACATAGTTTAAATTTTGCGATGATAAAAGCAATTAAAGCAGTTGAGATATGATATATCGCCCTATGCGAGTATACTGTATGTAGGTGGATAAAGCTGGACATATTTATATATTCAACATTATCTAAAAAAAAAACTGGGTGATAGTATAGTTACATTTAGCAAATAAATAAAAAAATCAGGCAGTTGAGATTTGCTACAGTATATATAGTATATATCGTTCCATCTAAGTGAAATTGTTAAATGTTAACAATTAAATTACAATGTCATTCATTTTAAAGACAATCACCTATGAAAATTCTGGAAAAGGCATGCCAGGATTTTTTAACTGCAAACTGCCTCAACTACTTTTGTACTGAAAATACTGTAAGGAAGATCTCCTGAAGAGATAAGGACATCACAGTTTGCAATTTATTTCTTTTATTGTATTTTTTTTTCATAAATGTATTTCCCCTACTAGCAAAAATTTACATTTCTCAATTTAGCACATTACAGTTTTGAGGCCAAACATCAGTAGATTAACCTTTAAGGCATTTTCACACCTTAAGTACTGTACATTTGAACCCTCCCTCAAATGTGCTTGCTCACGCTCTGAACACATTGTGCTTGTAAACCAACCTATTACTCTGACATTTCAGCCCTGGCATGCTTGGCATTTACCAAAGTAGGTTCAGATGTAATGCAGTGAGAGTGTGCGGTATCTAACAGATGAAAGACAGAGAGATTTTGGCTCAAAGGAGACAGTGAGTCAAAGGCTGCTGACATACAGACTTAATTTGGCCTCAGTGTGTTTATCAAATGAATGCCATCTGTATTTGTAAGAAATGATTAGGCCGCAGCACACCAGCAGTCAAGACGGGTCAGCAGTGAAGGGTGAGCGTTGTGACAAGGCACCAGAGGTTTAAGAGAACAACATCAGTATGATGGCAGTCTCAATGCAAATTCACAGAAGGTTGTTATATTGTTGTTTAGGAAGAGGAACAATATACATGCATTCATATTAACCAAAATTAAAGGGCCTTTTAAAGGTGCAGTGTCAGCAGTGGGTGGCATGTCCACTCATGATGGGACATTACAAAAGAGAAAAGCTCATAAGAGTTGTAATGTTGTAATGTTAGCTATAACAGGACAGTTTTGAGTCCCATTGTTTGTATGGAGCGTGTGTGCTGCTGACGACTAACAATTAACTCTTGCTTGTATATACTCTAGTGTATATGTAATTTTTTTTGTTATTCCTTATCGTTTGTTTGTCATCTTCGCTTTATTTTTGATGAAGCAATATTTTGCTTGGCTTCAGCTATAATAAGGAAACATCTATTATTATTACATCATCTTATTATTATTATTTGTATCTTATGTATTTTCCCTTACTCACCTGAAAGCAGAATTTCAGAAAGGAAAGTTAATTGGCGCTCTCACTTATGAACTATCCAATGGCATTTTTAAATCAACTGACAATTAGAAAAAGAAAACTGGTTGGCCAATGGTTAAAATTAAAATAAAATAAAATACAATAATAAATAAAATAAAATACATTTAGATTTAATAATGAGTTATTCGTGTATTATTTTAATCATATAATAATAATAATAAATGTATATTATTTGTAAAACATGCTAATAATAATCGTAATAATGTATTTGTTATTTTACTGTTATGTTTACTGTTATGTTTAACTACTTTTTAAACATTAATTATATTTGCTTAATTAAATGCTTTAAATATTCATATTTAATGTGTCAATTTGAAAGGTAATTTATTTAATTTATTTTTATATTTTTGTTTTTATTTATTTAATTAATTAACAATAATTCCTTTATATTGCAATTGGATCTCCCAATAAATGTTTATTTATTTATTTATTTTATCCAATTTAACCATTGAATCAAAGTAGCACACCCAAAATGTTGTCACCGATTTGAAAAATGCATTAAGAAAATATTTCCCTTCAGCAGAATTAAGAGACCTGAACAGGCTCTATCTATTATTCTAATTATTTCCAGTTGGTTTTAGCCACTCAGGCATGTAGTGTTTATCTGACATCTGCCAAACCCCGATTTGTCCATCAGACTGCCATATGGTAAAACATAAATCATCACTCTAGAGAGAGTATTTTTCTTGGACCGGAGCAGTGGCAGTGAGCTTCAAACCACTCCACTTGACACTTGCATTTTCACATGGTGATTTTAGGCTTGTGTGCAACCACATGGCAAAGAAACTCCTTCATGATGCTTCTGACTAAGTAAGGGTGTTTCTGCCACAGAATAAAAAAAATAATAAGGTAATTTCAACATTTTATCTTACAATTCAGATTTTTTTTGTGTGCAAGTTATAAAATTGGAATTGCAAGAAATAGAATCAGAATTTTTCGATAAAAAGTCGCAATTACCTTTTTTATTTCATAATTCTGAGGCAGAACTTCCATATATATAATGCACTTTTATACCTGTCTTGAAGACTGCAGAATTTTATCTGAACCTTTCCCCGCTCACTTTTGGTGTATTAATTGGTGTACTAATCTTTGTAAGATCAATGAGTGCAGATCATTTCACATAAACCTCCACGCCATCTCTTTTATTAGTGAGTTAAATTTGTCTAATTTGCATGTGAAGGTACCAGTTAGCAAAATGGTACCACATCTGGTATCAAAAACCCAGAGAATTAGGGCTAGCTGCATGTCACCGCAGTGCATTGTGGGTAGCACTACTCATGCTGTGACTGGGAAATTCTCACGATGCACCTGCCAGTCTGTTTGCACAAATCTCTGATGTTTTGACATAATTATTATTTATCTCTTCATATACAGCTAACAACTCAGAAATGCATCATCTGTATGATTGCTCTTCACAGACAGAGATGACTTATTTTTGGCTTGTAGAGCCGTGTCTGAGATGAGGAAGCCGGGGAGGGAGAAAGATCATTATTTTCACACCAGAGAAAGTGCAAAAAGAGAGGACCACCCCTCCCCGGGCTCATCATCAATTCCCCTGCCCAGGTAATTCAATGCAATTTATTGTTAATTCACATCGAAGGAGACTTCTGATTAACGGAGTCCTTGTGGACCACCGAGCTCCTCGCCACTCTCATGGAGCTCCCTTTAATTAGGACACAACAGTCAGCAATACATTTCTCAGAATTTCATTAGTATTCAAGTGGCCTTGATACCCCTTCCCTATTTCGGTCCCAAAGGACAACCAAGCAGCGCTGCAATCTATTGTGTCAAAGTGGGAGAGGGACTACATTCTCCCACATGGGGCCAAATCCTGCCTCAAAATATGGCTTGTGGATATAGTTTCCAGACAGTAAGTATTTAATCGTAATTTAGTGAGTATAGGGATGGGGGAAGACACCCCCCTTAAGAACAATGTGCATTTACTTTATGTTAAGCATGCGCAGGATGATGATGCATAAGTCAATGTGTTATTAAGGGAAATAGAAACATTTGCTAATTTAGATGTTGTAGCACAAAGTGTAAAATTATTATTTGAAGAGGCAATCTTACCCCAATGTCTAAACTTTTACAGAATGAACGCATTACAAGTAAGAGGTAAAGTAGCGCATTACTTAAAAATGTACAACAAAATATCTGATTTACTTTTTCAAATAAGTAACTCAAGTACTTTGTTTTTACATTTATCGACTGACATCTCTCCTGTCCCCATGCTGAGAGAAATCGGGAGTATGTGCAGAGGCATTGTGTGCGATGTGTAAACATCATGGTTACTGTAGTTCTAGACTAAATGCAAGCATGCATTTATTCATCTCATTTGCACAAAAACAAATTCAGTATTCCTCAAAATGAATAAATACAGTAAAACGTCAATTTAGAGTATTATGCAAACCTGCAATAATTAAATGAGTGAAATATTTTTTTCTTTGCCGCTGACCTTCAATGATCCAATTCAACCATACCAATTAATAAAAATTACTTTAGATAAACATCACATGTGTTTTTTTTTGTGTGTTTTTTTATTGTTGAAGAGTGCAATCCAGAATGGCAGCACAGCTGAAAGGCATGAATTTGCATTTCCTTGAGCCTGAGGCTCATTCATTTCACTTTTGGTGTGAAAGGGGCTTTACATTTGACAAAATAAATAAATAAATAAAAACAAAACAAAACAAAAAACAAGCAAGCCCCAGCCCAGGTCAGAAAAAGTAATGCAAAAGTAAAAACTGTAATTTACTCCAAAATCTAACAAAATGTATCCGTCCATGAATCCCTCATTAACAAACACATTGATATTGAACATAATACAACGCCTCTATTTTCAAGAGACTCAAAATTAATCAGCAAAAACAGTTTAGACTTTTTTATAGTTTTAGTTCCCTTTCAAGGGAACTCGCGCTGCAAGGGAACGCTTTGATGTCTTGAAGCACATGTGAAATCAGTCCAATGGTGTGGCGGAACGTCAGAGACGGGTGACGTCATGAACCAGGAAACTATAAAGCCTGCCCAAACAAAGCAGCACTAGCTTCTGTCTTCACAAGTGCTCTGTGTGAAACAGTTTTTTGTCTATCTGGTGTTGTATTGTCACTATGTATATATAAAAAGATGGTGAGTAAGCAGCAGCAGTTCAGATTGTGTGTGCACCCCTGTCCCACGCTATTTAACGGGTGGAGACACACATGTCCTGTGTGTTGCATGTTTGGCTGAGGAGCATGCACAGTCAGCGCTCGAGGGAGCACTGCAAGGTGCTTCCCATGCGGACACTCCGATCCCGCCTGCCGTTCTTTCGCAAGGACGCTCAGGCTCGCGTTCCCCAAGGCTCCCTCACGGGCTGCGATCCTGGAAGGACGCTCGACTCAGGGTCTATGGAGGGACCATCATCTCTCCTGGCACATCAATGGCCTAGAGATGTTGGCGGTATTTCTTGCCCTCAAGAATTTGCCCGCACAGACAACACATCGGTTGTCGCATTTATAAATCATCAGGGGGCTTGTGCTCGTGTCTGCTATGCAAAATGGCGCACCAAATCCTCCTGTAGTCTCAGGGGAAGCTGCTGTCACTCAGAGCAGCTTACATCCCTGGGCTCCAGAATATAGGAGCAGACATCCTGTCGAGGCAGGGGCTGAGGCCCGGGGAATGGAGGCTCCACCCCGAGGTGGTGGAGCAGATATGGAGGGTGTTCAACCAGGCTCAAGTGGATCTGTTTGCGTCTCGAGAGACGTCCTGAGAACTGTTCACTCTGGTTCTCCCTCACGCATCCAGCTCCTCTCGGACTGGATGCAATGGTACAGATGTGACCAAGGCTATGCTTGTATGCTTTTCTCCCGATTTATGGTGCCGTTGGTTTAGATGTTCCCTTAGCGTCAATCGACGCAGCGCGAGTTCCCTTGAAAGGGAACACCTCGGTTACGACTGGAACCTCGGTTCCCTGAAGAGGGTACGAGATGCTGTGTCACCTGCCATATCTCCTATGTGCCTGTAAGCAACTTCCTCAGACCTTAGGAAGCTAGCGCTGCTTTGTTTGGGCAGGCTTTATAGTTTCCTGGTTCATGACGTCACCCGCCTCTGACGTTCCGCCACACCATTGAACTGATTTCACAAGTGCTTCAAGACATCATCACGCAAAGCGTTCCCTTAGCGTCAATCAATGCAGCGTCTCATTCCCTCTTCAGGGAACTGAGGTTACACTCATAACCGAGGCAATATTTATAGACGTTTAGATATTTAAATAAATGACACACTTAAAATAGATAAAACATTCATCAAGTGTTGAGATGAGATCTATGCCGTCTATGATCAATAGAAAAATCAAGGTGGGACGGTCATCTTACCATAGATGTGCATGTGTTGTTTGAACCACTGACAATTTTTAGTCAACAGCACTTCATATTTTCTTTGCATACAAGCTGTCACTATTAGACTATTAGAGTGAGAGACTATTAGAGTGCAGTGAGGGGATTATCATGTGTATGCATATGTGTATTTCACAGACTTTTATACCACTGTCATAAAATACTGTTTCGAGAACCACAGATTTGTAAGACTTTGTGTAACACATAGCACACACATCCCGACAACAACGCCAGCAAACAAAGGCCAAGCTGGTAAAATTGTCTGTCACAAAAAATCATCTGGTGAGTGTTTTTATTTTAAGCCCTATTGCTTGTCCCTGGGATTGACAGGAATGCACACATTACAGTTTTTGTTCATGGCAGTAGTTCAGGGACTGTCTCTGCAGGTAAAAGTTCACAGAATGTGTCAGAGTCATGTGACCACTAACAGAACACTGTCAAACTAGAGACAATAAATCATGTTTGCTATGAGGGGGAAGCTAGAAACATCACTGACATGTATGACCTCTGCAGCCCTCACTGTAATCATGTTGAAGAATACCGGCTGCGCTGTGAGAGCAAATGTAACACCTCTCTTTATCTCGATTGTCTCGAATTTCATATTGGGGCGAAATTCAAAATCTAACTATTGGCTTCTTTTCAATTAATGATTTTGAATTTTAGTTAAATTGGACACACCCAACAGGATGTTGATGAGGAACGGCAAGAGGAATTTAATTAACTGCTAAGTACATTAGTTTACAAGCAACAACACATTAAAATATATGAATATGAATTTAAAATGAACTATTTTTTCTTTTTTGGGTGGAATATTTTCTCTCAATTGATTAGACAATTTGAAATAAGTTCAATACTGTCGCAGCAATTAACATTAACAACTTTTAATGTTGTTGTTATTATTATTATTGTTTTTATTGAAAAGAATTTATATTGAAATAAAACATTATACAGGGTCGGTGCTAATTGCAGAGTAGGAAATTGCCTAGGGCCTCGGTGCCTCCATAACCGTCACATTCCCCTATTCACTAGCCCACCAATCAAGACGGACAGCAAAATACTAGGCTTTTTGTCCATTGGATGTAGATGAATTGACACTCACCTGTAATTAAACCAATTAATGTCATAGTTTCAAAATGGGTCCCACCTTCTGAATGTATGAAAAGGTAGGGTACGAAAATGCAAAAACACAACTTTTCAGCAGCTGACTGACTTCAGTTTAAAGGAGCTGTATGTAAGATTGTGGCCAAAACTAGTACTGCAATCACTTTCAAATTACTGTAGAGTGGTGTATCCCCTCCCCCTCCTCCCTGACTCGAGGTTGCCAGATCGGCTGCAGGATCCAGCAGGAACGTGACGAGCTGCAGCTGTGGTAACTAGAGCAGAGCTGGCAACCCGGATGCCGCAACACTACTGACTTCGTGATTGGTAGATAGGTGGAGGGTGGAGCATCAGACCAAAACACAACATGACAACATCAACATCAGTTGAGGGCTGCAACTGCACTTTTTAAATGACAATATCCTGGCCAGACTACTGTTGTCAGTGTTATAAGTATTTGAAATGTACATGATTTCTTAATGTCTAGTGACATTTCAGGGCCATTTTATGATTAATTGAAATAAATTTCTTACATACAGCTCCTTTAAGTCATTGAATTGACTTCAGCGAAAGGCTAAGCAGGCACGTAAAGAAGTGCAGCTCGTAATGTAGGTGTGCAAGTTGTCTTCGTCTATTTTGGAGTGATTGTAATGTATTCCAAAAATAAACTTGATCTGTCAATCTGCATCATTTCAGAATATATCTTTTGCTGGTTTGTTATGAGTTTAAAAGAGCACGAGCGCAGACACGTACATTCGTACAATGAATGGCATTGCGTCGGGAGCTGACTAGCAAAATACTAAAGTAAAAGAAAAGAAGTTTGTATTTAAACTTAAAGAGCAAACATACGACAACATTTTAATGTTTCAAAAAAGTACCTCAGCTGTAGTACATCATCTTCTAAATTCTGCTGATGATTACATTACTGCTCCAACATACATTTTGCCTAGGGCCTCCAAATGTTTAGAACCGGCCCTGAAACATTATAAAATATCCACCACAATGTGAGTTGAACATTATTAAAAAATAATAAATCAAATTATGGGGTCAATTAGAGAGTTCTTGGAAAGGAAGTGCTATTCCACCATGGTTCACAAAATCCTGAAGTTAATAAATATGATGAAAAATAAACTACCATTCAAAGGTTTTTTAATGTTTTGAAAATTCTGCTCACCAAGGCTGCATTTATATGGTTGAAAATACACAAAAAAATGTTTTATTTAAGTTTGTCTGTGGAGGCGTCATCATCTCTCTTGGCACTTAATTGCCTGGTGATGGTGGCTCAGGCTCTACATCCCTGGGCACCAAATTCGGGGAGCAGACATCCTAATGAGGCAGGGGCTGAGGCCTGGGGAATGGAGACTCCCTCCTGAGATGGTGGAGCTTATATGGAGGGAAGTCGGTCAGGCGGAAGTGAATCTATTTGAGTCTCAGTGAACAACACACTGGTTCTTCCTCTCGTATCCAGCCCCTTTGGGTTGGATGCCATGGTGCAGACTTGGCCGAGGCTGCATCTGTACACGGTTTCCCAGATCATTCTACTGGAGAGCAGAGTTATGATGTGGGTTTGGCCTCTGAGGGGGCCAAACTCATAGACTCAGGTCTCTTAACTAAGGTTGTTGAGGAAAAAGGAACAAGGAAACTGGCAGAAATCATCAGCTGGATCCAGTTAACTGCCCCCTTGGTACAGTGCTGGAAATCCTGCAGGATAGATTTTTTTGCAGGGTTATCCCCTCCATTCTAAAGGTTTTCGTGGCGGCCTAGCTGCTTACCTCGCACCTTTGGGTGGTGTCTTTGGGGAGAAACCTGTTGGTACCTTGTTTTCTCCCTACTCATGCGGCAGGCTTGTCCTTTCCGCACACATTCTTCAGGTTTTATAACCTAGATTTGGGCTTCACCCCCGGGTCTCAGGCGCTTCTGTCTTCGTTGTGGTCGCCTGATTTCACACAAGACAGGCACTGGTCTAAATGTTCCCACAGCGTCATTCTCAACACAGCACGAGTTCACTTGACAGGGAACGTCTCTGTAACGACTGTAACCTTGGTTCTCTGAAAAGGGAACAAGACGCTGCGACGCCCTGCCATACTTCCGCATGTGATCGACTTGCTTCGGTCTATCAGAAGCTGACATTGTTTGGTCTGGGTGCGCTTTATAGCTTCCTGGTTATGATGTTCAGTCATGTGATTGGACTGATTTCACACGTGCTTCATGACGCTATAACAGTCACAAGCCTGTTATAGGGCCTGTTCTCTTCCTCACCACTAGGGTATTTGTGTATAAATCATGTCATATGGTAGAATGAGTGAGTGCAGCGTGCAAAAGCTGAAGCAACAGCTGTGTCCCAATGTGAAGGCTGCATCCTCCAAAGGCCGTATTTAAAGGCCGGTTGGCCGTATTTGAAGGCCGATTGCGTCATAACGGCGCGACGAAGGACGTCCCAATTCAAAGGCTGCACCCTCCCAAGGTCACATTTAAATGTAAGTGTTATGTTTTCATTTACTCAAATAGCTAGAGAAACCAGAGTTAAAACCCACAAGTTTTTCTTTCTTATTCATCTTAACTCATTCGTCACTATTGCTTCATTTGTCATGTGGTTTGAGGCAAAACTTGTGCTAATATTAGTTTAATAATTGTTTCAGGTAACAAGGAGCAGACGGCTCAATTTATTCAATTGCGGTCTGAAAATGACCATTTCTTTACGAGGGTGAAAAACTCCACCAGCGTAAGACAACAACCTATTTGCAATATTTGCACTAGTCTGTCTCACTTGTGTAGCCTATTATAAAAAAAATTTTAATGGCAATGGGGTTTCACTTTTATGTGTTTTTGTAGTGCTGTCATGCAAGCTAAGTCTACAAAGGTTTTAACCAAATTTGAGTACCCAGAAATATGATTTCTGAAGTATTTTGTAATCATATCCTGATGTGTCATATTTTGTAATTTTAAGGTTGCACTAATGTTAAGATTGCACTCCTGTCTTAATATTTTTCATAAGTGGTTCCCTTTTGTTTTGTTTTAGCATAATTCTGGAGAAAATGGACCTGCCTTAGGATTGCAGGTGTCCTGGGACAGGTGAGGGTGTGAGTGGGAAACTGCTGAAACTTGGCCCTGGTTTGTCCTCATGGATAAAGTGTTGGGACAGAGGCACTGTCCTCAATCCCTGAGGACAGACCAGGGCCGAGTTCAGCTGTGTGCAACCAAGAAGAAGACGAGCCAGCAGAACCAGCATCAGCACCAGCAGGAGAACCAGCACCACAAAGAAGGCGAGACGGAGAGGACGAGTTTTGGGACTTGATTAGAGAAGACATGGGGCTGCAGAGGCGAGGAGAGTAGGAAGAGGATGTACAGGCTGTTTTCTCTTCTTGAAAGAATGATTGAGAATTTTTTTATTTACATATATATATTCTTGTTTAACTTTTTTTTCACTTATATTTGTAAGGAAAAAATAATTTCTGTACATTATTTCTTTATTATTCATTATTTCATTATTTTATGCAACTTTAAATGTGTAAATAAAAGAGAATTCATGGCTCTGGACATTGTTTTTTTTTGTAATGGTCTCTGAGTGTTTGCAAGGTTGATACATTTAAACTATATACTTTTGTGTAGTTTCATGTAAAACAATGCGTAGTGTTGCTGTCCTGTGAGGGAAAAAAGTAGGCTACTTCACATTTGTACATGAATACTTAACGAAGCATGTAGTTCCTTACATTCCACCACTGATTATTTTGAAAATTAAAGTAGCAAAATGTAGGTCTTTTGTCACAATATTAACAAATTGTTGCTAACTACAGCTGTGTCCCATATCAAAGTGCGCATCTAAAGCGCTCGGACCGGTCTAGCTTACGGATTGTTCTTGTCGCCTAGCAACTGTGACTGACAGCTGCCGATGATGAGCGGGAGTAACATTGCACTGGACTTTTTTATATTCAACTGGTTTTAAATATTCAAATAGGGTTGAAAACCTGTGTAAATATATTCAACATGGTCCATTTCTGTACATAATAAAAGAATACACTAGCCTACAAAATCGCATCAAGGTAGCCCACGATATAAGTGAACATTTAAATATACTGTATATATATACATATATATGTGCCTATGTATGTTTTCTTTTCTTTTCATATTTCATTACATTATTTACGTAAGTTAACACCCAATACTTGAACAGTTTAAAGTGTAATTTTTTTATGGACGCAGTCTCTGAATAGGTACACAGTAAACCAGCTCTGGGCTAAGCCGAAAATACATGACTCGGCGGCGCCGGGGCTGAAACATACTACCATGTCTTCCAGTAAAATATAAAACAAAAAAATGGCAATAGCCAATTCTGTCTCCATAGCTGTTTACTCAATATCAAATGAATTATGTACTCCGCACCGTTGCTTGGCGCCAGGAGCGGTAATAGGGAACACCTGGTTGCGCAATTAGAAAATCCTATGAAGGCTACATGGTGCGTCCTTCGAAGGACGAATAGGCTGCATCCTTCGAAGTACACGGCCTTCGAAGGATGCAGCCTTCACATTGGGACACAGCTATAGCCTTGCCATGTGCTCGTTGAGGCCTTGTTGAGAAACATTTGTTTTATGCTCAACTGAAAGTAAGTAATGTTATATTTGTGTATGAAATAAATGTCTAACTTATTTCTTGCATTTTGTTTTGGAAGTGTTTGAACTATATTATTTGTTTGGTATTGTATGGCTTCTTTTGATTTTTGTAGAAGGACTTTTTTATGTTTTCTGGAGGATTATGGTTTGTGTGGGGAAGTTTCATGATTTCATTTGTGCCAAAAAGCTCTTCAACCCATCATTCGACTATCACCTTTATACGGATCTTCCATGAACTTTGATATTGAGTATAGGCAAATGGATTAATACTGACAGTTATCCTGGAGGATATACTGGGCATTTGAGACCTCGAATGGAATTCAGATAAGACTTTATTCATTTTTTTCCACTTAATTCATCACCCACGGACATTGGTCTTTCTTGAACTCTATCTACCTATTTTCTTTTTTGTTGTTGTTTTTGTTTGTTTGTTTGTTTTGGTGTGAATAATTTGGACGAAAGGTTGAAATTAAGTGACTATTACTATTCTTTGCTTGGATGTTTTTTACTAAATATAAACTACCAATATTTTGCATTCAATAAGAGTCTGATTATGTTTATGTTTTGTTAAACTATGTTATTGCATGCAGGTTTCCTTTTAAAAGTTATATGACTGGTTTTGGGTTTAGTTAAATCTGAAGTGGTTACAACGCATTCACACAGCGTCATTCTCGATGCAGCATCTCATTCCCTTTTCAGAGAACCAAGGTTACAGTGTTAACTGAGATGCTTTCTACTTGAATGTATGTTCCTGTGATGGCAAAGCTTAATTTTCAGCATCATTACTCCAGTCTTCAGTGTCACATGAATCTTCAGAAATCATTCTAATATGCTGCTCTATAAACATTTCTTATGTGATGTAGAAAACAGTTTTTACTGCTTAATATTTTTGTGAAACCAGTGTTCTTTGATGAATTCGAAAGAACAGCATTTATTCAGAAATCTTTTGTAACATTATAAATGCCTTCTGTCACTTTTGATAAATTTAATGTTGTCCTTATAATAAATACTAAACATATTCATTTATTTCTAAAGAAAAAATATATATATATTACTGACCCTAACTACTGTGTATATAAAATATACTTTGGAATTCTAATTTGAATTGCAAATGTGTCTCCTGTTTGTTTTTCCAAATTAGTTCAATATGCGGAACTGAATTTAAAGACTTTTATTGGAATTAAATTGGCACACAAGGATGTCTCATGTTATATTTACATCCGTTCAAACACATCTTTCCCATCCAGTCACTGCTTTATATATATTCAGCACATTCATAATATAAATAGATTTAGGTGTCAGAGGAACAGATTACTTGTGGCAGAAGTGCTTAACTCAGCTCATGGTCATTTACATCGTGACTGTGATCAAACACACCTGAAGCACTTAATCAAAGTCTTTGAAGATTTTATACAGGAATAAATGTTAGAACAGACTTGTAACTAAACTCTAGATCTTTAGGAAAGTTACATTGTGTGCTGTGTGGTCAGTGATGAACTGAAGCTGCCATTCATACCAGTGATTATGTATAATCAATTCTATTCAACATACAATTCTGAACTCTGAAACGAACACGAGGCAGTAAAACGACAACAGCTTGTACTGTATTCTCTTTCACACAAATTATGGTTACAAGGCAGATTATTGATTAATAAAGACTTACTTTTGCACAGTTATGACCTCAAAAGCCTTTTACCATAGCTAACTTTTACCAAAACTAATACATTTTGGTGCTTGCATTACATATCCAGCTGCGTAAATATGGATTTCCTGACAGTAAACTTGCTCTATGGCTCACCTGGTACAGCACTACACTTACGATGTGAAGCATTCGAGTACGAGTTCTGTGAAACACAAGTCACGATAAAAGAACTGAAAGTCTTGAAGCAAGATAAAATTGTATGGTTACTTCAGCAAATGCCTTTTTCTCTTACATTTGCTTTAGTTGAGACTATCAATTAGCTTTATACCTTTTAGAGCCACTTGCGATACAACTTATGATACGTACAATATCTAAAGTAATAAAATATTTCCAGACTGACATTCATCTGGTTCGGATAAAACTGAACATGATTTTAGAGCCAATCACTGGACATTTCACTGTAAAAGTGTTGTGAAGTGTGCAAGAAGCAACGTAATATCATTTTGCAGATATATTGCCACAGGCATGTACATTTCCATTTCTGGGATACAAAAACTCTACTTTCATGTTTTCAAAAGAGCTGTCAGATGTTTTCAAATGTACATGTTTAAATTTTAAAAGGAAGCATTTACAGCTTTACTAATGGTTTCCTATTTACAACATCAGTACCCCTGCTGATGTAATGATGTGTAAAACCGAGAGAATTAGGTGATTTAACCCAGTTTAAGAGATGAGTGAAAACCAAATGCAGTCTGGCTTACCCGTCTTTGAGTTTTCCTCAAGGTTATGGACGTCACATGAGACCTGTTAATGAGTCAACAAACATTAGCAAGACAAAAGTAACATTTAACACGGAATTGTCTCAGTGATAAAAAACGTTCAGTATTTTCTTTTAATGGTGCAGCGCTGGCCTAATGCATCAATCTGACCCACTAGCCAGTAAAATTATCTGGACTTTTGCCCATGTGTTTAATCCCATGGCGTCAATATACAGATTTGTCGCGCTACATACGTAACATCCTCAGGCGAGAATCTCTCTCATTTAGTGCCGTGTGTTCACGCTGTGACTGTAGGCTATCTATTACTGACTTGCGGTGGAAGCTCTCCACCTCCTGTGAGGAGCTGCATTTGGTCGAACGCACCACTGAAACATCCTGCTGCTCAGCTGACTGGGAAAAACCACATGAAATTTAGCTATAACAAGGTTTAGAGGGGATTGCAAAGGGCAAAAGTGGAAAATATGTGAAAAAGTAAACATCTCCAAAGTATTCATAAATCATATGTTAGCACATTTCAACTTTAAAAGGCTTAATATGCAGATTTTATGTTATGCCATAAAAACATGCTGCCTATGATATATTAGTAAGTAATTGTGGTTAAAATTGTATATTTACATGGTCGAGATGTCTTGGGAGTTCACTGGCATCAATTATAACCAACCACATTAATTATGAATATCATGAATTTATAATGTAATGAAGTGTTTTAACCCACTCCAGATATTCAGTTTGTAATTAATGAAATTATAATCTGTGCTGGGTCCAAAGGATTTCTCTTCATTGCTACAAAAGAGGGGCAAAGGTTTAATTTAACTTATTACACGGCTCTCTGAAATGCTTGATTCTGATTGGTCAGTCGCAAGATTCCAAGGTCAGTTATTCCTCGATAAGGACCGTTGCCAATAGCATGACCGCTCAATCTGGGTGTCTGAGGGTGCCGCTTCTTTCATGTCTCTCATATGACACATGTCCGTGTCATTATTTATGTAGAGAAAAACTGTGTAGTAAGTGATATGACTGTATATTATCCCTTAAATGTCCATCTGGTTTGAACTTGCTTGTTTGTCTAGGCTCAAAGCTGCTTGCTAGGCCTTTAACAAGCTAATAAAATATTTCAACTCAAATCAATATTTTAGGTCAAATTATGTTCTTCTGTGCCAAGTAGCCATTTAATAAGCAGAATAGCCAACATCCAGTCAGTTGTTATTGCAAAATAAACCCTGAATGTTCATTATTCCTTACATATCAAACAGCATAAAGTCTAAAGGCTATTTGATGACAAAAAAAAAGTCTCTTTCTTAGTTTGCAGGGTAAAAGTTGCACAGAGACATACCCAGCCGTGACAGCTAAGTGCAATGTGTAATTTGAATAATTAAACATTACTTGAGGCTAGCATGCTGAGCACATCTCCTGCCTAGATGTGATCTCTCTGTGAGAGGGCCCCCCCTGGAGGAAGGAGTAGTATCAGAAGAGTTTTACAGTCCCTAAAGCCAAGAGAAATCCAGATAATGTCCTTTTGTGGTGAGCATACAGCCTCATGATATGAGGAAACAAAAAGCCTCATGAAACAATCTCAGTGGCTGAAAATATCTCTCTGCATGGATCCAGCAATGAAACTATTTGAGTATGAAGAGGTTTTTAATTCCATACAATGCTTCATGTTGTTGCGCTCTCTTTTTAAGGAAAGTGCCTCTTGTAACAGGTCACCAGCAGAAGGTTTGTGATGTTTTCAAATGTTCACCACCATTGGTAGAAATCTGCTTAGAGACTAAGATGGATTCCCCATGGAGCCGGGCCTGATGTCCAGCATGCTTAAACACATGAAATATAATACTATTCTGATATGTGACAACATTAATTTTCACTAGTGTTGCGAGATTGCATATCAAGCACTGCATATTTCATGTGTCTACTGTATGTTTAGTTTTGAATAGGTTTATTAAATAAAACATATTTAAAAGTTTAAAACTAATTAAAACTAATTTAAAACTAATTAAAAGTCATTTTTACATTATAGTCATTGCATGAGTAATTCTCATGACCAATAAGTATCTAATGTAGAATAATTTCCTTACTATATTATTAGTATTTCAAATAAAAAATCCAGCATCTTAAATATGAACATGAAAGTGTTGTATAACTGTTGTGTATAGCCGATTCTTTTTTCTTTTTGTCCAATTTCATAACACTAAGAAATTTACAATGCACAAAGAAAAATTCCCATTCAAAAGTTTGGAGTAAGTTCTGTTTGTTTAATGTTCTTTTGCTCACCAAGGCTGCATTTTTTTTTTCCAAAATACAGTAAAAACAGTGATATTGTGAGATATTATTGCAATTTAAAATGGTTTGTATTTAATATATTTTAATATATTTAAAAATATATATTTGCGTCTCGAGCACGTGTGTAAACTAGTCCAATGGCAAGACGGAACATCACAGGCGGGTGATGTCACGACCAGAGAAGAAAAAAAGCACATCCAGAATGACCAACTTTAGCTTCTTTGCCTCAGCAAGCGATATGTGTTCGTACTGTTTGTCTTATTTATTGTTGTCTGTCCCAATAAAGTGCAGTACATATGAGAGAAAAATAGCAAATAAGCAGGCATTCAAATCATGTGATCCTCCATGCCCTCATTTCCTTAAGGGTGGCGATACATACGATTTGTGTGTTATGTTTGGGAGCGGAGCATGCTCTTTCAGCCTTCGAGGGGGCTGACTGCGAGCATTGTTCACACGCTCCGCTCCAGTCTGTCACTCTTTGAGGACAGTGTTCAGGCTCGCGTTCCCTGCAGTTCTGGCCCTGCTGCTGCCGAGGCAGCACGGAAGCTGAGATCATGGTGTTTGCTAATGGATCTCTCAGAGGAGTTAGAGACGGGCGCCGCCCTTTTTCTGCCTTTACCCGGGGGATCCAGCGCTCTCTCTCTGGGATCGGAAGCCCACGATGCGGCTTCTTCTGCCCAGGGGGATAGCCCGGTGCTTCAGCTATCCAGTTCTGAGGAGGGTGATGTGTTGAGCACCGAGGCTGGGAATGTAGAGGATTCGACACCCATATCCCCAGCATATGAGGAGCTGGTGAAGGTCATACTCGTGCTGTGTCAAGTTAAACATTGATTGGCCAGCCGAGAAACAGGGTGCTCGTCCAAAAAGAAAACTGGATGAGCGCTTTGTCACCAAACAAGACACCTCCACCACAGGGACTTTCTTTCCATTCTTTCCTGACCTCCACAAAGAATTATCGAGGTCATGGAACAAGCCTCGTACCGTCTTTTCAGCCCCCAAGTGCATGTTAATTCAGATATTAGGGTGCTGAAAGATATGGCTATGGAGCAATGCCTATAAGCTGGAAGCGACGGTTGTAAGCTATCGGTCCCCTTGCTCAGCATTGTCCCTGAAGACCCCGGCGCTTCCCACTAAGCCATTACGAACATTGGCGCTAGTGGGTAAAGCGTACACGGCGGCAGGTCAGGCTGGCACATGTCTACACACAATGTCCATTCTGCAGGCATACCAGGCTGATCTGTTGCTGAGGGACCTGGACGATGATGAGGCCTTAATTTCGGGCGTCTCCCTTCAAGATGTTTGTGATGCGGTGGGCTGGTCCTCTCCACTCACATTCGTGAGGTTCTTCAACCTGGACCTGGGCGCTAACCCAGGTTCCCTTTCGTTAGGGAACTCCTACGTCTCGTCGGAGGATTTTCCAACGAATTGGGATCACGCTAGGGAGACCAATTGCCTTCGAGTGAATTAAAACGAGCCAATGAATATTGGCATGCAAGACTTGCATTCCGCGCCCCGCCTGCCAGTGCGGGTATAAAGCGGAAGCAAGCGCACACACATATGCTTTTAGCTTCGGAGCCGACCGGTGGTGTCCTCTGAGTGGATGAGCTTCAAGATTAATAATTTATCTTCACGCTCAACGAGTCTGCTGTTTTCTCCGAGACCTCTCTGTGTTGGTGTGGTCTTCGCGATCTCCCGGGGACCAGCTGCTGCTTCACGCGATCTGCTGTTGTTTCAAAGAGCTGTAGTCACAGCTGGTATTCGGTTGAGTGCGCACAGCGGGCTTGCAGTTTCCCCGCTGTGTTGCCGCGTATATCCCTGTGTGCTTCAGCACAATAAGAGAGCGTTTTCTGTGAAAAGAGCAACACGGGTGAAGATCACGTCCTTTTCAGGATAACGTTTCACCCGTGTGTTTCTGGATGCGGTCGTTTCCTGTCCTCATTTGACGGCCATGATCACTGTTTCACGTGCCTGGGCTTAAGCATGATGAGACTGCGTTCGTGGGTGGTTTGTTCTCTCATGAGAGCTTGACCACGTCGGTGCGTTGTTCGTCTCCCCTTTCTCATAAGGGCTTGAGCCGCTCAGCGTGCCGTGTGCCGTCGAGCTGCCGGCTGACAGCGCGGGTTGTCACGGCAACCCAGCGCGCGTCATTCGGCGCTCTAGATGTGCGCCTTTGACTGTTTCCCGATCTAGTTCCTCTTCTGGTGGCCAACGGTGGAGGGCTATTTTGGGCTAATGGCATTGGTGATTAGAGGATTACAGTGAGCGTTCTCTGACGAGACCATCTCCTCGGAACCCTCACTCCTCTAGCGCATCGCAAACATGCTGAGACTGTTCGTGGGTGGTTTAAGCTCTCTTACGAGAGCATGACCACGTCGGCACGTTGTTCGCTTGCCTTTCTAAAAACGGGGGGTTGAGCGCTCAGCGTGCCGTGTGCCATCAAAGTATGGCCACGTTCACTGTTTTGAATGCCTGGCAGCTTTCGGGTGGAATCTCTGGTCCTTCTCATGAGGGACCGGCTATTTCATTCAGGGCTCCAGGGGAGGATCAGATGTCGATCGCTGCATCGGAGAGAGGGCTGTTACACTCTGGAAATTATGACGCTGAGTTCCCACTGTAATGGTGTGTGTGCTCGTGCTGAATCGGATTCAGACTTGACAGCCACACTTCCCGGGCTACCCTGGGGGCGCAGTGCAACGCTGCCGCTGTCGCTGGCCAAGGCGCTCAGATGCCAGTGTCGCCGCTACGGCCTCGTCACTCTCATCTGTCGCCGGGCAAGGAGGCGCGTAAGCCAGGACTCGCCGCCCCCCAGCCTCGCTGCTCCTTTCCCCTCCTGCCTCGGGACAGTCAGCAGTCGAACGCTCCAGAGAAAGATGGGCCTTCCCTGCTGTTTGCACCCGGTGGAGGCAGGTAAGTGTTGCACCACACACACAGACCCCACCTTCGGCCACAGCAATGCCTCCGAGAGTGGGTCCCTGCCTTCCACCTCGCTGCCCCTCCGCGGGTACGCCGGTGGTCCGAGTGGGCTCGTTGGTTCAGTCTCTCGAAGCCGGGCGCTTCCGAGACCGTCCAGGTGGCTCATTCGCACCATCCGGTTCGGCTATGCAATTCAGTTTGCCCATCGGCCTCCCAGGTACAGGGGTGTCCTCTTCACCAAGTGCGGAGTGGCAACGCCCTTGTCCTGAGGAAAGAGACCGTTGCCCAGCTGGCGAAGGACACGATCGAGCCGGTCCCTCCAGCCGAGATGAGGTCTGGGTTCTACAGCCCTTACTTCATTGTACCCAAGAAAGGCGGTGGGTTACAATCAATCCTGGATCTGCGTGTTTTGAATCGGGCCCTTCACAAGCTCCCGTTCAAGATGCTTACGCAGAAATGCATCTTCGAGTGCATCCGTCCCCAGGATTGGTTTGCAGCGATCGACCTGAAGGACGTGTACTTTCATGTCTCGATTCTGCCTCGACACAGACCGTTTCTTCGGTTTGCGTTCGAGGGTTGGGCATATCAGTACAAGGTCCTACCCTTCGGCTTGGCCCTGTCGCCCCGCGTCTTCACGAAAGTCGTGGAGGCGGCCATTGTTCCCATGAGAGAACATGGCGTTCGCATTCTCAACTATCTCGACGACTGGCTTATAATAGCTCACTCGCGAGATGTGTTGTACGAACACAGGGACATGGTGCTCCGGCACCTCAGCCGTCTGGGACTTCAGGTCAACCGGGACAAGAGCAAACTCTGCCCCACACAGAGGATCTCTTATCTCGGCATGGAGTTGGACTCGGTCGGCCAGACTGCGCGCCTCACAGAGGAGCGCGTCCAGTCAGTGCTCAACTGCCTCAAGTCTTTTCAGGGCAGGTCAGCGGTTCCACTGAAACAGTTTCAGAGGCTCCTGGGGCATATGGCAGCCGCGGTAACGCCGCTCGGCCTGCTGCATATGAGACCGCTTCAGCGCTGGCTTCACGATCGAGTCCCGAGATGGGCGTGGCAGAGCGGCACGTTCCGGGTCAACATTACCCCGCACTGTTGCCATACCTTCGGTCCTTGGTCGGACCCTGCGTTTCTACGGGCCGGAGTGCCCTTAGTCCAGGTGTCCAGGCACGCTGTGGTTTTCACAGATGCCTCTGCCAACGGATGGGGGGCCATGTACAACGGGCATGCAGTTTCAGGTCTGTGGACGGGGCCTCATCTGCATTGGCACATCAACGGCCTAGAGTTGCAAGCAGTACGCTTGGCCTTGTGCCGCCTCAAGGGGCCTTCTGCACAAGCATGTACTGGTCCGTACGGACAGCACTGCGACCGTTGCGTACATCAACCATCAAGGTGGTCTACGCTCATTGACTACCTCAAGGACTGCCGTATGTTTCACTACCCTACGGGTTAGTACATACGTGTATTCCAGTGCCTCCCTTCGGGCGGGCAGGGGCTCCGCAGTGTCCCCTCCTACGGGGCACGCTTCCCCAGTGTTATCCAAAGTCCACTGAGCGGGTCTTGCGGAACAGCAGTGTGACTCTTCCTAGCTAGCTCCCGCCGTAAAGAAAACTAAGAAACTGCTTAGGCGGGTAGCTAGGCTGGGCGCTGGAAGGGGCCAGCACCATGGCGTTTTATTAGGGATCCCAATTCGTTGGAAACTCCTCCGACGAGACGTAGGAGTTCCCTAACGAAAGGGAACGTCTCGGTTACGTATGGTAACCCTCGTTCCCTGAGTAGGGAACGGAGACGTCTCGTCCCGTCGCCATGCTTGCTGTACCTTCGTGGAGGACTGGACACCGTCCGGCTCCTCAGCGTAAAGCATATGTGTGTGCGCTCGCTTCCGCTTTATACCCGCACTGGCAGACGGGGCGCGGAATGCAAGTCTTGCATGCCAATATTCATTGGCTCGTTTTAATTCACTCGAAGGCAATTGGTCTCCCTAGCGTGATCCCAATTCGTTGGAAACTCCTCCGACGAGATGTCTCCGTTCCCTACTCAGGGAACGAGGGTTACCATACGTAACTGAGACGTTCACAGGTGCTCATATCTTAGTTGTGCTCTCAGTATTCACACGGACAGGCACTTGTAAGCATGGCGTTTGGGCATTGTCGTTCCCAAAGCGTCCTTGAAGCAGCGCGAGTTCCCTCGAAAGGGAACGTCTCAGGTTATAACTGTAACCCTTGTTTCCTTCATCCCTGTGATCGACTTGCTTCGGCTAATTGAAGCTAACGCCGGTCATTCATGATGTGTTTTTATGCTTTCCTGGTCGTGACGTCACCCGCCCGTGACGTTCTGTCTCGCCATTGGACTATTTAACACACAGGCTTCAGACGCAATCATGCAGAGGCGTTCCCAAAGTGTCCACGACGCAGCGTCTCTTTCCCTTCTCAGGGAGCAAATGTTACAGTCGTAACCTGAGACGATTTTCAGCATTCAGCACATGATCCTTCTGAAACAGCCATGCTGTTAATATTTTTGTGGAAACCGTGATTTCTTTTTCAGGATTCTTTGATGAGTAGAAAGTTCAGAAAGAACAGCATTTATTTGAAATACAAATCTGTTGAAACATTATAAATGTCTTTCTTGCTGACACCAAACTTTTGAACAGTAATGTGTTTCAGGCAAATCATGAGATGATTATAAAATACTTATCACCTGGTACAAGAGAGGCATCATTCTCACAGGATGTCTATAGTCAATAATAGCATATCCATAGAAATATGACTTCTCAAAATAATTGTTTATAATGTTTTCTTTACCATAAATTTAGAACAGCCTGTCAATCATGTCTTGAGAAAGAGTAAAGATTCAGATAATCTTTTGTTATCAACCTGTGTAGTGTGAGGTACACATCTCCTGAGGGAAGTCTAAATACCTGAACAAACTCACAAGCTCAAGCAGAGCTTACATAAGAAAATAGATAGAAAGGAGCAAATAATTGGTCTGGAAAAAAGCCCAGTGCAAGTGTGAAAAGAACAAATAAAAGTTTCATCCCACATTTGCACAAAGGAGATGAAAACATTGATCTGGAGAATGATGATGAACCTGAGTGCAATCCTCTCACCATCATCTGTGTTTCATAATGATTGCTATATTTTCTTTATCCCTGTAATTCCACTGTGTATGAATCATATCTGAGATGCGGTTTGCTCTTCTGGTTTCCTGCTTCCATTTGTCACTGCCTGTCTTGCATTAAGATAAGCATAATGTTCCAATGGAATAGCTGCATGCTGGACAGTATGTAATGAATCTTAAAAAAAAAAAAAATGTGGGTTACATTTTATTTCGATGGTCCACTTTAGACATTCTACTACCCAAGTAACTTTGCAACAGTACATGTCAACTATTGCTCAGAGGATTGTAATTAGGCAATCATAAATCAAATAACCATTTCTGAGCCTCTAAGCAAACTGCCTCTTAACAAGATGGTTAAAGTACTGAGACAAATGCTTAGGATCTCTCAGGACTTGTTTCTATCATCCTGAGAGGATATAAATGACTCTGTGCATCGTTTCATCAGATTTCACTGGAGAAACAAAAAGGCTTATTGTCATTTATCACTCTCCACATCGCCTGGCTTTCAGTCACCTCTCTTCTCACCTTTAATAATACCGCACCAGTAAAAATAATCCACACTCTACACGTGCAGTCCGTTTACATCGGATGCATATTTCATAGCATCTAAAGTAAGAATCTATTTTATCTATTTTACTGCTTTCTATTTTATAGCGCTTTAGAGTTTTCTTGTCCTTAGTAACTTTGATGTTAAAATGGTTCACTCAAATTAAAAATATTCCTTAAAAATATCAATTGTTATTTATATCACGAAACCAAACTGATGTTTTTTTGTAATTAAAGTTGTAATGTTTTAATATGTTTGATAAATTATTAAATTCACAGCGTTTAAAGATGAAAGTCATGTTAGTTTGTTTTATTTTATCTCAGTATTGCAATTAAGTTTATAATTCAGTTTGAGTGGATTTTTTTTGTCATGTCCCCAGGCATCAAAACTGGCAATTTATTAGGAAATTATGTTTCATAAAAATTAAAATGTAATGCAGACATACAATGACTTAAATACATATTTTCTATGACAATTTCATTTAGAATTGTTTTTAAAATAAATGGCATAAATTAAAAAATTAAAATAAATTATATATATATATATATATATATATATATATATATATATATATATATATATATATATATATATATATATATATATATATATATATGGTAAAACAACTGTCCTGATATCATAATGAAAAAGAAAATTATTCAAAGAATAAAATTCTTGAAAAGAAGCCTTTAGACTTTATTTTATTATTATTATTTTTAATTGTCTAACTTTTGAATTGGTACTTGAAATAGTGCTTTTTTCAAAAGTCTTTTAAATTAGTACTTCATGCGTGTAGAACACCAAGAACGTGACAAAACAACCGACCCTCAAATGAGTAAAAATATGAAGTGTTACTTACAGAACGTTCGCACGCTGGAGGAACTTGTAGAGGACATCCCGGAGGTCTACAGTGAGGTGCACTGGGATGATGAAAGCATCTCCGACTCCCCAGGACCTTTAACACCTTCGGCAGCCATCTCTCAGCCTGGTCCAGATATAGGACACATCGTCCCAGCCCAGAGGGCCCCGGACAAACCAGAGAGATTGTTTGCCGTGGGCCATAAGACATCACCCATGCCCACCACGTCAGCAGCAACTGTAGACCACAAGCTAATGCCCTCTCCATCCCAGGAGCCAGAGCCAACCACAGAGTCCACCCAGGAGTTAAAGCCGGTCACCGCATCCGTCCTGAGGCTACTGTAAGGTCCCCCAGGAGTCAGCACCGTTAGAACAGCCAACCTAGAGCCAGAATGTGAGCACTGGCTCAGTCATAGGCGTCGATTTCGGTGGGGACCGTGGGTACGCGTCCCCACCAGATTTCGTCATGAGTCATTTTGTACCCACCACTTTTGGAAACATTGAGGCACGGATGTACCTAATACAAATAAAACATCTCCAGTTAACTACATTAGATGAACTAACATTCATTTAGTTCGCTCTTAAAGAAGAGATCTAGCGCTAAAATGTTTTGTTTTTGAACTCATGCAAGCTGAGTGCTCATGTCCGCTGCTATCAGTGTCATGGATACAGTGTTCTCTTGTGGCTCGCGCAGTCTTCACTTGGACGCACGCTTCAATCTATCGCCGTTGCGGAGACTCTCTATTCATTCCGGTGAAATCACAAAATAAAATGCACACAAACGTATCCCTGCTTGATATAGACTGTAACCAATGATGAACATATTCAGTTTTGATGAGAGAGAAAAAAACTATACTAGTGCGGATTAGAACCCGTAACCTCTGACACGCTTGGCAAAAGATCTACCACTAGACCATTTAAGAACTCAAACAATATTAGCGGATAGATGGTTTTATTTACGGGTTGAGCAGAGAGGCTGCACAGTGTGAGCTTAGAATTATAAGGTTCTATCTCCACTTTTGGTCGAAATTGAGTTTTTGACATAATCTTATCCATTAGGTGTTTATTAATGCCTGTGTGGTGTTATTTTTGTAAAAAAAAAAAATAATTGTTAGTAGTTATTTATAAAATAAAAAGGTTCCATCTCACAAACCAGCAGGGATGTAAAAACTTTGATGCTCAATATCTCAGAACTACCCTAAACGGAGATAGAACCTTATAATTCTAAGCTCACGACAGTTTGACAAGTTTGTACCCAGCACTTCTGAAAATGCACTTCGAATGCGTCTCTGTCCCCAGCACATTTCAAACCAAACTGACGCCCGTGGGCTCAGTGACCTGTCGACCATGGAGCCAGTCCCCACCTAATGCCCCAGCCTCAAACTCTCTGCTCATCAACCTGTCCCTGGTAACTTTCTGGATGATCTGGTGCCATCTGATATCCTGCCTGCCCCGTTGTTCCCGTTGTCTCTGTAGACTTCCTCCACCCCTTCGGCTCCACCAGGTTCCTCCTTTCTTCTGGTTCTGCCTTGGTCCGCGCTCCCTCTGGCTGCACTTCGGTCACTTGAGCCGACAACGTCACCTCGGTCCTCCATGCCTACGATGTCGCCCTGGGCCATCGGCCTCGCAGTTAAGCTTGGGTCTTCACCTCGTCCTGCTCTGTCGCTGTCAGTCAGCCCCCAGGCACTGCCCAGGAAGTGCATCAGGGCTTCACCTTGGCTTCTCCCTCCATCGGCTCCACCGTGGTGTTTACCTCTACCGCCTAATCCAGCTTCCTGTCAATTGCCAGCTCCTCGTCCACCTCCCTCCCTCCACTTTTGGACTTTAGTTTACAGCGGGGGGATGTGCCTTGAGGTAGGGGGGCTAGTGTCAGGGATATGTTAGATTTCATTGTGTATTTATTCATATGTCAATGTCTGTCTGTTTCCTTGCAGTTTAGTCTTGTTAATCCCCAATTTCCTTGGTTTATGATTAATTACACCTGTCTATCATTAAAGGAGTAGTTCACTTTTAAAAAAACTTTTGCTGATAATTTACTCACCCCCATGTCATCCAAGTTGTCCATGTCTTCTTTCTTCAGTCGAAAAGAAATTAAGGTTTTTGATGAAAACATTCCAGGATTTTTCTCCATATAATGCACTTTACTGGGCACCAAACGGTCCAAGGTCCAAAAGACAGTTTCAGTGCAACCTGCAAACTGTTCAAAGGGCTTTAAACGATTCCAGACGATGAATAAGGGTCTTATCAAGCGAAACGATCGCTCATTTTAAAAAATAAATAACAACGTTTAAGTTTTATAAGCTCACATGCCCGCCTTTCTCTGTTCTGTGTGACTCTCCTGTTCGAACTCGTTCATCAAAATGAACAAATCTTTTTTCGAGTCATTTGATACATTTAACGACCTAAATGAACGAATTGACTCGGAAAAAGATTTGTTCATTTTGATGAACGAGTTCGAACAGGAGAGTTACACAGAACAGAGAAAGGCGAGCATGTGAGCTTATAAAACTTAAACGTTGTTATTTTTTTTTTAAATGAGCGATCGTTTCGCTTGATAAGACCCTTATTCATCGTCTGGTAGGTCATATGATAAGGACAACATGGCGAATGTAGTCCGTCCTGATTACATTCATACACATCCATACTATATAGAACATACTTAGCGGTCGTGAAGTAATTACTTATTCAAAATAAGTATAGTCAAGAGAGTATGTGATTTCAGACGCAGGCCTTGTTTGCTTCTGTGTATACTACTTGTTTTGTTCAGTTTGGGGTCAGTTATCATCTTTATTTTCAGTGAGTTTATGCTATTTTGTATTTCTGCATATTTTCCAGTGATCTCCTGTGATCTGGTTTGATTATTAAAGAATTTTGAATGTATGACTTTGGCATGACTTTAGCTGATTGTTTTATATACTGTATATATAAAAAATATTACTAAATTATTGCTAAAATCATGCCAAAATCATATAGTCATAACTAAAGATATTTAGTATATGTAGTTTAAGTATATTTCTTTACTATATAGCATTGGTATCATTTTTATTATAAATTCCATTAACAAACAACGTTATGTAGTGTTTAACAATCCCACAACATTAAAAGCTGTTTGTGTATAAAGAATCCAGAAGTGTGGTTTCCTTTTCTGTAACCTCTCCTTAATTTCATCTACAGCATTGCAGGGATGACCTATAATTCTTTCTTTTTTTTACCTCCTCTTCTTTCTGTTTTCCATCTAACAAGAAATGAAAGAGGGGAAAGAGCCAAGTGGCCAAGTGCTGCAGGTGTCTGACTCAAGGTTGACGGGAACTTTGCTCATGACTAACTCATGAAAATGCTCACGATTTTCCTGGAAGGCTTCACGGCCATAAAAACAACAGAGAAGTTCATCAGATGGCCAGTGGGATTATCAGCGACAGCCAGTACAAAGCTGCTCTGCAGGACAGGTCACTGTTATTTAAACAGACATTAAAACTCATGTCTACTCCCGCTCCATTTCTGAATCTCCTCAATTTATTCTGGAATTACTACTGGGGGAAGTTGAGTGATTTTCTCTCTGCTTAAATAGAGTTTGGACAGATGAGGATTTAATAGAATGGATCTCTCTCTCTCTCACTCTCTGTGTGTGTGTGTGTGTGTGTGTGTGTGTGTGTGTGTGTGTGTGTGTGTGTGTGTGTGTGTGTGTGTGTGTGTGTGTGTGTGTGTGTGTGTGTGTGTGTGTGTGTGTGTGTGTGTGTTGATTGATTCCCAAACCATGACAACTGTGCATTGTCCACTCTAGCCAGGTGGAAGGATAATTTGCCATTCTACTTCTGGCAGGTTCTGTCAGTTGTTTGCTTGGAATCAGAGATCTGAGGAACCATTTGAGTGCTGCAGGGCTTGTTTCCAGGGCTGTGGTTAAGCAACATAGGGTCGTGACCCTGTGGTCACAAAGTGCTCTGTTGGAATCAGGTGAACAGCACCCCCAAAGGAACTATGGTAGTCATCTGTGCTTGTGTACCAGCTCAACGTACAATTCTGGGGCCATAATTGTATTGTGTGAATAGAGAGAGTGATAAGCTACAGGAAGCGTCTTTGGCTGCATCCGAAATCGCATACTTTCCTACTATATAGTATGCGAAAAACAGTATGTGACAAAAGAAATATGTCCGAATTCACAGTACTCATAAAAGAGTGCAAAAAGTACCCGGATGACCTACTTCTTCCGGCGGAATTCTGAAGTGTGCATTCGATAGACACTTTACTATCCCATGAGGCCACGGGAGAGGATTTGTAAATGGCAGTGAAGAAACGCAACTGACGCTGGTAGGTCACATGATAATGACAACATGGCAATTGTAGTACCTCCAGATTACATTACTACAAACATTCATACTATATAGAACATACTTTTTTAGCGGTCGTGAAGTTATTACTTATTCAAAATAAGTACCTACTCAAGAGAGTATGCGATTTTGGGCGCACCCAGTGACATCTCTGCATCCTTGTGCCTCTTATCCACTGGCATCATGGCCTCCGCAGCATCTTCATTTATTTAGCAAATGGCCGTTTATTATGTACACTGCTGATCAAACCAGAACTGAATTATTTAAAATCTCATAAAATATTTTTCAAATATTTCAGTCAGGAATTCATTCAGTACACCAAACGTAGTCACTAACAGTAGCATGCTGTTTTCAAAACAGAGTAGCTTTATAACTTTTATATATTTTATTTTATATTTAATGCTTTCTGGGGGTTTTGAGAAATGCAGTTCAAATGCTGCTTAGTGTTGTTAAATTGATCCTCAATGATTTTGTGCAAGAATTATTTTTCAAGATAGATGGAACAGACAGACAGATTTCAAAACAATTCAGTGTGGTTTCACTCGCACAGTACACTGTTGTGATGTGAAGTAAAACATTCCGGTCTGAATGTTCTCAACACTAAATGTAGCCGACAGTAGAGAGTTGATTAGTATCACCAATTAGTAAATTGCAGAGCTGTGCTGGACAGGCACTTCTTCAAAACCACCAGTTTTGCTGCTGTAGCACAACTGTGAGGGCTCGGTTTTGGGTTATATTGCTTTTTGGACTGAAATGAATAGACTCCACAAATAATGGAAATTACTCGGAAGGAAGGGAAATGACATTTCATTAGGTCTGCAGCTTTTCGACTTTAATGTGTGCTCTCACAAAAAGCCAGGACAAATGGCATGTTTTAAATTTTTAGTTACTTGTCAGGGTGTTTATACAGATCTACAGTTACAACAGTCATACTAACCTGGAGCAGTAAACAAGAGTGTCTCGGATGGAATAATGGACTCTGAGAGATTAAGTCATTAAAGGTTAAAAACTTCATGAGAGTATGGACTTAGAGCCTTTCCTAAAATTGCAGACTTACTGAAATGTTTAGCCCTGCAATGGTGGCCATTAATAATATTTGTTTATTGTTTTATGATTGGACAGCACATAAACCCACCCCGTACAGGTCTGCCACCACAGCAGAAAACATTTTTTAGAAGGAGATGACGGTACAGCCGTGTATAACTACGGCTCTCCTCAGCAATTTACTAAATGGTCTTTGCATTGAGCTCCTGTCAAATGTATTGGCAATAAGAATTCTGAACTTGATCATTTTTTATTTAATGCTCCTGCGTGAGATGTGAAATTTACAATACACCAGTCATTCAAAACTTGACATCATGAGGGTGTAGACAAGATGGATTATTTATATAATTAAAGTGAGAGAGAGAGAAAGATAAAGAATGTTTTTGTAAGAAGGCTAAAATCACATCCTGTAGCCTAATGGAATCAAAGGTCTGGCTTTATTTGCGATGGTATTTGTGAACTCCAGATAATCTTCATTCGAGGCAGAACCAAACAACCCTCTCCAAACTAATTTAAGAAATGTTTATGACTCACTCAGAATGCAGTCTGGGTATCTGAGAAAGTTCCGCATATGGGGTACAGGGCCATGGCCCTGAAATTAAAATTAAAGAGGGAGTGTTGATTTTAAAGTAGAAATTTTTGTGCAAAGCTAAAGCTAAATCCAACTGGATCATTTACTAATAATACGGGTCCATGGTAAAGAAAAATATATATTTTTGAAACATTAATTAATTTCATGTTGTTTTATTATGGGGGTTTTTTCTCCAAGTTTTAATTTAATGACTCTAAAAATGTCGTGTTGCAACGATTTAGAACTTATAAACTAATACAATATTTAGAATTAATGTGAGTGCAGAATGAAATCATTATTTAATAGCATTTAAAAATGTATATTTTTTTGTGAATGTAAAATATTTATTTATTTACTTGACATATGACAAATTATTATTTTATTCATAAATATTATTGTTTTTGGAGAGCCATATCACATTATTTATCACAAACTGAACAAACCTTGCCTTTCCATAAAAAGTATTATACAATTTAGAAAATACAATGGTTCGTTCTGATAGAGTCAAAGACAACAGAGAAACAATGCTAAATACAACAAATTATAATTACAAGTTTAAAGGTCCCATGACATGGGGTTATTTTATTATTTTATAATGTTTCCTGGGTTGCCCTTATAATGTTAGTATGTTTTTTAGATAAAAAATAGTCATAATTTAGAAATAAAAGGCATTTTTCCTAGCCTGATTTTAGCCTCTGATTTGAACACTCTGTTTGAAGGGGCGTGTCTGCTGTGGGATTCAGTGTAACCGGCCACTGCTGTGATTGGCTGACATGCTTGCATATGAAATAGCTACGTATTACATGTGAAACTCTCTCAAATACTTTTACTACAGCTACTATACGTTTTTACTATTACAGGTATCGAGATTAACGAATCGTGAGAAGTTTTTAAAGTATTTAGATCTATTCCCATCACATAAAATGTTGCCGTGATGAGCATTGAGCAAGCAGATGACAGTCTGTTGATCGTGAGAATGAAGATCTTATCATTGCAACGCAGTTTCTGCACTCTCTCTAATGCTTTCACCAATGCAAACATGATGACGTACATACAGTAAGAGCTTCGTTGTGCAGTGTAACGTGCATCATTGATTTCATAACGAGTTGTCCAGATAAACTCGCGCTGTGTGGAAAGATTGTTCTTTGATTGCTTTCTGTATATAATTTGTTCAAAATTTAAATAAGATTATTTTCATCCTACAAAAAGAAACGATATGAAGTTGATATTTTAGTCACTGGCTTGACTTACTGATGCATAAACAGTATTGAACGATTTTGAGAGAAAGATTACCTGTCTGAACTTGAACAATTAGGCTACACATCAGAAATTGTTGCTTGGTAGCTCGATCGATTTATTTTCAGACGTTCATCGAGGCCAGCTCTGTATTGGCCCAAGTTGAGGAAACAGTCGTCGGTGAAATGTTTGGACCATACAAAACTTTGGTAAGTTGTGTTGGCGCATTTCCAGAGAAAATAAAATGAACCCATTGTTTCTTCAGAGGCTCGGATGAAGGAACTAAAAAATACTTTTGTGTTCATTTGAACATCCGAACACTGATCAACTGCCATGCTTCGCTCGTTTGCAAGCCATGATATCTCTCGAGGAAAAACTCAAATCGCGCTCGCGCGTTCGTACTTCCTAGCTCATTTTCTCATGGGCGAGCCAAATTCTCTGGGCGGGCAAAGCAGAGAAAGGGGAGGTTACCTTTCCTCCATATGACGTCATACGGAGGAGATTCAAGATCAGCCCGTCTGAGCTTTCATTTTCTCAAAGGCAGAGAAAGATAGCCAAAGCTCCGTTTACACCGATTGAAATTTCTAGCCACTGGGGGACCATATACAGGCTAGGGCAGGGGTAGGCAAGTTCGGTCCTAGAGACCCGCTGTCCTGCAGAATTTAGTTCCAACCCTAATCAAATACACCTGAACAAGCTAATCAATGTCTTCAGGATTACTAAGGCTATAGGCAGGAGAGGTTTTTTTCAGTGTTGGAGCCAAACTCTGCAGGACAGCGGCTCTCTAGGACCGAACTTGCCTACCCCTGGGCTAGGGGAACTCATATTAATGTTAAAAAACCTCAGAAAGTGAAAATGTCATGTCATGGGACCTTTAAAACAAATGTACACTTCATATTTATGTTGGTTTTATATGGTTTTGAAAAACCTTTATACCATTTTCAATCAATTTGATGACTAAAAATGTCACGTCATGTAACCATCAAGTGTAGAGTAAAAAAAATTAAATCCTTACACATTGAGTGTAATGTTAATGTATAATATTGTATAAAGGTTAATAATTCTAAAAAAAAACTAAAACTTTTTTTTAAACATTAAGCAGTGAAGGTAAAACCAATTGAAAGAAAACGTCTCCGGTTATGACTGTTGGGTCGTACGGGGCTACCAGGAGCATGCTGATCCCGTACCGCCGGACCCTCTCTAGAACTGCGAACAGACGTAGCCTCGGCCACGTCTGCACCATGGCATCCAGTCCCAGAGGAGCTGGATGCGTGAGGGAGAACCAGAGCGGACAGTGAGTGTTCTTGTGAGAGGCGAACAGATCCACTTCCGCCTGACCAAACTCCCTCCATATCAAATCCACCGTCTCGGGTCGGAGTCTCCATTCCCCGGGCCTCAGCCCCTGCCTCGACAGGATGTCTGCTCCCACATTCTTGTCCCCGGGAATAAACATGGCTCTGACTGAGAGAAGTTTGCCCTACCACTGAAGAACCTGATGTGCCAATCTGCATAGAGCGCGTGATCTCAGGCCCCCCTGTTGATTTATATATGAGACCACCGACGTATTGTCTGTTCGTACTACAACATGATATCTGGCCTAGCTTGATACTCGTTACTGTGGTCAAGATGGTGTTTATACGAGCAGGAGACAACTGTGCCCGCATTGTGACTGAGTCCCATACTACCCCCAGGAAAATAGTTCTCTGTTGAGGAATTAATGAACTCTTCTTGACATTGAGTCTTAATCCCAAGCTTAGATGATTCAGAACAACATTTCGATGTTGAACCGCCATCTCCTCTGACTGTGCCAGAATGAGCCAGTCATCGATGTAGTTGAGGATGCGAATGCCTTGAAGTCTCAAAGGAGCAAGGGCAGCATCCATGCATTTCGTGAAGGTGTGAGGTCTGAGACCCTCAGAGGCCTGCGCAACACGTCAGGACCTCTTCGCCGAAGACTTTCTCGCCTGAATGACAGTCCTCAGATCTGCCTTCAGTTTGGAGGACTTCGGCTGAGGGTGTTGCCTCTGGCTCCAGGCCTTTTGTGGGGGGAGGACAAGAGGCAACACTCTCCCTCTGCTGCTGCAGGTGTGAGGAGCTGGTGGCTGCCTTGTGGGACTGCCCCCTGGCAGCAGACCCATGAGACCTAGGATGACGACGGGGGATAATCTGCTTGAATGCGGCTGACTGTCGTTTCGTCTCCTGAAACCTCTCGACGACAGTATTGACTGCGTCGCCGAAGAGGTCAGAAGACGAAATCGGGGCATCGAGGAGGAAGGCCCTGTCCTTGTCCCCAATGCCCGACAAATTCAGCCACAAATGTCTCTCCGTAGCTACCAAAGCTGCCATGGAGCGGAGAAAG
Source organism: Rhinichthys klamathensis goyatoka (assembly GCF_029890125.1). Taxonomy (NCBI): domain Eukaryota; kingdom Metazoa; phylum Chordata; class Actinopteri; order Cypriniformes; family Leuciscidae; genus Rhinichthys; species Rhinichthys klamathensis. Next base: position 1,017,358 of record NW_026606587.1, read on the forward strand.
GGCCGAGGCCATCTCAACATCATCAGCCAACTCCCTCTGCGATCCCCATGACGCTGCCTCGACAGACACGGGACCTGATCCACGGGGACATACAGTAAGATTCATCGAACAGGCTCAGGTGGGAGGAGTGTTCTCAGGGGCATTAGATCACAGTTAGATTACAGTTAGCACAGACAGCGCCCTCGAGCGCTGCCTGTGCATGCTCCACTCCCAGACAAATAACACAAAGCGAGTGTGTATCACCCTCGCTCAAATAGCGCAGGCAAGGGGATGCACACTGCCTGTATTGTTTTTCTTTGCTTGCCATGTTGAAATATATAAAGGGATAAACATACAATACAACACAAAATAAGACACACAGTCACACAGAATGCTTGCTGAAGAACAGAAGCTGAACCTGTTATGATCCGGCGTCATTTTATAGCTTCCGCATCACCATCACATGCGACGTCACGGGTGACGTCACACTAATCAAGAATGGACTAGTTCCATACAGGCTTCAGATGCATCACGCTGAAGGCGTTCCCCAATGTGTCGATTCTCGACGCAGCGCGAGTTCCCTCGAAAGGGAACCAGTGTTAGAGCTTTCTGAGTCTACCCAAGAAATCTCAGTTGTAATGCCTCAAATATCAGTTGTGTTCTTCACAGGTTTCTCGAGAGGTTTGTATTAGCCTGAGCTGATGCATAATGAAAGGCTCAGTTGAATAAGTGAAGACATTGCAGCAGCTTCAGCTCAAGAATAGTGCAGACCAGAGCGGACACACGGCTGTTTCACCTCTCACACAAAATCTTCTCAAATGAAACAAATTAAAATAAAAAAAAGAAACCCCCTTATCGCACATCTTAGTGCTACACTCCCCTCAAGGTTAGTCATTCGACAGCTGTTCATTGTATCATGGCTGTGAGGTCAAAAAGTATTTTTAAAATACTATTGGAGTTTGGTATTGGTGATGATTTATGGAAGCACTAGGTGAAGGAACTATTTCTTACTGTCTTGTAAAAATATTTGAAAACGACAGAAGAACTTCTAAAGGAATGCAACATATCACAGTTGAGCCTGCAATGACTTGATCTCTTACAGAAGAACAGCGTGAAAATATGTGATAACCCAAAGGCAACTAGACAAATATGAAGGGATGATTGAAGAAGTTTGAAGAAGAGTTTCTCTTGGCAATAAATAAATAAAGCAAAAAAGCCTGGGAAAACTCCTGATACTGAAATTCAACAAATCGGTGCCTGATTTCCTCCCTGATCAGGCCCTCCTGCAAGAGCCTGTAATTGGATTGGAGAAGAGGGGCAGAATTCTGATTAATGAGAGGAGTTGTAGGTGTATGTGCACTCACAGAGGAGATGAAAACTTCACTGAGGAGTGGTGGGAGGCCACATACACCTAATCTTACTGACGCTGCACTAAAATAGTGTTTAACAGTCTTGGGAATGTTTAATGAACAAACTAACACCTGGAGGTATACTTAGACTGGTTTGTTATCTAATCTCATCTTTACTGCTGCCATTACAGCTCATTAGTATAATGGATTAATATGGGTTTGAAGATTGACATTAAGAAAACAATCTGTCTCAAAACTATTTTTTTTAGATTGGCGAAAACAAAATATTAGAGCTTTCAACTGATTAAAAATGCACACGAATTAATGACATGGTATACTGATTGTTTAATTAAATCCTGAATGCAATTAATCAGAATCAATCATATTATTAATATTAGATTTTTTAAAAATCCCCCAAAATGAAGAAGCTTAAAATGTACTATGTAAAATGTACTGAAATTTTAGACAGTTAGAAGTCTTTTATGCTCACTGAATTTGATCAGAAAAACATTAAAGCAGTAATATTGTGAAATATTATTACAATTTAAATTAATTGTTTTCTATTTGAATATGATGTAAGCTGAATTTTCAGCAGCCAATGTCACATTGAAATTATTAAATACGGATTTGGTGCTCAAAAAAAAAAAAAAAAATTCAGGATTTTTTGATGAATATTTACATTTACATGATTAAATGACGTAATTGATATTAGATTATTTTTTTATAATTAATTGTACTAAACACATTGATTAAACTGACAGCCTTAGGAAATAAACAAAGAAGGAATTCACATGTCAAAACATTTTAGACTATGCTGACAGATTAGGTTTGTTAAAACCCGTTCATGGCAAGAACGATAACAATAAAGATAACTATAATGATAACTATATTAGCATCCACACTGATGGACTGTTTATTGTAAGCACGCAGTTATGTCACCAATCTCTTTAAAACAGGATATTCTGATTGTCTGCCAATGTTTTTAATCATTCATCGGCTCAAAAAAAATCGTTCTGAAAATGACTCCAACTATATTGTTTCTCTGTGCAGTTATCATTATAGTTGTGGTGTGGACTCTGCTATTCTTTTCATTTAGAACGATTTGTAGATCTATCGTTAGTGATTGTCCTTGGTGTGAACGGGCCTTTAGGCATCAATTCTTGTCTAACAATGATGACTAAGACCATCAAAATAATTAAAGCTAAACTGAAGCTATTTAACTACAGTGTTTGGTTACACAATGAGTTTTTATAAATGCACTTGTATATTCAACAAATCTGTCTTATCTGTCATGTCAGAGCCATGTCACTGCTAGCATGTCACAACTGATGAATCTCAGTCAGAGAACTGTATATCAGAGTCAGGGACTGTCAGATATTGATGGCAGATTATAGAAGCCCAATAGGCTCCCCCAAACTACACCAGAGAGGAATTGGAGCCTAAAGATTAATTTATTTTTCTTGTCAGTTTGGCAAGAGCAAACACGTTTTATGAAGTCTGTCATGTTGTGCTACAGAAAACACTTTATTGGTTGACAACAGCTCACGTCTTGTCAAAAATCCAAGTGCCAAAACCTACTTTGATTATATTGTGCGACAGCAGAACGAACAAGACAAGAAACCCCACAACATTATATTTTTAGACAGGCTAACCTTACAAAATTCATGAGGTACATCAACAAACCACTGTTGAAATTTTTTTCTGTTTAGCTTGTCATCAATATCTGTCAGTCAACATTCAAAAATATTTGACAAATAGCATAAACTCACAGGTAATTAATGCTGAATTTTAAACAGTGAGCAATAAAATACGTATCTGAAAATATATACTGTATATATATATAAAAAAAAATTCTTCAGGTAGGGTTTTTAAATTAAGCAAAGACAGCCTAGCCACCAATCCCATCTCTTCTGTCCTATTTCTATCAGCAAACATTATTTGCTTAGGTCAGTACCAATACCTTCAGGAAACACTTTTAAGTTTAGAGTCCATTTTTGCTGCTCACTTTTACAAAAAAAAAGATTTGTGAAGTGAAGAGAAATGAAGTGTTATTTAATCCACACTTAAACATACCAATCCACCACAACACTGTTTTCAGCCCACACCCAATCAGACATGAGGTCAACACACACACGCACACACTAATCCCAGGCAGACAGTGTTGAGGGAAGGCTTTGATAAAGGTAAACTGGGAAGCAGAGATAAAGGAACAGCAGGAGCTAAAGTCCACAGTAAAGCTTGGTCTAACAAAACACAGATGTCTATGGGAAGATGAAAAAGGCACAAAAATAAATGGATTCCTAAAACAGTTTTACTCTATGTTATCAAATGTTACTGTTTTGATAGATTTTTGTGTTTTTAGTAATGTAATATAATAACATATCACAGTGGTAGCAGGCTAAGTAGGGACGCCCGCATGTCCTTTTTCCCAGGCTACTTCCTCCAGCTCTTCTTGGGAGATCCCAAGGCATTCCCTAAGCCAGTCGGGCGATACAATCCCTCCAGTGTGCCCCAGGGTCTCTTCCCAGTTGCACATACCTGGAACACCTCCACCGGAAGGCGTCCGAGAGGAGTCCTGAGCAGGGCTGCTTTTTACTCCACTTTTAGACAAACTCGTGAACTCCCTGCCGCCATTTTAAAAATATATGTTCAACTTCGTCAAGTGGACAAGGGAAGTTTATTTGGACCCCTCGATTCTGACCAAGGGAGCGAGTCTACTCAACATGTAATCTTCAGGCAGATCCATAGACCACAGTGCACCATGATTGTGATGTCAAAACTTAAAACTTCTTGTAGATACCTTAAATTGACTGTTTTTTTAAACAGTTATAGTTTATTGTATTTATATCATTTTCGTATCTTTTTTATTATTGTATAACTAATAATAATAATTATATTTTTATATTAATATTGGTTTATATTTAATTTTTTAACAGCCCAAGCATACATGCAGGCCTATAGAAAGGTGCATAAAAAATTCATAAGGGGAAAAAACCTGTAAATAATAGCAGATTCCAAGTGATCAGGGGCTTAAGGCCCCAATATACTTCAAGCGAAATTGAAGAACGAACTGATGTGAAGTAATTTTGAACAAAATCAGGCCAAAACAAACTTCGTTTGGAGTTCGATTTGGGAATTCGAAACAGTTTGCTAAAGCGAACTTTCCAGAAAAGTTAGCTCCGGAAGAGTAAAAACCTTTGTAGTACCATTGGTCTATGGCGATTACGTAACAGTGTTTCCACTACATTCATTCTGCCGTGGCGGGCCGCCACACCTAAAATCATCCCGCCACGGCTGCAGCTTCTCGGTCCGATATTGTATGTGTTATTGTTAAGCCCCACTAAAGGCATACAAAACATTGTAAAGCACCATAAAGTTTTCGCACTATATTCCAAGACTTCTAAAGTCATTCAATAGCATAATGTGAGGTAAAAATGTATATTTAAGTCGTTAAGTTAAAGTTAATGGAAACTCATCTCTCCTCAGTCATTCTCCATTCAGCATTCAAACAGCACGTCACGTTCGGGTACGACAGTAAAACGACGACACTCTCTTCAAGATCAATGTTCCCATTATTATACTTTATTTGTAGATAAAGATCTATAGTTTGCATAAAATTACTTTATCTTGCTGGAGTTTATAGCGCTTTCTAAATCATATTCCTTTCTCCCGGGTGTCTGTTACTACAGCACTAGAGTAGAGAGCACTATGAATTGTTCTTCATGCGCACTGTAAGTTAACTGAAATTTAAAACTGTTAAAAGAAAAGGCTCAATAAACTGTTGCATAGATATAATACATTAAGCATAGATAGATACAATCTCTTCGCTTTGTGCTTTGAACTTTTCAATGCGAAGCGCTGCACGCTGTGACTTCGCGTTGCTTCAAGTGCATCATTCTGCGCACAGGATGCGCATAATCGCTTTGCCGCTCTTATTGGCGCCTTTCATGTTATAATGCTTAGGGGAACTTTAAACACCTGGGATAAGGGGGCGTGGCCAGTGGGAATATCACTCATGGGCCACGCCCCCTCCCCTGGCGAAATGGGCCTGCCACCACGGCTGGAAAAAATCCTAGAGGAAACACTGCGTAATAGGTAGGTGTGCGTGGAGGGTTCGCCTTCTTTCACGTATAAATCATTTCTGGTTCATTTGTTCGGGGGAAAAAAAGTTTAATTTTAGGGATTTGGGTAATTTTGACCGGCGAGAGAAGGATTTGTTACAGGATGCGTGGGAAGCATGAAGGTTAAACACATTTCAAGGGTTCTGGCAGTTGTGGGCACTCATGCAGCATAAGCAATGACGTACACCCGAGTGAACGAGACTGAGGGGAGTTAGCAAGGGAAGGGCATACAAAGTTGGATTTAAACACATGTAGCTCAGATGCCTAAACCACCTCCAAGTCCCTCCCTGATATCAGGGCTTTGCACCCTTTCTCTAAGGGTTAGCCCATCCACCCTGTGAAGAAAACTAGTTTCAGCTGTTTGTACCTACAATCTCGTTCTTTCAGTCACTACCCAGAGTTCATGACCATAGGTGAGTGTTGGTACACAGATACACTGGTGAATCGAGCGCTTCAAGCGATGACCACAACGGTCCAGTACAACGGCCACATTACTGCTGCTTCTATACCCATCAAACTCCTGCTTCAAACTATCCTCACTTGTGAACAAGACTCCGAGATGCTTGAACTCCTCCACTTGGGGCAGCAAATCACTCCCAACCCAGAGTGGGCAATTCACCTTTTTCTGGCTGAGAACCATGGCTTTATATTTGATGGTGCTGACTCTCATTCCCACCACTTCACACTTGGTCACAAACCACCCAAGTAAGCGCTGGAGATCAAGGCCCGACAAGGCCATCAGGACAACATCATCCACAAATAGCAGTGATGCCAACCCCCGCCCCCAGCTGCGCCTTGAGATCCTGTCCATGAACACTACGAACAGAATCTGAGAAAAGGGACACCCCTGCTGGAGTCCAACACTCATTGAGAACAAGCATGACTTTCTACCGTAACCACGTCAGATAAAAAAATAAATAAAAATAGTTGTTCGTGTCTATTTGCAAACATTTAAATGCCCCTGCAATGTGCATGACAAAATAAATGTCAGCCGAATAAATGGACTTTCCGATTCCCGTCACGCAAAGATTGCCCAAATAAGCGCAGGAGCACTGCACAAACAAACTATTTCAAAGATGTGCTTCATGGAATAACTTCATGTGAAGTCTGTGTGATTGTGGGCGTCCCGTAGAAAAGCACATATTAATGTTTAGCCAAAAGGAATGAATATGTCATAGTGCACACCTGCAGAAACTGAAAATTAAATATAAATTTGATTTAAAGAGAGAAGGGAAACTTGCAGAACATACTGAGCAACAAAGCCTATCGTTTCAAAACCAGACACGTTCTTTTAAAATGACAAGGATGAAAATAATTTAAATGCCACAAAAGACACGATTAAATTTCATTGGCCATGCGCATCCTTTCATTTCACACCGTCCTCTGAGAAAATTATGACATACTCTTGAAAAGTAATGGACACTTTTATCATAATATTGGCCATGCAGGCTCCACTGATTCGCAATTAGATGATCTCTTTGGGAGAGTGAAGAGACCAAATGTGCCAGATCGCATCCAAAATGTTTAATACAGCTTTGAGCTTTAACGCTGTGACTGAAATTCAACATTACCTAATAAAAACAACACTTGACCTTTCTACTTCTTGTTAAGGTGGATCAATCGATGACGGATTTTCATTTCTGGCTGAACTGCCCCTTTAAAAAAGCACACTGCGAGAGCATCTCCAGTAGCTTCTCTCCAGCCTTGTATATCTGAGGCGAGATTGGGCTGTAAGCAGCGTAGAGGCAGGCTGTCAGAGAATGATGGGTTGCAGTCGGCTGGGTTTGGGGACTGGGATGAACAGGGCCGCAGTGCTGTGGCCAGCAGGAAAGTTCTGCAAAGGTTCATCATCATCAACAGGCTCTGCTCAAGAGCAAAGGATCGATTGTTTCATCTCCTCTGTGTACTGAAGAGATAGATTCATCCTATGCTTTTTCACCTTTCCCGCTTTTTCTCTCACTCTTTTTGATCCCATGCTGTGGACGGATTTCTCTCGCAGGCATCTGAGAACCTGTGCACGTACACACTTTTCCCTCCTTTTCATCACTCACTGAGCCAAAACTCTATAAGCTCATATTTTTCATTGTCTTCTTGGCAAGCCGTGGGTATGTCCTCGTGTTTGTACAATACTGAAACCCACAACAAGGGAAGACTGAATGCCCACATATGGACGGCTATGTGCAGATCATCTGATTCATCCCATTTTTGCTATTGCTTTGTTGAGGAACCTCTCACATGTATTGAGAACAGGAAGCCATTGTGTAATGAGGATAGTGGGATCCATATCTATCTGAGACCTCATTTGGGAATCTGGGAATATAATCTAATTTATCTAATTGGAAAAGTACCATTCAGTTTACGTTTATGTTCTCTGATCAATGATTATATGTGAATAAATGCCTAAATTAAATCTATTCATCAAGTGGGTGTGTCTCTTCAGAAGACTTGTATTAAACTGCTTGATTTATATGGATTTATTTTATGATCTCTTTGTAAACTCATTTTTGGGTGAACTATCCCTTTAATGGCAGCTAAGAAGAATTTAATTCTTAACTCTTTACCCACCATTGATAGAACTTTTCGTCAATCCATGCTTTTACTGTTATATGGTAGGGGGTCTCTTCTGAAAGAGTACTGAATTTCCGGATCAAAACACAGGTAAAGAAGAAAAAACAACAAAAGATGAAAGATTTGCTTATGCACATTGTAGTCTTTGACAAAAACGTGATTTTTCTCAGCTTTTTGCTCAAAATGTTGCTTTTTTACGAAACTTACCCACATTCAAGTGTTGATAAAAAAGAATGCATAAAGACTGAAATATATATTTTTTAAAGTAGAGGCTCTGTTCTTTTAATATGCATGCAGATATTCATACAACAAAACATTCTGGGGCCATGAAAGTATTGTGAAAATGATTAAAAATGCTGACGGTGGCCGTCAACTTTTTTAAAAAATGCAGGCGGCGAAAGAGTTAAGAATGTTTGACCAATCGTACCCCAGGTTTGCCACACTTGTAGAGTGCAACACTGCTTGACTGCTGACAACCCAAATACTAAAGACATGATATTCATGTTAGTTTTCTGTCCAATTTACACTCAATTTGTATGCTAATATCTTGAAATAAGGCAAATGAAATTCCAATAAATGCTAAATAGAATAATTTGTATTAGCGATCACGACTTTTGAACCTGACTATATACAAAAGATACCCGTCACTGATGTCAACAAACCAACAGCAACAATTTGTCTTGGAATAATATCAAAGCTTCCTCACATTACTCTTGCATATCAGGCAAATATGTTGACATTCTCGTCCAAAAGGTATAAGGATTGAAGGATGTCTTTGATGTCGGATAGCAGCATGTAGCCTACAACACCTGCATATCACTTCCCAACAGCTTTTTCCAAGTAATACATCTTAATTTAATCCCTTTTAGCCAAAACTGTTCACAGCAGAGATGCTCACGAGTCTCTGAACTAGAGTCCAAGTCAAGTCTCAAGTCTCTGAACTAGAGTCCAAGTCAAGTCTCAAGTCTCTGAACTAGAGTCCAAGTCAAGTCTCAAGTCTCTTGTGGTTATAATAAGTGTTGTATCACGTACAGCGACCCATCCAGGCTGCTTAGAACACTTCATAGCTATATATAAGGAATTCAAAGCATGTAATGTTATTATGACTCCTTTATCTATTAGCATACAGTATCAGCTTTGATTTAGGTATATAATCAGTGTAAACAGGCTATTTCAACATGACAAAAACACCAAGAATGCTTTACTTTTAAGTTAATATCTGCATCTGTAAAAATTGAGGTTCTGAAGAAAAAAGACTCTCATGTCTGTTGCTGAATTATAATGAAAGGCCTTGGCTCCTATTGTGCTGGCTCTGTGGAGCTGGAGCCATAAGACCAAATATAGAAAATGTTATAGCCTACCTCACAGCACCAAAATTGACATAGTGCAAAACATCACAGTGTAGCTAAATGCAAAACACTATTGGAACCAAATGATGTATGGTTCCTCATACGTTCATATATTTGTGGCGGCCCACCACAATATCAACACTGGCTGACCGCCACACATTAATTTTCGATTTTTTATTTTATTTTTTACTAAGCCTATTTAAAATCGTATTTGATTGCAGAGCGCCGTAGCGCATTCGCGCCGCACTACCTCTCGCACGTCCCCCTCTCTCTCTCTCTCTCTCGTTCACCCATACCTCTCACGCTCTCTCTCCCTCATGGAACACCTTGAGGTGCATGCGCGCAGATACCGCATATTTTGCATTGAGCGCTTCTTTTATTTGGCCCGTCTTGTTTTAAGTTTTTAAACACAAAGCTTACGATAAATGGCACAGCAGCGGCCGGTGCAGTCGACATGTTTGTTTGTTGTCCTCTCATGTGTGGCCACGCGCACGTAGTACGTGTTATGTAGGCAGGTTTTAGGTAATGGGTCGGAGGGAGGGAAATAACAGACAGCTCATCAGATGTTTCCTAAAAATAAACATTGTTCACGAGTCCCGCAGCTCGAGTCCGAGTCGAGTCTGAAGTCTTTCGAGGACGAGTCTCAAGTCGAGTCTGAAGTCACTGTGTGTGCGACTTAAGTCGCACTCGAGTCCGAGTCTCAAACTCGAGTCCCCATCTCTGGTTCACAGAAGACAGACATCCAAGGACTATCCTTAAGGAGCAGTCCTATTGCAGGAGACAACATCAGGTACAAGAGGACATTTCCAGAAATTCAAGGACACATTTTCTTACAGAAGCTAATTCCTTAAAGAGAATGTCCAGTTTCACTTTTTTTTGATGGTCCCTAGATTAACACATTCTGTTGACTATAAGTAACGTTGCATCCACTAACTCTCATTAGAGTTTTAGTAGAGTATTAGTATGGTAGGGTTAGAATAAGTTGACATGTCATTGCAAAGTTACTCATAGTCTGAATGTCTGTTGGGGGACCAACACAATAAAGTGTTAGCAGATATTAAGCAGATAGTCTAATACTCTAATTAGAGTTAGTTGACATGTCAATGCAAAGTTACTTATTGTCAACAGAATGTTCAAAAGGACCATCAAAATAAAATGTTACAGATTGTCCTTGAAGATTTGTCAACATTTACTCACACTCATGTCGTTCCAAACCTGTTTTGGCACAACATGGTATTTTGAAGATATATTTTGAAGAACGTTTTGAATGATTTTGATCGAACAATAAAAGTCAATGGTGTCCAAAACCATGTCTTGGACCCCACAGACTTTCATTGTACGGACAAAAAAACACTGAGATATGAAAACACACACACACATGCACACAAAATGTCTTTGTGTTCTACAAAAGAAAGCTGTTAGAAAGTGAGTTTAAGCTTAAAACAAGAAAATTATCCACCATTGGAGATTTAAAATATATTTTTCTTAGACCATTGGCAAATATGTATTCTACTCTTAAGATAGATCTTGCTTTTCTGAAAGCAAAAGTTTTTTTTTCTTCTCAAGTAAATGTATCTTGATTTTAAAATGTTTATATATTTGTACTGGAAAACAAGTGTTACGGTTTGTGTCTCGTGTGTCCCTCTACCGGTGATGACGTCATGACTGTGTTTCTTTTGTGTGTCTGAGTTTACTGATAGGTCTGTGAAAATCTAAGAAATCAAATCAAATCAACAAGGAACCACTATTATGATTTCCAATAAACACCCCATCCTGAGTGAATAGCACTGCAGTACAGATTATATTTTTTAAAGGATTAGTTCACCTCAAAATGAAAATGTCCTGATAATTTTTAGGGGGAAAAAAACACGTTTCCAACGTGATGACGTAACGCTGACCAGCACAAGACGAACAATTGTGATTAACCCCCTGGGGTCGGCTATCGCGCCGGCGCGATTGTCTCGCTTTTTTTCTTATCAGTGTAAAAGAGACTCAAAATACTCGGTTAATTTTGATCTTACATATAAGTGTTGTACATCATTAGATCCTGTTAAGTTTCTATTTTTTTTGTGGATACTCACAATAAAAACAAAGTGTTGTGCTTTTCACCAAATAAAGAAAAACAAACATGATGCGAGTTCTGCGTTCTCTCTGTCAGTGAAGTCCATTCTGAAACGCGTCCTAAGATTAACTGTAACTCCGCGATTACTTGTCACACAGGCACGAGAGGTTTTTCTTTATGAAGCTTAAATTCTCTTCTTTTAAATGAAGTAATTTATATAAAAAACAAATATTCTCAGTTTATGCAATCTGTATGAAAAGAGAGTGCTGTCAGTATTTTTTCCCCCAGCTCATTACACTTCATTACGCGTTAATCTGACACGCCCACGGAGGACGCACGCTATTCAAACGCAAATGTCGAGGCAAGCCATGACAATGCCCACATCAGCCGTTCCACCGCAGCGGTAAAATGTGTGGTGTATTTGCTGCCTTTTACCGCTAAGAGGCGCTACAATCATAGACTCTGAAAAGTGTTTGTTTATTCCGGTTTATTCTCTCTAATGCGTAATCTGCTGCCGCACCGCGGCTAATTCAGAGCGATTGAAAGCTGGTAGCAGAAGAATTCAACAAGTGAAATGTAGTTAAAATAATTCATGATCACAATACTGAAATTAGGCTACTGAAATGTAATTGAATAAATAATGAAAACATTTCAACATAAAACATTGCAATAAAAACATTTAGGCTACATGAATGAGGCTTTACAACATTATCAGCGTACAGACGATAGCTCAGTGGTTAACGCAACGACACGAGCTTCGAGGAGCTTCATACTACCCGAGATCGAATCTCAATGTAACATACATGTTGTTAACCGATGTTGTCCTACGTTTATATTTTCCCACCTTGATGCTTAAATAGGTAACTGTTTATATCTGTTTACTTATTTAAAGTCAAGAGTTTTGTTTGATTATCATTACAACATAAATTTGCTACATTCCTGTAGAACCGCAGCCGCTGCACAAACGACAAAAACTGATGAAGGAAGATTGTCAGCCGATTGCATCAGAAAATGAAAAAGAAGAAGCTCGTCTTTAGTCTGCTAAATTATTGTGTAATGTAAAAGAACACAAAAATTACTTATGTTTGAAACCAAGTTCGAACATTTCAAGGTTTAAATAAAGTGTCGGGACAGTTTTTTTTTTATTTAAAACAGGGTTGCATCGGTTTAGAGTTTATTTCTTTTGCGATGCAAAATAAGAAACACTAGGCTAATCTTATTCTTGCGACATTTTAAATTCGTATTGCCAAAGAAATTACAGCTAAATTAAACAATTAAAACAGTACAAAACGAAAATTGTCCAAAGAAACATATTTAAATTAAAAACATGCGTTTCTCTTTGCCTCTCTCGCGCTGGATCTCTTTTTAACAAGTTTATTTAGTCTCCCTCGCTCTGATAATACTACTGTATATGTCGCTGCGTGTCAGCCATACAAATCACGAAAAAATTATTTAGCCTTTAATTGTTGCTTCAAAGACACAGCATGCCTTGTTGAATTCACCGTACAATAACTTCAATTGAAATTTTGTGTGAAAAAAAACTTTAAATAGGCTACAATAAATAAACTACAATATTTATAATATACTAAAACTACTATTATAAATTTATATAAAATATGGGGCCTACATTTGGACACAGATTTATCCTTACAATAATTTTGCCTGCTCATCAGGCTGGCTATCCGACACTCTCCATATGAAAGAGGAACATTAAAACCTTTGTTCAGCAACTGTCCCTCCAACCCCCCACAGGCTATCGGAGTCTGAGGCTGACTTAACACAAAGAGAAGTCGCAATTCACACTTAAATCGCTATTCTAGACAGTGTTGATAATGAAGGAATTAAATGGAATTACATGTAGCCTAGTGATATTTCTGTCATAAAAGTTTATTACTAAATATTTCATTATTTCAATAATTGATGAAATAAAACTGGTTTGGGGCAGCTTTTTCCAAGCAAAACTAAATATAATCTGAAAAAACGCTTGTTAATTTGTTGTCATGAACAAAATGTTCAACTCAATATTAAATTCTACAGGGATCTTTGGATCCTTACAACCAGGCATGCAATTTGTGAATTAAGTTTTTATTTGATTTTGTATTATTCAAATAAATATCGAAACACGGTGCTTCGTGGTAATGCTGCTAAATTAAATAACATTTATAGAACAATTATGAACTTAAATGAAACAATATCGCAACATTTCGACAAATACATTATTTGATCTGTTTTTACATTTTAATTCAGGGCGATTTAGCCTACATTTAATTAGAGCGAGATTTTCACCCTTGTCATTTTCTCATTGGGAAGCGCTTACATTACATGTTTGAGTAGATCCTCTGTTCCTCTAGTTTTCATATGGATTAGCCTATAATCAGATAACATTTATTAGCCTAAATATTTAGACATTTAAAGGCTTTAGACATAGCCGATTTCTTATCGTGACTGAGCTGAAGTGGCTTTCGGTTCATTTTTGTGACGCGCAGTTCCCGAAGACAGAGACGACAGATAGCCTATAGCCTACTGTTTTTGTCGTTAGCCTAATATGAATACAAGTTTACAGTTTTGAACGATGTAAGCTACTCTACTCTTATCTGTATGACCAAAAAATTACGGAATCGCCTACTAAGTTATTTTAGCTGTAATAATGAGAAAAATAAATTAATCTAAATGAACGCGCCGCCGTGTTTGTCGAACACTAACTCACCATGCCAGAATAAAACCCGACTTTAGAAAAATGCATAGGGCCACTCGGCGTGGTGTGCCAAAACACTTAATTATAAACTTCAATATTTCATTCAAAATAATCTCAACACGCTTTGTGAAATTTGAAAAGCCGTGCATGCATTAAGGCCACTGGAACTAATGAACAACTGAAACGCTGGTTTTGATTTTATTGTTTGTCGTTTAAACGTGCCTGTTGCATATCTCTATTTTATATATTTGATATTGGTGAAGTAGCCTATAGCACTGATTAGCTGTGGAGGGAGGGGTGTGGGGATTAAAATAATTCAGCAGAAGCAGGGATGTTTAGACCAGAAGGAAATCACAATCCCCCCTGGCAAATCACACTTTACTTAAAACCATGTTTTTAAAAACTCTAGGTTAGGGAACAGACCTCTCTGCCATGCGCGCGCACGGTTTGGAGCACAATATCTGTCTCGCATGCACGCTCGCTCTAGATAGATTACGGGATATTTTAACTAATTTGCGGTATAATAACTAGTCGATCACGAGTGGCTCAACAGGTATATAGATAAACTATATCCTTCAGGAATTTGACCGACCGGGTTGACACTTCAGCGTGAGAAATCGGGGGTGTGGCATGAGAGCCTGGAATAAAAAAAATAATATATATATAGCCTATATATATAGGCTATATATAATTTATTTTTTTACAGAACTGCTTTTGAAATTACGATTGGTAGCCTATTATTATACAGATGCAAAGTCGTTCTGTTGGATACTATTTTGTTTTTTTGTATTTTTACTTAGTGTGAAATGGAAATGCATGATAATTGTATTTTATAAATATAAGCAAAAAAAAAAACTGTATGGTGTAACAGAGTTTTAGAGCTAGACAAATCTCTTTGCAATAATAAATATAAAATTTACAGCAGACCATGTTTGTGCGGGATTTGAACCTGTGTCATCTTGATGATGAACCGTAAGTTCTACCACTCAGCTATGAATTTTCTCACTGAAAAATACCCAAACGTCTGTTTCTGACATGAGGGAGAAAACGTTTTGTCTTTAGCCTGTGAGAGTGTAGGCCTACTTTAGCCTTTTAAAGTTTTAAAAGATTATATCTTATCTGTATGACCAACAATTTGTTGTAGGCTTATTTGGAAATTACCATAACTTGTAGTATTTCATCCTTAGGCTACAGACATTAGCCCCACTTACGTTTTGCTAAATGTCCCTTTGCGCCACCTGGCGGTCATTTCGCGAACGACTTTGCAATGCGACTGGTTTATTTTTACCGCGGTGGATGGCTAAAAGGTGTGACTATAAATGTGCTTTTGGCTTTCATTTAAATTTTGATTGTTTGTATATATATATATATATATATATATGTGTGTATGTGTGTGTGTGTGTGTGTATAAACATTTATTTATTTATATACACTACCGTTCAAAAGTTTGGGGTCGGTACGATTTTAAATACTTTTAAAAGAATTCTCTTCTGCTAACCATGGCTGCGCTTATTTGATTAAAAATACAACAAAAATCAGTTATAGTATTAAATATTATCTCCAGTGTAAATCAGCTGTTTTCTGTGTGAATATATAGTAAAGTGTAATTTATTCCTGTGATCAAAGCTGAATTTTCAGCATCACCAGTGTCAGTGTCTTCAGTGTCAAATGATCCTTCACAAATCAGTATAATATGAGGATTTGATGCTCAAGAAACATTTATTATTATTATCAATGTTGAAACAGTTGTTGGTCTGTCAGTTGTACAGTTTTTTTGTTTGTTTTAGGATTCTTTGATGAATAGGAAGTTCAAAAGACTTTTGTAACATTATAAATGTCTTTACTGTCACTTTCGATCAAATTAATTCTTCCTTGATAAATAAAAGTATTGTTTTCTTTCCTCCAAAAAATAAAAATAAAATTCTCACTGACCCCAAACTTTTGAACGGTAGTGTATATATATTGTCCTTGCATTCTTTCTTGTGTGACACCCCTGAATGAAAGGCTCATTAGTATGCAGACTGCTCAGGTGAGAACTGCCTAATTATTCATGAGGGGGTTGGGCCGTTCCGCCCATCCGCATATTGCCTTTGCAAACAAAAAAATGTTTTTCACAATTTAAAACAATCTATTGTTTTATGTGAATGATAAGGCAGAATGATTTTCAGATCAATTTGAAGCAAAAACTCTAGGCGATAACATCCACTAGTCAAAAGTCTTGTGGACAAATATTTAGTATGTTATTTGTGGCCTTATATTATAAACTTTAGTTTTTAGTTTTTTCAATAACCACTAGGGGTGGAACGGTACATGTATTCGTATTGAACCGAAACGGTACGGGCGTCACGGTTCGGTGCACGAATTTGCACGCAGAATACACGGTACAAATAAAAAAAAAAACCCTCTTAAATAGCGATAAATTTCGCTCTATTCGCTTTTGGTGTGACTGTTAACGCAGCAATGAACAGGCTGCGATCAAGATTGCAATGCAGGAGTGTGTGTGTCTGTGTGCGCGCGAGAGAGAGAGAGAGAGAGAGAGAGAGAGAGAGAGAGAGAGAGAGAGAGAGAGAGAGAGAGAGAGAGAGAGAGAGAGGCGCGATGAACAGTGTGTGTGTGTGTGCGAGAGAGAGAGAGGCGCGATCGAACAGTGTGTGTGTGTGTGCGCGCGCGTGCGAGAGAGAGAGAGGCGCGGGCGCGAATCGCGCGATGAACAGTGTGTGTGTGTGTGTGTGTGTGCGCGCGCGCGAGAGAGAGAGGCGCGGGCGCGAATCGCGCGATGAACAGTGTGTGTGTGTGTGCGCGCGCGTGCGAGAGAGAGAGAGAGGCGCGGGCGCGAATCGCGCGATGAACAGTGTGTGTGTGTGCGCGCGCGCGAGAGAGAGAGGCGCGGGCGCGAATCGCGCGATGAACAGTGTGTGTGTGTGTGTGTGTGCGCGCGCGTGCGAGAGAGAGAGAGAGGCGCGGGCGCGAATCGCGCGATGAACAGTGTGTGTGTGTGTGTGTGTGTGTGTGTGTGTGCGTGTGTGTGTGTGTGTGTGTGTGTGAGAGAGAGAGGCACGGGCGATCGAACAGTGGAAACGTAAAAACATACTCCGTCATTTTTTTCATACAGGACATCATTAAAACTGCAAATTGTTTACTTATATTTGTGTACACTGGCAATAAAACACAACATTGTGCTTTTGTCACACTCTAAACTCTTGTCAAACTGTAACCTACAACTGTTAACAAAAGTTTTTATGGTAGTGTTATTTTATACGGAAATCAATTATTTATAATTCAGATGAGAATAAAGTTAGTTAATTAAAATGAAGGAAAACAAATATCTTGATCTGAAATAGCAAATTAATTTTAAATTCATTCAGGTACAATTACCAAACATATCTCAAGGTCTTTTCGTCTTTTTAATAATTTAATTAATAAACTAATTATATAAAACTACTGTCAGTGCACTACAAATAAACTGGTTCTATGCCTTTATTAATAAAACTTATTTAAAAAAATACAAGGCTTAAGACATTTATAAAAATGCCTTCTGCATTTTTGCTTTGCTTTTCACTCCATTGTACCGAAATCGTACCGAACCGTGATGTCTGAACCGAGGTATGAACCGAACCGTGACTTCTGTGTACCGTTCCACCCCTAATAACCACGCATAAACAATATTCTCTCAAAAATACAAACATGTACATACATGTTGCTCACATATTATGGTAGCCCTGTGTGTGCTATATAGAGTGTAATTTCACCTGTGCCATTAATATGTTTATAAGCAACTGAAAAAAGCACAAATGTCAGAGCATGCCAAAACATCTCAAGGACCCCGAAAACACCTCAGACCCCAGAGGGTTAAAAAGTATATAAATGGTTTTTTTTGTTTGTTTTTTTATGACCAATCGTTTCGCTTGATAAGAGCCTATTCCTCAGCTGGGAACGTGCAGAGCCCTTTGAAGCACTTCAAAGCCCTTTGAAACTGCATTGATTTGGACTTCAACATGTTGGTTGCGCTTGAAGTCAATTGTGTGGTGAAAAATCCTGAAATGTTTTCCTCAAAAAACTTAAAGGGATACTTCACCTCTGGAAAGATGAATGTGTATTTAAAATGGGTCATTTATGTAGAAGAAATGTGAAATTATTTTTGAATTTGGAGCTTTCTAGACTGAGAAAATGCAGAAAATGTATTTTTGGCTTATGTGGATGAAAGACAACAACTCCCAGAATGCACTTGCTTCACTGCCCTAGGAGGCCACGTCTACCGGTAACAGAGCGCAGTAGTTAAACAACAAGTCTAGGCTGCTAGTGAGTCTCCGTGATGAGTCTGCCCGGGATTTCGAGATCGCCCAAAATGTCCGGGATTCGGCTTTTGCGTTCTAAATTCGCCATTCATCATGTTTGAACATTCATCAAGAACGGCGCGAGGCCGGTGGCGTGATTACTGAGCGACACCTGTGAGACGCACCGGTCTCGTATCTCTCACGGAGGAGCGGGAATTTTCTTAGCAATGTTAAAACGCACATCAAGCGATCACGTGTTTAGCGTTCATGTAAACACTACATTCAGATTCACCAATCGGAATGATTTCAGTTAGATTGAAACAAAAGGTGTGCATGTAAACAATGAATGGCGACTGCAGAAAGCAAAAGCTGAATCCAGGACATTTTGTACGATCTCGACGGCCAGACATGTACGGGAAAAAGAGGATGGTAACCCCTACTACTCAGCTTTCTCCACAGAACAAGAGCCTGCTAGTTTAGCTTAGCTTCCGAAAAAAGATGTCTGACACTATGTGTACATTCTGTGAGTGAGATCGGTGAGATCCCACCCTCTATGGGCGGGTTGAGAACATGCGGGACAGCCCCTACTACTGGCTGTAGTCTTTAGCCTCTGGCCAAAAAATCCTCCGATGACGCAAAATGACGATTTTGACAAAAAATACATAAATCTCTCGTCTCAGGGGAATATGAGGGTGGAAAGCACGGTAATTTGAAAATACTACAGGTTTTCTACTAATACAAAGCTTAATGCTAAATCCTGAAGTATCCCTTTAATTTCTTTTCCACTGAAGAAAGAAAGACATGAACATCTTGGATGGCATTGGGGTGAGTAAATTATCAGAAAATTTTCATTTTGAGGTGAACTAATCATTTAAGGTACAACACTTGAAAACTAAAATTCTGTAAATTAAACAAAAAGTGTTCACAAAAATCACCCATGCAATGTGTAATTTCAACACACTTACATGCCCAGTATTTGGCCACATGTAGTATGGGCTCTCTAATTCTGTATCGATTGATTGCCCTGGTGTAAAGCCACCTATTGAAAATGAATAGGGACACAGACTCAAGGCCACTTGAATTCAAATGAATTTCTGAGAAATGTATCATTGAGTGTTGTGTCCTAATTAAAAAGAGCTGCATGAGTGTGGTGAGGAGCTTGGTGGTCCACGAGGACTCTGTTAATCAGAAGTCTCCTTCTGTGTGAATTAACAATAGATTGCATTGAATAACCACAACAGGGAAATTGATGGTGCTAAACCAACTACTATAGATTAGAATTTAGTCCATTGTAACTGTTCGGTTTCTACAACATACAGCTCATGAGCATACACTAGAAAAAGGCATAATTTAACTTTATCCTTATCCCTCAATATGAAGGATCTGTATAATAGTTGCATGCAGTGCACTAGACAAAAACAAACTTGTTTTGCGAGATAATGAGTCTAAGATGATTTTCTTCATCATGATTATAAAATGGAGCTCATCACCTCACTCTAAAGTGAATTTATAATGTGTCATTCTTCATTAGTTCAATACAATGACAATCCAGCACATTTCAAGATTCTGTGCTTCACTGTTTTCTAAGTTAGAGTTTTCAGTTTGTTTGTTTGTTTGTGTGTGTGTGCGTGCGTGCATGTGTGTGTAACCTGTAGCTGCAGGGTTGTAGTATGTGATTTTTTTTTTTTCATAACAGGAAGCAGAACTCAACAGTGCTCATTCTAAATCATGTTTCGCCCTATGACACCGAGTTCCAGAACAGACCCAATTATTTGTTTGTCTACTGACAGAACTTCAGCATGAAAGATTACCTCTATACAATCTTGGGCTAGTGGTGTTTCGTTTGAGTGCTAGCAACAACAATGCTTGTTAGCACAAGCTCATTCATTTCCACTGAATTAAATAAGCCTGTTGACAAACCAAAAAGTATGAATATTGTTACATGCCCCTTATCATGTTAAAACAGTAGCGTAAGTTAACAAATTACCTCGGTGGAAAGCATATTATTGATTTTTTTTAGTGTAAAATTAGCATTGCATAGCATGTTATAAGTAGGAAAAGGTAGTGAAATCATAGCTAGTTTGTAGATTCATCTTATTTATTTGACATTTTTTAAATAAATTGTGAGGATTGGTATTGAAAAATTGGATCTTGTTTGGATGACTGCTTATTCAAGATGGCAAATAAGGCTTAGTAGCCAAAACAACATTTGAATAAGGTGCTTGAGTGAATTTCATATCATTATTTTTGCAATTTTTCGGTGTAATTTAATTTATCTCATTAAGGGTAAATGAGCCTTTTTGTGGTATATCTACGCACTTTGCAATGTAAAGAAGCCATTACAGTCTCCTCTCAACTCTCGCCATGCAGCTAAATTGTTAAATAGACAGTATTTTCAATTAGTTCCAGAACTGTCAAATGATTTTTTTTCCTCTGTCACTCATCATTTATTGTAATTTTACTGAAGAAGCCTCAGAGAAACATAAGAAACTGAATTGTGGTCAGATAGGATGTTATTCATTTTACTGTCACAGTGGAAATGTGCCACATATATTCAATTAATTTTGCTTAGTAACTTCATGTTGACACCTTCAACATTTGACTGATACATACATATATATATTAGGGCTGTGTATCACCAACAATCTCACGATACTAAAGCCACGATACGATACGTATCACGATATCAATTTGGAATTTAAATTTCTTTTGAGCTGAGTTTAGTAACAGTAATTTCTGTTTATTGAATAACCAGTGTTATAACAGCTGTGATAACTGAAAAACAATTTAGTTTTTGTCATTAAATAAACAATGAGTTGAATAAATAAAAAAAGCTTAGAATGGCTCTTCCTTCTGCTTTTAAAGTCTGCCTCAATAACTGAAATGACAATTATAGTGACACTGAAGCATGTCTACATCAATGACTAAACAAAACTTAAAACATTCCATAAAAGCAAAAACGCTAACAACTTAAATTTAACTTAGTTTTCTCAAACTCTTTTAAACACCAAGGATTTAACAGGTCTTAAAGGTATAGCGGAGGATCTTTCCGAATTTTAGAGAAGACCCGCCCTCTCCAATTTTTTTAAAAATGCACATGCGCTACACTCTATTTGCTCCCGAGAGGAAACGCCTATTAAACGTGTGCACGAGAGGCTAGCATTGCTAATCATACATTAACTTTTACTAGCAGTGATTTTAAATGGATTTCTCCAAATAGCATGCCAAACTTTACCTGTCTAGTAGAATCTTCGCGACTGCGGCATCAGTGGGAAGCCCAACCTGTGCTTTTAGCGCACGCCAGCGTGTGAAATATTCACCCAAAATCACTCTGGTCTTGTTTCTATATTCTGCGGCCTTTCTCTTCTTATCACTTCGTATACATGTTTTCTCTTTCGACCCTCAGCCATTTTCAAAGGAATGGCTGAAACCGTAACTCATCACACATAATACACCTGAAAGTGCACATGCGCAGAAAGCGAAAACTACATAGGGACGAGCACGTACGAAGGCCTTACGTAAATATATCACCAGAATGATTGACACTTAGGTGGACCAATAGTATAGACTACCCACCCGGAAAAAGAAAATCCTCCGCTATACCTTTAAGTGTTGGAATGTGCACCAAACAATGTCATTTATTCTACGTTGAAATCATTTTAAATGATTACATTTTCAGATTTTTATGCAGAAACAACAATTGATTGACATGCTCAGGGTTAAGAGAGTGACAGCAGAATATCTCGCTTAACTTCATCATACAACCGGGGAATTGCCGTTTCTGTTCAAAACTTTTATGCTTATTTAAGACATAACCAACTGTGTTTAGAGGATACTTACCAAGACCGAAATTTCTGACATCATTTTGCGTGTTCTAGTCTGTTAAAGCGATATAATCTCGCGAGCTGTACTGTATGTGAGGCGGCTTTACTCCAGTCTATGTAGGCCTTCATATGCACGCAGAGAAAACCAACTCTCAGAGAGCGCGCAAGTGCTGAATAGTTTAAAATCGTTTGACTGTTTAAACTGTTAAGACTTAAAGACGTGCAAATGGTAAACTTTAGTCACGATGCAATGCTGGCCCGATTAAGCAGTGAATATTCCGTCATGTCCCGACTCCTAAACGCGAGCGTGTAGTTTCACCGGCTGCTGCGCTGGACGCTTGCCTTGAGCAGCCGTTTTGAGAGACGAGAGAGAAGACGCAGCACCATTGAACTCAAGCTGTTAGTGAAATTGCGTCTCGCAGAAAGTTTTTAAATTACTGATTTGATTTTATAATCTGTGTGGATTCATTTACTAATACAACCCTACATGCTAAAGTGAATCAATGTTTGCGGGAATTTCACGCATTATAAGTGGGAGAGCTGCAGGAATGATTAAAATTATGCGCAATACCCACAATCCCGCGCCGAAATTCGAGCCCTGATTGGCTACATTCAAAAGCAGAACAGTATCGATACGGCAGCTGCTGTATCGATTCGCGCATCGCCAGGAGTTCATGACGATGTATCGTTGTATCGATATTCTGAGCACAGCCCTAATATATATATATATATATATATATATAATATTCAATAACATTGCGATACTTAAATGGCTGATGAACGCAATAACCCATCAAGATAAGGAGTAAAAGAACGTTACCTTATCTAGTAGCTCATTGGCTGCAGATGCGACATTAACCAATCAGCTTGTGCCATTTAGTTAAGATGTAAATGTCATCAGGTTGCTTTAAGGAACCATCAGCCTGCACCATCTAGAGTTTCATAACAGAACTTGGTATTTTAAGTTTACATGACCATTTTTAATCTCACTTTAACCCTGCTGTGTTCTAACCATACAATTTTCCAACAAATATGTCTATGCTAACTGAAAGCAAAACACTGCTGCACAGCAACAAAATCACAGCCAATCAGAAAATATGAGATTTGATCTGTAGACCAATGACATTTCGTTGTGGGCGAAGCACACAACACAACAAAAAATGCAGCAAAACACAACAAAAATAGAAACCAAGCCACTAACAATGACTTGTTGCTCATTGCTTGTCATGGTTGGTTAGGGTCATGACTCAGAATAACAAGGAGAACATAGGATCTATACTGCTTGTGATTTTATCATGTCGCATAAGGTTAGGACCCAGTGTTAGAACAGCCACTGAGACGTGTCTGACAGGGTTGTTAAGTGCATCAGTGACAGCCCACTTTTTTAGAGTCCTTGGTTTCTGGTATTTTTTCTCATTCAAGTATTTTTCCTATTCATATTCTCTATATGCATTTCAAAAGAGTTCTTGGCTTTCAACGAAACTAAGAATTCTCTGTAATTCTCAGATCTGGTTAAACGCAACATTACAACATTTAACCCTCTGGGGACCAAGGGTTTTTTGAGGCCCTTGGGATGTTTTGACATGCACTGACATTTGTGCTTTTTTCAGTTATTTATAAACATGTTAATGGCAACGGTGTAAATTCACTCTATATAGCACAAACGGGGCTACCATAATATTTGAGCAACATGTATGTACATGTTTGTATTTTTGAGAGAATATTATTTATGCATGGTTATTGAAAAACTTAAAAATAAAAGTTTCTGAAATAAGGCCACAAAACACATATTGATTATTTCTTCACAAGACTTTTTAAAATTGTATCACATAGCCTATAATATTTGCTCCAAAACTATGTGAAAATCATCCTGACTACTCATTCAGATAAGTCAATAAAGTCTTTTAGAATGTGTATGACGTGTTTTGTGTGAGAAAGCTTTATGCGAGGAGGCGTGATCTCTCATTAATATGTATGGCATTTCACCCCTGAGAAAGACAAAGACCCTCCCATAATGGCCCTATTAGGTGCTATCAGGCCATATCAGTATGAGGAGCCTTGCACAAAGAATGAGGAGATTTAAAAAAGACTGGCTTTTAGATTGTTTGGATTTATTTACAACACAACATAATCCAAAGATACACAACAAAAGACTGGTTTCTGGTTAAAATTGCTTTTTAATTATATATATATATACTAGGGGTGTGCCAAAAAATCGATTCACAGAAGAATCTAGATTCTCATTTGCAACGATTCAGAATCGATCTGAAATGTCCAAGAATCGATTTAATAAATAAATAAAATCAGCTGGCTGTTCGCCTCCATTTTTGTAACTATAGCCTATACGGGACGTCCGGACGTCATGCACGCAGTCGGTTTTTGAACGTGAGCGGCAAATCAAAGGAAGCAAATGTGGATGCTTCTATGAAGCTTCTGATGCTTCTAAATATGATGCTTCTACATTCATCTGCCGTGGCCGGCCGCCACACCTAAAATAATCCCGCCACGGCTGCGCTTCTCAGTGAGGTCCGATATTAATGTGTATACTATTGTGTTATTGTTAAGCTAAAGGCATAAAAAACATTGTAAAGCACCATAAAGTGTTCGCACTATATTCCAAGACTTCTAAAGTCATTCAATAGCATAATGTGAGGTAAAAATGAATATTTAAGTCGTTAGTTAAAGTTAATAGAAACTCATCTCTCCTCAGTCATTCTCCATTCAGCATTCACACAGCGCGTCGCGTTATAGCGTTTTCTAAATCATAATCCTTTCTCCCGGGTGTCTGTTAGATTATAGCACTGGAGAGCGCTATGAATTATTCTTCATGCGCACTGTTACTGAAATTTAAAACTGTTAAAAGAAAATGCTCAATAAACTGTTGCATATATATAATACATTAAGCATAGATAGACAGATATAATCTCTTCGTTTTGTGCTATGAACTTTTCAATCCGGAGCGCTGCGCGCTGTGACTTCGCGTTGCTTCAAGTGCATCATTCTGCGCACGGGATGCGCATAATCGCTTTGCCGCTCTTATTCGAGCCTTTCATGTTATAATGCTTAGGGGAGGTTTAAACACCTGGGGTAAGGGGGCGTGGCCAATGGGAATATCACTCATGGGCCACGCCCCCTCCCCCTGGCGAAATGGGCCTGCCACAACAGCTGGAAAAAATCCTAGAGGAAACACTGGTCTCCGTTTATCATTCTGTATAGCAAAGCAGATGAGAGTAGATCATGATCAGAAACCCGATTAGAAATCATTATGGATAAAATCGAATCGTTTTAAATCGAAAATCTTTTTGAATCGAAAATCGATTTTGAATCGAATCGTGGCCTCAAGAATCGGAATCGAATTGAATCGTGAGATGGTAAAAGATTCCCACCCCTAATATATACACACACACACACACTGCTTAGAATAAGTAAAAACACCCATGCTAAAGTTGACTAAAAAGAGGAATAAAAAATCTTAATGCCTTAATTTTAAAAAATGAGGAAAACTCCAACCTTTAGGGAAATGAATAATGTCCCTGAATTCTTTGTGAATGAATAATGTATCGCAACAGTGCTATCTGTGCGTTCATTCATTCATTCACACACACACACAGAAACATGATTCACATTTAAACAGTAGGCTATGCTATTTTTTCGTTTACAGACACTAACGTTATTCTATATCGCGATTAGAACAAAGCACAAAACACTTACACTTCTCAGCTGAATCTGTTGCTCCTCCTCGAAGTGAAAATAAACCAGCACTTCTGTGGTAAATGTCCCAGGATTATTCCTCATAGCCGCGCAAGACGAATCTTAATCTGACTAAAAAATATTGTGTGTTTACAGCATTTGCCTGGGGGCGTTTATCTATTTTGCAAATGGCCTCAACACATTATCTTATGAATAGCGCGCTCTGCGAGTGGGTGTGAACAAATTAACGATAATGAGCTGAGACAGGAGAAACTGTACTTCTCTTTAGTTTCAGACAGATTACATTGCAGGAGAATATTTGTTTTAAATGTGAATTGTTTTATTTAAAAGTAGAAATTTAAAGCGTTCTTTAGACGTATGTTTCATGTTTGTGTGATAAGTATTAGCGGAGTTTCCGTTCATTTTCCAGACATGTTTCAGAAAGATTTTTGCGGCGACAGAGTGAGCTGAAAGCGCACCCTGTTTATTTTATTTATTTATTTAAAAAAAAAGTTTTGATGTTAATGTGAGTGTACACAAAAAAAGAAGACCCTCTATAGTTTATAATCATGTATTGATTTTATTTATATGACCATAAATGACGGAGTATTTTAAAGGGTTAGTTCGCCCATTTAAGACATGAAGTTGTATGCAATCCTTACCAGCACTATAGTGCATACACACTGACCCACTCTGTTGTCACCTCCCTGGTCAGAGTTCTGGCCGCTGGAAGTTTTTCAATAAAGTACTCCCGGTTATTTTCCGGGGCCACAAAACTGTGCGTTTTTACGTGAAAAAATTATTTGCGTTTCAAAGCTTGATTAATTTACCTCACAAAAAACACGCCGGTCAAAATTCATACTTCAGTTTTAATCGGCACTATTTTCGATCCATTTCTATCAATCCGCGCTGCTGTCAACGTCAACAGTGCACACGTTCCGATCAGCTGTTGATAGCGCGACTCGCTGACAACATGTCTGACTGCGAAACTTCTGATGATGAAACCAATTTTAGCACAATGCCAGACGGATCAGATGATGAAAGTAATTTTAGCACAACGACAATGTTATTGATTGCAACACAAAACCTCAATTGTGTGTGTGTTCAATCAAATAGTTTTCTCAGCAAATTGTACCAATATCCCTATAGCTGTTTTTATTAGACATCTTTTCACGTGTTTTATAATGGAGTCTAAACATCAGTTTAATCATAAAGTTAGTAAATAGAGCTTACCCGTGGTACTGGTACAGCAAAACTCTTTAATTTTCCTTTTCCTCCTTGGTTGGGGATCGTCTTCGCTGAAGTGAGCACTACACACACGAAAATCCTTTATTCTGGATATTTTAGCTCCCGCAGAGTAGCCGATGGCAACCAGCCAAAGCTGTCTCATAGTTATATTCGAAACAGGAAAACGATGGAATCTGAACTTTGATCCCGGCACAATTGTGGTCACAGCCTGGGAATTTACAAGTTCGCACCATTGTTAATTTAATACTTTTTACGTCGTTGTCAATCGATTGTGTAAACACTATGGAACAGCTGATCGGAACGCGTGATTTTTTTTTCCCAAACCACGAAATCCCGCCCTGCAGCCGATTTCATTGGTTTAGGTTACAGTGACGGGTAGGTTTAGGGATCAGTGTTTGGTGTAGGCAATCTGTACAGTGATTGACATGACCAAATGACAACTTTAGAATCAGTTGCAGGGCGGGATTTCCGCTGAAGTGGTTTGGGAAAAAAAAATCACACGATCGGAACGTGTGCACTGTTGACGTTGACAGCAGCGCGGATTGATAGAAATGGATCGAAAATAGTGCCGATTAAAACTGAGGTGTGAATTTTGACCGGCGTGTTTTTTGTGTGGTAAATTAATCAAGCTTTGAAACGCAAATCTTTTTTTTCACGTAAAAAGCACAGTTTTGTGGCCCCGGAAAATAACCGGGAGTACTTTATTGAAAAACTTCCAGCGGACAGAACTCTGACCAGGGAGGTGACAACAGAGTGGGTCAGTGTGTATGTACTATAGTGCTGGTAAGGATTGCATACAACTTCATGTCTTAAATGGGCGAACTAACCCTTTAAGTCTATGTTGCAGCTATGTGGAAAAAAAAACAGCAAAACGCGCGGGCGCGTTCTTGGTCCCCAGAGGGTTAATTTGAGACAAGAATGTAATTTGAAAACTGAAAAAAAGACAAAGGTAACTTAACATATTTCATTCTTTCATGGGGGAAAAACTGCTCATTCCATAATTACAAAACGGCCACATAAATATATACAGTGCTTTGCATAAGTGAACACACCCATGCTAAAGTTGACTAAAAAGAGGCATAAAAAATCATCTTTTGGAAATTGATCTTAATGCCCTAATTAAAAAAAATGAGGAAAACTCCAACCTTTAAAGGGATACTCCCCCCAAAAATGAAAATTCTGTCATCATTTACTAACCCTCAAGTTGTTGCAAACCTGTATGAGTTTCTTTCTTCTACTGAACACAAAGGAAGATATTTTAAAGAACGATTGGAACCAAACAGTTGTTTGGCAACATTGACTTCCATAGTAGAAAAAAGAAATACTATGGAAGTCAATGGTGCCCCACAACTGTTTGGTTCCTATTTTCTATGACCTCATTTTGTGGGATGAGTCCCTGTAGTGCGGCGTAAGTGTAATTTGGCAAATAAATTTCAAAATTTCAAATTTCCCTAAATTTACAATTTTGGCAATGATTTTTTTAAAAACCAAATTTAAATCAGACTGATTTCAAGCTTCTGCAGAAGTATATGCAATTGTTTAGCAAAGTCAGAACTCAGTGAGTCTGTCTCAAAATTTCGAAACATTATCACAAATAATGAGCTTGTTTTTAATGTACAGCACTGAAGTACAGAAACTTCCTGCAGTGCCAAGACACGTGACATTCTGACATGTACTTTTATGCTGTAACAGCACGGAACTCTTGGTAACTCAAACTTTTTGCCTTCCCTGTCATTTCAGGCAGCATTTTCTCCCTCAGTCAGCCATTTCACACAGATTCATTAATGTAATGGAGGCATGCATTTCTTAAATATTTGAAAGATATATGTTTTGATCTTTTTAGCCATAACTCAATGTTCTATACCATAAACTAATTAATATACTTATATTTTAACAGAGAGCCAAAGGTTAAAGCACTGATACTGTGAATTGTTTTCATTATATTGCCCCTTGCAAATCATGTAAATTTCAATAGGCTTCATAAATCCCTTGGTGGAGGTTTTCCATCAGTATAAATGCAAAGTATTCATTAGATGACTTTTTTTTACTCCACAGCTCAATGTGGGGGCATATCAAAGACCTGGCTCCCAATAAGCACAGTCTGCACAAATAGAAAAACAACCTGACAAAAAGAAATTTAGAGTTTAAAGCACAAAGTAAAAAGTTTATATTCTGCTTTGCTAACAAACATATTAAAAAGTATCAAAAGTGCTGATTAATTTTATTTCTTGAAGCTATATGTGAACTAATTTCTCTGAAAGGTATTGACTAACTTACAGTAATTGCATCAGTGTTTTATTTTTCCTACTTCAATGTTCCCTCTGTATGGAATGTTCCACCACTGATCTTCTAATTTCTGCACATTTTGTGTTGTAATTCAACTAGGAATGACCTAACAACATAGAAGAGCAATATAACGTAAATAATGTATAAGAAAAAGTTTAAGATAAGATATCCTGAACTTATTGCTGTTCTAATTCTCTGTATCTTTGTGGATTCCATCTATAGAATATAATGGTAGAACATAGCAAAAAAAAGCCCACAGACCTCATGACTATTACTGTGAAGAGTGTAATATCTTATCTAAATTGGGGTGCATTTATGATAATTCTCTCTTTTTTTCCATTTAATTTTTCTTTTTTTCAGAATATAAAAACAAGGTTGGATGATCTTATAATGTATATTAGAAAGAAGATCATTTTAAAATCGATACGCACATGGGTAGAGGATGCATATCATGACCATGGATTTTTTTTTATCAATATCTAGATTATTCATTTAAAATTTATGCAAATCTTTGCAAAAGTGTGTGGTCGGAAAGATTTGTTTTTGAAAGAAATCTCTTATTTACATTTAATCATTTAGCAGACGCTTTTATCCAAAGCGACTTACAAATGAGGAGAGCGATAGAAGCAATCAAACCAACAACAATAGGGCAACAATATGCAAGTGCTGTAACTAGTCCCAATTAATCTAGCACAGTACACGAAGCAAGATTTGTTAGTTTTGTTTTGTTTTTTAATAGTGTATGAATAGCAAGCCGCTGACTTGCAGAACGCAAGCTTCTGGAGGGCACATAGGTGTAAGTGAGTTTAGGTATAGGGGTGCAGATAAAGTGGTTGTTCTGTAGGTAAACATCAGTGCCTTGAATATGATGTGAGCGGTTATTGGCAACCAGTGCAATTTTATGAGGAGAGGTGTGACGTGCGCTTTCTTCAGGCTCGTTAAAGACCACTCTTGCTGCAGCATTCTGAATTATTTGCAGAGGTTTGACAGTGCAAGCTGGAAGGCCTGCAAAGAGAGCTTTACAATAGTTCAGTCTGCATAGAACAAGAGCTTGGACAAGTAGTTGTGTAGCATTCTCTGACAGGAAGGGCCCGATCCTCCTAATGTTGTATAAGGCAAGTCTGCAGGACCGGGCAGTTCTAGCAATGTGCTCTGTGAAGTTTAACTGATCATCAATCACAACTCCAAGGTTCCTGGCTGTCCTGGATGGAGTTATGGTTGACGAACCAAGCTGAATGGAGAAGTTGTGATGAAGTGTTGGGGTGACTGAGGGCACAAGCAGTTCTGTCTTTGCAAGGTTGACTTGAAGGTGGTCTTCATCCACCAAGAAATGAATGTCAGGCAGGCCGAGATGTAGGCAGATACTGTCGGATCATCTGGCTGGTATGAGAGGTAGAGCTGTTTGTCATCAGTGTTGCAGTGATAGGAAAAACATGTTTCTGAATGACAGATCCTAGTGGTGACATGTAGATGGAGAAGAGGTCCAAGCACTGAGCCCTGAGACACCCCAGTAGCTAGATGTTGTGACTTATACAAGACAGGATGATCTAGTGGTTAACTATGTCAAAAGCAGCAGCAGACAGCTCCAGCAAGGTGAGTACTGAGGATTTGGAAGCTGTTCTTACCAGTCTCAGAGCTTCAATAACCGAGAGCAGGGCAGTTTCAGTTTAGTGCCCGCTTTTGAAACCAGACTGGTTGTTGTCCGGGAGGTTGTTCTTGCTTGTTCAAGTGTTTTAGCAATGAATGTCTAGAAGTGCTGGATTTAGAGTGGGTTTCTCAAGCAGTGGGGTTATCCGAGCCTTAACCTGTTAAGCTTCAAGCCCATTTTTGAAAAATCCCCAGATATGGCATTCCCAAACTGAAACAGATACAGTTCATGAACCCTTTGTACTAAAAGCACAAGTAAGATCTCATTTGAAAGCTGACACCTGGAAGTTTATTGTAAATGTAGAATTAATTATTATCATAATGAAAAAAATAGTTATAAATAGCTTCAAAGTTTTGTAAAGTTATTATACATTTATTTTTATGAAACATCTTCATGAAAATAAAATTGAAGTTGGCATTGTAGCAATCTAGAAATGCACTGCAGCTAAAGCCACATGTCTGGCCATGTTATATTTAAAATTTGAAGATGATAAGTCTAAAACTCTGTATTTAGTTCAATGTTTTTCAAGATCATGTCATATGACTTTATTTTGATTAGACTGGTGTTTATTGTTTTCTTATAAGCATCTATTCAGTCTATTGCCTCTATTGTTTTGTGATGCAAAAACGAGCCCCATTCAGTCTCAGTCTCCCCTGCACATATTCACACCTCTCCAGCCAGTTTATTGCTCTAAATATGCTTTTCTTTTGTCTGCATTATAATCACTAACGACTAGCAATTCACACTGTTTCAATCCCTCATTTATTTTATAAAAGTTCTCACTTCACAGTGAAACTGTATCAAATGCCCTTTTTGAAAAACGAAACATTTCAGTAAGCATTCTTATTTAGAAAAAAATCATAAAAATTACACCGAAGTAAGGTAGCAGGTGCTCAGTACTAGCTAGCATGTTAGCTTAGCACACCATCAATACACGACAATTTATGAGAATAAAACTATGTTTGTTCTCCAAACTTACTTTATAGCGCAAGTCGAGTGTTTTAAATAACTTTCTGTAATCTGATTTGGCTTCAGATAAAAAAATCAGATAGAAAATATATTATTTTATTGTATTCTGCACAATTTGAAAGTCTATCTCGATTAGCATTACATTATACATATAATCAATTATTATGAAAATACCTGACATGACTCGAAGAACACAGGTAAATCAAATATCATTGCAATCATGTTTATTGTCTTCAAAACATCTTTATCTGCACTTTACAGCGATCTCGGATAGCTTTGTTGTGGCAGGACTTCCTGAATGTCACATGATTATGGCTCTTCTTCATGTGATCCATATATTATGGACTTCTGTTCAAACAGCGCCCTCACTTTCAGGATGAATTGATAACACAGTACAGAGTATACAGCGCTCAAAATGATTACATCGACGCATTTGGGTATAAATTCAATAAATATTATTCCTGTCTATAGAAGTCTAATGTAAAGCTATGAGAATCTATCAATATTTCTCCAAATCTGCACATGTTTGAGCTAAAAGCCCTGAGGGACGTTGTTTTGTCAAGCGCTGTCATGACGATCGCACGGGAGTTTTTTTCTGAATGAGACCGGCTGAGGCTCATAATTCATATTAAAGGTAACGACTCATTTTTTAATTTCATAACTCCTGACACAAATTAAGACATAACTGTCACTATAAGTTTCTCAGAATACAATAGTGGTCAAATACTGAATCTTGAGTCTTATATCTTTTTAATGATGTATAGTTTGTCAAGGTATAACATTAAATCTGATAGTATATTTGAACTAAATAAATAAAAAAACGCTTCAGTGCGCCGACGCTCTGGAGACGGTTAAGAGGTTTTAAATGCTGTGGGAAAGGTACCAGTGTGAAGAGAGGTGTTGATGATGTGAGTGAGTGCGGGTACTACTGAAGAAAAAATGGCTTGAAGGAGATGAGTGGGTATAGGATCAAGAAGACTGGTAGTAGGGTGATTGGAAGGAGGGGAGAATATGTGTGTTAGCTGTTAATATCTTTGTGTCAGTTTGTGGTGTGGAAAATGAACCGCTGGTGATTGTTGTTTTATTTATGAAGAATGTGGCAAAGTCGTCAGCTGTTAGGGTTGATGAAGGAAGGGGAGGTGTTGTTTTAAAAAGATAGGAGAATGTTTTGAAAAATATGCAAGGGTCTGCAAGAATTGTTAATTTTGTTGTGGTAGTATGTCATTTTAGCAGTAGAGACATTAGCAGAGAAGGAAGAGAGGAGGGATTGATACAAAACAAGGTCAGTGGGATCTTTCGATTTGCACCACTTTCTCTCTGCACCCCTGAGTTTAGAACGGTGTTTGTGGAGAACATCAGATAGCCCGGGGCAGAGGGGGTGGCGCAGGCTGGCCTGGATAAAAGGGGGCAGAAGTTGTCTTATGCTCACCAAGACTGCATATATTTGCAAAATCACAGTCAAACAGTAGTATTGTAAAATATTATTACAGATTAAAATAACTGTTTTCTATTTGAATATATTATAAAATGTAATTTATTCCTGTGATGGCAAAGCTGAATTTTCAGCATCATTCCTCCAGTCTTCAGTGTCACATGATCCTTCAGAAATGATTCTAATATGCTGATTTGGCGCTCAAACATTTCTAATTATTATAGGGGTGACACTTTATTTTCATGGTTCCTTTGAACATTCTGTTGACTATAAGTAACTTTGCAACGACATGTCAACTTATTCTAACCCAACCAGTCTACTAGTACTCTACTAACACTCTAATGAGAGTAAGTGGACAGCTGTGCTGCTTAATATTTTTGTGGAAACTGTAATACAGTTTTCCCCCAGGATTCTTTCATGAATAGAAAGAAAAAACTTTTTTTAAAATTTATCTTGCTGAATAAAAGTACTAATTTTTTTCCAATTTTTTTTTTCACTCTAATGAGAGTTAGTAGACATGTAGGTGCAACGTTACTTATAGTCAACAGAATGTGTTAAAGGGACGATCAAAATAAAGTGAAACCAAAAAATCGTACTGACCCCAAACTTTCAAACACTAGTACATATTTGAAGCACCTCTTGGGCAGCTCTTTCAGTCATGCAAGCCCAGCTCCTATCTCTTTGAAATGGGACACATTAAATTCTCCAAAGCTGTTCACCAAGCTTACGATTGCATTTCATATTTGAAATCACCAATGAAATATGACAACAGCGGTCTCATAAATTTTGTTTCTAAACACTCAAAACATGACAAAAAAATATATATTTTTCAGGTTGGACCAGCCAATGTCCAGTCCTTCTATAGCAAACAGAGCTTCTGAAGGTAGCTGCAGTGATGCAATGACTTTTGGCCGATTGGCGATTGGCTCTTTCTTTTTGAAGGCAGTACTTATTCTGCCATATTGTGCGTTGCACTTTCTTCCATTCATAGTAATGTGAGTGGCCCATCTTTGTATATCCTTTGATATAAGGCAAAGTGTGTAATTTACATGCTGTAACTGGTCACAAATATTCCATACAGCCTCTCAATTAATTGTAATATAATATATATAATTATATAACAAGGGTAAGGCTTTGTTTGCTTCCAATTCTACTGTTGAGAACAACAGATGCATACAGATTCTTAAAATATGTAACCTTCATAACATGGTATACATGCTGTATAAATACACTTATGCTAATGAAAATACGAGGCCACATTCACTCCTGCACATGCAGAGTGTCAAATCAGTTCTCTGGTAAGATGTCTACCAAGGTGCCGGTGATGAACTGCCTAGATTTGAGAACATAGTCCTGACTGCCCGAGGCACAATGTTGCATCAGAATTTCAACAGAGGGTATGTACACACACACACACACACACACACACACACACACACACACAAAAACACACAAATACATTGCGAGTGCTCCCTAAAAAGCTGCAACCTACCTGTGCTTTGCATTCTTAGTGCAGGATGTGGAAAGGGCAGCAGCAAGCACATAAATCATCAACTCAATAAACTGCCAGTACTGTCTCAGTGGAACCAGTCATTTTTTTGTTTCGCACAAACAAACATTCACACACAAAGTCAGCTCTGTCTCAGTGGAAACAGTCGGTTTTTGTATCAGATACTCGCACATAGAAACATCTCAGACTGATCTTGCAGCAGTTGATGTGAATGATGATTGGTGGTGTGTATGTTTGTGCTATATTCAACTTATAAAGTTACATAGAGGAATTCAACTATGAGGTGCCTGTATTATACTGTTAAGATCCAATTAAATTGGAATGATCCATTTCTGGATTTTAGTCCAGGATTTTATGTCTGCTAGCCTAGACAAATGTACTTTAAATGCTAGTGTACTAGTGTTAGTACTAGTGTTAGTTGATTAAATTTTCTTTTAGGACAATATACGCTCTCAAAAATGTGAAATGAAAGTTGTCGCTTGCCCCTAATACCTTCTATAACAACTACCATAGCAAATGGCGGTATGTTGCTTTGAATGTAAAAAAAAAAAAAAGGCACAACAATTTGTTCAAGAAGTAAAAAATCATATACATTTTCTCCATAGGGTTATTTTTAGGGCCAATCGCTAAAAATTGGGGATTGGCCCTAATTGGGGATTGGGGATTGGGGAAATTGTTTCTTCATTTTAATTTAGTTCATGGCCATGATGTTGTTTTTCCCACAAGTTGTGCCATATTTTTGTGTGGTTTTCAAATACATTTTTGTTTGTTATGTTGTGATTTACATCAGAGCTAATTTGTTTGGGTCATGTTTTAAAGAAATCTTAATGGTTAAAATGAAAATGTCCATTGTTGTGCTCCATTGGCTATTTTGATGAAAATGGTACAATCCCTACTGCAATTTGTTCTGCTTCAACTTCCTGTTTCAAACAATACCATTGCTCTTTAGCAAACAAACAGTATGACTTAAGACAGAGGCTTAACATACCGTATACCAGTGACATATAATGTAGATCAGACAAGAGCTCAATCTATTTTCAGATATATCTAGTGATCTAACTGGAATTACTCTGATATTTGAACATTATTTGATGTTTTATAGAGTTTGAATATGTTATGTTCATATCAGCTTACTGATCAACTGCTTCTCTTTTTATAAACAAAACCATTTTCCACTGTGACATAAAGGTTAAGTAGAGATAATGCATGCATATGAATGAAGTGGTTTTATTCTAGATCATTTGCGAGGGAACCCCACTTTCGGGGAGGTTAAAATATTAGTCCCAGGCGTTTATTTTAACTGAAGTCCAATTAATAGGAGGTAATCAAGCGTTTAATTAAAAACCCAATTTTGTGCCACCTTGAATCATCTAGTGGTTGTGTTTTTTTCCCTTCTCATTTTGACTGAGCACAGCAATGAGCAGGTTTCTGTCCTTCCACATAAATTATTCATTTTGACTATCTCCGAAAAGGCCTGGAGTCAAATTTGGCTTGATCTGTAGGTAATTTGTTCCACTAGCAAAACCCACTTCCGCCTTAATCTCTCCTAAACAACACAAAATATGTTCGTTTTCACTGTTAAATGATATTCATACTTCATTAGTATGATAATACCTTCTAATTTTAAAGCAAATACTCAATTTGGGGGTTTATGGTCGTATCAGCAGCAAATTTGCAGCAAATCTGGGCATATAAATGGAGTATGTTAGATTGTTATGATTGGTTTCAGTTTTGCACAGTTCCTGTAACAATGTGCTTCAGTCCTGCTGAATAACAAGCATCTTGCAACCTGGTTTGTTGTCGGTACATCCTAAAATAATGTAAGTATTTGTTTCAAATGGTCGTTTGAAATTATATCAAATATCTGCCCCTTAGCTGGCCAAAGATGTATTATTAATGTGCATGCTTAATTTAAATACCACTGTGCCATCAAGTGATACAATAAAGTATTAAACACACTGATTCAAGAGGTGGACCGTTTCCAGGAGAAAATATCCTATTTATTATTATTATTGTGAAAATCTACAGTAGAAAAAAAAACATGTTGCTTTCTAAACACACCCAGAAAATATTTGAGGATATTGCCAGAGGGTTGAAATTTCAAGAATAAAAAGTTCTTTAGATGGTGTCGAAATTGAAGAGGTAGAAGTAAGCCAACTGACAGACAACATCTTCACCAGAAACCCCAGAGGTAATTTCAACCCTTACCAACAGCTCAGAGGTTTGTTGATGATGATAGATACAAAATTGTTAGTAGTGAGGCCTACATGCTAACAAGAGCACACAAGGAGTACAGAAATACAGTCCTATTTCATTTAACCTCAAATAATGTCATAAATGACTGTGAGGATTAAAGACCTGAGGAAATGGCTGGCTAACTACTGGAATGTTACACAAAAAAAGTGTCTGAAATTCTCAACAAATGGACAGTGAAAAGAAGTACTCAACCTTCAGAAAGTGTAATTATCAACCTCAGGAGGTCAAACTACATTAGCCAATTTAATTTTCTATTCATTTTATATGAGGTTTGCACATTTTAGTTATTCTTATTCTATTTTTTTAAAGAAAAGACAAAACTGTCACAGACATTCAGTTATTTTGAAATTATGTTCATTATCATGAACTTAGTTCGTTTTCATTTGTCTCCTGTTTTCCTTTGTCTAGGTTCCCGCCACCTTTTAGTTGTCATGGCTATTCATTATTTATCACAGGTGTTTATCATTTGTCCCTCATTTATTTTTTATCTGGTGTTGCTTATTTTACACACTGTTACGCTACTTGTATTATATTTGAATCGTTTAAATAAACTTTTTTATTATTATTCATCATCGTCTTCCCTTTTTGGACTACATCGTGACAGAACACCAGACTTCTCAAAAAGAGAAGAAGACGTGACATAGCATCCATTACGTAGCATTTTTTTTTTTAAACCATCAAATTACCTTATTTGTGGAAAGTGCCAACAACTGTAACTTTAAATAGAACAAAGAGAAAATGAATATTGTCTGTCATGTCTATTGTTATCCATTAGACAGGGGCACTGCATAAAAGAGGGCCATACTTTTAGGTTCAGCTGAGGAAAAGAATATCACTCCCCTTAGTCAGTTGAGGAAAAGATTATCACTCCCCTTAGTCAGCTGAGAAAAAGAATATCACTCCCCTTAGTCCTGCTCCAGATCTGAGTTTTGGCAGTTTCATAAGGGTCTGCGGATAGTTCAGAAACTTTGGACAGGATGTGTATCTATTGAAAGAATGGAAGTGCAAATCTGCCAGACTTGGACAGTCATGTGTCTGATAAGAGCGACTTAATATAACTTCATCATTAACTAACATCAGCAGGCCTACATAGAATAAATTCCCACATATCTCAGAAAAATTGGAAGTGAATAATGAAATATCTAGTTCATTCATGCTACCTAGATGGCGCAGGGCTGGTCCTTTACATGCAGTCTGCAAGCAATCACATCATTAGCGTATGGCACAAGCTGATTGGTCTCTGCTAATCCTGCAGCCAATGAGATTGCTTGCTCAACATTTAAATAGTCTGGTTCATTGTTTGCTGTAAGCTAGTCTTGCAGCGCACTATCAGAGTTCCTCTGAAACTCTTCACCTGCCTAGATCTGCTACTGGATTTATGCATGTCTATTCAAGAAGCAGCAGTAAATCTCACATTTTCATAGCATCATGTCTGTGTATCTATAAGTAGTAGCAAGTACATACTTGCTCAGCAGCAGCAGCAGTGTAGCAGATCTAGTCTTCCAAGACCATACATTAACATCATCATAATATGTAATATGAATATTATTCATCCGCATGCTAAAACTAACGAATGAATGAATGAATGAATACATAAGTGCTGTATACATTTATAAACTATACATTTATATATATATATATATATATATATAAACATACATATATAGTATAATTTATAACATATAAATTATTAATTTATAATATAATCGATATATATATATATATATATATATATATATATATATATATATATATATATATATATATATATATATATATATATAATATCTCTGGTTTTTTTTAATTGCAAATATTAAAGTATAATACTCTAGACATTTTCTCTATCACCACCATAAAGTGGACTTGTCATATCTATACAGCCAGCCACTGACATTTTCTTTACCTAGATAAGCCAATGCTGTTAATTACATTTAACACAGAAAGGGAGGAATGAAAAATCTTATCTTTTAAATGGTAATTAGACTTTCTGCCTACTCTCTTTGCCTATTGTGGCCAGTTTGATTCATATACACTCACCGGCCACTTTATTAGGTACACCTGTCCAACTGCTCGTTAACACTTAATTTCTAAGCAGCCAATCACATGGCGGCAACTCAGTGCATTTAGGCATGTAGACATGGTCAAGACAATCTCCTGCAGTTCAAACCGAGCATCAGTATGGGGAAGAAAGGTGATTTGAGTGACTTTGAACGTGGCATGATTGTTGGTGCCAGAAGGGCTGGTCTGAGTATTTCAGAAACTGCTAATCTACTGGGATTTTCACGCACAACCATCTCTAGGGTTTACAGAGAATGGTCCGAAAAAGAAAAAACATCCAGTGAGCGGCAGTTCTGTGGGCGGAAATGCCTTGTTGATGCCAGAGGTCAGAGGAGAATGGCCAGACTGGTTCGAGCTGATAGAAGGGTGACTGAAGTATTCAGTCTGAAGATTTCAGTCACTCATCGAGCTGATGAGTGACTGAAATAACCACTCGTTACAACCGAGGTATGCAGCAAAGCATTTGTGAAGCCACAACACGCACAACCTTGAGCCGGATGGGCTACAACAGCAGAAGACTCCACCGGGTACCACTCATCTCCACTACAAATAGGAAAAAGAGGCTACAATTTGCAAGAGCTCACCAAAATTGAACAGTTGAAGACTGGAAAAATGTTGCCTGGTCTGATGAGTCTCGATTTCTGTTGAGACATTCAGATGTTAGAGTCAGAATTTGGCGTAAACAGAATGAGAACATGGAACCATCATGCCTTGTTACCACTGTGCAGGCTGGTGGTGGTGGTGTAATGGTGTGGGGGATGTTTTCCTGGCACACTTTAGGCCCCTTAGTGCCAATTGGGCATCGTTTAAATGCCACGGCCTACCTGAGCATTGTTTCTGACCATGTCCATCCCTTTATGGCCACCATGTACCCATCCTCTGATGGCTACTTCCACCATGTCACAAAGCTCTAATCATTTCAAATTGGTTTCTTGAACATGACAATGAGTTCACTGTACTAAAATGGCCTCCACAGTCACCAGATCTCAACCCAATAGAGCATCTTTGGGATGTGGTGGAACGGGAGATTCGCATCATGGATGTGCAGCCGACAAATCTGCGGCAACTGTGTGATGCCATCATGTCAATATGGACCAAACTCCCTGAGGAATGCTTCCAGCACCTTGTTGAATCTATGCCACGAAGAATTGAGGCAGTTCTGAAGGCAAAAGGGGGTCCAACCCGTTACTAGCATGGGGTACCTAATAAAGTGGCCGGTGAGTGTATTTTTTTCATGTTAGAAGCCAAACAATGATTGCTGAATATACTGACTTTTATTAGCAT
Organism: Rhinichthys klamathensis goyatoka; assembly: GCF_029890125.1. Lineage (NCBI taxonomy): Eukaryota > Metazoa > Chordata > Actinopteri > Cypriniformes > Leuciscidae > Rhinichthys > Rhinichthys klamathensis. The sequence continues at coordinate 1,057,960 of NW_026606587.1, forward strand.
CTTCATTTCCCTTTGTGCATCTGCTCTTCAATGGACATTCTTATACCATATTCATATAGCTGTTTGTATTCAGATCAGATGATGGTTAAATCATTTCATCTTACAGGTGTACGCCGAGTGAGGTAAGAGTCAAGAAATATTCCTTTTTGTTATTCTCAACACATATTGCCATTTGTTAAGGACCTTGAAAGGCCTGCTTATGTTAAGCAAACCAAGACACAACACGTCAATCCTTTGAAAATACATTCATGGACTACTCATGGGACCTCCCAGTATCCATATTATGAAGCAATGTCATTGTGAGTGCCACAAACAAGGTATAGGAATCATCTCTTCTCAGAAGATTGAATTGCTTGTCCTTGGTGTGTAAATGTGTGAGGAGTATAAATTGTGCAGATATTCCAGAAGATTTGCCTTTCACTCTATCGTTGATACTGAGTTTTTTTTTTTTTTTTTTACCTTTACTTTTACCGTAACCCAGAAAGATGAACATTTTCAAATGAAAATAGATGCATATGTTTTGTTTCTGACATCATTTACTTCTCACTTGTTGCCTCGTTTTTCTAGTCGCATTATGTTCTTGACAAAGTTTGTACCTAATATGATACAGTATGTGCTGGAATAAGACGAGCTTAGCTTGGTGCCCAAATGAGACCTCTTTAATGACTTTACCTGCTTATTCTTGTGTAAACTAAAAGAAACAGCAGAAATGATCCCTACTTATCCTGGCATATCCCATTATTAAGTCAGGCTTTGGTTCATCTAATTAGTGCGTCAAGCATTTCCAGTGAGACGCCACTGTAGGGCCATAATACACACTTGAAACGTCACTTATCTTAAAATAATGAGGTTTTCCGTTTAAAATGAATCTACATTTTGTTTAAACATACTGACGAGTAAACAGAGGATTCTTTATTCTCTGTATGCTAAGACAATGACCCGGCTTACAAATGTTACCCAATTAGAGAGAAGCACTAATGGCTGTCTGAAGTGCTGCAAAATGGAAGCTTGCAGTAGTTCCAGAAAGTCTAGAATTGAAGTAAAAAATAAGCCCTAATATATACTTATTTAAATTGCAATTCATATTTTGGAGGTCTAACAGCATGACCACTGTTACAATTAAGTCCACTGGAAGCATGTTGAGGTGAGAACCAAAACGCAATTTATTACAAAACAAGATAAACACAAAACAAAAGCATGACAAGGCATGGACAACTCTAATCTAAAACAGGAACACAAACCAAGACTAGAGAACAAGAAACTGGAGCCAGGGCATAGAACAAACAATACTCGACAAAGACACAGGGCAAACATGAGGGTTTAAATACATACAGGACTAACGACGAGACAAGGGACACCTGTGAACATTTAAACATTCAACCAATGACAACATGACACAACAGACAAGGGAACACCATAGACAGTAAAAGAAATGGACAGAACGATCTCATTGGAACTCAGTTGAGACAGTTGAAGCCCACTTTTAGCGATTTTTGAGAACTTCCGTTCCTGACGCGCAGACTCAAACTGACTCAAACTGACTCAAACTAAGCTTGATGACGTGAGCAACCTGTCTGACAGACGTTAATCTTCTAGTAGCTGTGCGTGAAAACTGCCAACGTTAATCTGGCAGAGACGGGGAACTTGAGCAAAGAGTTCTTTGGCGTGAGTGAGCAGGAGTAAGTATTCCGTTGCTTTTATGGACTCATTATCTATGGGCTTCTCCCTTGACGGGACGTCCCCCCGATTGCCTGCGAGCTTCTCCTCCTGTCTGTACGGTAATTTCTGTACAGCGCGACAGAGAGTCGAGTGGTTATGACGCAATCGTTAGCCTATTTTTACTAAATCTGTTTCTACGGGGCCATAATGTAACATAGAAGGTAATGGAGCCCTTTATACATGGTCGTGTTTCTTTAGAAATAAATAATGGACAAATGGAGTCTTTAAACGCCTCAGATGTAAAGTTATTCGCTGTCAAAGTGACGCCAAAATGAATGGGAGTCAATGGGAATGCTAACGCAAGTGAAGTTCTGCTACAACATGGCGGCACCCGGCCGGCTTCAACTTCCGGTCGATGGATTACCCCCTTGGGGAACACAAGACAAGATCACATGACTAGAACAGGGGATCACATGACAGACAAGAACCAGGAACAAGAAACAAAACCCAAACCGTGACAACCATAGATATCCAATATAAAGGCTTGATGTCTCGTCCGCGCTGCTGGCCAATGGAGGTCAGTGTTTCCCCTAGGATTTTTTCCGGGGGGGGGGGGGGGGGTGGGGGGTCTGCTAGTGTTGCGGAGCGGGCGTGTTACAGATACGTTGTGTAAATTTTTTTTGCAATCAAAAAGCATGTCCAATTATTAATTGAAATCACGTATTATGAATCATTAAACTTATACAACTTTTTTTTTTTAAATATATGAAAAAAAATGTCACACTAATTCTGTGTTGTGTTTTTTCTGGTAATAAAATGAAGACATAAAACACAAATTTTATCATTTATCATCAATTCTAATCATATGAAATTAAATAAACTTTTTGTCAAATAACTTGCTGCACAATGAGCTTTACTGTTAAAATTAAAACATGGATTATGCCTTAAATTTCAAATTTCAAAATTTATTTGGATTAGTGTTAGTGTATTATTACATTGGGACATATCTAAATGGGCTATATGCACGCATAACTTCCGCGTTTGACACAAGGATGCTCTTGCGTTTCCGGTTGGGGAGATTTAAAGCGGAGGAAAACGGGATTATGGCAGAGTCTTCAAAATTTACTGTCCTCTCGTCTTTGAAACGAAACTTTAATACGTTTAGATTTAATTTTATATATAGTTATGTTTATTTAATATAATAAACACAGAAGCATAAACAAAATGAGGGGTTTCTGTTTTGTCTGTTTTTGTGACTAACGTTTCTTTAGTATAGCAATATAAAAACCAATATAAATTCTCGGTATAGCATTGGACTCTACGATCGGCGGAAGTAATCCAGCATCCTTAGACCTTCACCGGAAATACCGCCGTGCATAGAGCCCATTCTAATGTACAACAGTAATATATTTCTGTCAAGTTAAACCGAACTTTTATTTTGACGGGTTGCCGTGAAGACCTTTTGAGTTTCTGTGTGTTTGTCATGATGATAGTTTTTCTCAAATGAAGCGGTGAAATGATCACGAAGTGACTTTCAGAGTGGATCTAGAGCCTGGAGAGCCAAAAAACAGCGCAAGCGTCACACGTGCTTCAGTGTGTGTGTGTGTGTGCGTGTGGTAAATGAAACTGCGCGTCGGCGGCACCATTCATTCACACAGAACATGCAGGATTCGTATTTAAATAGTCTTTGTGTTTTAATATTCACACACACTAGTCTACATCGCGATTTGATTTCAAGTGTACTGAACTGCTTTCTATTTTTTCCTCAAATTTACAAATTCCGTGTTATACATTAAATTCCTTTTTTATGACTGGATTTCGTCAGCATTTTAGGGGGGGCGGGGGGTCGTTTTGGGGGGGCGGGCCGCCCCCCCAAAACAATGGTAGGGGAAACACTGGAGGTCGACGTCTGCACCTGGCGGCCATCTTGTCACAGGCAGCTCACTCACTCGTAACATTGTGTTTTAATGGTGCATGTACTTTTTAAATAACCATAACTTGCTCAATTTTCTACCGATTTTCAAACGGTTTGGTTTGTTATAAACGTCAGAGATGTAGTTATGACACTGCATACTTATGAATAATAAGTGTAAAAAATAAATAATCATCCAGAATTATAGCCACGTAAATAACGTTTGTATGAAACCAAACCGTTTATAAATCCGTCAAGATTTCAACGAGATAAGAGTATTTGTGTTCGTGCTGATCACTCATCTTACATCAGGTACCACAGAGCCCGCCAGAAAGCTTGCCTGTGACAAGATGGCCGACGGTGATGACAATAGAGACTCCGCCGTAAGACATCTAGCCTTTATTATTGATATCTATGGTGACAACCACATTACCAATAAATGTTTATTTTAATAAATGTACTATACAAAGAATAATGTATTGCAACAAATTGAATAAAGAATTATATAATTTTCATTATTCTAACAAAAAAGACAATTACAGTTACAGTTTAAAAAAAGTCTTGGCTCAGTAAGATTTTCTTAAAATAAATTAATACTTTAATTCATGAAGGATGCATTTAGGAAGGATGCATTCTAATGTGACAGTAAATACATTCACAATGTTAAAAAAAAGATCTATTTGAAATAAATGCTCTTTTGAACTTATTCAACAAAGAATCCTGAAAAAAATGAATTGCGGTTTCCACAAAAAAATATTAAGCAGACAAGTAAAACGTCTCAGGTTACTACTGTAACCATAGTTCCCTGAGAAAGGGAACGAGACGATGCGTCACTTGACGCTTTGGGAACGCCCCCAGCGTGAATGCGTCTGAGCATCAATGTCAACTAGTCCAATGGAAAGAATGAGCGTCACGGGCGGGTGACGTCATGACCAGGAAGGCATAAGAGCACATCCGGTGAAACGCGGCATTAGCTTCAAAAAGTCGAAGCAAGCCGATCACAGGGATGCAGGAAGTATGGCAGGGTGACGCATCGTCTCGTTCCCTTTCTCAGGGAACTATGGTTACAGTAGTAACCTGAGACGTTCCCTTTCGAGGGAACTCGCGATGCGTCACTTGACGCTTTGGGAACGAGAATACCCAAAACGCCAGAATTCCAAGTACCTGAGTGTCAGTCTGTTGGAACTAAGCACTAAGCACCTGAGAACCTGGGGCAGCATCCAGGTCCAAACTGTAAAACCTGACGAATGTGAGCGGTGAAGACCAGCCTGCCGCATCACAAACGTCTTGGAGAGAAACCCCAAATAACAAGGCTTTAGAGGCCGCCATACCCCTCGTTGAGTGAGCTCTGACCACCAAGGGACACGGATGGTCAGAGTACTCGTATGCAAGTGAAATAGCCTCGACTATCCACTTACTAACCGTCTGTTTAGAAGCAGGAAGACCCTTCTTAGGTGATCCAAAGCAAATAAATAACTGGTCGGACTTCCTCATTGAAGATGTCCGATAAACATAAGTATCCAGTGCTCGCACTGGACACAAGAGGTTCAGCCTTTCCTGGTCCGCAGATGTAAAAGGAGGACAGAAACCTGCAGCACAATAGGCCTCGGAATAATGGTAGGCACCTTTGGAACATATCCATGTTTCGGGTAAGAATGCCTTGGCCATCCCCGGTGCACTCAAGGCAGGTGGGGACCGAAAGGGCCTGAAGGTCTGACTCTAATAGGGACGAAATAGCTAGCAGAAAATAGTCTTAAAAGAAAGGAACTTCTCTGAGACCAAATCTAAGGGCTCGAAGGGAGCCCCAGATAGGCCTTCTAGAACTATTGCAAGGTCCCAAGCCAGCACCCTAGTGCAAGTTGCAGGCCTCAGCCTCAAAGTGCCACGAAGGAAACGAGTGATCAGGGGGTCTCGACCCAAAAATGTACTACCCACCAGGGCGTGGAAAGCCGCAATGGCCGCCACGTATACCTTAAGCGTGGAAGGACATAGACCTGATACAAAGCGTTCTTGCAGAAACTCGAATACTGTGTTTACTGAACAGTTAACCGGATCCCACTGACGCTGGTAACACCAAGAAGTGAAAAACTCTCGAAATAGTGAATATAGTTTCCTCGTAGCGGGAGCTCTGGAGCTTAGAATGGTCTCAACAACCTCGGTTGAGAGACCACTCTCTATGAGTTGGGCCCCCTCAGAGGCCAAACCCACAGTTTCCAAATCCCCTGCCGGGGGTGCAATATTGCATCCCCTGCCTGAGACGGAAGGTCTCTCCTGATCGGGACCTCCAAGGGAGGTCCGACGAGGAGAAAAATTAGGTCCGCAAACCAAATTCAGCTCGGCCAGGGTGGTGCTACTAAATAGGCTTATTCCATCCTGGCGGAATCACTCCAGAACTCCTGGGAGCAGAGCAACAGGGGGAAATGCGTACAGACGTAGCCTCAGCCACGTCTGCACCATAGCAACCAGCCCCGAGGGGACTGGTTGAGTGAGGGATAACCAGAGTGGACAGTGCGTCGTATGCTGAGACGAGAACAAATCCACTTCTGCCTGGCCATAAAACTCCCATATTTGCTCCACCGCCTCGGGGTGGAGTCCCCTGGCCTCAGCCCTGCCTCGACAGGGTGTCTGCTCCAATATTCTGGCCCCCCTGGAATATACACTGCCCTCAGACAGCGTAATTTCCTGAGGGACCAAAATAATAGGCCACCAACGTGTTGTCTGTGGGTCAAGAACCAGAGTTTCCTCCATATAACCAAGGCGCGGGGATACTGCTGCGTGATCTTGATCGTACGGAGTGGGTTTCCCCTCAGGGAGAACCCTCTGGTCCTGAGCCACCACTGTAAAGGTCTCACGTACAGCAGGTCAAAGGGTATCACATTGAACGCTGCTGCCCTGAGGCCTAACAGTCACTGTTTCAGAACAACACCTGATGGCCCCTCAGGTCTGGGAGGAGATGTCTCAACGCATTGAAGACGACCATCATCTCTAGGCAATTCATGTGCCAAGCGAGATGATGACTCCTCCCAAGCCCTGAGCTGAGCGGCCTTCCAATACCGCTCCCCAGCCGGTGAGGGAAGCATCTGTCGAGATAGCAACTCGATGGCAAAGAGCTCCCAACACCGAACCCTGGGTTAAGAACCAGTGTTTCCTCCATATAACCAAGGCACGAAGGCACGGCCGCGTGATCTTGATCATACGAAGTGGGTTTCCCCTCGGGGAGAACCCTCTGGTCCTGCGCCACCACTGCAAAGATCTCATGTACAGCAGGCCAAAAGGTATCCCGTTGGACGCTACTGCCACAAGACCCAACAGTCTCTCAAACTGTTTTACAGTGCGTGACTGGCCTAGCCTCAGCTCTTTTGTGGCTGTTAGGATAGCAGCTACACGAACGGGCGACAGAGTGGCCCGCATCGTCACTGAATCCCATACCACACCAAGGAAAGTGGTTCTCTGTACTGGAGAAAGCACACTCTTCTTGGCATTGAGCCTCAACCCCAACATCTGCATATGAGCGAGAACGACACCTCGGTGCCGAACCGCTAACTGTTCTGATTCCGCTAGAATCAGCCAGTCATCTATGCAATTCAGAATGCGTATACACTGCAGCCTGGCGGGGCCAGAGCTGCGTCTATACACTTCGTGAATGTGCGGGGTGATAGAGCTAGACCGAAAGGAAGTGCCTGATACTGGTGTTCTTTGCCCCAAAGAAAACCTCAGGAACCTCCTGTGCTGAGGGAGGATGGAGATATGGAAGTATACGTCTTTTAGATCTATCGTGACAAACCAGTCCTCGGATCTGATTTGAGTCACGATCTGTTTGAGTGTCAGCATCTTGGACTTGAGTTCCAGCACCAAACACTCCAACAGACGAAGATCTAGTATGTGACGCTGCTCTCCATCCTTTTTTGGAACAATGAGATAACGACTGTAAAGACCCGACGCAATGTCGGGTGAGTACACCTGCTCTATAGCTTTCTTTGCTAACAGGGCCTTTACCCCTTGCTCCATTACCAGAGAGATTACCATTACCCATAGAGATATATTTGGCAGTAGCTTCCACGCTGCCAGAAAATCTACCAAGGGAACCAGCCCCTCGAGGCTGGCCTCTGGTGTAATAAAGACAGCCAGTTCGGGGACCTGAAACATACTGGCAGGAACCCTCGAACTGACTGTTTTCGAACCCCCCTCAGGTTTGGGAGTTGCGAGTCCAACGCAATGTCGAGTTGACGCTGCGCCAGAAGCTCGCTGGAGAACGCTGCGCCCCGAAGCACCAAGGGTGGCGGGGTTGGCAGAACGGTCCCCTGAGGGCACAGAGATGGAAAGGGCACCGTATAATGAGGTGTACACCATTCCACCCCGGTTGGGGCTGCCCTCACCGGTCTGACGCCGTGGCGCCAGACCTTTTCTTTTGAGCCGCAGCCTTCTCAGCATGAAGAACGGTCCTCGGATCCGGCTTCTGCTTTGAAGGCTTTGGCTGCTGTGTTGTGTATGAGAAACTAGCCGGCTGGAGCTGCTCACGCCCAGCAGCCCCAGTGGGTTGGGCATAGCGAGGGAGAGATTATCTTGTATCTTTCTCCATGATTCCCATCAAATTGAGCCAGAGGTGTCTCTCAGTGACCACATTTCTTTGGCTGCCATCCCTGAGAGATAAATCTGAGGCCCGACGGAGTTCTCAAACCCCATCGGGCCAAACTCCCTCACTTCTGTCCAAATACCACAGCAGGTCAGCCTGATATGCTTGCAGCACTGCTATAGTGTGCAAGCAGGCTCGTGCTAGACCCACCGCCATATATGCTTTTCCCACTAGATTAAAAAATAGTTTTCTTTAATGGTTTAGTGAGAGAAGCCGACGCCTTCAGGGACGATACTGAACCGGGAGACATAGCTCGCAAGTGTCTGTTCTACCCGGGGTATTGCCCCATAGCCATACTCTCTTAACCCCCAAATATCTGAATATACATGAATGTGGGGCTAATAAATGAGTAAGGCTTTTTCCATGATCTAGACAGCTCGCTGTGCAGATCGGGAAAAATGGAAGGCCCCGTGATGGAGGTGGAAAAATAGAGGGAAGGAAACTCGTTCAATTTATTTTAAGGACGAGTGCCCCCTTATTTCTGCTGGCCATTAAATATTTAATTTATCTACAGCCTTAGTAAACACCTCCAACAGCTTATTATTATATATATATTTTTTTTATATACATTCTTTATATATATACACTTTATTTTATATATAATATATAAACTATCATATATATATATATATAGGCTATATATAATTCTCATACGCTGGGGAAGAGATGGCAAATCCACTTCCCCCATGATTGTGTACACTTTCAATGCCCAGCACATCTACCTCCGCGGAGGTAGAGCACTGAAGCATTGATTTCTCTCCCCGGGCGGAAGAGACCGCAGCGCAGGCTTCCGAGACCGGAGAGAGAGCACTGGATCCCTCGTGGAAAGGGAGGAGATAAGATCCGCGGACCCGTCTCCAACCCCGTAACGAGATCCTATTCGCGATCCACAGGAATGCATTCTCCGCGCTGCCTCGGCAGACGCGTGTCCTGCACCCCGAGGATCGCGAGCCTGGCCACTTTCCTCGAAAAGTGACAGGCGGGAGTGGAGCATGCGAAGCGAAAGCTTCTCACAATGTTGCAATCAGCCCCCTCGGAGGCTGATACCGCATGCTCCACTCCCAAACAAACTACACAAAGCTCGTGTGTGTCCCCACCCGTTAAATAACGCAGGCAGGGAGAAGCACAGAGTTTGTAAAGTTGTTTCGCCATAACTCTTCCCAATAATATCGAACAGACAACAATAAATAGACAGAGACAGAGTAACACAGATCGCTTGCTGAGACACAGAAGCTAATGCCGCGTTTCACCGGATGTGCTCTTATGCCTTCCTGGTCATGACGTCACCCGCCCGTGACGCTCATTCTTTCCATTGGACTAGTTGACATTGATGCTCAGACGCATTCACGCTGGGGGCGTTCCCAAAGCGTCAAGTGACGCATCGCGAGTTCCCTCGAAAGGGAACAACTGTTTTCAACATTGATAATCATTTTTAAAAATTAATAATATTAGAATGATTTCTGAAGGATCATGTGACACTGAAGAATAAATAAATTGAGGAATAAATTGCACTTTAAAACATATTCGAATAGAAAATATTTGCTAAATTGTACTTCACAATATTACTGTTCCTATATATATATATATATATATATATATATATCATCAAATAAATACGGCCTTGGTGAACATAAAATACTTCTTTCAAAAACATTAAATAAAATATATTTTAAAAACATTTCTGCCCCTAACCCTATTGCACGAAAGCATAAATTCAAGCAAATAGCATGTAGAAAGGTTGTATCTTATGTAACTTGTGGATCTTAATCTTAAGTAAAACATCATTTGCAAACAGTTATATGTCTGTCTCTAGATAACGTATGCATGTGACATTATGGTAAAGTTCTTGACATCCCAGCCCAGACAACCCTGGTCACAGTCATTAACAGAGCTACAGTGTTGTAAGGGGGATTTAGAGAGGATTTAGAATGCATAAGCTTAACCTCAATACCAAACGCTCTGGCCTCATATTAGCGAGGATTGGCGCTAATCTAAGGACTGTGAATTTACGCCACAGGCAGTGTAATATAAGCGATTTCCTCCAAATATCTTTAAACTGATCTGTCCGTGCTTTCACTCATAGTTTGTCCAACAAAAACTTCTGGTTTTGCTAAGCAGATTGACATTCTGGGGTTGAAGGACCAACCAATAGCAAAAATATGTTTGAAAATTACACATTAGCACGCTGCTGCCTGTAAAGCTCCCCACTTCCCTGCTCTCTCTCAGGGATTCTAATCCAGCGTTTAAAATTCACAGCCATTCATTGCGATCCCAATAGAAAGAGAGCCGGGTGGAGGTGTGAGAGGCAGCCAGGCCCAGCAGAACAAATGAAGCTGGAGCCACTGAGAAAAACCAACAAAGGCTGCGGGGAATACACTGTGTGTGAGCATAGCAAAAACATCTCATCAGACTCTCCTGCAACAGCCGTGCTTATTATACGGTCTCTGCAAGCCTGTTAATTCAGAATTTATGCTATTTTTTTCCAATATCTACTGCCATGGGGACACTTAACATTTACAAATTAGGGACCCAAGTTTGCTACGTGATCACTTGTAATCTGATTAAACATGCATTGCATTTACAAAACAGCCTACATCTATCAGAAAGTTTGGTTCCTCACATTACACTGAAAAAAAAATGGATACACTGATATATTGTTAGTCATATCACTATCGGCTGATAAATGTCAAGTCAAGTCATCTTCATTTATATAGCGCTTTTAACAATGGAGATTGTTTCAAAGCAGCTTTACAGAGATAAACATACAATTTACGGTAACAGAGATTGTTTTGGCTTTATAGCGATTTTGAATAATGTTATTTCCGGCTAAAGTTGGTTTTGATTGATTCACTTCCAGCAAAATTATCATTTGTTATTACATTAGAGGCCACTAAGACGACGGCGTTCTCTCTAAACAGACTTTAAACGCGAACCTGTGACCGGATGGCGTTCACATGCGCATTAAAAATTTATTCTATAGTTACATTCGTTTGAATATGTGTGCGCAGGTTTGTAATTTCCCTACCAACCATGCCTAAACAAACTACTTGTCTTGCCTATAAATTTGATACAGAATTTTATTTGATCATTTTATCAAATGTGGCTTTTTATTATTTGCTATCAGTTCGAAAAGTGAATTAGGCAAATATATTTACTGTATATTTACTACAATTTATTGTACAGTAAAGAATGGATAAATGATAATGGGACCACACATTATTTATATCTGCCTACCAATTCTTAAACACAAATGAAATCAAATGTGTTTGGGATAAGTAAAATAGTTTTAGCAGTTTAACATTCAACTGTACATGGTATTTGGTATTTTTGAGGAATGTAGCAATCTGAATTTTTAACTTGAGTTTTTTGTATAATCAGGGGGAAAAATCAGTCCCACAAATTATAGATTGACATTAAGGTATACAAGCTAGTTTATTGCTGCATCATCAAATCATATTCATTGTGTCAGGGTTATGAACTCTTATTTATTGGTTCCTTTGGCTCCCATTTCCCTGCTCTGTTTAGTTTCGGTTTTTGATTATGTCCTGTTTGTTTCTGTGGTTAATTATCACCAGCTGTATCTTTAGTTCCGGATTATTAAATACTGTATATATTAATCCTTAGTAAAGTTACATTTTAGAGTTATTTAGTCTAGAACAGAGAGCAATTTTCTTTCTTTCGTTGTTTGATCAACATTAAAACAGAAAGCAGCGCATCAGGAATATTAGGCTGCTGCCACTTTAAGAGCTGTTCGGATCCAGTATACTGATACACACATGCGTTTGATTTCATAACTTTTTTTACATTCACTTAAGTCATATAAACAACTATGTTTCTCGCCAAGATGGGCATTTTGATATAATTGTGTGTGAATTGAGTTCTCTTTCACATCTTCTTGCGTTTGAATGTTTATATTGGCAAGGCATAAAAACACGTCCAAAGGATAATCTTTCATGACGATGCAGCACTGGCCCGATCGGGGCAGTGACAATTCTGTCAATTGTCCCGAGCATCATTCACGCTAGCACCGGGCACTCTGTATTATCGAGCCCTGCTTTATTTTGTACAGGTTTTACTTTGTTTTGGCAAGTATTTAATTATTTTACCCAGAGAAAAACGTTAGATTATGCAACAGACATTATATAACTCAGTGACTTAATGCAGTTAATTACTCAAACCCATTGGTATCAGACTTTTTTATGCTATAGGCAATATGGCGATGGTTAAATTGATCAGAAATCAGCAAATAAATATCGGCCGCCAATTCATCTGTGCATTTGTATTGTTTCAACTGTCCATATAATGAAAGTCAATGGAGTCCAGTGTTGGTTTGGGCACTGACTTGCATGAACAAAAACAGTTGAAACATGCTTCAAAATATCTTCTTTTTGCTTTCCTAAAAGAAGATAAATGATGAGTAAATGATGGCACAATTTTCATTTTTGGGGGAACAATTCCTTTAAGGAGGTTTATATATATATATATATATATATATATATATACACATTGCAGATTTTTAGCTCAGTGTAAACAGATATGAAAGCAGAATCAATGTCAGTTACTTCAGTAAAGGCAGATGTCATTCTCAGCGTTTATCCTCCAGTTATTTCTTCAATTCTAGTGCACCATGTTGTCATCAACTCAACTGCCTACAGCAGTTAACTGATGGTTCCACACACAAACTGTTCAGACAGAAGGGCTGCATTTGCATTAGGGCCAGACTGAAATTGGGAACAAAACAAAATAGAACCTTGTGAGACTTCAGGGTGGTTAAACAAGGCGATGAAATACCTATTAGTGTTTGTCATTTTCTGGTTTAAATTGCAGTCTGGAAATCGTTTTGTGCCGCACTAAACAGATATAACTTTAAACAGATAGAATTGGTGATGTTACAATCAAACAAGATATTATCTAGTCCATAATAACACCCAGGTGCTGCTGAAACCGCAGAGTTCAGCCGAACGGAGGTCCTGATTTTAAATGGAAAGCAGTTCTGATCTGTTTTCCATTCTTTATACTCCGCATGCCGGAAAATTGTCAAATAAAGAGAGAACGCCTAAGTAAACTGACTGTCTTGCATTGAATGACTAAGCCAGCATTCTGTTTTACAGAAATGCACACTACTGTTGCAATTTGCCAAAGGTGATCCACTGCACATATTTACACATGGCAAATAGTACTCACCAGCACAATATAAACCAGGTCTGTCGTGTAACATATTTTTATAACCTAGGTAAAATACAGCTGCGGTTCTCAAAGGATTTCTTGTTTTTGTTCTTTTCTTATGTTCAAGGCATTTACAATATTTGATCAAAAACAGAAATATTGTGAAATATTTGTACAATATTTTTTTTCTGATTTCTATTTTAATATATTTTGAAATATTCCTGCGATGGCAATGCTGAATTTTCAGCATCATTACTCCAGTCTTTAGTGTCACATAATCCTTCAGAAAGCATTATAATATTCTGATTTGGTGCTGATGAATAGGGGGGAAAAAATATTTGTTTTAAATATAAATATCTTATAATATTGTATGTATTTACTGTCACTTTTTTATCAATTTATGTGACCTTGCTGAATTAAAGTATTAATTTATTAAAAACAATTAATTGATCATACTCATACATCAGCAATAATAATATGATATTAATCAAAAGCTTGGCCTGAAAAGTTTGAGAACCACAGTGGAGTAGAGCAGGGGTTCCCAAACTTTTCCATGACAACGCCCCCCTTTTGCAGGAGGTGTAATTGAACCCATCGACAATACTATGGCAAATGTATAAATAAATAAATAAAACATCGAGGTGAACATCAGATTATGTGATGGTGTTTGATACCAGACAATCAGAAAGATTATAGAGATGGACCGATTACAATTTTCAAGACTGATTCCGATTTTTTATTGAGTTTGACCTGCCGATACAGATTTTAGCCGATTCCGATTTCATTTTTTCTAACCACTTTACAGCACACAAAAAAAAAATTTTTTATTTTTTTTATAAAACACCATATACTTTTACCCAAACTGAATAATAAAAACAAGTTTAAATGGGTACATTTTCTATAAATATTTTTGAGTCTTCATTTTCTTTTCTGACATAGCCTTCTCCAGTTCTTGTTAAAACACACTTGACATGCAAATTATGTGCCTTTTAGGCACTTTTTGTGTGAAATCAAATTTATTTTGTCTATCAAATGTGTGCTTTCACTTTAATTGAGCGTGAGCAGCACGGCGCCGCTTGCGCTTGCGGTCTGAAACGGCCGTAATTCACGAGGTTTCCTACATGTGCGTTCCATGTGCACGTGGGATGCTGATGTTGCATGTTAATCATGCGGCGCCCGAGTGCATTTGACATTTGTCATGGCCGATCACGTGAAAATCTGCGAATTCCGGTCACCAGCTGATCAATCGGTGCATCTCTAAAAGATTAGCATTAAAAGTATAATGTTCAGATAGGCTATGCGACAAATTATTATAATAATATAAATATGCTGACGTTTTTTACAGGTTTTTTCCCCGCTTTTTTTTCCTTTGCTGGAGCCCCCACTTTGAAAAGCCCGGGACTAGAGAATATATAGAAATCTTTTGTAATATTGTAAAAGTATTTACTGTCACTTTTGAAAAATTGTATGTGACCTTGCAGAATTAAAGTATTAATTTATTTAAAAAAAATAAAAAATAAAAACTGACCACAAAGTGGTTTTTCAAAGTGGTTTTGTGGCACAAACTTTTGAAATGTATGTACACCATAATAATAATAATAATTGAAGTGTTGTTTTATTTAAATCTTAATTTTCATGTTTTATTTTGAATGATAAAAAGTTTAAACAGTAAAAGTTATGCATCTATAATACTATAATACATACTATAGCCTATAACATCAGCAGTCATAAAATGGTAACAAAATCTTGGCCTGAAAATTTTTAAAACCACTGGACAAGAGAATATATGCAATTAAAATGCAATAAATGCAATTAAATGTTACACAATAAATATGTGTGTGTGTGTGTGTGTGTGTGTGTGTGTGTGTGTGTGTGTGTGTGTGTGTGTGTGTGTGTGTGTGTGTGTGTGTGTGTGTGTGTGTGTGTGTGTGTGTGTGTGTGTGTGTGTGTGTGTGTGTGTGTGTGTGTGTGTGTGTGTGTGTGTGTGTGTGTGTGTGTGTGTTATGTGCACTAGGATAATTTCAACATCAGTTTCTCAGCAGGATGTTCTGAATTTGGAAGCATTACAGGATTATGGATGAGCATTTTGGGATAATCTCACCCTTGGCTGGACTCAAGAGTTCTTCCTGCTCACATTAGTAATATATAAACATTATTTAATGTCCCTCTATGTAAGTACATAGAGGCAAAACCCATTTGGATCACACAACTTAAAACATAAGTTCACAGTAAAAGTTCTGCTTGGGTACATCTGGAATAACTCCAGTAAACTAGTCCCTATCTCATTGTGCACTTCTATGTTAATCAGATTTAGATATAGGAGCACTCCTTTTAAATGCACTTGACAAATACGATGTAACAAGATGTAGGCTTATGTTGCACTGATCATTGAGTAGATGCTATTGGAGATTAGCAAAGGTGCTATGCTAGTCAAAAAGAACAAATCAATCACATGATTTATGACGCTTCCATGGGTAGCACTCAAGACAGACTCTTGAGAGATGGTTAGACTGCAGACTCTGCTTATTGGCAGTCCAGGGCATGAGCCTAATCTGATGCTATCTGCCAAAACTTTGCTTAAAGGCGTACAATATAAGAGCATCAGCATCTGTCAGATCAATTTACTGGTTCAATGAGTAGGTTACTACAAACACTTACAGGCAGAAAATACGGCAGTGCTGGTCCAATGCAGCCTCCGAGCATAAATAATACAAGGGGGGAGAGCAGGGAACGCTATTGACAAGATTTAAATCAAACCACTGAAGCCAAAATAATAAGCTGTTTTATCTCAAACTGAAACTGTCCGTTGAGTGTACACACTTCTTCAGTCTACACACTCTGACTGTCAATTTCACTCTGCTTTAGATCAATGTACATTAAAGTTTTATGAATTTGTAGATTTTATTATTATTATTACTATTATTATTACTATTTTTATTATTGTGAGGGCCAAAATATCATTTCTTATTATATATTACAACACAAACAATATTCAATGTTAATTTTGAACTAATATGTTTTATGACTTGGGAATAACGAGTTGTCTCAGAGAGCAATTTGCTAATTTTGTGTTGGCCGTGCATGTGCATGTGCATTTGCCCAACATCCTTTCGTTTGTTAACAAAGCCCAAGTTTTGCCATGGCCTGCGTGACAATTTTCGTCATCAGGAGGGTCCCCGCACATCATCCGTGTGCAGCGTATTTTTTGTTTCCATGCGGAGTGCAAGTACAACAGCACAAGCGCAAGGTGAATGTTGAGACATAAGAGTCCACTAGGTGGCAATACACAGTTGTGATTTATTGTGCAGTAGTCGAAGAAGGGAAGATCGGATCATTTGACTGACTTGGATCTTTGAATCACGCTCAGCAAAATGAATGAACATCAAATGAACAACATCAAAGATCCAAGTCAGTACAATGACTATCACTAGTGCAGAGCTCTTCAACAAGTGTAAGTTGTATATAAATCCAGTATGTTAAGTATATACACAATTAAAAAGTTGTATTCATATACAGAGAGAGGAAACAGGATCAACAAAGTACCTTGAGCTAGGACTCGAATTAGGGTCACCGGGGGCGCAAGCTACGCTGTATGTCGGAAGGCTTGCCACAAGGCAAGTAATTACTTACTCTGACAGTAATTAATACTTTTATTCAGGATGCATTAAATTGATTAAAAGTGACAGTGAAGACTTTTACAACATATATATATATATATATATATATATATATATATATATATATATATATATATATATATATATATATAATTTGTATTATTTTTAACTTTCTATTTCTCAAGGAATACTGAAAAAAATGTATCACAGTTTCCATAAAAATATTGAGGAAAACAATTGCTTTCAACATTAGGCACGTTTCCATTACAGGTTTGCGCAAAACTTTTGCGATTTTTTAGAAATGTCGACAAAAAACTATACCTCTCGCAATAAGTCATTCCAAAAATCACGGCGACGGATGTTGGTAGGTTTACGTATATCCCAGCCACTGCACTGGCCATTATTATTAATCGAAGGAGACGTGTTATCCAAGCATTAATGGTAAGGAAAGACCCTTATACTTGAAGCGGCTGGTGCTTTCTCCCTCATATCGGCTTCGAGGTCTTGATTGTGGCATTAGAATCCAGTATTCCTGTAATTATTTTGTCTTTTATGAATTAAAGAACTCTGTCTCATATTCTGTCCAAACATACCGCGTCATCTACATCAGGTGACCTGTAAATGCGCAAAAACTGTTTCCGTTGCAGTTTTGCGAAATATTTCTTTTTCGAATTGCCTGAAAAACCACCTCATGCGAGTGTAAAAACTTTTTTGCGATAAATGGGAGTTTTTGCGAAATTGACGTGTTTCCATTGGGCGTATTTTCAATTCGCAATTTCAATTTGCGCAATTTGAAGGGTAATGGAAACGCGACTATTGATAATACTAAGAAATGTTTCTTGAGCAGCAAATCACCATTTATAATGATTTTTGAAGGTTAATGAGACACTGAAGACTGGAGTAATGATGCTGAAAATTCAGCATTGCCACAACAAATATATAAAAATATAAAACACTTACATTAAATTGTAATAATATTTCACAATATTACTGTATTTACTGTACTTTTGATCAAATAAATGAAGCCTTGGTGAACATAAGAGACTTAAAAACATTTAAAAAATCTAACCGACCTTAAACTTTTGAACGTTAGGCTAAACTTGTATACTGGTATATAAAAATCATAGTCTGACACTAAATGAAAAGGAAATGGAATTTAACTGTGTACCAGTCAATTTATCAATTTATCAGAGCTGCAAGACACCGAACACTGTGAGTGCGTGTTAAAAATCAGGAATGGTGAGAGAACATTGTGCTTGGTACATTTTTCATCTTCAAACCAAACTTGGGTCTTCAGCTCAAAAAAAGTTTAAAGTTCAAATGGCTAGCGCGCTTCCCATAATGTTAACGCATTGGGTCAGTGGGTGGAGAGAAGGTGGTCTTTTGTGGCTGTTCGAATACATTCAACCACATGAGCGTCTACACTACGAAAGAAATCCAGCACTTTTATCATGAAAAGATGTGCTTTGATGGACTTCCAAAGACATACAGCCATTCACTCCCATTACCAAGCTTGGAAGAGCCAGGACATTTTTTAATATAACTCTGATTGTATTTGTCCGAAAGAAGAATGTCATATACACCAAGGATGGCTTCAGGGTGAGTAAATCATGGGCTAATTTTCATTTTTGGGTGAACAATCCCTTTAAGCTTTGTACCCATCTTCTGCACTATTCAAGGCTTTCTTCCTTGGGTTTTATTATTATATTATACTTCTGTCACTCTTTTCTTCCTTTCCTCAAATCCCTTGCTGTCCATTTAACACCTGTCCTTCCCACTGCTCCAATTCTTCTGTATTTATTATGTTCCTGCGCTGCAATACTACCTGTTGTGGCCTCTTCTCTCTTTTTCACCCCCCACCCACTCACACACACATAGACACTGGCAGGTAGTGCCATGCCTTTTCATTTCCACAGGCATGTGATTAGATTTACCGTAGTCCTCAGGGACTTGTCCACTGTATTGCTGACTGTAATTCAATCAAACTCAGTCGGAGCCACCTCGATTGTGAGACTGCCGTGCTTCGCAACGCAGCCTGAGGGTGAAATCAACAGCATTTCAACAGAACAAGCAAAAGAGTGTGCAGTTGATGTGATTAAAAAAAGGCTGTTTGATGCAAACAGAGATTTATCAAGTGAAATGGATACTCTTGTGAAACATTAAGGGGGAAACAAGCACTAGAAATTATCACAAAAACATGAAACATTTGTTTTGCTGTTGTTATGCTACATATACTGTATACTTAATCATGAAAAGCAATCATGCATTTCAGGCTGATGAAAGCGTTCGTTTAGGCATCCGTTGTAGTTTGAGAGCTTGAAAAATAGGGCTGTCAGTTTGTCATACGTGTGATTCAAAATGAAATAAAAATAACATTGTAAAAAAAGTGAAACTGTTAACATAAAATTATAATAAATTAAATTATTCAATTGCATTTGTACATTTTAGCATGGTAAAAATAAATTATTGTAGCTTTTAATAGTTTATAAGGTGTTATTGACACTAAATTGTCCCAGAGTTCAGAGCAAAAACACAGATAAATAGTACAATTTGTGCAACTTGGCTCACTTTAGCTCATCGAGTTCCCCGCATAAATTCCCTGTTGGGAGTCTCTTTCACAGATAAACATTCACTGTTCCCTCTCTTACCACAAGCTCATTTCATTCAGCCAGATAAGTTTGCTTCTATTAAATGCAAACCACAATGGCATGCTTGCGGGGAAAGACATGGGTTTGCCAATAATTAATAAAACCTTTGTAGAGTGCTTGGGGGCCTGTAATAGCGTGAGAGAGTTACAATTACAGTTAGAGTTATGTGGAATAACACATTATGCAGAAAAGGGTACAATCAAAATAGCATAAAAATGTGATATGCATATGAGATACTAAGTAAATTATACTGTATATGCAATACCACCCCATGGTGGTGTAAACAATAATAGACACTGAACGATTGTCAGTTTATCAAAATTACAGTAGCTGATTTCTTTTTCATAATGTTTTCACTCAATAAATCAAAACTGACCCTATTTGCTTTCTGAATGCACATTCCTGGTCTTATCGAGAATGATTCATTGGGGCATATATGCTTCTTAATCTTTAATCAAAATGTAATGTAAGTGTAAACTTTCTCCTTGGAATGAGTTTTGACATCACTTAGGCTTTGTGACTATTGGATAATGTAAACCTTTAGCCAAACAGCTATTTTAGCAATTTAGCATTGTTTTAGTAGACTCACATTCAACGCCCTTGGGCGGTGCCGATTGTCTGAACCCGTGAAGAATCATGCCAATTCATTGGCTGATGGCGCGGGCGCCTCCTCAGCGGCGCTACATCATTCACTCTCAATACAGTGAACGCACCATCTGCTCCTCAGATTTTCCACTGAAGAAGCCCCCCTTGACAGCGAGAGGAGCTTGGCAGCAAACGTAGCGTCAGAGAACATGGGTTACACAGGTAACCCAAGATGTTCTCTTTAATAGGTTCACTCAACGCTGCATAGCAATGACGCAATGGGAGCAATATACCACACACGCCAAGCTAAGCGCTGCCAGATTTGGCCCAAGGGCTTTCTTTCTCTTTTCTTTAGTTTGTTTAGGTCAGACCAAACTCAACGTGGACAAAACCTTGGGGACATAACCAGGCCTGGGTCGTAGAAACACCTTCACAAGACCCAGGGTAAACTCCATGCAAGGCTCATTTACAGAAAGAGACTGCAGATCCCCCCACGCTTGAGAGAGGCTAACGCTAACAAATACATCACCTTGAGAGTCAGAATCCGGTCAGGAGCTGACTCCAAATGTTCGAAAGGAGGTTCCAATAACCCCTTCAAAACAACCAATAAATCCCAGGTGGGGACACTAACAGGACGCACAGGCCTCAAGCTTTTAACTCCATGCATAAATAAAGAGACCAGATGGTGTCTACCTAAGGGGACCTCATCTGACTCCCGACGGACTGCGACAGCCCTGACGTAAACCCTCAAAGTAGTCGCAGCCGCTCCAGCCACAAACTTATCCTGCAGGAATTCCAGCACTGAACCATCCAGGCAGCTGACTGGGTTCACAGCACGAGTCGTATACCAAGACTCAAAGACCTTACACCTAGAAAATTACAGTGGTCTAGTAGAAGGCGCACAAGCCTTATTAATGGTCTCCCGAACATTAGCGGGAAGACAAGAAGCCTGCAACTGCCCCTGATCGGCCACACCCACAGCCTCCATATCTCAGGTCGAGCAACAGATCTCTCCTTATTGGAATTTCCCACTGGGACCCTTGTACCAGGGAGCTCAGCTCCAAAAACCACGTCTGGGATGCCAAAAATGGGGCACCCAATAGGAGGGCGAATTCCGCACTCCCTCACCCTGCAAAGGACTGCAGGGAGCAACTTGACCAGAGGGAATGGATATACTGTAAAACTTCAAATAATAGCCGAGTCCCAAATAGACGCCTGTCTCTTTTACACGCCTGGTGTGGCTGCAGGTTCGGGTAAATAAAGGCCGGGCTCAAATAGAGGCCGGGTCTGTTTTTTAGTTTCGGGTTGAATGTAATCTTCTAAAACCCGTCAGATCGTCCGCTTTTTGGCGGCCGCCAAAGCACATTTTTGTCCCACCAAAGCTTTTTTTGATCGGTGAGTGATGTAGAATAGAATGACTGCTGTGCTTGACAGGGCGCATAACGAGCAGAGAGAGCGCCCCGGCTGCGCCCGCGCACTCTCACGTCTTCAAACAACACGAGCGCTGTTTTGCTCTCTCTCCCTCGCGCATATTAATCCAAATCAATTGACACGATAGTAAAAGATAGTAAAAGGTTGGAAGACCGCAGTTTCACGTGGAGCATTTGGAGATTTTTAGAGATTAGAGACTCTAGGGCTACACTCAATGAACAACATCTCAACACTAAATTATAAAGGCCTGTCTCATATAGACGCCTGTCTCAAATACAAGCCGGTGCAGTTCGACGATTTGGGAAAATAAAAGCCCGGGCTATTATTTGAAGTTTTACGGTAGTCTCAAATCCGGCCATGGATGAGCAAAGACATCTATCCTCAGAGGCATCAGGGAGAAACAAAGAAGGCACAGAATTGAGTCTTGCGACACAAAAAGGTCCACTGCAAGGTTCAAGGGCCCCTGCAATGTGAACTGCTCTCAGTAACAGGAACCTGTCCCGAGCCCACAGGAGGCGGCAGTGCGCATGCCTGTTCAGGCTGTGTGACCACGAACCTCCCTGCCATGTTGTCTGTCCTGACAATAACATGACATCCCATCAGAGCCGGGAGGAAGTGATCCAGAGCCAGAGAGATGGCTCGCAACTCTAGGCAGTTTATGTGCCACGAAAGAAGCTTGCCCGTCCAAACGCCGCAGGCCGGTCTGCTTTTGAAGACTGCACCCCAACCAATCAGGGAGGCGTCCATCGTTCAGAGGGTCTTTCCACCTCCCGAGAGCACGAAGGCAACTGCGCGATATTCTCACCAGACTAAAGGCTGACCAAGAAGGGTGAATGGCCCTCAGCTTCATTCACTACAGGAATGGCCTCATATGAAGCAGACCCAAAAGCAGCACAGGTGAGGCTGCTGCCATGAACCCCAGAAGTCTGCGACATGTACCCACCGCAGCGCGATGGCCGAGCCTGAAATGGGTCAAGCACGCACTGAGACTGGAGACTGGGCCAAGCAGGCATGCATCAAGAGAGAATCGAGCTGGACACCCAAGAAAATGGTCTACTGAGTAGGTGTTAAGACGCTCTTCTGAGCATTCAGCCTGAGACCAAGAGACAGGAGGTGGCGGAGAAGGACGTTCCTGTGATGACACTAACTCTCTGGATTGAGTCAGAATGATGATAAAGTTGGTGGAGGAGGGCCTGAGGCATCCTTTGACAGCTAAGATTAGACTCTGGAGCATTCTACGTGAGGAGAAAGCCAGAAGCAGCTTGAGCGAGAAGGTGTGTTGAGGGAAGATAACCTGATGGTTAACCTGACAGGGAGATAGGGGCGTCCAGAAGGAAGACTTTCTCTGTGAGATTCAACCAAAGATGGCGTTCAATAGCCACCAAACCAGCCATCATGCGCCCAACTGCGTCTGCAGTGTGCTTAGTCGCAACGCCAGGTCTGTAGCTCTGCGGAGCTCCTTGACCGCTTCTGGTGTCAAGCCCCCACCCTGGTCAATTTCCTTAAGGACGTCCACTTGGTAGGTCTGAAGAATGCCCATGGTATGAAGCGCCATACCTGTTGGCCAGCCACCATGTAGGATTTGCCCATGAGGGCGGAAGTGGTCCTACAGGGCTTAGAACGGAGAAGAGGGCGGGCCTTCCAAGGAGGAGTGGAAGAAGGCAATAGGTGAGTGTCCTCAACTGCTGGAATGCTAGTATAGGCCTGCTCCACAGAACCAACCAGGCTGGGGAAGTCAGAGACCGCTGCAATAGTTAGACGAATAGTTCGATTGGTCACTCAGAAAGTCCTTGGAGGACTAAGAATCGCGAGGCTCGTCAGGCACTCAATTTTGAGCTTCACAGTTGCGCGAGTTAGCACGTCCACGAGCTCAGTGTACGTAGAAGGCCAAGCTTCCCGGCCGCGGGCCCAAAATCCTCCGAATCAGATGCCGTGGTGAATAAAATATCCTCCATCCTCCAAGGAAATGACATCGCGTGCCTCTGGACTGGGGCATAAATAATCATGGAGAAATTCCACAGGAGAATAAATGTGGCGCGAGAGAGAGAGAGAAAAGGAGAAACCGGCCTGCTCACACTCCATATCCTCGAGCTCGACATCTGATCCTCAGGCCTTGGAATCATGAAGGGCCTCAGTCGATTCATTAGTCACAGAGTGAAGGGGGAGAGCAGACAAATCCTTTTCAAAGCAAGCAAGCCTCACGCGGAGAGTTTTGAGCTTAAAATTCTTGCAAAACATAAAAGCGCCATAAATAGCCTCGCGTACATGTGACAGTCCGAGGCATTTCACACACTTACCGTGCGGGTCGTCCCTTGCAATGAAGCGGGAGCACAGCGGTTGGCAACGAGGCAGATCCATAGTGCTTCACCGAGAGGAGAACGAAGCAAGTTCCACTATTTGCAGTCGCTGAAGCACAAAAAGAGAATATCCAATTGAAAAATGCTTAACTAGCATGGGCCAGATAAACCACTTCTTCTGAGGAAGAAAATCTGAGGAGCAGATCACGCATTCACCGTCTGAAGAGTGAATGACGTAGCGCCGCTGAGGAGGTGCCCTCGCCATCAGCCAATAAATTGGCGTGATTCTATACGGGTTCAAACAATCAGCACTGCTCAAGGGAGTTTCCCATTGCGTCATCACTACCTTTCATAAACCTATGAAAGAGAACTAATATGCATTCTTAACATTATAAGCTTTTCTTGGTGACTTTTTTAGAGGTAAACTATGTAACTTTTTTTGTTCAAAATTAACAAAATTTAAATAGTCAATACTTCATAAATCCTTCTTCCAAAACATGTTTTTTTCTTCCCCTGATTCACTATGTTATAAGTGTTTATATTTTAGACCTATCGGGATGGTTTTCACAGGAAATTGCGCACACGCCATTGGCATAGGTTAGTTGTCACAACGAGTGAGAAACGTTGACATGTAACGCGCTAAATCTTGAACCGCTGGGGAATAATCTTTTAAAAAACACAGAACAGAGGAGAGTCTGCTAGCAAAAATAGAATGTGACAGAGCTCGAAATAAAACAAGAATCAAAATTGGCTTGACTATTCGGAGATGGCGAGAACTTAGGGATTTGAAATGTTGTAAAAGTGACGAGGAGATGGCATTTCCATTACTCAACAGGTATTTTATTGAACAGATATTATCTATTGTGAAGGGTCATATTCATCCGCAGAGTCACGCAGAGCAGAAGCCCAACCAAAACATGCAGTTTTGTTTTGTAACTGCTAGATGGCCAAAAGTTACATAGTCACTTAGACCCATCAATTGAAGTCTTGTTTAGACATATTTGTTCAGATTTCATATCTTAAAGGTACACTAAAGGTGATGATACACAGGGCAACTTTTTGAGCAATGTTGCTGGGCAATGTTGCCGTCAACGGGCAACCAGATGAGACACAGGGCCCACGACCGATCTAAATTATCCAGATAGAAATGTATTGCCCATTTCTAATGGGAAAGTGCCCAAGCAACAATCGCTCGGCAAGATTGCCCTGCAACATTGCTCAAAAAGTTGCCCTGTGTATCATCACCTTAAGTCACATCTTAGCTGTTCTCGGTCAAAATGGGGGTTATGCGCCACAAACGTCCGTATTCCGTAAAACAGGTTGCTGCTGCATGGCTTCCGGTTCAGGTCTTTTGTATGTGCTTGATTAAATATAGAGCCATTTTACTCAAGATACATTCAAAGGAGTGAGCAAAGATGAGCATAACCAATGTCCATCGCATATGCAGATTGATATCTAGAAGTTTTTTTTCTTTTTTTTTCTTCTCACTAACATTTAAAAGTTAGCTGATTACCTTAAAAGTCTATAGATATCGGCATCAGTTCGTACTGCCGTTAACACTTTCTCCGACAAGCAGATACAATGTGACCTGTTTTCCTTTTTGTTCATGTGACGTTCAGCATAAAGCCTATTGACTGACCATAAGAACTAAATGGGATTTTTTTTAATATGTTGAATAAAATCTATATATCAGCCACAATTTTGAATGAACACAGAAATGTTGAGACTATAAAAAATGCAGAGTGCAAAAGATTCACACCCATCCACACACATACTGTACTCTTATACAGACAGACTAAGAGAGTGAAATGAATGCGGGTCAACAAAATATGCTTCAAAATTATTTGAAAACATAGAACAAACTTTGACAAATAATAGTTTGATAATATTCAAATAAATATTGAAATGTTTATTTTCTAAGCATAAAATCTTGAATTTTTGTGCACTGGGATGTCTGTC
Organism: Rhinichthys klamathensis goyatoka; assembly: GCF_029890125.1. Lineage (NCBI taxonomy): Eukaryota > Metazoa > Chordata > Actinopteri > Cypriniformes > Leuciscidae > Rhinichthys > Rhinichthys klamathensis. The sequence goes on from NW_026606587.1 coordinate 1,083,867, forward strand.
CATTATTGTCATAACATGATTTTGATTTGACATGAAGCCGTTATGTTTATTTATACACCAGATAGCAGCAATATGGCCAAAATACAAAATTAAATCTCCTGTGGGTTTTTTGTGTTTTAACTTACAGAATGTAGAATTTTACTGCAGTGAAGATCCAAATGTTTGCATATTTGCTTATACGAACTATGGGGAGAAATGTGCACATAAATTAATAAATACCAAAAGTGCATCATTTTATTGTTAGTACTAGGGAAATGTGTTATGTCAGTTCATTTAAAAAAAGAAAAGAAAGTTATACATTTATATTCTTATATAAACAAAAGTTATATTCTCACTGTTCCTGGTAAAAACAAAAAAAAAGGGTGACCTTTTTTGAAGAAGCTTTAAGAACCGTTTTTTTCCCCATACGATAATTTATTGAGGTCCAAAACAACATTGCACTAATTGCATTGAACAAGGATGTATTTCTGAGGGTACTGCCCGAGGAACCAGCTGTTGTACCCATAAAAGATATAAAATGTCTCTGACAGTGCATGCAATGATCCACTCAATTCTCAATGGATAAAAGTCCCGCCCTTTACCCTTTTTGTTCATTGAATAACCTATTTCACAACATTACAGTCACACAAATAGTAAACTCACATTGACTATAGAGATAAAAGTCCCTTTCTTACATCCGAATATTTCCCTTGGATCTAGATTTCAACTGATAAATTGCAAAATTCCAATTTAAAAATATATGATCAACTTGACAGTGTGTTGTGTACTAGCCACCCATGAGTGTTCTTCCTCGCTTGTGTTGGTAGATAACAGTAAATAGCGCCGGCAAGAGTGTTCTCTGTGAGTGCTTCACAATTGTTTGTCAAAATCCCACATTCTCAAACAGCACCTAAAGCAGAGCTGTCACAACACCTTTTTTAGTGTGGTCTTGAGATCAGTAGACCAAGGAATCTGAAGCAGCCATTTCCACCGTTACATCATCAGCACTGTTATGTGAGCCTCTTTTTGTCTCTGTAAGCGCTTTTCTTTTCAGCCAGAAAGCATTCAGTTTCTCTTGCTGACATTCAGGGCTGAGGTGCTGATTGTGTGTCTGCGGCTTGTCTAATCTTCAAACTGTGTGTGCTTTTATTATTATTACTGATGGCTGTGATGTCTGACGTGGGTGTCTGAATGAGAATCTGTCTGTCGGGAAATCTCTTCTTTTTTTTTAAGCACAACCTGCACTTTTTACCAGGTTTGAGATTTTTCGGCTAACATGGATACAGTTTAAACATGAATCTAAAATGTGGCCAGACAGGTTTATGTGGAAAGTGAAGTTCTGCATCTATGAGCATATATGACCTGTTACAGCAGATTCCTTAACAAATAGCATTCCTGTAAATGACTTTTTTTGTGGGAAGAAAGGGGCTTTAGATGCCGTCATCTAATTACTAGCTGCATCTGAAGTTCAATCTCCAGTCTTCACCGTGCATTCTACATTTTAACACAACCCAAGCAAACAGCAGGTTGCCTTTTAATGGCCTCTCCATTCAAAAAATAAAATAATAATAATAAATCACCACATATTGTTGACTCTGCTGAAGACAGAGCATTGATATGTTTTTGGGTTGTTGTTTTTTTCATATTATTCAAATTGGTTCCTTTTCCTTTCCGAAACCTCATATAAAAAAGATCAACATTGCCTCATAGTGGACATTTAGAATATTTCAGTAGGCCACTGGCTAACCCATATTTCATAGAAGTGCTGTGAAATAATATACCTGAAACAGGTTTCCCCATCAATAATTTTTTTCAAAATGCTATTTTTTTGTACACACTGGCAGTGAGACCTTTCTAGTATGTAATGACAATAACTCTGAAAACCTCTCCATTCTCTTGACATCATGTAGAAGTCTTCACTTCTTCAGTGACTTGAAATATATTGTTTCTGAATTACAGAGAAAAAAATCAAAAAAGATTTTTTTTTTGTTATTTTAATCAAAAATACAAATTATACATTATAAATACCAACATATTTTTAAAAATGTATTTGTTTGTTTGAAAAAAGTCTTTAGAAAGTAAAATTTCCCTGATTTGAACAATAAAGTAACTATGTAAATGACTAAAATAAATAAATACATACATGCATAAATAAATAAGAAAAAAATATTTCTAAAGTTTAAAGCTGGATTAAAAAACCCACCTTTAAAATGCTCAGAACAGAAAAGACCCAAACTGGTTCTTCCCTCATGCTTCAATGTCTATGAGGATTCAGAATAATCTTCATCATTATGAATGCCTTATACTAGAGGGTTTTTTTCACCACTCAAAGTACTAGATCTTTTGAAGGGTAATTGAGATTCCAAGGCACTTCACCTCATCCCAAACCACTCGTTTATCATTCATAATAGCTGTTAATAAGAGTGAGATGCCTCCCTGGTGGTGTGAATCATGATTGCTGATATAGTTTAGAGTAAATCCGAAAGGAAGTGCTCTACGTGGTTGACAAGTGTTGCATAGAATGGTTGATACATTGTTCAGATTAGCATGATTTTCCTATTGTCCAGTTTGACCCAGTAGATCTTACTGTATCACAAACATGATACACAAACAGGATCTTTAAGAATTGTTAATGCTTTTGAAAGAAGCCTCTTATGCTCACCCAGCTGTTTTTAAAAACAGTAAAAACAGTTATTGTGAAATGATATTATAATATAAAATACCTTTTTATTTGAATATATTTTAAAATGTCATCTATTCCTGTGACGGGAAAGCTGAATATTCAGCATAATATGCTGATTCGGTGCAAGAAATATTTTTTATTGTTATTATCAATGTTGAAAACAGTTGTGGTGCTTAATATGTTTGTGAAAATTATGACAACAAAGTTCAAAAGAAAAGCATTTATTTTAAATAATAATATTTTGTCACAATATAAATGTCTTCACAGTCACATTTGATACACGTGTCCTTGCTTAATAAAGTTTTTTTTTTTTTTTTTACTCACCCCAAAACCTTTGAACGGTAGTGAATCACAGTTCACACAAACATATTAAGCAGAACAATTATTTTCAACATTGATAATAATAATAAATGTTTCTTGAGCTAATCAGCATGTTTGAATGATTTCTGAAGGATCATGTGACACTGAAGACTGGAGTAATGATGCTGAAAATTCAGCTTTGCATCACAGGAATAAATTATATTTTAAAATATATTATAATAGACAACAGTTCCTTTAAATTGTTATAATATTTCACGATATTACTGTTTTTACTGGGTTTTTTTATCAAATAAATGCAGCCTTGGTGAGTAAAAGAGACTTATCTCAAAAACAACTAAAAAACGTAAAGATTAAAGAGAACTTTTGAATGGCTGTGTACACTTTTCCGACCAGGGATTTTCAAAGAAGCCACAAGGGGGTGCTAGGGGGTGAAAAATAGAAAAATATATAGTTCTGTGAAAAACATCCTGTATTTATTTCTAAATGTTTATCTATTCTTCTTTGCAGTTTCCATACTGTATGATGAAGAGTCATGTTGTCCTTTCTAGGCTGTTTTTTCCCCATTTGGAGGATCCTTACCATTAGCATTTTTTTCCAACATAACCTAACTATCTTCACACTTTCATATATTTTCATTTTTTAATGTTATATTATGTGTTGTTGTCGTATTTATGTGTGTATACTGAAAGCTCCACTACCAAGAAAAATACCTTTTGTGTTTAAGCACACTTGACAATGAAGCTCTTTCTAATTCTGAAAGATTGAAACCCCCTGGAACAGAGTTGATAATGTAGAACGAAATATTTGATTTCAAATAAGAGTGTGTGTGTTACTTCCAGAGAGTTAGTTTGTCAGTATGCTGTGACATAACTAGGAATTATAGCACTAAACAGGAAATGCATCTGTCATGAACGGCTGATCGAAGGTTTCAACACCACAGCAGAATGATGTGTCGAGGAAAAAAAACTGTTGACTCAAATAGAAAGTACATTTATGCAGTTGACTGAAAATTAATCTTTAGCTATTGGCTTTAAGATTGCTCTGCTTTGTCTCTGAGCCAAGATGAAACGTATACGATGACGGTTTCTCGAAAGGCATGAATTTAGACCTGTCTAATATCAATCTAAAAAAAATCTTGTTTGTGGCTGCATTATACATTCACAGTTCAGCCGTATGTAAACAACTGTAAAAAGTGGATGTTGAAAAAAGTTCAAATAAGAAACATTAGTTTAAAAACACACACACACCAAACTGGCAAGATTTAAAAAGTGAATGCACAGTCGATTTGGATAAAAGTCCCTTGTGAATTTTTTTTAATTTCAATTAAAAAATTGTACTATATTTTAGTTTGATAATATTTTATTATTTAATATTTTGTATTTTTAGGTTATTTTTAGGTAGGCTAGTTATAATCCATTTATTCACTTTTTAAGCATGGACCTGAAAATGAAATTTCATAATTCTTGAAGACTTGACTTTTACACTTGGCAGATTATTGCTGAAGTGAAAAAAGTTTTAAAAAAGTGAACTAGAAAAAAGTTATTGTTATGAAAAATGCACAAAAATACCATTTTCAATTTTTAAATTAAATATATATTTTCCAAAACTCATTTTACTCTAAAATTGTGATAAAATCAAAGCCATCAATGAAACAAGCTGTGTTCCAAAATTCAAGTTGATATTTTATTATGATTATTATTTATATATGATATTGTGTGTGTGTGTGTGTGTGTGTGTGTGTGTGTGTGTGTGTGTGTGTGTGTGTGTGTGTGTGTGTGTGTGTGTGTGTGTGTGTGTGTGTGTGTGTGTGTGTTCACACAGAAAATTAAGTCAAAAATTCAAAAAAAAAAAAAAACTAATCGTACATTTTTTTAATGACCGAACAGCACTAGAGTTAAAAAGAGTCTTTAGAATACAGAATATAGAATATATAAAAGAATATAGTTTAGTGTGAACTGAATGTTATATTTTTGAACATTTATTTACAATTAAATCAAAATGTCTTATAGTTTACATTTTTAATAAATATGGTTGGTTGAACATAAGAGTGATTTTTATATGCACTTAAGTAGGATATAGTACATCTTTAAGTGTAGCTAATTTCATAATTACTACTTTAAAAAAATATATACTGTACGGCCGAATGTACTGGCAAGCATTTATTGTTTAATTATACTGTTATGTCACTTAAATGTATTTGTAATTATTCGTTTGTAGTTGCAATTTAGTACATTTACATATATTACCTTTACATGCAATATTGAATAACACACTACAAGTACACTTTTAGCCAGCACTGTTGACACAGTGTGAACCCAAGGGGGCAGTGTTTCACTATAAGTCACCATTTATTGGTTAATGGGCACTACTTTAATGACTGTAATTTATTTTAATATAATATAGTCAAATCTGTTTCTTTAAAGTAGCCGATGGCCGTTAACCATTTAGTTTTTGATTTTCTAGACTCAAAAGAAAACTGAACAAAGGGCAGAGCTGAAACATTAGAGGTCTGGAGTTTTTAGGCAAACACAATGTGAATATTGAGTACAGTAATCAGAAACTCACCCATATGCTCGCAGGGTCGGCTTCCTGAGCTGACTCTCCACCCGCTGACTGATCCCTTCACAGAGGAGCTCAATACCACATGTGTCCTGAGGGCAGAGAACGAGAGAGAGAGAATCAATATAGATCCAGATCATGTCCTAATGCCTGCCGCAAGCCAAAACTACAGTCAGAGAGTTCAGTGTGAATCTTTCCCCATGCTAAGGGTTTATCTGCATCTGTAACTTACAGGCGAGGACATGCAGTATCAGCTTACACACATAGCTGACATATAATGACAGAAAGAGACGCTTCATCTTGGCAAGACATTCTTATGAAAAAAATCAACATTTGAGAGGGGGGCGAGTGCTCCTTTTACCTCAAATGTTTGGTACAAGAACATGCAAGTGGTTTTGATATTGTACTATTCACTGCATTAGGCCTATACAAAATATGTACTGATTACATCCCTTTTATGGCATAATTACTGTGTTCAGATTTCTAAACCCAGTTTTTACATCATGTTCACAACTCAAATCATGGCTGCGCCTGAAATCGCATACTCTCTTGAGAAGGTACTTATTTTGAATAAGTGATAAAGTACATTCTATATAGTATGATTGTGTGTATTATGAATGTAATCTGGAGGTACTACATTCGCCATGTTGTCATTATCATGTGACCAACCAGCGTCAGTTACATTGCTTCTCTATCTGCCATTCACATATCCTCTCCCGTGGCCTCATGCCCATGGGATAGTAAAGTGTCCATCATATGCACACTTCAGAATATCGCCGGAAGTAGTAGGTCTTCCAGGAGTTCTGTAAATTTGGACACTTGTTTTGTTACATACTCTTTTTCACACAACATAATAGGGAAGTATGTGATTTCGGATCCAGCCTATACTGTATATGGGCGCTCAGTTTTGCATCCAGTTTTTTTGAGCCAATCACAAGAGTTAAATGTCACGACTCACGTGACTAATCACTTTGGAGCAGTAGGGAAATGACATCATGACAGTGCTGATTTGCTGATGGGACCATAACTATACAAAACAAACCAAGACCAAAGAAAAACTATTGTTTGGAGTAAGATTTTGTTTAATTGTTTTTGAAAAAGTCTTTTATGCTCACCAAGTTTCTATTTGATCAAAAATACAGTAAAAACTATATTGTTGTTACATGTATGTCCTGTTTCCCCCGTTCTTTGTGTATTTGGTTCAGTCCTGTTTCCAGTTTCCCGCTCCTCGTTAGTGTTTAGTTTATTCACCTGTGTCTAGTTAATTTGCCCCAGCTGTGTCTTGTTCCCCTATCTGTTCTCTGTGTATGTAAACCCTGTGTTCTCCTTCACTCCTTGTCGGTTCTCGTTTGTGAAAGGTGTGTGTATGTTACCTGTGCATCCTTTGCCTGCCTGTATCAGTTTGAGTTTGATTTATTAGTAAAGTATATTGTTTTTGGAAATCCTGATCTCCTCGTGCTTCCTGCCTACACCCAACCGTAACAGAAGAACCGACCCAAAAAACAACGATGGATGCGGCAGTGCAGCTGATCTTGCTGGAACAGGGCCAGCTATCTCTCGAGGCCCACACCGCGGCTTATCTCGACCTGGCGTGCCTAACCTCCTTCCCCGATCTCTCATTGAGTGTTTTTTTTCATACTGGCCTCAATGTAGAGACAAAGGCACGCCTGCCCGGTGTGGGACCTCGAGAGAACTTCGAGGCATTCGTTGAGTGGGTGCTTTTGCATAATGGGTCGCCATTCACCGTTGGGCTCTGCGACACCCACGAAGAGGAAGCCACCCTACCAGAGTCAGTTCACGTCACGCTAACCAGCAAGCCAACTACTGGATCAGTTTATGGCCGTCCAGGGCTGATTTCCTGCTTGGCCGATCCCCCGCTGATGTCAGCGCGTGCTGCCAAATGGGCCATCGTCCCAGAGTCTCGTCCCGCCGAGACCGTCCAGCCTGAGTCTCGTCCCGCCGAGACCGTCCAGCCTGAGTCTCGTCCCGCCGAGACCGTCCAGCCTGAGTCTCGTCCCGCCGAGACCGTCCAGCCTGAGTCTCGTCCCGCCGAGACCGTCCAGCCTGAGTCTCGTCCCGCCGAGACCGTCCAGCCTGAGTCTCGTCCCGCCGAGACCGTCCAGCCTGAGTCTCGTCCCGCCGAGACCGTCCAGCCTGAGTCTCGTCCCGCCGAGACCGTCCAGCCTGAGTCTCGTCCCGCCGAGACCGTCCAGCCTGAGTCTCGTCCCGCCGAGACCGTCCAGCCTGAGTCTCGTCCCGCCGAGACCGTCCAGCCTGAGTCTAGTCTCGCCGAGACCATCCAGCCTGAGACCGTCCAATCTGAGTCTCATCCTCTTGAGTCCTTTTCGTCGCTGGTTCCGACCAGCTCAAAGTCCTCTTCGCTGCTGTTCCTGTCCAGCTCAGAGCCGTCTTCGCCGCTGGTCCTGTCCAGCTCAGAGCCGTCTTCGCCGCTGGTTCTGTCCAGCCCAGAGCCGTCTTCGCCGCTGGTCCTGTCCAGCCCAGCCAAGCCCTCACCGCTGGTTCCGTCCAGCCCAGCCGAGCCCTCACCGCTGGTTCCGTCCAGCCCAGCCGAGCCTGAGCTTCCCTGCGCGCCTGCCGAGCCTGAGCTTCCCTGCGCGCCTGCCGAGCCTGAGCTTCCCTGCGCGCCTGCCGAGCCTGAGCTTCCCTGCGCGCCTGCCGAGCCTGAGCTTCCCTGCGCGCCTGCCGAGCCTGAGCTTCCCTGCGCGCCTGCCGAGCCTGAGCTTCCCTGCGCGCCTGCCGAGCCTGAGCTTCCCTGCGCGCCTGCCGAGCCTGAGCTTCCCTGCGCGCCTGCCGAGCCTGAGCTTCCCTGCGCGCCTGCCGAGCCTGAGCTTCCCTGCGCGCCTGCCGTGCCTGAGCTTCCCTGCGCGCCTGCCGAGCCTGAGCTTCCCTGCGCGCCTGCCGAGCCTGAGCTTCCCTGCACGCCTGCCGAGCCTGAGCTTCCCTGCACGCCTGCCGAGCCTGAGCTTCCCTGCACGCCTGCCGAGCCTGAGCTTCCCTGCACGCCTGCCGAGCCTGAGCTTCCCTGCACGCCTGCCGAGCCTGAGCTTCCCTGCACGCCTGCCGAGCCTGAGCTTCCCTGCACGCCTGGCGAGCCAGAGCTTCGCGTCACGCCGGCCGAGCCAGAGCCTTCTCCGCTGGTCCCGTCCAGTCCTTCAGAGCCTTCTCCGCTGGTCCCGTCCAGCATAGCCGGGCCTTCACCGCTAGCCCAGCCAGAGACTTTCCATGTCCCGTCTGCCCACCCTGAGACTGTCCACGTCCCAGAGCCTGTCCCAGAGTCTGTGATTCCCCCCAAGAAAGTTTTGGGGGGGGGATATAGGCCACCTGAAGGTGCGTCTCCGCCATGGCCGCCCGAAGTTGCATCTCCGCCATGGCCGCCTGAAGTGGCCTCTCCGCCCTGGCCACCTGAAGTGGCCTCTCCACCCTGGCCACCTGAAGTGGCCTCTCCACCATGGCTACCCGAGGGACAGTCTCCACCCTGGCCGTCCGAGGGAAAGTCTCCGCCCTGGCCGCCTGCATTTCCTGATCCACCCTGGCCGCCTGCACTTCCTGCTCCGCCCTGGAGGCATTGGACTCCTACAGGCCACGCCCTCGTCAGCCTCCAGGGCGCCCACCCCCCCACCCTTATTAATGTTACACGGCGCGAGGACGCGCCTTGCAGGAGGGGGGGCTAATGTTACATGTATGTCCTGTTTCCCCCGTTCTTTGTGTATTTGGTTCAGTCCTGTTTCCAGTTTCCCGCTGCTCGTTAGTGTTTAGTTTATTCACCTGTGTCTAGTTCATTTGCCCCAGCTGTGTCTTGTTCCCCTATCTGTTCTCTGTGTATGTAAACCCTGTGTTCTCCTTCACTCCTTGTCGGTTCTCGTTTGTGAAAGGTGTGTGTATGTTACCTGTGCATCCTTTGCCTGCCTGTATCAGTTTGAGTTTGATTTATTAGTAAAGTATATTGTTTTTGGAAATCCTGATCTCCTCGTGCTTCCTGCCTACACCCAACCGTAACAATTGTGAACAATTGTTACAATTTAAAATAGCCGTTTATTTATATGTAATATGGTGTAAAAATATAATTTATTCCTGTGATGCAAAGCTGAATTTTCAGCTTTGATTTTCTAATGTGCTAATTTGCTGCTCAAGAAACATTTATTCTTATCATTCATTTAGAAAACAGTTGTGCTGCTTAATATTGTTTGTGGAAACCATGATTCTTTTTTCAGGGTTTTTCGATAAATAGAAAGTTCAAAAGAGCAGCATTTATTTGAAAGATACGTTGGCAACATTATAAATGTATTTACTGTCACTGCAGACTGATCTCATGAAATGGCGTATGTATGACACGCCAATTCGTATTTCCATTTTTGGCGTGCTATCAACACGCATAATCGCTTTTCAGCGTGTTTATGAACGCCTTTGACTTAACGTTATATTACTGTATTATGTATATATGACCTACCCCAACCCCGTCCCTAAACCTACCCGTCACTGGGGTTAATACCATTTATGAGTCTTCTCCTACCATCCTAGGAAAAGAAATATCGCTCCACAGATGTAGATATAGATTTTGCTTCGTTTCGCTCGGACATTTAACGGCGTACACATACACGCGGAATCACTCGGACGTTTAATGGCGTAGACATACACGCAAAAGATTTCGGCGTGGACATACACGCGGAAAGCTCAAAATGCGTATAGATAACACGCCACTTGAATTGAAAGTGGCGTGTATGTTTACGCAAAGTCATGATGTCATGTTGGTCACTGTAATGTGTTCCTACTGAAAAATATTAATTTCTATAATAGTATAATACAATTTTGATAATATATTGTAATTTTAGATTGTGTAGGCCTAGATAAGTGGACTCCGGGAAGACTTTTTGGAAACCAATGGGGATCCAAATAAAAATTAAAGCTGCAGTCCGTAGCTTTTTTTGGGTTAAAAATTATCCAAAATACATATTTGAGAAAATGCATAACCAGCCAGTATTCAAAACTATCTGCTTGCCTTAGCTCGATTCAAAGCGGTAAGCTTGTAATAATGTTTTTAATTCCAGTGGTACTGGTGGATTTCCGCGGGAGATTCGAGCATGTCTTTGCGTCATTACGTCACATCTGTTCACATAAAGAAGAGTCTCGGCTAGTCGGCTATATTGCGTGTCAGGATGCTGGAGGTGGAGATTTATAGCCTTTTCTCACAGCACTTGATATAATTAAACTTATCAATTTGATGGCGGATCCAGAAAGGTTCAAACGACAATCACCAATGACAACAGTTTCACCCGTTGTAAAATGCAAAAGTCTTCGTTCGGACTTCGGAGCGGATACAGAAAAAAAGAGACTGCAACCGGACCCATGCGAAAACAAAAGATACATTTCGGAAAGACATTACATGTAGTCACGCAATGCTGACGTTGTTAACATTAACAAGTTGAGAACAAAGTATAATTTGCATGGTTTTGAGTGATATGATAACTTATAAGCGATTGTTAGATTTAATCAGCGCGATTTACTGCAATGTCAGAACCAGAACAAAAGTGGATGTTTCCTACTAGTTCAGATGACATTTTCCGGTGAAAATTCTTATGTTGGTCATACTTCCAAAAAGTATAATCTGTGATTCTGAATGCCAGGATCCACACCGGCGCGGTGATTGACAGCTGCACAGTCTCCTCAAACATTGTGTTCATCCGCGCTGTGCCGTGTCGAGGGTGTTGAAGTACAACTCACGTAAAGTTGATAATTCCGCGAATGACTGCAATTGCACATTTCGAACAGAGATGGCGACAAAGTATCATTGTCTGTCTGTAACATTTTCTGTCTGTATCTTTGAACCATGATCACAGCTTATTCTTCACTAGGAGTGAATCATCTGTGTTTGAACCTCAGCAGAATCTGGCAAGGCAAAAAGGTAGTTGAAGGGAGCGTCACACTGGCTCTACATCAGCAGTTATTTGACCTGATGTGGCCTTCAGCTCAGAGCGCGTCCCCTGGGGTTTCTCAGCAAGAGGATGTGGTCAGGAGCATGGATGTGTTTGTAGAGTATTGAGTAGATGTGAGCAGGGGTCACTTACCTCTCTCCCCCAACACTGTGAAGTACATTAGGAAGAGAACAGATGGGAATGAGGTGAGCTAGTGCGTCAATGTCAAATAGCTAATAAAGGACCATGTGAATAAGAGAGAGACAGAAGTAGAAGGGAGAAAGGCCATGCTTACACCTGGAATTAAGATGTATTTTGGTCAATCCGATCACGAGTAGACGAGCGAGACACATTCCCACCTGTATTATTAGTAGATTGATATATTAACATTAGCCTAAATCACTAAATATACCATCATAAGTAGCAATGTACCATAATACCTGAAACATTGTCACTATATTACTTACATGAATTTCTGGCAACCACATGCAGCTTCCATTATTTTTACAGTAAATGTAACAGGATATAGTGTAGGGATGCACAATATAGTGGTACAATACCAGATATCAGCTGAAATTAGAGATTTTTTTAATTCACTGATATCGGTCAATACTGAGGAAATTTAATTGTACATGCTCATTTCCCCTATTTTTACATTTAGATTACCTATGACAAAAGATCACTTAAAGGTAATCTTTTAAAAAATTATATAAAGGCTATATTTAATAACACTTTAAATGCAACCTTTATCAAATCTCAAAATGAATATCTATTTTTCATGTTGTACAATATAATGTTGTGATGCCTTAGCCTATTTGTCACGTGTGGCTGTAGTGAAGTGTGTAACGAAGGAGATAAAGAACAAAAACCTTATTTAATCCACAAACTAAAACTCAAGAGACCGCAGGACAATAAGGAACACTATCACGTTTAACTTAGACGATACTACACAAAGGAACAGAATGAAACTCAGGGCTTAAAAACTGTACATGGAGAGAGTAATCAAACTGAACAGAAACGGGTGCGAGTGACTAATTAACAATCAAGGAAACTAACTAGGAACTCAGGGACATAAAAAGGAACAGAACACAGTGAAACGAAACCAAAATTGAACAAACACGTTACAGCATTCACTCGTTTTATTTATTCAGATAAAACTGAGTTGATTTTTATTTTTATCGTACCATGCAGCCATTATTTTAATGTTGATGCATCCCATGTCTTCTCTTAAAAATAAAATTTCCAAAATGTTCCATAGAAGAACCTCCCCAAATAAGCTTTCAGGGAACAGTTCTTAATAGATCTTTTTTTTTTCTTAGTGTGAAGAACATTTAAATAAACTAAAGAACCTTTTTCCTCTATAAAGAACCTTTGTGCAATGAAAATCACGCCAGTGAAGAGTGAGGCACATCTAATATGAAGCCCCAGCGTCAGAAGCAGAGGACAACGTGTGTGCATTTATTGATTGATTGTTATGAAAACTACGTGTAGTTCTTTGTCATAAATTCATTTTACATAATATGATGCGAAAGCAATTCAAGATGGTTTCCCATCCACTGTCAAATCTGGGATTATTTATTTTTGTAGATTTATGAAATTCCTTTCATCTAAGAGAGGACTTTGTGACCTTTCCTACTCTTGCTATACTTAATACTTCAGTGCAATAAAATTGCTAAAATTTGTTATGATATTTATTTTATAATTAATCCAAAAGCATAACTATAAAAGGGAGTGGAAATGGCAAATGAGCTAATGAGTGGTCCTCTGCAGTCATCCACTGGTTATAGTGGTACTGTCATGTCATTTCCATGTTAAAAGCGTTTCCACCAGTCGACAGAAATCATCCCCTAAAGCATGGCACATTTTCCATGTTATCTCCATGAATGAAAATTATAAAATGTAGTTCTTCTTTAAAGGTAATTTTACTGCACAAACAGAGTTGAAAAAATAAGTGTAAAACAAAAATATATTGTACCCACATACTGCCAATCTAGAAAATATACAGTAGTATTAAGTTTGTCTATAGTCTTAACGTATGTTAATGAATATTAGCTGGTTGTTTAAAATGATTAGAAATTAATTCAATATTCAGGGATTGACTATAGTGTAGAACCTACTCTATTGTTCATGCCTACCCTAGTAGTAAATAGACAAATTGAGCTGAGCCCCTATAAAATTGAAATCCTAGAATCGCCCCTGCCCTACCTGTTACAACACATTCCTTAAGTTAAGAAAACCCTTACAGTTTTTGTTTTGTAGCAGTGCAGAAGAGAAGACACAATTACTTAAACGTTTAAAAAAAAAATTAGCAGAAATGAAAGAAATGAGCAGAAAGAGATGGTGAATTTATGTTCTGACTTGTCATAAATTCTTTCCAACATGGACAAATGCTAAAAAATGTAAATAACAAACCTTACCTTCCCTGTTGCTGTTACAAGTTCAAACATGACTATAAAACCGGAAAGGTTTTTTTTCATAAACTCGCCACATATTTACACATGAACTCTTTGCCTTTGAACTGAGATTACAGTGGGTAACCCTTTGCAACAAATTACTTTCCCATAATTCACATACACTGAGACAGTAACTGCCCTTCAGGCAGTTGTACGTTTTTTTTGTTGTTTTTTTTACATTAGGTTACAGATTAAATTGAGTACACCAAACTGACACGTTTAAGTACGAAAACACTCCGTCTTTAGTTGATTATACATCAATATTCACTCAAAAGTATTGCAAACGCCACACTGAATTGGTGTGGAAAGTATCACGTTAATTTTTTAAGCAGTCTTTTGTAAAAGAAAAAAAAAGTGCTTTTCTGTGTCCTTCCTGATTTGTGCATCAGAAATGACACTGTTGTTTCGGCTGTATCAACACTGATCATTAATTCAGTCTATCTGTTGCATAACCATGGACTGAGGGAGCAAGAAACAAGTGTAGGATGGAGAAAAGGAAAGAGAAACAGGATGACTAGGGTAAACATCAATCCCTTTACATGTTTATAAAGCATTTAGACAGAAGAAAATGAATAAATAACAAACAGAGCTTCTATCAGTAGCACAAGAGGGACATTTGACAAGTGTTTTACTGTCAAGTGCAATACAGTTTTCATTCAACTTCCAGCAGAACTGGCCATTAACACTCTCAATCGAAAGTTTAACATCACTGTTTCACACATCTGATTACACAGATTCGATTCAATGAATTCAATGATTAAATTTTCACTGGCCCCACCACAAAAAAGTAATAAATTAATTAAACAGTTATTGTTTTTGACCCATGTATCCTTGAATTGTAATAAATAAGGTTATGATACCAACATTTTAGATACCAGTGAATTTAACAATTCTTAATTCCAGTTTTCGAAACCACAGCTAAAACTACTAACTAACTAATATAAATTTCAAAGATTATTGAAGACAAGTAAGCAGTCAGCAATAAAAAAAGGAACAAACTATTAAATACAATAGAACAAAGATACAAATGAAATAATCAGTGCTTTTAAGGTTTTCAGGTAGGTCTAACAGTAGTTCTCAGGTACATAATTTGAATTAAGTACAATTTACAAATTAAATAAAGGTTAATCCTTATTAAAGGGTAACTAAACCCCTGGTCAGAGCCTGACTCCACCCACTGGCAATATTTGAAAAATGCTGGAAAAGTGGGCAGAGCCCAGCGGAGATAGAGGGGACGAACTGAGACCGCAGTGAGGGATTGATTGACAGCTGCTGTCAAACTCGCTAAAATGGAGACCGACTGGAGTGACGCAAGTAGCTTTGCAACAGAGCGGTCATTTGAAGTATTTTCTTCCCCACCTTCATCTGATTTTTCTGCCTTTTAAGAGGGCCAAATCTGAGGTGTGTGGTCATATTTTGGCTTTTACAAAAGTCCTGAGGGAAACTTGATGATGGTCACCCTGTCTGCAGAACATGCACAAAAAAGTCGCTGCAATACACTTCAAAATGTTGTTCTGAGTTGAAATATTTTATCTCACTCGAAATAAACGTGAAGCTTCCACGAAGAAAAGTTCGCATTAATGTCTTAAATCTTACCTGTTTATAAATCCATTTTGTACAGCGTACAAAACAATCGTCCAGACAAGATGATCACAACAATATTATCAAACTCTGTAAACAATAAATTAACTCTGATTTTATTTTCAATACAATCAAAAACGGAGACGCAAGACGGCAAATTGTATTTGAATGAAACGAGAGAGCGCGTCCGTTGTGATGCATGGATTTGCACTGTGTTTATAATGCGTTGCTATTGACGACGGTCAGAAGGAAATGCCACAGAATAGAATCTTGCCTTAAAAAAGTGCATAGAGCTGCTTGTTTTATTTGTTGTTTGTTGATTTTCAAATATAAAACTATCCTGATCGTTTTCAATACTCGTAATTCCAACTCCTGACTCGCTACAGTAGTTTTGACGGAACCAGATGCTTTTACACCAGGGGCTGCCAAGGGCGTGGTGAGCTCGCACCAAGGGCGTGACAGAGTTACGTCAGAGAGTATCCTACGTCAGAGAGTACCCCTACTGCAGGAGCTTTCCGTTTAACCTGAAGAGGGCAGCACTCATACGTTTTTACACCATATATTTGAAAATTAAAACACTTTATACCCAAATGTCAAAAAATGTACTCGAATCAAAGAACAGCATTTATGAAGCTCCATTCTTACAGATCATTAACCCTTTCACGCGTACGATCACACCGGTGTGATCAGTCTTGGCTGGTCCCTGGAGCGTACGATCACACCGGTGTGATTAGAACGGTCAGTGCATCACGTGATCAACTGCTAAATTCAAACGTGCTTTCGCGCGTTGGCTGGCGCTGAGCCAGAGATGGACGCACTCAGTGCTGTCATATATCATAACTATTGAGTATTTTAAACCACATAATGTTTATTTTAGGTTTCAGACATTTAAATACACATAAGTACTAGCAAAACAGTGATTTTGAATTAGTAAAATAGACACTGATGTCTATGGAAACGGCTACAATAATCATTTCCATTATAATAAGACAAAACGTTTTATTCATATCAGATACACATTGTGTAAGTAGCTTTACATTTTACCCTGTTCTTCTCCTAGTTCACCGGCCACTTACTTTCATGTATTTCGTGAGAAACAACAG
This sequence comes from Rhinichthys klamathensis goyatoka, assembly GCF_029890125.1. Lineage (NCBI taxonomy): Eukaryota > Metazoa > Chordata > Actinopteri > Cypriniformes > Leuciscidae > Rhinichthys > Rhinichthys klamathensis. Next base: position 1,100,476 of record NW_026606587.1, read on the forward strand.
ATCCGATTATCTGAACTGTGAAACAAACTAACATGGCGCCGCCCATCGCGCATCCAGCTCAACTAACGCGATCGTTATAAAGACGTTTAAACAACAAAACACATCCACTTGCACATATTTGACAATCGGAATATCAGTGTTTCATGCTATAGCTAATACATGTGTGAATATTTTGAATAGAAAAGGAAAAAAGACATAAAAGCAGATCATCACTCATTCAGCTCTGTGTTGTGATTGCGCTGTGTCACGTGACAAGAAATGACGCGTCACCATGGAAACATTAAAGTGACAGGTTCTAAATAACGGTCGCCTTGAAAAACTCACGCTGGGGGGTCAGTTAGAATATTTTAAACGTACGTGCGAAAGGGTTTTAACTAAAAAAAGTTGTTTCAGTGTTTAGTTACCCTTTAAAGTTACTAAAATGTTATTAAGTGAAGAGCAGAGAGTGATGTATTTGTCTTATGTAGTTTGATTAACATCTAAAACACAGATTAAAGACTAATGTGCAGCTATAATGGTATAATGATACACATGCGTTGTCTTTTTCGACTCTTTACGTTCACTTAAACCATAACCGACTATGTTTACTAGGATACTCGTCATGGTCGGCATTTTGAGATAAATTTGTGTGGATTTGTCCGATTAAGCGCAAGGAGAATTAATTTTAGTATTCGCACATTGCCTGAAACACGCAGATTTCTGTGTGTTTCGGATCTGTGCGCACACAAAGCTTCTCACAGAGCGTGCGCGAGTTCTTTCGCGTCATTTTAGCCTGAATGCTTAGGCAGGCTTGAAAACAATAAGGACCGTGACAGTTCCTTCAATTGTACGAAATGTCTTTCACGCTAAAAGGTGCACCTGCATCCGCCATGTTAAGCACTTAACCCTTTCGCACGTACGTTTAAAATATTCTAACTGACCCCCCAGCGTGAGTTTTTCAAGGCGACCGTTATTTAGAACCTGTCACTTTAATGTTTCCATGGTGACGCGTCATTTCTTGTCACGTGACACAGCGCAATCACAACACAGAGCTGAATGAGTGATGATCTGCTTTTATGTCTTTTTTCCTTTTCTATTCAAAATATTCACACATGTATTAGCTATAGCATGAAACACTGATATTCCGATTGTCAAATATGTGCAAGTGGATGTGTTTTGTTGTTTAAACGTCTTTATAACGATCGCGTTAGTTGAGCTGGATGCGCGATGGGCGGCGCCATGTTAGTTTGTTTCACAGTTCAGAGAATCGGATCTGTTGTTTCTCACAAAATACATGAAAGTAAGTGGCCGGTGAACTAGGAGAAGAATAGGGTAAAATGTAAAGCTACTTACACAATGTGTATCTGATATGAATAAAACGTTTTGTCTTATTATAATGGAAATGATTATTGTAGCCGTTTCCATAGACATCAGTGTCTATTTTACTAATTCAAAATCACTGTTTTGCTAGTACTTATGTGTATTTAAATGTCTGAAACCTAAAATAAACATTATGTGGTTTAAAATACTCAATAGTTGTGATATATGACAGCACTGAGTGCGTCCATCTCTGGCTCAGCGCCAGCCAACGCGCGAAAGCACGTTTGAATTTAGCAGTTGATCACGTGATGCACTGACCGTTCTAATCACACCGGTGTGATCGTACGCTCCAGGGACCAGCCAAGACTGATCACACCGGTGTGATCGTACGCGTGAAAGGGTTAATGAATATCAGGGTCCCAGTGTCGTGGAAGGTAAATAAAAGGATGACATCTAGTGGAGAAGACTAGTAATAAGATTAACGTCAATGAGATATTGGGCCCTATTTTAACGATCTGAAACGCAAGTGTCAAAGCGCAAAGCGCAAGTAACTTTCTGGGCGGATCCCGGCGCTGTTATTATTTTCCCGGCGGGATAAATGCCTCTTGCGCCAGGCACAAATCTAAAAGGGGTTGGTCTGAAGTAGCTTCATTATTCATAGGTGTGGTTTGGGCGTAACGTGAAATAAACCAATCAGAGCGTCATCTCACATTCCCTTTAAGAGCAGGTGCGCTTGTTCTAAAGCGGATTCCTATTATAACGGCGGATTTGCCAGGCGCGCACCAGGAGCGGTTCACAGCCGAGGAGAGCAACGTTCTCGTCAGGGCCGTAAAACACAGAGAAGTGACATTGGGCGGAGAAACCCACCCAAATTAACTTCTGTTAAACATGTGTATGATAATTTGGGTAAATGTGTAAGCTACATGTATGCTTTTATAATAAATTGTCTATCTATCTATCTATCTATCTATCTATCTATCTATCTATCGTAATAATGTATGATTTGCAAAAATGAAAACTGCTGCTTAGATGAGAGAATCAACGTGTATGCGCGTTGTGCACACGCTACATTGATTATGGCCAAGCATTCGCCCTTAAAATAGCATAATGAACAACGCGCAACGCGCCACTGACTTTAGACTAGGTTTTTTCTGGTCAGTGGCGCATTTGTTTTATAGAACAGCAAAATAGCATGAGGGAAAGTTTGCGCCAGAACACGCCTCCTCTTTGCGCTGAACCGCCCCGGGGAGCGCAAGTGTATTTCTTAGTTAACCGACGTGTGTCTGTGGAGGGAAAAGCCCGCTTTGCGCGGGTGCAAAATAGGAATGATACATGCGTCAGTGTACAAAGTCATTTGCGCCGAGTGCAAGATAGGGCCCATTGTGTTCAATGTTTGCGGAAATGACCACGGAAAAATAGATTGATTATTAGCTTTTGCGAATCAACATCAAATCGACCACAGTTTAAAAAACGATTAATCGAAAAATCAAAATATGCCCTAGTATCAATATTGCCCATCCCAAAATGATATCATTGTTGTCAGATTTTATTCCTGATGTCGAATGTTATTTAAATATTCACAAACTGATGTCTTTCATAATAATAATTTTCATAAGTAGATAGGAGCAGCAGTACTTGCATGGCTGGAAATATCTGCCTGGGGACAGAACCTAACTGACTTCCTTAAATAAAGTCAGTGAAGGAGCTTTAGATTAATACTGCATGTCGTTGTTTTCTGCGATCCACGATCTAATATAACATAAGAAAGACCTGTGAAGTAATAGGTGAACAAACTGCTTATTCACATAAATGAAGGATGCATCCTTGCACAAGTACACAGAAAGAGTATCCTCTACTACACCAAGGTTACAGCTATAATAGATGGCACTGGACTCGAGGGCCGGAATGGCCCCGTTAAAAGCCGGCCCTTGGGAGGTCTGAAGTATCATATCCCTCTTAACTGTCACTGCCCTTATCTAGGACGGATGTGATCCTATCTAATAAGTGGTTATGCTTGGATTCCTGAGGTTCATGTTAACGCAGCTTGTTTTATGTTCGATCACCATCTGGCAGACCTGTAAAATTGCACATGCGGTAGAATTAGCGCTTTAGGTGAGTGCACATGAGTGAAGTGTCATACGATGGATCACTGCCCACATTAATAGCATGCCAGGACAGAAGACGACCAAATACATGCATGGAATCGTATATGAGCAAAAGTATAAAAGATGCATTGCAGAATGCAGATATCAACGCAGAAACGGCGCTGCGGCTCTTGCAAACATGGATTTGAGGAAAGAGATAAACTGAAAAGGGAGGGATAAACTGAAAGAGAGGGAGGGTTTGTGCACTGGTGGGTATTATACAAAACACCCACATCATGGCAGTCTGTAGAGACTCACAGTACAGGAGGAGGAAAGATCGAGAGGAGAGACCAGAGAGATAATGCTTGTAACTTCCTGTTCTCCATTTAAATATAATCAGGGCATTTATACACAGCAAAAACAAAAACACACTTGGAGGGACCATGAAGCACGGTGAGTCACTTTTCATTTTACATTTATTGTTGGTATCGGATGATTTGAAATGTTGTTGTTTTCATTCTTCTGTTTCACTATAAAAAACGAACCTTATTACTTTTTTTATTATTATTATTATTATATTGTTTTACAGTAAAAGTATATAAACATCCTTGAAAAACAAGACGCATGCTTAGAAAAAACTGTATAAGAACTTACATTCTCTGAAAACAAGTTCTTACCCTATTAGTATTTTCTGTTTGTTTTAAGCATAAATCTATTGGTAACACTTTACAATAAGGTTCAGTAGATAAAATTAGTTAACGTATTAACTAACTAACATGAACTAACAATGAGCAATACATTTGTTACAGTATCTTAATTAATAAAGTAAAGCGTTTCATTGTTTGTTCATGTTAGTTTGCAGTGCATTAACTAATGTTAACGAATACAACCTTTGATTTTAATAATGTTTTAGAAAATGTTGAAATTAATATCAACTAAGATTAATACACTTCCAATTTACTAATTAGTTATTGCACTGTGAACTAACATGAATATACATTTTTTAACATTATCAAAGGTAAATAAATGCTGTAAAATAATCTAGTGTGTTTTTATATATAATGAAACACATTATGTGTGTAATATTTATGGTACAATGGGGCTAAAGGCACTTCCTAAGAAAAATATGTTTTTATTGAACATTGATGGAGCAACAGATTTTGTGTGAAATTAATCATAAAAGTGGCTCATTTTGTTTAAAAAACGTATTTGTATGAGGTGGGCCTTTTACCCCACACATGAGGCAAAAGGCACACATTATTTATACAAATAATTTATCTAAAATAATGTTTTTTTAATAATGTTAAGTAAATTTTTTAATAATGTTAAGTTAATACTTGTTCACTTTAGCCATGTTTGCACTATTTTCGGTTTATTTTGATAAATATACTGGAAAAAATATATACTTAAAATATGTTTAAAAATACAGAAACAAAATTATTTTAAAAAAGCAATGAATGAGATCCCATAATGATTTAATAAAGATTTACAGTAGTACCAAATGAATATGATATTTTATTATATGATTAATATTATATTTTTAAATATGATGGTATCATTATAAATATGTGATTATCTCTAGACACCCAACTTGATATGATATTTCCCATCTGACACTAACCATCAAGTCAGCCAAAAGTCAGTCGGCTGTTTATTATCATGTTAATAATTGTGCCTTTAGCCCCAAATACCATACTTTTACATATTCTTCAGTTATTAAAAAAAACTGTTGCTTTATTTTTCTTAAACAAAACTGAAACTCATTAAGACATTTGTCTCAAAATACAGACCTCGTATTTTATCGATACTCATTTGCTACTTAAATCTACAACATTTAAAAAAAAAAAAAACATTAAATATTAGATCAAATAAGCACAGAATCAACTTTGCGTTGCTATTGGCAATCGTGTCAAGGATCAGCTAAATTTCCACGTGCATCATCAAAAGTGGATGTTAAGAAAATTGAGCTGAATTTTTGTGCCATATAGTGGTTTAAAAGAGAATAAAGTCAAATGCGCCTTTTACCCCGGTGTGCCTTTAGCCCCGTTGTGCCCTATATAATAACGAATTATTATTGCTGATCAAATTAAATGAGAGCCAATGAAACTTCTACTCACGAGACACAGACAGTATGATCATATGAGTGTTTTTTATGAGTTCAATACAGTAATAGGCCAAATAGGATAACAATCATAATATGATCAAATATGAAATGTTATTTGTAAGCAACATGTACCTGAACCTGGATCGAACTAGCTGAGCTCATGAGCAAAACCTAGGAGACACAAACTGATTGAACCAAATGTGATCAGTGACACAGAGATTGAAATGAATTACCGGTATGTCAGAAAAGCACTCTTACATAACAGGTTTATTTTTGTCTCCATGTTATGCCATTTTTATCTCCTTAAACCGTCAACAGTTATTGTTAGCAGGTTCCCATAAATTTTGGTTTTACCACACAAACTTGACTGTTAAAATGTCATGAGCCAAATTGGCATTATCGTTTAACTTTGGCAAATGTTAATTAGAAGGTTAAAACTATGTCATGATGATGATGATGATAACATGACATAAAGTCAAAAAAGCATGCCTCATCCTGTTTTCCGAGTTTCAAAGAAACTGCAGACTGGGGGAAGGTAATACTGTCTAAACAGAATAACAATGTGAACACAAGAGCCTGTTACATGCCAAGGCAAGTTCAGATAATACACAAGTACTTGAAGACGTGTGGGAGCGCAGGATCTTTTTACTTATGAGTCTTTGAGCTCAGGGAAGGCAGAGAAACACATAGATTTACTGTCAGAGGAAGAGTTTAACAGGACATCTGCACAGGCAAGTTTTCAGAGAGTGGGTGTGTGAATGCAAAGTGCAAAGACATGGCTTATGTTCATACATACACACAAGAAAAGAGGACAGAGATGTCAAAGTAGGTGGACCATAGTGAAGTATGGACATGCAGTGCCCTAATACGAATAAGTGTGATATTAAATGATTATATACATCGGCTAATGTATAGCTGCACAATTAACTAATTAATTAATTCTAACAAAAAGTAGTTAAATTGTAAATTTACCATACAGTAATATGGATCTCTGCACCGGCTCTTCACTGAGCACCGTTTATAGATAGATAGATATCTTATTTTCACTTTTTAAATAAAATGCTAAAAAAAATACCACCATCCTATGACAATTCTGAAAGTAAACAAGACACGTGCATCTGATTGATAAACCACAAACTCTTTGTTTAAGCAGACAGTTTGCTTAGCAGCCTTAACAGCTAGTCAAAGAGGGCAAACTTTCAACTGAACCATGCATTTTAAACCATTTTAAACACTTACGTTATGTTCATGCGCATTTAACTCAACTGCTAAGTTAATGTATTAGGCTTAACCATAGGCTATGATCCATATCAGGGGTGGCCAAAATTACTTTATAAAATGGGTCATTCAATGTCAAATCAACCAAATTTCAGAAACTTCCCCAGCTCAAATTTTTGATTTTGTTAATATTTTTTCCGAAGAAAGACAAACATAAATAGTGACCAAAGCCAGATTATTAAATGGCATGAATGTATTATTGACTGAGTAATCCACTATTTTTTAGAGAGGGGGTCAAAATGACAATTTTTACCTGAGATTTGGAGACAAATTACAGAGGGGTAGGTAAAAATGACTTTAGAAAGATGGCAGCATCCTTATTTTATTTTTACAAAGAGATTGGTAGGTCTATTAGTTAAATCCGTTGACATTAGCAAGCTTTGTTGCATTATTTGCCAATGATGAAAGTTCAAAAATGTGAAAAAGCACTTTTTTGTCCCAAGTTTGTATGCCTGGAATGATATCCTTTTAGATTTTGTTTTTAAATAAACATTTATTTTGGTATCTTCATTTTAAAGGCCCTATATGGTTCAATCCCAGAGATATGGAGGATCTTAATGCGGCTCCATGAGTAAATTGGTCAATTTTACACATTTTCAGTGGTCAAAAAACTAATTTGGGTCTCTTTGCATACAGCTGATACTTGTTTCTTTTAAAGAGGAATATCTGAACATCAAATAATGTTGAAACTAGAACAGTATCTGGGGTTTTTTCTATCAACACAATTGCATAGAATATACCTGTCTGAGATAAATATTGTTTTTCCAAAGTTTGCGTGCCTGTCCCTTAAAAAGTATTAAAGTTATCTTATTAGGATTTTAGATTCTGGTTCTTAAACTTTTCGTTTGAAATCTTCAAGGCTTCATTTTCAAGGCCCTATGTGGTTCAATCCAATAGATATGGAGACCTCAGTGTGGCAAATTGTTGAATTTTACCTATTTTCAATAGTCAAAAACCAAATATGGTTCACTTTGCACACAGCTGATTATTGTATTTAAAGGGGAATGTCTAAAGAATAAATAATGTTGAAACTAGAAATGTATCTTGTTTACCTCTATCAAAACAATTGCATACAATATATCCGTTAAACTCCCTGTAATTCACACCTAGATGGAATGTGCATGCAAATATTTTTGTCCGTTATCGCTGGTGTGACTGTCAGTCTTTGCTTTTCCCCAACGGACCGAAGGCGTCTAGTGCATTACGCGCCATTGCTTTCAGCTAACAAAGAAAAATACAACAATTTCTAGTGTTATGTTGGGGCAGTCTTCAGCTCTTCCTCAAACTTTTCAACACACAGCCGGCCTCAGATAGCTTTTAATCAATGCACAAATCATTAAAAAAACACTATCTTTGCCTAAAGTCTGATTGGGGCAAGCCAGATGTTTGGGGAGAGCTCAGCTTACCTCTACCCATGCCTAGATTCGGCCCCCCGATCATGACTGGGTCAAGGTCAATAAGTCTCTTCAAATATATCAGATAATTTGACCTTGTTATGATAAGGCAAATTAGTTCAGGTTTTAAAATATCATGTGGTGCGCATCAACAAAAACGTGACATTTATAAATTAATAATTCATGAGGCATCTCATCTCAGCATCTAAACATGCCTTATTTGGCCTTCTCCTTGGGTTTTCATGTTTTATGAGGACATTCCATATCCATAGACATTTCTATAGTGTATAGTGTGTATATTTTATCCCTTAACCTACCAATCACAAAAAAAACTTTCAGAATTTTTACATTTTCAACAAACATTGCTTAGTATTATTTGCAAGCTGTTTTCCTCATTGGGGGAAAAAAAAATCCCCACAAGGACAAGGATTTCATATATTGCCATATGTGTGAGGACATTTTGTCCCCATAACGTAGGGTACACCTGAACCACACATACAAGCACCAAAGCTGTGTGAAACCTGAGACTGTATCCTAACTGTATAAACGCTTTCTGTTTCCTTGGTTTTTACTCTCTCTTACCATCTCTGCATGTGGGAGGAACAGTTGGTGTACGACTTCACCCTGAATAGAGTTTATCAACAGGTTTTAACAGAGTCAGTTATTTTCCAGTTTGCTGGAAGTCCAAGACGTTTCACTCCCCTATCCTCATGCCAGACATATTCGCCAAAAGATCATTTAAACACCTGTTTCCCTCCAAAAAGATCAATAACTCAAGATGGTATGCAGCTCTTCCCAATGTTGTTTGTTTTTGACAATCTTGTGTCAACTACTAGACAGACGGTTAGAGCACATTATGATCTCATGAATGATTTTGTTCCAGTTTGGCACCTCAGAGTATTCAAAACATTCAGAGGTATCAGAGCTGGCCTTTCATATGTACACAGTTAATCCTTTGAAGAGAGAGACATGTTCTTTCCTGCCTCCAGAAATTACTCATGCGTGCTTATGAAATCTTGTGTGGGTGAGAGATGCAGTCGAGGTGTGGATCACTGGCACTGAATAAGGTGTCATGAGTGACGTTCTTTTAAAAGAAGAATTAAAGGAGAACTCCGGCGCAAAATGAACCTTTGGTCTAATAAAACATTGGTACCTAGTCAACCGTTCTCTGAGATTTGTTTTCATGATAATCGAATGTAAAGAGTTTTATCTCTAAAAACTGTTTAGCGTATAACGCTAGTAATGGGGGCATTTAATAAGTAAAAAGAAATCGCTAGTTAATACCACTAACAAGGCTCAAAATAGCCCCACACTAACACAGTAACATAATGAGGGTCCCTACATGCAAAACGAGGCATTGAGAACTTCGTAAGTGTACAGACCGTTTAATAAGAAGATATTTTATAAAGACAGTCCACTTCGTGTATACAGACAGGAGCCATCTTTGGAAAACAGTCTCGACTAATCAAACCACCAACGACGTGCTAAGTGAACTTCTGAACTGTATGAATGGCGTTCGTGGTTTGACTGTCTTTATAAAATATCTTCTTATTAAACGGTCTGTACACTTACAAAGTTCTCAATGCTTCGTTTTGCATGTAGGGACCCTCATTATGTTACTGTGTTCGTGTGGGGCTATTTTGAGCCTTGTTAGTGGTATTAACTAGCGATTTCTTTTTACTTATTAAATGCCCCCATTACTAGCGTTATACGCTAAACAGTTTTTAGAGATAAAACTCTTTACATTCGATTATCATGAAAACAAATCTCAGAGAACGGTTGACTAGGTACCAATGTTTTATTAGACCAAAGGTTCATTTTGCGCCGGAGTTCTCCTTTAAAGTGTGTTTTGGATCTAAACACTCATCTGTTGCAACACTGTTTTGGTACCAGCAGCTTCACAAGTATATTTCTTTAGAAAATCAATCTAACAAACTTTGTTAAAGTGCTGTTCACTTTTCATATAATCAACATAGATTATGAAAACTATGTTTCTGCGATCTTTGACGGGTAAGGGGTTAAATTAAAAAATAATATATATTTTAAACATTAAACTAAATGTGTTTTCTTTAATGACTAATACTATATGTGTTGACTACAACACATATAGTATAGTACAGAGAAAATTAATGTCGGAGCGGATTTGAGTGAACGCTGTTTTACCGGTGACCATGTGGGGGAGGGGTGTGATTTTCTTTTTTTACAGTCTATTATTCTGTTTTCGAATAATAATCAAATAATTCCCATTGATCATCGAATATTATTATTGCTTGAAATGCCCATCCCTATTACACACGTCGACGACTCTGTAACTTTGGTGGTTTGCTTCACGATGTGAGTAGGACTCTTTTACTTTATTGTCTTTTGTTGGCTGACATGTTTTTAATTTGGCTAAAACAATATGGAGCTGTCACACAACGCTCAGGAACAGGTAAAATAAACTTAGGCTTTATTTATACACGGTATGCAGACTCCAAAATAAAAGGTAAAGCAAATGCTCAGAAGATACTTAGGAATACCAAAAATACCAGAAATGTCTCTTGAAGATTACTCGGGAACCAGGGACCAGAATTGACGAGATCGGACCAGGAGTGTAGGGTGATTGAGGCTTTTATGCAGCATGAGTGGCGATCATGAGGAGACAAGGTGCAGGTGATAACAATCAGGGAGAGTGCGTGCAGGTGAGGATCCAGGGGAATGCTGGGAAGTGTAGTGCGGGACAGGACCAGGGGAAACCGTGACAGGAGCTAGGCCTGTATGTTTTGGCCTGTATGTTTTGTCTCCAGCTTCTTGATTCTCGCGCCGCTTGAGCTGACAGGCGTGCTTTTGGTTGTCATGAGAATGACATAGTTTAGAGCGGCACAAGTCCGCGTTCATTCACATTGAACCAAAACAGTATCAGAGTCGCCTTTGATACTTGGGGCTGAGGTGGGTCAGACCCATCATATTTTAAGTCTGCTTTTATGCAGCATTGCGTCTTTACACATAATTCTGAGCAGACACAGAGCCGCTTTAGAGCAGCCTTAACTCGGCTGTGTAAAGATGCCTTTACTGTCACTTTTAAACAATATAATGATTAAAAGTATTAATTTCATTTCTTTTTTTTTTACTTTGTATTCCCTAACTTTTAAACAGTAGTGCACATTAATGTAAATAAGTGGGATCATCCTGATTGGGGGTTCAAAAACCTTGAAACCCCTACACAGGGCTCTATATAAACAGCCATTTATTGCAAAGACACAGATTGGTGTCTGTTGCACATGACCTTAAAGCAGCTTAATTACAGCTCACTGACTAACTGATTTGGACAGTTTAGTTTTGCACGTCTAATTATATCTTTCAGCATGGGGAGTGCTCTGGTGGTCTTAGATACATCAGTGATCATGGGGTCTAAGATCAGCTGCCTATTTTGCTGTTACCATGGGTTCATGGTTCTTAAAAAAGAAATGAAAATATGGCATTGTGCTGTCTCTATCTGTCAGGGCTCGTTCAGAGAAGAGAGCATATCTGTAAATATTTCATGAAAATGACATGGAGCATATATTTCCCAGATACACTGGGCTCTAAAACTACTTTTGGATGGATTCCAGAGGCATCTAAGCTTTCAGGGAATCTTTGATGGTACCAGGAGCCAGACAACAGAGATCAATCAGAGACAAAAGTCTAGATGCTTGATGACATCTGATCACTTTTCCAAAGAGAATTAGAGCCAAGGAAAGCTAGCCTAGAAATCTAGACGCACCCTAGCGGCAGCAAAAATTATTTCGCAGCCAGTGTGGTCTAGCAACTCTCCATAGGCTTTTGAGCTGGAAAAAACAAAAACTGGTCGGGCCAATCACATCGTGTATAGAGTCGGCGGGGGGGCTTAACACAATGACGGCACAGTTCATGACGTTCCGCGTGATTTCCATAGGTGATTTCCCTGCTACTTGAAAACAATGAAGATGCAGCGGTCTTTCGAATCGGCTTTGGCCGCGACTCTGGAGGACTTGGAGTTAAGAGAACGTCACTTAAGTCATTCTTAAAAAAGGAAGATGTGTTCGGATTTTTGCCGTCCTGATACGGCAAAAGTTTAATATATCAATTAGCTCCGCTGGTGGAAAAACGCATGGGACTCACTCATCCACAACCGTTCGTTGCTCTGGTTGGTTGTAGCGTTATCCTATTGCGTGCAGAGGGATTTTGAAAGGTAACCGTTTATCCCGCCCCTCGGATTGAGGCATGTCAATGGAGAGTTCCCAGACCTAACATCTTGATGTAGGTCTGGCATGCCAGGCTAAAGGAAAGCAGAAATATGATAACCATCTTTGCATTATTTAAATCAAAAATAAATAAAAAATCTTCATCTTTTCTTATTCTTATTAGAAGTAGGGGTCTTATAAGAAGTATAAGGATCTATTTTACTTCAGAAAATTAATCCGTTATCAACAGGCCCATTTGGAATCTGCTACGAAAAATCTTTAATTATCCGTCACCCTTTGCAAGTTTGTTGATAAAATACTTCGAAGATGCTAATTAGATGATGCTCCCATTCTGTCTAATTGGATGGCTCTTTTTGAAAGAATAAATCAAGGAGTTAAGGTTTGACTGGTTATGGCACCGTTAGCTCTTTCTGGTATATCATAACTACACCATCTGGGGTGCGTTTCCCGAAAGCATCGTCAGCCAACTATGGTTGCAAGTTCCGTTGTTACCAACATAGTTCAATGATTTAGCGTTTCCCAAAACCATAGTTCCAAAGAACATTCGCAAACAGTGTCACCAACTTATGGTTTGAACTTCTGCTCTCGAGCTGTGGTTAGAAGCATAGTTTCTTGTTAAATGACATGTGGACTTAAATAGATCATGCTCTTAGGCACAATAAGCATGCTATATAAAATTCATTATATTCTTCATTCTATTTAAATATATATATATATATATATACATATACACTCACCGGCCACTTTATTAGGTACACCTGTCCAACTGCTCGTTAACACTTAATTTCTAAGCAGCCAATCACATGGTGGCAACTCAGTGCATTTAGGCATGTAGACATGGTCAAGACAATCTCCTGCAGTTCAAACCGAGCATCAGTATGGGGAAGAAAGTTGATTTGAGTGACTTTGAACGTGGCATGATTGTTGGTGCCAGAAGGGCTGGTCTGAGTATTTCAGAAACTGCTAATCTACTGGGATTTTCACGCACAACCATCTCTAGGGTTTACAGAGAATGGTCCGAAAAAGAAAAAACATCCAGTGAGCGGCAGTTCTGTGGGCGGAAATGCCTTGTTGATGCCAGAGGTCAGAGGAGAATGGCCAGACTGGTTCGAGCTGATAGAAGGGCAACAGTGACTGAAATAACCACTCGTTACAACCGAGGTATGCAGCAAAGCATTTGTGAAGCCACAACACGCACAACCTTGAGGCGGATGGGCTACAACAGCAGAAGACTCCACCGGGTACCACTCATCTCCACTACAAATAGGAAAAAGAGGCTACAATTTGCAAGAGCTCACCAAAATTGAACAGTTGAAGACTGGAAAAATGTTGCCTGGTCTGATGAGTCTCGATTTCTGTTGAGACATTCAGATGTTAGAGTCAGAATTTGGCGTAAACAGAATGAGAACATGGATCCATCATGCCTTGTTACCACTGTGCAGGGTGGTGGTGGTGGTGTAATGGTGTGGGGGATGTTTTCCTGGCACACTTTAGGCCCCTTAGTGCCAATTGGGCATCGTTTAAATGCCACGGCCTACCTGAGCATTGTTTCTGACCATGTCCATCCCTTTATGGCCACCATGTACCCATCCTCTGATGGCTACTTCCACCATGTCACAAAGCTCTAATCATTTCAAATTGGTTTCTTGAACATGACAATGAGTTCACTGTACTAAAATGGCCTCCACAGTCACCAGATCTCAACCCAATAGAGCATCTTTGGGATGTGGTGGAACGGGAGATTCGCATCATGGATGTGCAGCCGACAAATCTGCGGCAACTGTGTGATGCCATCATGTCAATATGGACCAAACTCCCTGAGGAATGCTTCCAGCACCTTGTTGAATCTATGCCACGAAGAATTGAGGCAGTTCTGAAGGCAAAAGGGGGTCCAACCCGTTACTAGCATGGGGTACCTAATAAAGTGGCCGGTGAGTGTATATATATGCATTTTAATATATTTTAGTGTGTCAACAATCAATGGTGTTTTTGAAGAGTGGATGTGTGTTAAATGTGCAAGGGCACCCCGAAGTATGATGTATGAGGAAACCGGCAATGAATCAAACCAATAAAATAAAGCAAAATGGCATGGGAAAAAACAGTGAAGTAGTCATTAGCTGCCATGTTCATTACAGCAGCATCTTGGATATCTCGAATAGATAATCAGCAGAAGTTTTTACTCCAACTGCACGTGACTTTAATAACGACAGTCCTATATTGTTGAACCAATGTAGTTCAAACGACAGAGGTGAGACCATGTTACTACAGTTTTCAGGAAACAGTCGTGACTAGTTAATTAGTCCAACGACGTAGAGTACTAGTAGATACAGTATGCTAAACACACCCCTGGTTGTAATGAGCTGATACTGTACAGTTAGAAGTACAGCATTGGTTAAAAATACTAAAACCAGTAATTTTCTCTGTAAATACATTACATTTCATTCATATTGTACTGCACATTTATGGCTTCAGTTTAGTTGTTTTTTGTTTATTTGTTTTTCAAACTCCTTTATTTATCGTTTTAATTTGCGAAAATATTATTCATTGCTAGTTCTAATCTTTTTAATAGTTTAGCTAATGACAACTTTATGATTCATCATTACAATGGTTACATTTTCAGTGCTGCTGTTGGCAACAGTTTTGGCTTGTTTAGTAAACTGAGCTCACTTTCCCTCTATCCAACCTACACACCCTTAATTTAACTCCAAATTCAACTCCCCCTCCATCATCCTCTCCACTCTTTTTTCCTGCATTTCAATCAGTCTCCTACACACCTTAATCCAAAACAGCCAAGGTTCAAGGGCAATGGAAGAGGAGGCCATAATCAAGACCACTTAACCCACCATCATTCTTTTCCTTTATTTCACACCACATGTGGTGAGAAATAGGGTCAAATTAAGATGGCACCAGTTTTTTTACTTATTGTGTAGCATCATCAGTGCAGTGGTGGTTATAATAGAACATCACAGCTCTTAGAAAAAAACACTGATTAAAAAAGACTAATGAATCAAGACATGAGTATTATCGAAAAACAATTTAAATTTAAAACTAAAATAACGATTATGATAATGATAATAATGATACACAATATTTAGTAGCCTAGCTTGAAATTTAGTCGCATATGCAAGTGATTTACTTGCAATGTAGAGGGTTGTATTGAGTGAGTTATTCAATGATTTCACAATATCTTTGAATTTTCTTCATTTTGGGGGCTTAACAAATATTGATACGCAATTAACAGCAAATGTTTTATCATTTGACAGCTGTAATTTTTATTGAAGCCTATTTCTGCCACATAAGAAAGAAAAAAATCGCTTTGGTACCTTAATTATGACAAAAAAGATAAAAAGATCAAATGATGAGATAAAAAGTCAAAACTGACATACTAATTCATAATGACAACCCTCTACAATGTGAGTAAATCACTCGCATATGCGACTACATCTTCACTCTGGGCCACTAAATGTATATCATTAGCCATTGGCTAATATATTTTTATTACTCGCCAGTGTATGTGTTAGAGGCTAAGTATAAGTTTATCGGCTTCCGGTTATGGCCGCCATAGAGTAAGACGCGGAAAGCATCGCTCCCACAGAAAATCCTTGAGTAAAACGCGGCTACGCTTGTATTTTCTTTCATTTAAACTGGAAACTCTTCTTTTGGCAACTTTTGAGGATGCCCCCTAAAAAATTTGTCGAGAACAAGAAGGAAACAACTAACGCCACCGATGACAGCCCTTCAGCTTTGACGGCTAGCTTGGTCTCGCCTCCTGAATGGTTCCAGTTAGAACTGGAGAAAGGTTTCGCGAAAATTCAAGGCATGCTAGACGGGCGTCTGTGCGAAATATGGGACTCGGTAAACAAAGTACACAGCGACCTTCAGGAAACGAGGCAAAAACCGTGCGAACTCGAATCACTCCAAGACGGATTTGAGGAAGCCATTGTGAGTCTGCGTGAGGACATCGCGGACCGTAAAAAGCATGCGGAGTGTGAAATACTTACTTTGAAAGATAAGGTCGATGATCTTGAAAATCGCTCCAGGCGTAAATCGCTCCCTTCTACCCCTTCTAAGGGGTAGAAGGGAGAGACGCAGTGTCGTTTGTGGAGGAATGGCTTCCAAAAATCATCGGTGTTGATCAGGGGCGCCCCTTTGAAATTGAACGAGCTCACCGTACGCTTCAGCGCCGGCCGGCAGAATACGAAAGACCACGGGCCATCGTGATTAAATTGTTTCATTTCAGAGATACAGTCTCAATACTGAATGCTGCACGGGAGAAAAAAGAGCTTACATATGGCAATTCCAAAATCATGATCTTCCGGGACATGTCAACGACCCTCTACAAGAAGAAACAGGTGTTTGCTCCTCTTAGAAGATGGCTCCGGGACCATAGTATTTCATACAGCATGCAGTACCCGGCCACGTTGAGAGTGGATCTGCCAGAGGGCGCGCAATCTTTCAACTCGAAAGACACTGCAGAGGCTTATTTGAAAACTAAGTGGGGAGGGAAGGGAGGTTGGGGGTGCCATTTTCTTGCTTTTTTTTTTCTCTATCTTTTTGTGTTGCTTTTATTTTATTTTGACTTATAACTGAAAGAGATAAATATAACTGTTTGTCCTGGAATGTTAATGGGATTAATAACAATTTAAAGAGAAAGAAAATACTGTTGTTTTTAAAGAAAAATAAGATAGACATTGCTATTTTACAAGAGACCCATTTGACTGAGGAGGATCATTGTAAGCTATCACGTCAGTGGCCTGGACAAGTCTTTTTTGCTTCATATAGTTCTCACTCAAGAGGAGTTGCTATTCTGATAAACCGCAGAGTGCCTTTTGTTTTGGAACATGTGGTCAAAGACAACTGCGGAAGATATATTGTCCTTAAAGGATATATTGCATCTGAAAGTATCACAATAGCAAATGTGTATGCCCCCAATCAAGATGAACCTCAATTTTTCCATAATTTACATTTCAAACTTTTTTTTGCCTTGTACAATCATTGGAGGTGACTTTAATTTGGTCCTAGACCCATCAGACAGATCACCTGTTAAATGTTCTGCCTTGACACCATCAGCAAGAGCTGTGAAACACATGATGTCTGAATTAGAGCTGATAGATATTTGGAAGGCTTTACATAAGACCCAACAAGATTTCTCTTTTTATTCCCAGCCACATAAAAGTTTTTCTAGAATTTACTTTTTTCTTTTGCACAAAACACAGGAATACTTAGTTGACTCATGTGAATACCTTCCACGGACCTTATCTGATCACTCCCCATTAGTCCTTACGGTTAACGCTCCTACTACCGGAACACATCTTAGAAGATGGCGATTTAGTAACTATCTCCTCAATGACCTTGACTTTATAGCTTTTTTAAATGACAATATAGTAAGTTTTTTAACTTTAATGTGGGCTCTGCTCCTCCAGGGGTGGTTTGGGAGTCATTAAAGGCCTATCTAAGGGGAATAATTATATCATACTCATCTGGTAAAAAGAAAAAATATCTGAGACAACTGAATCTACTTTCTAAAGACATCAAAAAATTGGAACAGGATTGTTCTGTCCGTGGAGATGAAAATATGTTTCAGAAACTAAACTCACTGCGGCTTGAGTACGATATGCTGTCCACTAAAGAAGCAGAGTGTGTCCTCCTTAGATCCAAACAACGATATTATGAGCATGGGGACAAAATTGGCAAATTGTTGGCCTGGCAAATACGAAAAGAAGATGCAGTGAGGTCTATTAATGCAATACGTCGAGTTGACAATAGACTCAGAGATCCTACTCTTATTAATCAGGAATTTATGCGATTCTATAAATTGTTATATACCTCCCAAGGTACTGATATGGTGAAAACACATACTTTCCTTGATAAATTGGACATACCATCTCTTACTAAAGTTTCCAGGGACAATTTGGAGGGGGACATCACTAAGGTCGAAATACAAGAGGCCATATCATGCCTAGACACGCTTGTACGAGACAGGCTTGTCCACTGTCTCCCCTTTTATTCGCGCTAGCAATAGAGCCTTTAGCTATTGCAATTCGCTCGCATGACGTCATTAGTGGTTTTACAACCCTTCAATCTCGGCATATACCTCACTATACGCAGACAAAATCATGTTGTATTTGATTAACGTAAACTCTACTATACCAGCATTGACGACTCTACTACAAGATTATGGAATCATATCTGGTTATAAAATTAATGTAAACAAGAGTGTCTCTATGCCCCTTAATATTGCTGCAACTCGATTATCTTTTAGACATTTTCCCTTCACCTGGAATATGGATAAATTCACATATCTAGGACTACAAATATCCAGAGATTTGTCTTAGTTATATAACTTAATTTATGCTCCTTTACTTAAAAAAGTAGAAGGGGATTTAGATAGGTGGAAATCTCTCCCTATTTCGTTAATTGGCCGGGTAAATTCTATCAAAATGACTATACTACCAAAGTTTTTATATTTGTTTCAGGCACTTCCCCCTGTTTTGCCAAAGTTTTTTTTAAGGAACTTAATAGTATTATTTCGAGGTTCTTATGGAAAGGAAAGTGCCACGGGTCAAGCTATGTATGACATTTCCGGAATGGTGGATTAAAGTTGCCCAATTTCTATTTGTATTACTGTGCAGCTCAGCTGCGCTCAATTTGGATTTGGCGATCAAAATGCGCCTCTCCTCCGGCGTGGCGACAATTAGAGGAAGCACAAGTACAGGGTATAGCTCTTGCTGCAACGCCTTTTGTCCCTCTGAATTGCTTAAAAAAAATTACTTCTAATCCTCTGATCGTGGGTACTTGTAAAATTTGTATAGACCTCAGGAAAAAGATTAAATGCAAACAAACTTTGTTCAGATCCACTGCCTTTTATTATAATCTTTTCCTACCCTCAGCTCTTAAAGATGGCATAACCAAACAATGGTATGACTGTGGTATTCAAACTTTCGAAGAACTTTACGATGGGGATACACTCATGTCTTTTGAGCATCTACAACAGAAATTTTGCTTCCCTTCTAAATTTTTCTTCAAATACCTACAAGTTAGACACTACATTCAGACTCAGCAAGGTGGTCGCCTATCTAACCTTTCCGTTTCACCCCTGGAGGACATCTTATCTGATAAAAAAGACCCTAAAGGTCTTATATCATTTATTTATGGTAAACTGTCCCAGTTGATGGCAATCTTTGCAATGTTAAATCTAAATGGGAAAAAGACCTGGAGTGCTCATTCAGGGATGATGAATGGGAAACCATATGTGAGAAAACTCAGACTCTGTCGGTCAATAGCCGCCATAAACTCATTCAATTTAATGTCTAAAGTCTATTATACCCCAGTAAGACTACACGCCTTTAAAAGTAACTATTCAGAGCTATGTCCCAGATGTAAAGTGCAGAGAGGGACACTTTTACACATGTTGTGGTCTTCTCCTGACATTGAGGTATACTGGGAAGGGGTCTTAGAGATAATTGGCACAGTTGTCGGTACTAATATACTCAGGCCATGTCCACACGGACACGGGTATTTTTATAACCGGAGTTTTTCCTACAGCGTTTTTAAAAAAAATCCCGTCCACACATGCTCGGTCTCCGTCAACATGAAAACGTAAAAACACACAATCAAGCGCGGTCAAGAGCATGCCACGCCAGCAGGCGGCGATATAAACCTTAACCCTAAAGCCACGTTGGCCAATCAGAAGCGCAAATCTGATGTCAAACACAGCTGATAACGGCGCACACTCTGACGTCGCAAGGCAAAAACCCCGGTTTCACTGTCTACACGACAACACTGTAACCGGCGTTTCTGAAAATCCTCACCCTGGCAGGGGTTTTCAAAAATGTTCGGTTTCAGTGCGTTTTCGTGTGGATGAACGGCCGAACCACGTAAAAAAAGTCACGGTTATAAAAATACCCGTGTCCGTGTGGACAGGGCCTCAGGGAGCCCAAATTTATCTTGTTGGGGGACACTTCATTACTGGATGAACGAAGGGGGATTAATCTGAGGTTTGTTAGATTAGCTCTTTTAGCAGCAATAAAATGCATAACTTTGAGGTGGAAGGACTCTAAACCACCTACTACTTCTATGTGGACTACAGAAGTATCATCATATGTATCTCTTGAAAAAATTGCATTTTGTTTGAAGAAACGTCAAGATCTGTTTGTAAAACACTGGGGCAGTTTCCTTTCTTATATGGGTATAACAACAACAGGACAAAATACCTAAATTTAATATGACTTTAAATGCCTTTTTCTTGTTTAATCTGTTTATGGTTTATTAGTGGCACTGTGGGAGGGAGGTTTGGGGTGTGATATAGGGTTGTGATATGGACTTCAAGTTTCGGACATGCTGCCGCGGGCTCCTGGACAGGACCCCAGCGCCTTTGGCATGTCAATTGCCTCGAGTTGCTGGCAGTACGTTTGGCTCTGCACCGCTTTCGGGCGTTGCTCAAGGACCAACACGTACTAGTCCGTTCAGACAACATGGCGACAGTAGCGTACATCAACCAACAATGTGGTCTACGCTCCAGCCGTATGTCGCAACTCGCCTGCCATCTCCTCCTATGGAGTCAGAAGCATCTGAGGTCGCTTCGAGCCATTCACATCCCAGGAGAGCTGAATCGTGCAGCCGACAAACTCTCACGGTTTCAGCCACTTCCTGGGGAATGGAGACTCCATCCCCAGTCGGTTCAGCTGATTTGGGAACAGTTCGGCGATGCACAGGTAGATCTGTTTGCCTCCCCAGACTTTTCCCACCGCCTCTTGTTTTATTCCCTGACCGAGGGGACCCTCGGCACGGATGCACTAGCGCACAGCTGGTCGCGGGGCCTCCGCAAGTATGGGTTTCCCCCAGTGAGCCTTCTTGCACAGGTCCACAGGTCCTCTCCAAGCACAGGTCCTGTGCAAGATCAGGGAGTGCAAGATCATGGAGGACGAGGAGCAGTTCGTTTTGGTTGCGCCTCATTGGCCCACCCGCACATGGTTCTCCGAACTAGTGCTCCTCGTGACAGCACCTCCCTGGCCAATCCCTCTGAGGAAGGACCTCCTTTCTCAGAGACGGGCACCCTCTGCCACCCACGTCCCAATCTGTGGAACCTGCATGTGTGGGTTCTGGACGGGACGCAGCAGGTTTGAGTACCCTACCACCATCACTTCTGCAAAGGGCCTTGTCCACGAGACACGCCTATGCTCTGAAGTGGAACCTCTTTGTCACCTGGTGTTCTTCTTGCTGAGAAGACCCCAGAAAATGCTCGATCGGGTCGGTGCTTTCCTTTCTCCAAGAAGGGTTGGAACGAAGGCTGTCTCCCTCCACTCTGAAGGTTTACGTGGCTGCGATCTCTGCGCACCACGACCTTGTGGAGTCGAAAACTGTGGGACAGCATGACCTGGTCGTCAGGTTCCTGAGGGGGGCAAGGAGAAGATCTGAGGGGGGCGAGTCTTCCTCCTCACTCTCCTCTTATACCCTCTTGGAACCTCGCAGTGGTCTTATCTGCCCTGCAGAGAGCTCCCTTCGAGCCATTGCGATCAGTGGAGCTTAAGTTCCTGTCTATTAAGACAGCGCTCCTGATCCCTTTTGCCTCCATAAAGAGGGTAGGGGACCTGCAGACATTTTCGCTTGACGAACCGTGCTTGAAATTCGGGCCGGCTAACTCTCACGTGATCCTGAGACCCCGGCCTGGATATGTGCCCAAGGTTCACACCACTCCTTTCAGGGATCAGGTGGTGAATCTGCAAGCACTGCCCTCGGCGGAGGAAGACCCAGCTTTGGCACTGCTCTGTCCAGTACGTGCCCGCCGTGCTTATGTAGACAGAACGCAGTGTTTCAGGACCTCAGACCAGCTCTTTGTCTGTTATGGTGGGAAGCTGAAGGGAAAGGCTCTTTCCAAGCAAAGGTTGTCTCACTGGATAGTGGACTTGTCTTGGCTTACCAGACGCAGGGTCGTCCATGCCCCCTAGGTGTGAAGGCACACTCCACCCGGAGTGTGGCTTCCTCCTGGGCTCTAGCGCATGGTGCCTCGCTAACAGACATCTGCAGAGCTGCAGGCTGGGCAACACCCAACACATTCGCGAGAGTCTATAATCTCTGGGTAGAGCCAGTGTCCTCTCATGTACTCGCTTCCTCTAGCCAGTAAGTAGGACCTGTTCGGTGTCATCGCTTGCTGCACGATTCCACTCCACGGACTGGATACGTGCACTATTTCACTCAGATGAGTTCTTCTTAGACCCTGAGTTCCTCCTGCACTGTTGATGCCGTCACCAGAGTGCATGCCCGGTCGGTCAGCCCTTGTGATTGGCTAGGTGCCTCCGTGTGCATGGTTCCCCCGTTGGGCAACCCCCACATGTGTATTTCCACGGTAAGTCTCCTCCGAGCTCATGTCTTTCCCTTGCCTCGAGGTTGAAACATTCCACCCTGCGGGCTGGATACCTCTGAGTTTCTGCATATACATCCCGGACTCGGGTCATATGTGTATTCTAAGTCCTCCCTAGGTAGTTCTAGGTATTCTAAGGCCAGGGTAGGCGCTGTGTTACATATTCCTCCTGGAATATGCTACCCAGTGTACCTTGGTATTCCTGCATTAAGCCTAGCTCTTCTTCCGTGCTAGTTTCCCGACAGGGAGCTCAGTCTTGCGCAGGGCACTGGAAGACAGCCACTGTGGCTTGATTAAATTGGGACCCCCATTTCGTCAGTCACTGACGTAACCTGGAGTGACTGAACGAAAGGGAACGTCTCGGTTACGTATGTAACCCTCGTTCCCTGAGGAGGGAACGGAGACGTTACGCCCCCCTGCCACAACCGCTGTACCGCTGGGACAGCCTGGAGTTCAGTCTTGGCTCCTCAACAGGATAACATAATGCGAGTTATTTTGTGAAGTCACAGTCTCGCCCCACCAGCGTCCCTCCTTTTATACCCACGCGGTGGGGCGGAGTTGCGCTATGCAAATTCCGCAGACCCATGGTATTTCCTGGCCATTGACTTGTTTTGTAGAGCCCGAAGGTGATAGGCTTCTAAGCAAAACCCACATTTTGTCAGTCACTGACGTAACGTTACATACGTAACCGAGACGTTTCTCATAGACAATGCCATTAATTTATTTCTCCTCCGTACAATTATACATAAAATCTAACTTTCAAAGGAAGGCGCATCACTTAAGCACTCTAAGTGGTCGGCGTGCATAAGAGAGTGTTCAGAAAGTGCTGTGAGGGTGTTGGAGAGGACTCTGAGTGATGCTGGAGGAGGAGATGTCCTTCCTTTTGAATTATTCACTCCATCACTGTAATGCATATGCCTTCATGTCGAGAGTTCTTATTTCAAGAGTGCATTTACTCTCAACTGCTCCAGATGTGGCTGAGAGCTTGAGTTCAAAAAATGTGACCAATGGGATGCCGGCATGTGTGTATGTGTGTGTGTGTTACTCTCAGCCAAATCTAAGAATTAATATAAATATCCTGCTAAAATGTTGCTCTCTCTGTAACCCACTTTTATGTACAACTCAATTACTTCTCTCAGGACTCAGATCTCAGTTCATCCAGCATGAGATAAGTGCACTGCCGGGGTGTATATTAAAGAAGGTAATGCCCCGAATTTAAAACCATCAAAAATCCTTTATTTATAGTTGCTATGGTGACTTGAGTTGCATGTTGAATACATAATGCATTTTAGTGTGAAATTGTCCACTTCCAAATTCCAACAGACTTTCTGTACAATAAATAAGGTCAGTGTTGCATTGTAAAATTATTGGATTGGTGTAGATAATTTGTTTGCCTCTACACTAAGTTCCACAATCTTGGTTAGACAAGTATGAGAAATTCCTGTAGAAAGGGGATGGAGATTTCCGTGAACAGCATGATATTCAGTCAAATATGTTCATAGCGTGGTCAAAATTGGTCTGATATTCTTACATGGGCTGGAATTTATTGCAACATTGCAAGTCCAAGTGAAATGAACTATGAACTAACAATAACAATTATTTACAGCATTTATTAATTGAGGTTAATGTTAATCAATATACTATTGTTCATTTTTAATTCATGTTTGGACACACAATACATTAACCAATGTTCATTAACTTCCATGTATACATTTATGTAGAAATTAATATTACCTAGATAAATAAATGCACTAAAAGTATGAAAAGCATGAAACCTAAATTGTAAAGTGTTACAGAAAAAGTGCAAGACCGTGACTTCACAAAACACAGGTCCAATGAAATTAGAAAATAAAATAGATAACATGAGCAAGTAAACCGTTTGATTTTAACCAGGATAGTTTACCCAAAAATGAAATATCATCCTTTACCCTCACGTCATTCCAAACCTGTATGACTTTCACAAAATATGATATTTTGAAGAATCTTGATAACCAAACCGTTTTGGTAACCACTGATAAATTCATCAAAATATATTGTATTCTGCTGAAGAAAGTCAGTCATACAGTTTTGGAATGACATAAGGTAAATCGTGACAGAATTAACATTTTTGGGTGAATTATCATTTTCAGACCGACTATGTCAGACATTTTGGGTCGCAGTCCTGCAGACTGTTCCTATGACGGCCATCAGCCCATTTTGTGTGGTAAACATTTCCAAAAAAGCACAAAACAAAATACAGAGACAATCAGACTGGTGGAAAGCACAGTTTTAAAAAGTAACTGCTGCATCATGGGGCAAAAAAAAAAAACATCAATAGAATATAAAACGGACTAAAAAACACATTCGAATGCCTTTTATACCAGTTACTGATTACACACAAATTGCTAGCTAATGAGAGAAAATTAACATTGTTGGATGTGAAAAAGCTTGGGACACTGTGATGGGCTTAGCTCCAGATGGTCATTGTGCTCAGTTTTTTTCTTGATTAGGAATGATAAGATCACATCTGCTGGTGGACAGAGAAAGAGAAAGAGATAGCTAACAAGACTTTTCCCCACAGACCCTTAGCAGCTGCACACAATATACCACCAATTAAGTCTCCCTGTCTAGATGAATGGATCCATAAGACAGCATTATACATCCAACGTCTTTAAACATGCGTGATGACACTAGTTTATTACATATACAGATGAAATGGAGAATTTGTATGTATTTTGAGCCTACAACCTGCTTATTAACCATCTGCAAATATTTACCTGAGCCTC
This sequence comes from Rhinichthys klamathensis goyatoka, assembly GCF_029890125.1. Classification (NCBI taxonomy): domain Eukaryota; kingdom Metazoa; phylum Chordata; class Actinopteri; order Cypriniformes; family Leuciscidae; genus Rhinichthys; species Rhinichthys klamathensis. Next base: position 1,125,962 of record NW_026606587.1, read on the forward strand.
ATTCTACATGTAACAGGTTAAATTTCAAAATTGTGTAATGAACCGAATGAATTCATAGTGAAATTAAGTTCAGCTGATTCAGCTAATTAGCATATGTGCTCATGCAGAGCAGCATTGTTGTGATTGAGAAACATTATTCCCACGGGACACTCCCGTCTGGCTGCACTCCAGTATTGACACTATATCCAGATTCATATAAAAAAACGGTCATAAAAAAAACATTTGATATTAACCCTCTGGTGCTGTTCGTGGTGCGGTTACTTCATCGGAATGGTACAAATGGTATGAAACTTGGTAAAGGTTTTGGCACTTGCTGTGTGAACACCCAAAAAAGGTTAAATTGAAAAGGTTAAATGGTAGTGAAAAAAAATAGTCATACTTGTATTGTTCACAGTCAAAAATGAATGACCGCATTGGAAATGAATGGGGGGCGAATTGCATCTATTGGAAATGTTTTGTACTGCGCACAAAGCTTATTTATTTTAAATATCAACTTCAAATTTGGAACACAGCTTGTTTAGATTTATGGCTTTGATTTTCTCACAGTTTCAGAGTAAAATGTGTTTTGGAAAATATATATTTCATTTAAAAATGTACAAAAATATTTGTGTGCATTTTAATTCAAATTTTTTTGAATTCATCACTACCAAGTGATGTCTTTAAGAAGAGAAAAAAAGACCAAACTTAAGTCTGTGCGCCAAAGCATTCAAGATTTATGACAGTTTAAGTAGGAAATTTCATTTTCAGGTCCATGCTCGAAAAGTGATTAAATGGATTATACCTACTGAATAAATATAATTTAGTACCATAAAATCCCCTAAAAATACAAAATATTAAATAAAAAACATTATCGAACTAAAATATAGTACAATCATTTCATTTAAAAATCAGTCAATTTTGACTGACACGTGAACAGTACCAGAGGGTTAAGTGTCTTTAACTATGTACTAAGAGTAAATTAATCATTTAAAACAATGACCCTAGTGTGTAAACACGTTTTTACATTGTACTTATATTATAAAAATACCTGCATAAAATTACAGCTGTAATTATTTTCTGTAATTACATCTGTAATTATGCACCTCTCCATGGAGCTACATCTTAACCAACCCTAACACCATACCACGAAAACTGAGACTTACCCATATCCCACCTCAATAGAAGCTACATTGTTTTGCAATAAATTATAAACAATTAAAAAATGTTGACGCAAGTTATAAAAAGACACCTTATATAAAGTGTGATCAAAAAATAAACATAACAGATGCCTCAGTGAATGCACCAAGAAGTCCATTTCCCCAAAAGTAGTTTATTATTTTTAATAGACATTCTGGAAAAAGCCTCCAAATTCTTGATGTATTACATTTCTGAAATAAACCTAGTACCACATGCAAAGCACGCAGATATCACAGCCCATAGCAAAAAGGTCATACATACCATGATAGGAAGAGACACTTATTCAAAAAAAAAGGGGGGGGAATTATTCCAAACAATACAGATGCAAGTCTATGGGTGCCATCTGGCTGTCCCAGGTGTGGTAAAGTGCAGCAGTGTATGCTTTGTTCAGACTGCAGTAAATCTTCTACAGTACAACAGCCAGAACTGGGTCTCATGCGGTAATGGATTGGCCATGCGTTGGATAACGTCTGCTGGCCACACTTCTAGGACGTCTTTGTCCCGCATAGGTTGACAAACAAGTGGAACATGCGAGGGGAACAAAACCAACACACACACACACACACGCACCCAAAAGAGGCCCACTGTCTGTGATAAAGGTCTTTCATGGCCAATTAAAGCAGCCCGACTTTCCACCTCAATAACATCTAAGCATCTATTAGCGGCAAGCGGACGCTCTGTCACGGCTCCCACTGAGTTCAGCTCATTGACTGTATGATTAGGTCATATCGTTCTCATCTGTCTCTGAGAACAATGATGCAACAGCAGAGCGCATAAAGAGCCACAGCTAACTCTCCAACAAACTGTAAATCATGTGTCCTACTGCTGGGTGATTACAATAGTGTCTGAATGAGCCCCAGGGTTACAAAGGCCAAAATCTGAAAATTAAGCTTAAAAAAAGATCTTCTCAGGCAGGGCAAAGTGTCAGTTATTATACAGACATTAAATGTAATTCATAATCCATAAAATTCCAGCTACACTCTTAAAAATAAAGGTTACTTATTGGCATTTGTGGTCCCATGAAGAAGAATTTTTAACATCCATGGAACCTTTTCAATGCACAAAACTTTTTTTTATAATGGAAAATGTTTTTTCTGATTATTAAAATGTTCTTAAAGGGGGGGTGAAACACTCAGTTTCAGTCAATCTCATGTTAATCTTTTTTTTATATATATATATATATATATATATATATATATATATATATATATATATATATATATATAATATATTTTATTGTCTTTTCACAATATGAATTTTACAGAACAACAAGGCAAACACTGACAATATTTTAAATACAGTCAAAACTTGTTTTTCCTTGAATTCCCTTAATTATAAGACATTCGTTTTTTGAAACATAAACCAAACATAAACATAAAACTAAAACTAAAACAAAAAATAAAATAAAATTGTAGCTTAGAACTGGGGTTTGGTATGTGTTAAATCTCATGTTAATCTTGAGTACCTAGTATTGCATCCTTCATATCTCCAAAAAGTCTTTAGTTTTAATATATTTATAAAAGAAAGATAGGCTGTAGGCAGGGCCGGATTAACCATTAGGGCAACTGGGCACTTGCCCAGGGGCCCACGACATCTAAGGGGCCCTGGGCAGGGGCGCCGCTAAGGGGGGAAAAGTTAGGACGATTCTAAGGGCCCACACACTTTTAGGGGCCCCAGAGATCGATTTTATTAATTGAACGGGTGCAGTATAGGGGCCTTACCTCATATTTTTTCATGGGGCCCAAAATCCCTGGCCGCACCCCTGGCCCTGGGCACCAGGGGTGGAGTGGCAATCAGGAGAGTCGGGAGTTTCCCCGGTGGGCCGGTAGTGTTTCGAGGCTGCGAGGGCCGGTCTGATAAAATGTTTTCATTGCAAGTTCGCCATGCGCACTTGTGGCCCAAGCCAGGGGAAGAAAAAAATATATTTTAGATAACGGAGCGTATATTTGCACTAAGTGCCTGTCTTTTTAGCAAAAAAGACGCACGTCACGGAATAGCTACAGTGGCGTAGGTCGTAGCGCGTGAAATGCTTGAAGGTAGCTTTTGATGCGCTCGACCCAAGTTCGAATCCGGCTTTTGCCGAACTCTCTCTTCTCCCCTTTCCCAACACATATGAGATGTAAAATGTATAACCTTACCTAACATAAAGGTCTCTAGCGTTATATTTTGCCAACAAACTAAAATCGAAACCATGATGGCTTTGTGCCTTTATAAAACAGCACAAGACTTTAAGAATAGGCATCCTGTTTGTGCTGAGTGATTGAAAGAAAAGTGCACTTTGCTCACGCGATCAGCATGGTTATCTGGTGTTTTCTCCTAAATAAAAGCTCAAGGGTTTATTTCTTGCAAGTGAAGAAATTAGGACAAAAGTATTTTAATTTTCCTGTTTTATAGTGTAATGTAGACTAAAATATACTTTTAAAATATTCATTTTCATTTATATAGTACATTTATAGGCTATGGATTTTACGTCATAGGAATAATTATATAAATCATTATTAGATTATTATAATAATTGTTTGGCATCCTAAAACACCATTGATAATGTAATGTAGACTGAGACTCTCATAACTAAAAAGATGTTTGAGCCCTCTTTATTTTCCTGGTACAAATCAATGCTTTTTCTTTGTTCAATGAGCAGTTCATGGGTTGAAGCTCTTAATTTTGATCAATGTTGTCAAAACAATCCCTGTTCACACGGATCCACCAAAACTTCTAAAAATGCTGTATTATTCATGCTAGGCCAGCAGTTGGCGATGTCACTTTGTAAAGAAACACTGCACATGTACTATATACTGAACATGTAATACGCATGTGCATGAAGTCACCGTTTTCACAGATTTCAAACGTTTGCATTTTCAGGCCCCCAAAACACTGTTACCGTGTAAATGAACAGCCAAAAACACATTAAAAAGTTTTTAGTTGAAAATGGTGTCGTGTAATTGGCCCCTTAGTCAGTCAGAATTTTCCTTTTTTGTTCAAAACAGTCATCTGGCACATGGCCACTTATGACATCAGTTGTATCCCGAGTGAGACTCAGAACTGCATCCAACTGAAGATGTCATAAATCAAAATTGGCCCTACTCTGAACTGACCAATAAGGGCCAATGACATTATGCATAAGCATATCTTATTATTACACTGCTGCCCTCTCACTTTCATTGCAAGGTACCATATTAAACAACAACTCCTCTGGGAACTCCTAGACACTTAAATCCACATTCATAATTTAAAGAAACGTATTCAATGTGCTGTCTGTGCCCCCTGTCCCAAGGGGCCACAGCCGTAGACTGGCCGACCTTTGATTCCTCGCACACTTGCAAATGTGCCAGTCCCATTGTCCACGACTATGGCCTGTTTTTACATATTGATTGCATTGATCCCTCCACTAAGCACTTACAAAGAGCATCTGAAGAATCAATACCATCCCTTCTGCTGTCATCTTGCCAAATCAAACTTCACCCCCAAAACAACATCTTGTCGTTGTGCAATGAAATTAATACTTGGAAGGGACTTGGGGTGACAAATCAAAAATCTATTTTCTTCACAATTGTAGCATTGAAAAACTCGAAATCTAACATTCCCTCCAAACAACACAACTATGGACAAAAGGGATGCATCCGCAGAGTTGGGATAGAGTTTCACAGCCAGATTGATTATCTGAAAGTCTGCCTTCTTTGTTCTGGTCCCCGCGGTGCTGAATTTGCGCTTCAGGTGAATGTACACAGATGCAAAAACTTCGGTGAAGAGCAATAGCTGTGCAGTGGTTATGACATTTTGAGTTTACTCTTAGATATTTTTATCATTTTCAGAAAGTTATGTGACGACTTTAGAACAATTGTTGGGAAAAATGCTTATGATAATTTCTTAAAAAGTCACAAAAATAAAATCCAGATGCAGACGTAAAAACAAATGTGCTGAATTGAATTTGTTTTGTACAAGAAATCTATAAATAGAAGTGAGTATTCTTATAAGTCTTTTTGTCTTGTTTTCAAGTAAAACAAAAAAAAATTCAGAGAAAGAGAATATTTCTTACATTCTTTACTTTTCATATCCCAAATAAGAATTGTTTTAGATAGATTAGATACTAAATTTACTCCAAAAAAAAACTTTTTTATTAAAAATAAAAGTGATTGAAGTAATTTATATATTTCTTTCTGGACAACAAAACAAAAATACTATTTAGACTGCTTACAAGTCAAAGGGCCACTTGTGTTTGACTACTCCAATATGAAAGTATCAAGAGGGTCATTTAAACAAACATATGTTCAACTGCTTTTGGAGGTTATTAAAATATTCAATTGCTTTGGAATTTTAAAGTTTATTTTGAAAACACATCTGCACAAAAAAGATACATTCTTCACATTATGGAAACACACTTCTATGGAAGCTTGTTTCTGCCACGGAATAAAACAATTTAATTGCAACTTTTTATCTCACTATTCTGACTTTGTTCTCACAATTGCGAGTTATAAAGTGAGAATATAACAGTTTATATTTTGCAATTCTGGCTTTATAACACACAATTGCGAGTTTATATCACTCAAATCTGACTTTCTAACTCACAATTGCGAGTTTATATTAGGCAACTCTGAGGGAAAAAAATTCAGAATTGTGATATAAAAAGGTCGCAATTACCTTTTTTTTATTCTGTGGAGGAAACAAGCTTACACACACTTCTTTTTGAGAGGTAGTTAGAGAGTCATTTATTTTATGGTGTAAATGTAGCACTCAGCTTAAATAAATGTTCGAGTTCACTGAACCTCACACAAAACAGGCACACTTCAGTGGACAAAGACACAGACGGAGGGAGGGAACATCAAGCTCTTCTTTCTTTTCCAGGAGGGGTGTTTGTTCAGAGTGGGTGCAGGGCAGTTTGGAGAGGAGGGGAGGGCAGCAAAGAGAGCCAACTGGGAAAAGCATGTGTGTTTATAAAAAACAAACTGTGAAAGATAACTATTACTAAACGAGCGAGTCAGTGAGATTCACAAGAGCTACTGAAACTTGTATATTTGTTCGTGTATTGTAATTATGTTAGTGTTAGTGTGTATGACAGAGAAAGAGCGGGAATGAAAGTGAGATTGACAGAGGGGGGCTTGGAGCTCATTGTGAGCAGCAGTGAGTTAATCTCTTTAGCGGCACACGTCTTATGTAAAGAGGTGTAATGGTCTCTGCCCCCTCTTTCCCCCAGGGGACCCCAGGGGACACTGGGGTCCCGTCTCCCAGCAACATTTACATGTCGGTTATTCCAAAAAAAGATATGGAGGGGAAAAAAAACTCTCAGTGGTGATAAGATCCGCCCACTTTGCGTGATAGACTTTTGTCTACAGGCAGTCTATATAGTATTCAGTGGTTCACTCAAGGACAAACACATTCTGACTCGCCACGGAGAGCATGCGAAGGAGATTTGATTCAGATTTGACAAACGCGGTGTCTGTGGATTTATTTGTTCGAAGAGTAAGTGTCATTATGTCATCTATTTTATTCTGGTAAGCCTTTGAACTTGAACGTAATCACGGAGTAAAAAGAGGTGATTTTTAGGTTACTAAAGCCAGACGGACATTGAGACGGTCCAACTGAGATTGTTTACCTGCAGCACATGGTGGGAAGTGATGTATGTGCATATGTGTCAAAACACAATGCAATGTCTGACTTGACTTTTGCTGATTGTTTTGTACCTTTTAAATGAAAAAAATTATGCATTAATATAATAATATGCAGTGTGTATAGATTGCTCTTCATAAATGAAAAGTGCAAACTCATCACAACAAAAATACTTCCCTCTGTGGATTGGCAAAAACAGTTTGCTTGTTCCAGTGATTTATGGGAGTTGTTTTACTTCTTTTTTTTAACAAGTGTGTATTACGTGTTGTGAGAATGTGTGAACTGATGATAATGTCAAGCATTGTGATTAATTTGCAGTGCTGTCTAAAAGAAGAGAATTAGCATTACATCATTGGTTGGCATGACTCGAGGACAAAATATGTGTTACTCTCTTAAACAAAGACTCTGATGAGGTCGCTTTTCATTGGAGGGGACCGCCAAAGGGCTGCCTGAAGCTATTAAGTCCTTCTGCTGAAACAGATGTTTAATCCAAAAGTAGTATCAAATAACCTTATTTAAATCACTGTATATGCTAAATAAAGCCACATGAATGATAACTGAGTTGTCTGGAATATCATCCTTCTGGCAGTACAAACAGTTGAATCAGTGTTTAAGAAGTCATTAATATGCCTCTATACCGTATTATATTTGATTTTGAAATGACATGCAACAAGGAAACTTACGGTCGGAATATAGAGACAACAAACACAAGTATGTGGTTGCATATATAGGTTTTCTTATCTCAAAGCAGCTACAAGGCAGCACAAAATAAAATAACATAAAAAGATACAATTTCTTTGTAATGCATGATTTCATAATGTGCTATTAATAATTAAGAAACAGCTGGCATATTTGCTCTGTTCTTTCTAGCTAATAAGCCTTTAACATATCAGGCCAGTTATACAAAGCCACGTGTGACGATGGTGGCAGGTCTTTTGTTCATAAAGCCCCTTGCTATCTGCTCTGAAAGACAGATGGAAGGCATGATGTGTTGATTATGGATGTGTATTATATGCTTTAGGCACATGAATCATAAAAGAAGGTTGATTAGCTGGAGACAGATCTTTGGTACTCTTGAACTGTTGTCAGGTGGCTGACAGGTCCAGTCTCCCAAGCGGGCTCCCTTTAGTGGAATATTATTTCCAAAATATGAAGCCTTATACATATATGTAAGCTACCTCATCAAGTAAGAATGCTTTTTTTTCTAAATAATGCTTGTCTGAAGAAATAAAAGATGCAGATTTGTCATGTCCGATTCCGATTCGGATTCGGATTTTTTTACAAGCAAATTTGCCGATTTTGATACCGGTTGCTGCGTTTTTTCTTTAAGCAAATTTATTTGTTGTTTATTTGCTCTATAACAGGCAAACTGGCCAAATTAGAGTCAACCACTGTATTTTAATCATGTAATCCAAACAAAGATGCTACACATAAAGCATTAGCAGTTGCTTTTTAATTAGATTGTATCATTTCTAGATTTAAAGCAAAAACTGAATGGTCTGACATTAGATTTGTGAAATGTTGCTACATAAGCCACCTGCACAAAACAAAAAAAGCAGTATGACTGAATGAATGAAAATGCAAATTCACTCTGACAGTAGGTGGCGCTTATGGGACAGCAGCGGTATCTTTAGGTATTACTGTACACAAAGCAGCACTGCGCTTATAAACACTAATTTATACGGAGGTAAGAGGAAATGAAAATGGCACTTAAACATTTCAGAAGACAGTCAGTTCCCTTCAGAGATACCTTCATATAAACCCCAACAACAATTTAATATGTACATTTGTTTCCTATATTTTGAGCATCGCAAACAGTGAGCTTGCTGTGCCTGGTATGGTATTTGCTTGTGCATGTAAACATACTCAACTTTGTGTAGCCTGACAAGAAGGGGGAAAAAGTAATTGGCAGGTCTTTTGACCTACTGACCAAGTCAAATGAAAAGATGTTTGACCTAGTTACACTAATTTCAAGCTTGCAGCATTGTCAAGCTTTGTTTGTCAAAGAGGAGGGTATTCTGGTTACTTGTTCATAGCATGCGTTCAATGTGGTCTCAATTTTGTAAATCAGGATATTCAGGATAACTGCCATAGGTCTACTCCTATTGTACACCATGTGGGCAAATAGCCAACAAGAAGACATGCTGTAGTTCCTGTTTTTATAGGACCTGTTTGCTGAACGTTAAGTAAAGTAAACATTAAGATAAATTATACATAGACCCTGGTGCTATATTGCTCTAATGACAACAAGAGACATCTCACTTCATTTCTTAAAATCCATGTTTTACCAGGTTTCCCAAATGGGAATAAGAAGGATCTCCACACAAGGCAATGAGCCCATCAGACCTTCCTCCATCATTAAAATTCTGTAATTACACACCTGCCACCATCAAGACCACCACCTGCTTTCTCCAGATGTCCCAGCAAACATGGGTAGTGTCAGCAGTTTGATATCAGGCCATAGCCTTCACAGCAAACACTGCAAAGCCTCTGAAAACAAACTCAAAAAGGGGCTTCAGTCTAAGAAAACAGGCCGTAGCTTGGATGGCCTTCTGAAGTATGGCTTCTCTCAGGACCATTGCACCACCAACAACAACTCAAAAGTCAGCTATCATTCAGGCAAAAACGATGACTTCTTTTACATCAAGGTCAGCAACAAGCCCCGAGCTGCTCAACATAACATTAATACAGCTGAAGACAGTCAAGGAAGAACAGCTGAAATGGACAATGAGGTGGACAGGAGAAGAGGGCCACCAGAATTAGTTCCGCTGTCTGGAAAACTAGAAAAGGTAACAGAACTGGAGTTAGCCAGAAAGTAAACAAAGCAAGGCTTGGGCTACAGAGTTAATTTCATATTGCCAAAATAACATATCCTCAAGAGTTTAATTTCTTCAGTGCCTATATTGTTGTATATTAAGGAAGTATTTCTATCCTATAAAAATGTCCGTAAACAATTCCGTTTATAAAGCAGTAAAAATCTAAATGTCTGCTTAGTTCATATTAAAGCAGCCAAACCCAAAAGATGACCCATCCCCCCAGCCATTGTTATCACACAAAATCAAACAACAGTCAAATATAGTTGATGTAAAGTAATCCCCACCAGACCCTGACACTTTCACTAAGAGCTTAGCATTGTCTGCTCCATTTAATTAAACCCCCAGATTGACGAGGTAAGAATGCCTTGATCTCTCCAGAGATTCGGTCCAATGGCAGTGTGGCACTTGCAAGCAGGCAAGCTGCTCTTTCCCTGAATAGCCTCATTTATGAAGGATCTAGCTAGGAAAATAAACCGAGTTTTACTAGGTCAGGAAGTTAATGCTAAACTAGCAGGGCAAACATACTACCATATGGAAGAGAACATGACTGGGAAAAATAGGAGAAGAATAAGAAAGGAAGGAAGTATAGTTGAGATTGCCTTGTTGATCAATCATTTATGCTAAATGTTTTGTTGTAATGTCCTGGCAGTTATGAGAGTAATTACTTTGAGAGCATCTGATCAATAGGTTTTAAGATGGATAGTGTCCTGCCTTAAACATGAGCTTCATGAATGATCAGTTGGTTGTTGTGCACTTTAAATCTCAAAAACACTCATCTGTCTTTTTTTTTTGTCCCCTCTCATTTAGAGTGTAGAGAACGCCTTGATTCGGCCGACCGCCTTTAAACCTGTTCTTCCTCGAAGCAGCAGTTCCTTGGTGGAGACTCATAACAACTTGAGCACTATCCTGGGCAAGAGAATTAGTCCCATAGACAGGCTCAAAGATCTTCAGGACCCCAAGCTGGAGACAAATTCTGGTACCTTCTCTGACTCTGGAAGGAACTCTATGTCCAGCCTGCCTACCCACAGCACCAGTGGCAGCAGCCAGATGGACAACCTAAGCACTTCAACTAATCACATGGTGCGCCATGGAGGCCTTAGCCAAAACATGGAAACATCTCAGAACCCACAGGGGGCTGTAGCTGGAATGAATGGAAACTCTGGATCCAGTAGGATGTGTAGTGGGACTAATGGAAACAGTTGGGCCGATGGATTTTGTGAAACAAACAGAAGTGGCGAGTCCACAAACGGCAACACAAGATCCATTGGTGTCCTCAGTGAAAGTGTGGCAGCTGCAATAAGTTTGAACAGAGAAATAACTGCTGCAGCACTGACAGTCTCATCCACGGAGCAAAAGATTGATTTCTCTGGAAACCAAGAGCAGTTTCTTGAACACAGATTTACAATTTCAGAGCAAAACCCCAAACCATCAGCCTCTGGGGGCTGTGTCCGATCACCAATTTCAATGAATGAATCACTAATACAGCAGCTGGAGCACAAACTTCTGGAACGTGAAACTGAGCTGGCAGAGTTACAAACGAGCCTTGAGGAGAAGGAGTCAGACACATGTCAGCTATTTGAGGAGAAGCAACGCTACTGTGCAGAGGAGATGGAGGGGTTGAAACAACGCTGTTCTACAAAACTTCGTCAAGTAAGTTGTTTACAATATTTTATAGATTTGAAGGAATATGTATAAAGTCTGGTGTTAATCCAAAACCAGTAAGAGTACCTTACCTTACCTTTATAGTCAATCAAGCATGCTATTCACCTTTATCCAGACAGATCCTAATGATGTTTTGTGTATAACTGCAGGTGTCCCAGAGGGCTTTGAGAGCCCAACAGTTATTGCAACTTCAGGTGATACAACTTCAACAGGACAAGGAACGTCTGCAGGAGGAAGTGGACCAGCTAAATCGTGACAGGGACACTGCAGAAAGCCGACTTCGAATCTATGAGAGCCAGAGAAACCTTGTACCTACACTAGAAGAGACTCAGTGGGAGGTCAGTCTATAAGACCTAATTGTGGTTTAGTGACAAATGTGGATACATTGAATGTGATCTATGTTTGATAAATACAGTATGTCTATATTGAGTACTATTCTAAATATTGGGATAATCAGGGGGAAGAGCTAAATTGTAAATTACAAAAAAACTAACCGCATCTATACTTTTTTTTACCCTATGTTATATTTGTAGGTGTGCCAGAAGTCAGGTGAGATTTCTCTGCTGAAGCAGCAACTTAGGGACTCCCAAGCCGATGTTGGGAACAAACTCAGTGAGATTGTCAGTCTCAAAGCTTCTCTGAAGGAGTCCAAATGCAAGATGGAAGAACTGGAACAGAAGATCAAGGAGTATGAGGAAGCTCTTCACCAGCGGTGCGCTGAGGTCGAGGTATGTGTTCGTTGACATTAGATTAACTTGCAGTTGCTACTGCATCCTGTACTGTTACATGTGACTTACTTTGATATCTGTTTTTAAAAAGGTATCTAAGAATGAGTTTCAAAGAAAGAAGAATGAGGCTGACCTCCTCAGGGAGAAGGTAAACATGCTGGAAACAGACATCAAGGGCATGAAGCAGGACCTAGCATTGGCCAAAGAGGAGCAACAGAAGCTAATGACCATGAGAGCCAAGGTTGAGGAGCAACAGCTGCAACTGAAGATAAGCCAAGCTCGGATGGAGGCCTTTGGTGCTAGTCAAGCCAAATCAAAATCCCAGGAGGGAACAGGTGCCAGTAAAATACTACATCATAATGGCTTGGATACCCTACACAAGGAGGTAGAAAGGCTGAGAGGGGAACTGAAGGAAGAGAAGCAAAAGAAACATAAGATGATGAATAGCTTCCAGCAAGAGAGACAAACATGGAATAAAGAGAAAGACAAAGTAATCAAATACCAAAAGCAGTTGCAGTACAATTATCTGCAGATGTACAGAAAGAACAAGGACCTGGAGAAGATTCTGAAGGAGCTAACGGCTGAGATGGATAGTCGGACAGAGATGGACATAGACAGCCATAGCTCTGACCTGAACTTTGATAAAGTTGTAGCCACAGAGATATGAGGTCATAGAGGATGAACGTTTTCACAATTAACCGAATGGTCTTAAAAGGATGAATGTACTAGTGGGCGGAATTCACAAAGCAAAATTTAAAGAGAGAAACATAACGTCACAGAAGATTTTGAGATGTCAGGAGATGCTCGAAACTTAAGAATATAACATCACCTGTACAGACCACAAAAAGCTTTTCTCCTTTTAGATTGATCACTTAATTAAAAATATTAGGATGTCAGCCATGTGTATCCCAATTAAAGATGCAGTAAGCGATTTTGTCAATTAGAATGGCACAAATAGAATTGTCAATTAGAAAATATCCCTCTGACTTGACAGATCTCACTGAATTGATGTTTCTTAAAGCTGCAGTCCGGCGTTTTTCCTCTTTGTCGCCATCTCTGTTCGAAATCTGAAATTGCAGTCATTCGCGGAATTATCAACTTTACGTGAGTTGTACTTCAACACCCTCGACACGGCACAGATGAACACAATGTTTGAGGAGAGTGTGAGGCTGTCAGTCACCGCGCCGATGTGGATACTGGCATTCAGAATCACAGATTATTCTTTTTGGAAGTATAAAACATAACAATTTTCACCGGAAAATGTCATCTGAACTAGTAAGAAACATCCACCTTTGTTCTGGTTCTGACATTGCAGTAAATCGCGCTGATTAAATCTAACAATCGCTTATAAGTTATCATATCACGCAAAACCGTGCAAATTTGTATCCTTTGTATCCTTTGTATCCTTGTTTTGTAGGATTTGTATCCTACAAAACAAGTAGGATTTTGTTTCCTTGTTTTCGCATGGGTCCGGTTGCAGTCTCTTTTTTTCTGTGTCCGAAGTCCAAACGAAGTCTTTTGCATTTTACAGCGGGTGAATCTGTTGTCACTGGTGATTGTCGTTTGAACCTTTCTCGATCCACCATCAAATTGATAAGATTAATTATATCAAGTGCTGTGAGAAAAGGCTATAAATCTCCACCTACAGCATCCTCACACGCAATATAGCCAACTAGCGAGACACCTCCCTTATGTGTAGAGATGTGATGTAATGACGCAAAGACATGCTCGAATCTCCCGCGGAAATCCACCAGTACCACTGGAATTAAAAACATTATTACAAGCTTACCGCTTTGAATCGAGCTAAGGCAAGCAGATAGTTTTGAACACTGGCTGGTTATGTATTTTCTCAAATATGTATTTTGGATCATTTTTAACCCAAAAAAAGCTACGGACTGCAGCTTTAAACTATCACATCTGTTTCTGTGGCAGCCATAAATTCTGTAAAATCCAAATAATTGACCACAGTCAGATTCTTTGTTTAGCCATTTTCTGCCTGTCAGTCATTTTGTGCATTCATAGGACAGCCCATAAATGGGAAGGGGGTGTTTATGAGTGTGGTAGTTGAAGTTAGTTGATTAATTCAAGTTAAGCACCATATTCGGATTCATAAGCAATTAACAGTTGTTATGTAGTTTGTCATACAAGAACTATTATTTTGCTACAGTTTAGTTTTAACAACTTTGGCAAAAATGATATATGCTACTGTTCTCCTTTCTGATCTCTGATTACAATGGTATAACATTAGGGCGGGGTTATGGGGGTTAAATCTGCAGAAGTTCCAGAATGGCTACTGCTTACAGCACCTTTAATCTGTGTGCATTCAACCAAATGCTTTACCTCCCACTTACCCAAACAATCCAGTGCTTCTTGCCTAAACCTTAAGCAAATATATAGTCTCACTACAAGGCAATAAAGTGGGGTGAATATTTTATTTGCTGTAAATGCTAGTTTTGCACTTTCTCTTTGTTTTATATGACAAGAATTCTTATCACATTATCACCTTGGCAGACAGGCTCATAGAAACAATATGTATACAGGGATATTGTAGCTCAAATCTCAGTTGTGTTTTTTTTCTCCCAAACTTGCCCTGGTATGATTGGTCATGTGACATGAGAACCAATCCTGTTTTGGCTTCATGACATCAAGCCAAGCACAGGGCATCTAAGGGGTGACATTTTCTTCTAATTAAAAAAAAGCATCAATGAGATGATTTAAAAAATTTGGAATGGAAGATAACCCATGAATAAATGCTTAACTTTTGGTCTATTACTCAAACAATGACTTAAAAAAGAAGACCTAGAACATGCGCATGAGTCATGTGGACTACTTTTGTTGTGTATTGGTTTTCTTCTTCTTTTTTAAATATAAATCACTATCCACTGTCTAACCTTCTGTCTAAAGTAATTCTCATTTCTTCCCGGTTTCACAGGCAAGGCTTAAGTCTAGTCCCCGACTAAAATGCATGTTTGAGCTGTTTTAACTGAAAGCAACTTGCACTGACAAATCTTAAAATATATCAGTGCCATTGTTTTGTTTCAAGATGCACACCAGTAATGTTGTTTTCTAAGGAACTTTTATAAAAGCTACATAAATGTCCTAATTGAACTAAGGCCTAATCCTGGCTTAATCTAAGCCCTGTCTGTGAAACCAGGCCATAATGGATTTGTAAACAATAATGTTTAATGGAAGACGGAAAATAATACTTGGTTAGAACAATAAGAGTTAAGTACATAACAAAATTTTCATTTTTGGAACAGTTCTGGAATTGTCCAAAATAATTGTCTTCCTGTGGAAAAATGGTTCTTAAAGTAACTGGACAACAGTGATCTATTTTACTCTTCGGTGGGAGTTTGAATTAGTTATCACTTCAAAATGCAGACATCCCAAGTCTCCCGGAAGTTCCGGGAGTCTCCCGTATATTGATAGCGTCTCCCTGATGCCTGCAAATTAGTTCAAATCTCCCGGAATCTAGAGCGAGATAGAACATACTGCGCGCATAACATACGGTGCGCGCGTGGCAGAAAGGGAGAGAGCGAGAGACCTTGCGAGTCAAAACGAAAGCTAGTCAACAATCCAGTCACCAATCCAGTTGTAGTCACACAAGATGATGATAACAGAGTAGTATGTCTTCCTTTGTAGCACAAAAATACAATACTATAGGCCTATTTAACAGGTCACATGACAGGTTTTCCTACCAATGTTGCTTAAAACGGCAAACAGAAAGAGTGAGATGGTCAGACGGTTTCCATTTTTCATTGCACAAATTTGTTACCCAGTGTTTCATCACACAAAATTTCCCAAAAAGCTGCCTTGTAAATTAGTCCTTAGAGCTTCCAGGAGTCTTGATTTGATAAGAACAAACTGATAATCATATTATTGATGGTGCAGGCTGGGGTGTAAGGCTGTCTTTAGATGCATTTGGATGCATGTATGTGTTGTATATTTCTTATTTATTTTGATTAAATAAATTAAGATGTTTTCTGAATATGGTTTCAATTGGTTTTCAATCAGTTATTTTATTGTTCATCTTCAAGTACCTAAGCAATAATCAAAGTTGATGAAAGACAACGCAACCGCCAGAGCAGGTGATGAGTGATGACATCAATCTGCAACACAGATGAGGAACCCAGAGCAGACAAATAATCTTCTATGTTGTAATTTTCTGCATTTGATTCTGCATTCTCATGCTACCAGAGAGAATAAAGGGAAAAGTAAACTCCTCCTAGATACTAACTAATTGTTGTCATCTGTAACTGATTCCAATTTATGGGAAACCCAGATGCAATTTCTTTTTTTTAAATGCACTTCATGTTGTTGATAAAGAATGGAATACATTTTCTTTCTCTTTGTATTATTATGGTACAAGATTATTCTATTCAAATCAATGTGATAAACGAGTTGGGTCAAAAGGAATCTAAAAGTAGTCAGATTATATTATCTTAAATGCTGTGAATGTAATGGATTACATTACGAACTACAATTTTTATCATGTAATTTGGAATTAGTAACTGACTAAAATTTAAGTGATCTACCCAGCACTATTTTTTTCTTTTCTTGCTAGTGTAAGGTGAATGAGTTTTCATAAGCCCAGAACCTTTGCTATGGCATTACAAAAGACCACTGAAACTGAGAGCCAAACAAATGACAGGAAATGATAAAATGCCAATATGCATGCAAAGCAACCCTACCGGAGACATAAACGATATTGTATCAGTTACTATCAGTAACATGAAGATGTTGATATTTCTTCAGGTCTAATGCCTACAGGGTACAAAGGTTTCAAACTTTATCAAACCACTGCAAATATTTCAGGTAGGTTTTGTAAAATGTTACATTGCTCAGTGCTTTTCAATTACTGTTTAGTACTAAGTCTGACAGACAAAACTATAAATGTTTATTTTTAAAAACTCATTGATATTGTGGAGTCGCCCTCTTGTGGTGACCTTCTGTTATTACACAACTGACAATGGGGGGGGGGGGGGGGGGGGTTTCACCTCAATCTCCTCCAAAGTGCTGCTCCGCATTGTCCTCTGTGTGACTGATAACAATCTGATCTGATTCCAATCTGATGTAGATATGATAAAAAAAACAAGGTTTGTAAAGACAGCTTCAATTTTGTCTCCAAATTAATCTGGTTTCAAACTAAATTTTTCTACAACTACTGCTCTTCTAAAATTTACCAATGATGTTTCATCTTCCTTAGACAATAACATGTCAACTGGTGCAATGTTTATAGATCTCACTAAGGCCTTTGATATGGTCGATCACTATATGCTTCTCGACAAATTATATGCGATAGGCCTTTCTAAAAATTCTCTTCTCTGGTTGAATTCTTACCTCCACTGTAGACGACAGCGTGTTTCTTTTCATGGTTGTGTGTATCACAGTCCTTAATAATGGACAAAGGTGTCCCTCAAGGCTCTTCCTTAAGGCCCCTTCTATTTTCTTTATTTATCAATGATCTTCCTCTAATTTGCTCAGACTGTTGTATCCATCTATATGCAGATGACACAGTGATCTACACATCTAATGTGTCTGTCTCTAAGATTCAATCCTCATTGCAATCTAACTTTAATGCTATTCAACTTTGGTTCCAATCCAACCCTTTTCTATTGAATAAGAAAAAGTCATAGCATATTGTTCCCCACCAGCTCAGCTTCAATGAATCAAGATAACAATCTTTCACTCATATTCCTAGACGATACTCAACTTGTACAAGTTGATGAACTTTTGGCTTGACTCACAACTCTCCTTTACGTGTCATATCAATTCTGTTGTAAAAAAAGATGAATTGTAATTTACGAATATTGTATCGCTCTATTAACTGTTTCACTCAACTGATTAGATTAAGAATTTTGTCAGTTAAAATTTCCCATGTTAGACTATACGGACGTTGTCTATCAAAACTCATCAGAATCAAACTTGAAGGCATTGAATGTTGCTTTCAATAATATATGTAGATTTGTGCTGAGATGTCCTTTTACTACTCACCACTGTGTAATAATGTATGACTCCCTGAACTTATTATCACCAAAAGCCAGAAGACAGTATCACTGGTATCAGGTCATTTTTAAATGTGTGTATTATAATTCTTCTTCTTACCTGAAGGAATATTTAATTCCATATAGACCCAGCTATAGATTGAGACACTGAATATCTCTCCTTCACTATATGCCAAACATCTTCAAAGAGAGTGGTAGACGTGCCTTTAAATTCAAAGCCCCTTCAGACTGGAATAGCCTGCCTGGTCACATCATTGCATTCCTTCAAAAATATATTTTTGTAGCAATATGTTTTATATATGGATTTGTTTCCAATAAGGAGTTGGTGGGCCGGGCGAGGCGGAATGAGGTAGAGCTTTAATGAGAGTGAATGTATTATCTTTGTCTCGAGGACCCCTTCGAAAACGAGATGTTTCATCTCAAGGGGTTATCCTCAACAATAAATTCTACCCACTGCGGTATGTAGCAAATAAAAACTAGGGCCTTAATGCACACGCCCACAACAATGAAAATTTGCCCAGACAAGCCAAAAATCTTTATCTTATTCATTGCCTTAATTCTTTATCTGAAGGATTACAAGATTAAACCATATTAATGAGATAAAAATGATTGGCTTCTCTGAAATGTTTGCTTACCGATGATTTGGATGCGTAATTTCCTCTTTTCCGTTAATCCACGTGGACGTCAGTTCTTCTTCAGCTGTCAAGGGAAATCCAAACCTGCCGCTAAAAAAATATTGCTTCTGTTTCTGTAAATTGTCAAAATAAGAGTAGGCTACTATGACTTTAATGAAAACCGACTGAAAAAATGAAAGAAAGAAAAAATATATGTCGAATAAGTTAATGAAAAATGCTATAAAAAACATATTATAATACTTATTATTATTATTATTAGGTATTGTGATTAATGAACAGGTTTGGTGTTGTGTAGGCTATATCAATATTAAAATAAAGTCAAGTGTTTTTGTATCAAAGGTGAAAAATATATTCGGTTCGTCCTCTAGAGGGAGCACATAATCCATTCGCATTCTCTGTGAACAACTCTGTGAATTAAGTTTTCTCTCTCTCTCTCTCTCTCTCGTCAACTGACAAACAAATCTTTGCAAGTCATAAATAATCGTAAAAGCTCATTCATGTTTGCATAAATCCGAACTATGAATATCAACAACATCTCGTTGCACGTTTACGGTAAAGGCTGCCCTCTAGTGGAAGAGGTGATAGAGACAGAGCAGGGACCCCCACTGATATGTTCATGAAAAAATTCGAACTGCGTAGGCTATTTAAAAAAACACACACATTTAGTTTAGAATCAAACTTTAAGTATCAGGACCCATGAGGATCACCTTCTGGTGAAGATCCCTGATTTAAAACACGCACATATAGGCTACATTTAATTTTAGGCTGACTAAACATTTTTATTGACTAATATATTAAGACCTTATTTGCATAGGTTACATTTTATTTATATGCATACAAATTCAAAGCTAGGTTATAAATATGCCATGTGGTGTGCAGTTAAATATTTTACACATTGGACACACAGAGCACAGAACTGTTCAGAGAAACTACACTACATATTTAAAGAAGTCCTGCCACCCACAAGTCCTCCTCTGTACAGGCTACCATGTGTTTAAGCATGCTAGAGAGATTGGGTAATCCTGTAGTGACCGGTGATGGGGTCACATGTTGAGGTGTGTGTGTGTGTGTGTGTGTGTGTGTGTGTGTGTGTGTGTGTGTGTGTGTGTGTGTGTGTGTGTGTGTGTGTGTGTGTGTGTGTGTGTGTGTGTGTGTGTGTGTGTGTGTGTGTGTGTGTGTGTGTGTGTGTGTTTATGTGTGTGTGTGTGTTTATGTGTGTGTGCTGAAGAGAGAGATTAGCCATGGCTGGCACTAATTAAATACTTAAGACTCAGCCATAAGCAGTGAACATGCTGACTAAAACCTCAGCAACACTATGAGACCCCAAGAAAACAGCAACACAGTAGCTCTGAAAATCATCTCATATGAACATTGTTTTATTTGTAGCTATGCAGATAGTTGTGTGTGTGAAAATTGCAGACAAAGTATTTCCATAACTTGATAACGTGTGTGTAATATATATATAGGCCTATAATATAATACAAATTAGAAATGTATAATTTATCATAATTTAAAGGAAGGTTAATCAATATCTATATGTTATGGCCAATATTTACCCAGCGCTGGGTTGCCAAATACCCCAGAAATGGTTGTTTTAACCCAGCATTTTTTCAGAGTGTATCGATGTATATTTATATGTATATTCAGAGTGTTTTATGGCATTCCTTTTTTTTAGACGCTTTAAAAAAATAAATGTATTTTTAAATGTCACAAAACGAGCAACTTAAACAAATCTACATTTGTTTAAATAAAACTATACCTCTGATCAAAATATTATTACACACACGTTCAACCTCTCTCTTTTTTGCATAAAAACCCCAAATTTAGAATGGATTTTCAAGGTATTACATTCTTTGTAATCATTCTGTCCCAAATTCAGAATGTAAAAAATACTTCTTGACAAAATGTACACGTTTATCTAAATTAAACCTTATTCTTAAAAATTCACCACATGGATAAATATCATAAATATCATAAAGATTTATAGCATAATGTCCAAGCTGCTCTTCATACAATGAAAGTGAATGGTGACCAGTTATCAAGCAAAATTTTCAGTGAATAACAACTTTAATTCAGTTTGTTCCTCACACAAAGCTTGTTTGACTTTAGGATTACCTGGAATAGTGTAATAGGACAGATTTATGGGTTTTGTATGATGCTTTAGTACTTTTTGGTGCTTGCCATGCCCTGCATGGTCCCCATAGAGAGCAGCACAAATGCCCCTTTTGCCATTCCAAGATGGAAAGAAAGACTTATGGGTTTGGAATGGCATGAAGGTAAGAAATGATGACAGAATATTCATTATGGGGTGTCTCTTAAAGATAAAAACACAAATGGAGACTACATGGAAACTCGCTGTGCACAGAACTGATCCAACCGTACCTAATAGCGAGGATTAATGTCTTAAACTCTCTGTTGCTACCATATGTTTATGTTCCGCTCTAATTACATTTGTCCATTGCGAGCCCTTAAGTGTGTGAATTAGATAGAACGAGTGCTATGAGTGGGACAGACAAATCAGGCACATAAATTCACACAGCCAAGCAGCGCTTACTCACAATCCTATTATGACATATAAATCTCCAGAAGATCTGGCTAGTTGTAGAGAGCCACTTGGCAATGTGCAGTGGCCTTTTCCCCCTCTCGTATATGTCAAATTAGGCCATACGGGCATATAAATCTGTATTGATTTTAAGATGGCCTCCAGTACCACCTGCTCACACTGCACACAGTCTGCGTTTATGTATTTTTCACAAAAGAATAATTTGAAAGGATTATACTATTGTGTCTTGTATGGAGAACTGAAATCTGACTGAACAATAATCAAATGTATTTTTAAACCATGTTCTGGTTTCAAATAACAGGAAGTTCAAGTAACTTTTTGGGGGGTCACTAGGTCTGTAAAGGTTGAAAACTCCTGCTAGTTGCATCTCTATTTCTGAAATTGTTGTTAATAGTGATGCTGATATGCTGTCCTGATATGGACTGAGTGGACTGGGTTTCCACCAGAGCCATTTTATCAACAGGTTTCAGGGAATATGAAAATGGCATATATAGAGACAGAGAGAGGAATCAGTTTCATTGTTTCACAAAATTGTTTCTGCTGAACAAAACCTAATCTCACAAAACCCCCTACTCATAACATTGGGAAAATGAAAGTAAAAATCAGGGTAACCTGGAAAGTTATCAGGCTCTAAACAGAAAGTCTGGTCTGAATACACGTCAGAAACATATTCTCATAAGAAAAGCCAAACACATACAAACATGGCTTCCAAAAGTAAGAGTGTAACACTGGAGCCACATTTCATTGCTATAAAGTTAGAGAAATCACTTTGGAAAACTCTAAAATGTCACTCTTTGTTTGTCTAGGGGAGGGCTGTGGATGATTTTTCATATCGACATTTCACTATTATTATTATTTTTTATTGTCTGTATAGCCTAGTCTTATGTAGATATGTTGCTTCATTCATTCATTCTCTTTATTATTAACATTAATGGCAGGCCAGCTATATTTCTATTTTAGTTTATTATTGTAACTGACACTTATTGTAACTGACCCTTTTGTATGGATGCTTGGTATGCAAAAAAAAAAACGTAATGTACTTTCAGTACATAAAATAATAAATACATAAATATGTTTATAATGCTATTATATTAACTAAATAAATAAATAAATAAATAATTTTCACTATAAAGTAAAAAAAGACAGATCTCCCGCCTTAACAGTTAACGTGATACTAAATCGTTTCAGTTGTTCTGATGTCATCATCGTGTCATGGAAGGTAATCCACTGACTCCCGGTCAGTTCTCGAGAGTCCCCGTGTTTCACGTCGGGACTGGACCAAGAGAGAGGTGGAGTCTTTGGGCTTTGAGCTCTAACTCACCCCATGCCAATCCCCCTCTCCACACTTTCTGCCTCCTTTCTCGCACCATACTCGGACGGGATACACAGCCGCGCAATGGAGTCGGAAGGCAGCCAAAGTAACCTGTCCTCCTCGGACTCTCCGCACGACCCCTGGTAAAAAAAAACCTTGCTCTTCCTCTTACTTATCTACATATAAGAGCGTCAGGGCGAAATCAATTAAAAAGTAACTCAACAAAGAGGGAAACGTGTTTTGGCGGAGTCCAGCGCACCTCTCATCCAATCGGATGAGATTCACTGAGACTCACTGCCGTTATTTCAATCTCTGAACATTTTGATGCGGCTCTTCGGTCTTTTCAGATTTATACGCTAACCCGGAGCACTTGTTGATCACTTGTTTGTGTTGTTTTCACAGCAAAATGTTCATCGGTGGTCTGAGCTGGCAGACTACGCAAGGTGAGTAACACTTTACTAAGTCTCTGCACATGTCAGCCAAAGACAGGGATCTGATTCAAATAAAACACTGAATAACTGTCTACTTATGTCAACCAACTAAAAAGTCTACAGTAAAATCAGTTACAACCTGCAAATTCAATGTACTTTTTCAACCAACTGTGAATTTTACAACATAAAGAAAATATTTGCTTAAAATCGTGTTGAAATGTAAGAAATTACTGTGAAGTAAATCAAAGATGGTAGGCTTCTGTAAAAAAAAAATGAAATAAATAAAATGAGCCGATCAATAAGTCATGACAACATGATGTTTTTACATTACTTCAACTCATCAAATTAAGTTAAGCCATTTAAAAAAAAAAGTTATACGAGATTCAACTAATTTTTGGAAGTCCATTTAATGTAATTTAAGTTGAAATGACTTACACAGCCAATTTGATTGTACTTAAAAAAAAATAAGGTTACAGTGATATATAATAATGATAAAAAACGTTTTTATAATGCATATTGTTTGTACAGCTCCAGTTATGTCATTCACCTTGTGCATGCAACTAATAAGCAAGTAGTCAGTCCTGGATGGCAAAATACGTCCATTGGGTTGCTCTGTAATTTGGCTTGATCCTTTGTGTAAAGGCTATACAACAGGTTTAGCTGAATGAATGGAGAAAGTTTCACCAACTGCTGTCATGCTGTAGGCTGTCCTCAGAATGTAGGACACATTGTTGTTTTGAATTACGCTGAGGTATTGTTCACGCCACAAAATGCTTAATAGCCTTCCTGTCATCTGATTCTGCCAGTTATTTTGAAATTTAATAGATTAACATTTTCATTAAGCTTGGCAGACACCTACTTAACAGCAAAGTCGGTAACTGAGGTGGCTGAGGAACATATTTTGGCCTAAGATCTAGTTAGCCTAAAGTTTGGACATGAAAATCATATTTAATGTTTTATTAAAATATCTAGATGTAGACATCAATTATAGATCGTTAAAGAGTGGATAATGTAATCCAGATCTAAACTTAACGTTAAAAGTCTTGTATATTTCACTACATGATGATGACCTCACCTTGTATTTCACATCATGCTTCTTAGATCATCTCTATTGATGATGTCATTCGTTCACTGTTGATGTCATCCACGAATATTCTTGGTTTTCCCACACTGTTTAAGCTTCTCAGGCCCTAATGTGATAAAATAAGTCTTCTTCTCCTGCTTTCTCAGAGGGTTTGAAGGACTACTTCTGCAAATTTGGTGAAGTGAAAGAGAGTATGGTGATGAGAGATCCAGTTACAAAGCGCTCAAGGTAAGGGAACAACCAACCTGACCCAGAAGCGACAGCAAACATACAAAGGCTTTTATTATTGACTGTATTGTCCTTTTTACACAGAATGGGTGGAGGGCGGTGTTGTAATTTTTATCTTTCTTTTGCCTAGGGGTTTCGGATTTGTCACATTTGTTGACCAAGCTGGCGTGGACAAAGTTCTGGCCCAGACCAGACATGAGCTGGACTCCAAAACTGTGAGTTTTAACATCATTTAACTATGTTCTGCTAACCATTTCCTGTGCGTCATTGCCATCCTTTGGCTTATTCTGTCAATTACCCAAGGGGTGCGTTAACAAAATACTTTAGATACACTTTTTTTTTTTTATATTAGTTTATTTTTCTCGCTTTCTTGAGTTTTAGTGCAGTGTCTGTGACTGACTGTAATGCCATGATATAGCGATTCGCTATCGTCGCAGATGCTGTGTATGCATGTGAGGTTTCATGCCTTTTCACTTTGGGTTTTGGTCAAACAATTCGGGAGAGAGTGAGAAAAAGTTCCCATCTCAGCCTTTCCTCAATGAGGTTGTCAGGGAAGCATTCCTATTCTGTGTCAATCACTATGGTAACTAGGGGACCCGAACAGGGTATGCTGGGTAGCCTTTGTGGTGCCTTGTCTCAAGAGTCTCACCAAACACATTAGACTCATGCGGAATTCAGATTTCTCCCTTGTGGAAAGTCCTTGAGTCTTGTGTGATGTTTTTCTAACAGGTGTATTACTGTTAGAAAGGATATATTATATATATATTAAAGTAAGGCCTAGTTTATAAATGACAACAATCTAAATAATAAAATAAACATTATTTTGCGTTTGTATTTGCAAACGGATTACTAGTTAGAGTAAGAGTGTTAAAAAATGGGAAACTTTGATGAGAGGTCTGTGTGTTGTGGTGCATCTATTTGTGAGAGTCTTTGTCACTGTGCAGAGCAGGCGGGTCCTGGGACAATGGTGCCCGTTGGTTGCCATGGCGACAGTGGAGTCACCCCCCCAGGGGGTCAGTGGGGAGGGAGGGTGAGGCTTGAAGGAGAAGAAAAAAAAACTTTCACACTTTCTCTCCCTCTTCTGAAAGTTTGAACTAGTTCCTCATTTGAGTGAAAAACAGCCTTGCACTATGGCAACAGGTAGTACACGGCAAACCACAACGAAACTGTGTGTTTCTGTACTTCAAAAATACTCTTCAGGTAATTTGTTTGGAATTACCCTAAAATTTAGTTGTCTTGTGGGATATTATTGATGCCACAGAATAAAAATGTAAAAAGGTAATTGCAATTTTTTTATTTCACAATTCAGGACTTTTTTTCCTCAAAATTGCACGTTTACATCTCACAATTCTGGAAAAAATGTCCTCTGAATTCTAAGTTTACATTTCGAGATTTTGAATATTTTCAGATTTTTTCCCCTCAGAATTCAGAATTTACTCCTCGTGATTCTGACTTCTTTTCTCAGAATTCTAAGTTTGTATTCCGCAATTCTGACGTTTTTCCCTCAGAATTCGGAGTTTACATCTCGCAATTCTGACTTTTTTCCCTCAGAATTCGGAGTTTACGTCTCGCAATTCTGACTTTTTTCCCTCAGAATTCGGAGTTTACGTCTCGCAATTCTGACTTTTTTCCCTCAGAATTCGGAGTTTACGTCTCGCAATTCTGACTTTTTTCCCTCAGAATTCGGAGTTTACGTCTCGCAATTCTGACTTTTTTCCCTCAGAATTCGGAGTTTACGTCTCGCAATTCTGACTTTTTTCCCTCAGAATTCGAAGTTTACATCTCGCAATTCTGACTTTTTTCCCTCAGAATTCGGAGTTTACATCTCGCAATTCTGACTTTTTTCCCTCAGAATTCGGAGTTTACGTCTCGCAATTCTGACTTTTTTCCCTCAGAATTCGGAGTTTACGTCTCGCAATTCTGACTTTTTTCCCTCAGAATTCGGAGTTTACATCTTGCAATTCTGACGTTTTTCCCTCAGAATTCGGAGTTTACGTCTCGCAATTCTGACTTTTCTCTCTAACGTCTCACGGTAAACTTTTTTGTGAGATATAAGCTTGCAATTTTGAGACAAAAAATTTCAGAATGAGGAGATATACAGTAAACAGAATTGCGATATCTTTTTTATATTTTTATTCCATGGCGGAAATAAGCTTCCGTACTATTCAAAGCGTTTTCCGAGGCTGACAGAGACTGGAAAAGCCCAACGGACTCTTAAATAAAACCAACATAATAACTAAAGAGAACATTTAGAAAGTGTCTCTCAGCTCCAGTCTTCCACAGCGTGGCCGCTTGTGCTGTTTTCTAAGTGCCTCCCCCCTGAGAGAGAGGCAGGCAGAGCCAGGGGAACATGGAGGCCTTTGTCCTGCTTTACCTCTATGACTGTGCCCCTGTGAAGGTGCCTTATGGCTGCTCGCCTGGGCCGACTTTAAACTGGAGATTAGCTTAACGAGCTCAGCGATGGGCCGGTGGAGGAGGGGAGGCCAGGAAAGAAAGAGAGAAATGTGTGCGGCACAACTCATAAAAATCACGATTTTTAAGTCAGCGGTCTTGGGACGCACTGTTGAACTTTCTTGTAGATGATGCAATCATTCTGTAAGATTGTGTCCTTGCGTGTTCGTCTGCATGTGATTGATACACATTCTGCTAACAGGGTGCCAGCGACTGACCCTGAAGGATTGACCTGGTTAGTTAAGTCTATTGACTTAAAATAGTTTTGACAGGGATGGCAATTTTGGACGTTTAAGGACACATTGTGGACACATATATCCTTTTTATTGTATTTCAGAAATCATGTATGCATGTTTGGAATATTTTCTTTTTTATGTTAAAGAAAGCTGTGTAGCTAGCTACTAGCTATATGTTTATATTTCCTCAAAATGGAAAAGTTGTGAATCAAAGGGGAATGTTATTCCCTGAGCCACAAAGAAGTATTGACAGCATCTTAAAACACCCTTAAAGTAAACACACAAATCAAAATCTCCGTACACAGTGTGCATCTGTAGTGCACACTTCAATACTGAAGTGTACTAGCTCTGTTAGTCATACTCGGAAAGGCGTTCTCACTGTAATATTGACCTCTGGGTCAATGGCAAATAAATAGTGTCCAAGATAAAGAAAAGGAAAAATACTTTATGTTTAAAGGGGCGTTTACATGACACCACTAAACACTGAAAACTTTTTATGCGTTTTTGCCGTTCATTTACATGACAACGGCTTTTTGGGGGCTGATTTTGAACACGATACAGTTATCGTCTCTGTGTAAATTACCAAAAAACTTGAATTTGTGAAAACAGTGACGTTATGCGCTTGCAAATTCAGTCTAAAGGCACTTAGTGTTTCTTTACAAACTCACATCGCCAACTACTGGCTTGGCAGCAGAATATCAGAATAAAATTCGTCGTTTTCGTGGATCCGTGTAAACGGGATCGTTTTGACAACATTGTTGTCTGTATGCGAAAAACATGAAGCAAGGTGCATTGTTATACCCGAGGTGCATACCCTAACACACGTCAAGTTCTTAGACATTTGCTTTTTTTTATTCTTGTTTGTTTCAGGTGGTTTTGAAAAACTTTTATTTTGTTTAACAAAATGTTAAATCTTATAATGAAAATGTCCTTTGGTGTAACCATCCAGTTAAACGTAATAAATATTTCCTTTACATCTTGGATACATGTGAGTGTACACATCATAATATTTTCTCAAAAAAAGTGTTTTTATTTATTTAATTAATTGTATTATTAATTATTAAATTATTAATTTTAGGGGGGGGGGGGGGGGGTATAGCAGCACATGACATTTTACATCCTAAACTAACCTTGCTTTGCCATAAAATTATCTGGTTTTTAAGACTTTTTGACAGTCATGAGCGTCTGCAGGGGTTATGATATAATTACCTGTTTTAAGTTTTTAAAACAAAAAGTTTTATTCATTTTAGTTGCATATATACGTTTATATACATTTTTATAAGCAGTGGAGCAGATTTGTTAAAATATTATTTAAATAATAATAATAAAAGATTATTTCAAAAACTGCATTCTTTAAATTAAAAAAAATAATAATAATAATAATTATCAGGACAGGTGTACCACCCTGATATTTTTAATAATTTGATTTAATGGCCCCAAAAATATCAAAATAAATTTTAATTCAGAATAAAAAAAACATGCTTACAATAGAAATGCAATTCTTTGTATAAACTGCATTTTAATGTATTTCTTAACCAGAATTAATAGACAAAAAAAAATCATTTTTAATTTCATTTCATTTCATTTTTAAAATATCAAAGGATATAAGCAAATATTAAAGACGGAAGAAGTGAAAAGTAGAAGAGTTGAAAAACTCGTACTATTAGTGAATGTCTGTAGTGGTTAAATGTACTGTTAAAGCACTATGTAAAGACATACTCAGAATAGAAGATGTGTATTTATTGTATGTATGATGTATTTTAAATAATAATAATAATTTCATTGACCCATTTCCTGGATAAAATGCAAAGGATATTAACAAATATTAAAGACTGAAAAAGTGTCAAAGATCTTATATTGATCAACCACTAATAATCTGATTTAAATAAATGTCTATGATGGTTAAACATACAAGCCCCTATACTACTGATTCCATTACTTTTCAATGTCTCTTCACCCTCCACATAGTCAAAATCAACTCCAATGACAATAATCTGCTTTATGTGACCATACTTTTTATCCTCAGCCTTCCTCTCATGTGCGTCGGTGGCTGTATGTTGATTTTGTTTGTTTGTGTGTGTGTCTGTTTGTTTGTTTTTGATTGTGCACAGGAGTGGTGCGGCCTCAGCAATGTTGTGGACCGGAGGTGACTATCAGAGTAGTCTAGAAACTATAGACATAAACCGTAGCTTCTGCATCAGATCTCTGTTCAGATTAGCTAAGCCTCTTCATTTTACTCTCTAGATTCACAATGAAACTCTGTTACTCGTAGTCTGGTGTATGAAAATAAACAAGCAACTCTGGTAAACTGCTGTAGTTTACCTCAGAGGTGCTAGCTCTTTAGCGTAGCTCTATTCGAACCCTCTCTCGGGACAGACTAATCATTATTGCTGCTAGCGCTGTACTGCCTTCACTGTCTTCTAGAATTTAACCTCAGTACAGCATGATGTAGACTAGCATTTGGTAAATAGATGGACTAGACTATAGACTAATATAGAGTATCTTGAGTATCTGTAATCTAGTTTGTTGATTGTTTCAACGGGTGCTGATCGACATAAATTTTCTGCACATGGTTCATAAATAAATAAATAAAACTAATGGTATATCAAATGTTGCTACATTTACACAGATCTATAGTGCTAGCTTTTTAGCTACTTCAAAATTGTTTTAATGTATTTAATTACAAATATACAGTAGTTTTCAAGGAGCTGAATACAGTGTTTTACAGCTCATTTTCCAGATTTGGACACAATTAAACAGTATTCAAATCTGCAGAAAGAAAGAAAAGAAAAGAAATAGAAAGAAAGACATGCAAAAACAAACAAACACAAACAAACAAAATACTTTTTGTTTGGCTGTCAAAAGAGTGTGTGGGTCAAGGATGCTTTTCTGCTTGAGTTTCTGTGC
This sequence comes from Rhinichthys klamathensis goyatoka, assembly GCF_029890125.1. Classification (NCBI taxonomy): domain Eukaryota; kingdom Metazoa; phylum Chordata; class Actinopteri; order Cypriniformes; family Leuciscidae; genus Rhinichthys; species Rhinichthys klamathensis. The sequence continues at coordinate 1,155,800 of NW_026606587.1, forward strand.
CTTTTGTTTTCTGACCACTCTTCTTCCAAAGAAACATGGTTTTGGTGTTTCCCTGAGTGTTTTTCATGTCGTCCAGTGATGTTTACAGGAAAGCTGACCCTTCTCTTATCCGGTGCACTCAGTCACAGGAGGCCATGACAGCCTCTTCTGTCTAGTCATACTTGCCTCTCATAGAAACCTGTACACTTTTCACCGTTTTTCTGTCATTTGTTTCGTTACTACACTCTTGTTACCGTTCACACTGACAGCGACAAAGCAACCCCCAGTTTGCCATGAGCGGCGGTGAGCGCTAGCGTTGAGAAAAGTCACATTGCGGTGACTGACAGTTGGAGTGAAGACAGTGGAGCATGTTATCTTTTAATATAAAATAACTTTTATTGAGCAAGGAAACATTAAGAGACAGTAAAGACATTTATAATATCACAATAGGAAACAAATATGAAATAATATCATAAATATGAACTTTCTATTTAAATAGATCAAGGTTTTCACAAAAATACTGAAGTAAGAGACTGGAGTAATAATGCTGAAAATTCAGCTTTGAACTTTGCCATCACAGGAATCTTTTTTATATATATATATTGAAATAGAAAAGTTATTTTAAATTGTAATGGTATTTAATAATATTACTGTTTTTACTGTATTTTGGATAAAGTAAATCAAGCCTTGATGAGCATAAAATATTTCTTTTAAAAACACTTACGAACCCCAAACTTTTGAATGGTAGTGTATATAATTTTCAAAATTATGATTTGTATGAATACCCAACAGTTATTATGATGTATTATGCACTGCTGCCATTTATATGTCAAACTACTTCCTTCCAGAATGATTCATTGTAAAAATAGAGTGACAATTATTTTTACAGACAAAACATCTCATCTGTGATTGGATGTCCAAAAGTTACGGCCAATTGCGCAGCCCAACAATAATATTAGAAATGCCTACAAGCGACCAATAGTACAGCGATCTGCCAACATCCAGCAATAAAATCACTGTCAGTGTGAATATAGTTTCTCACGGTCACTATTGTTCTTTCTTTAGATGAATCTACATTTCTTTTTCATATTTCTCATCACTCTTGTCCTTCCCTGAACCATGCATGTATTGTACCATCATTCTCAGACAGTACAGTTAATGCAGGGTGCAGCCAGAGCCTTTAAAACACACAGGCAGATGTCCCTGCAAGAGACACCAACTGAAACCAGAGCTCAGAGGATGTGAGCTTCTCACTGATGTTCTCATTTGCAGTCCCGGGTGTGTTGGTGTCAGTGTTCCTCTTTCTCCAGAATTGTGTTCTAAACTAGACCTTCTCCTCTCAAACTCTCCTCTAGATTGACCCGAAAGTTGCCTTCCCGCGGCGAGCCCAGCCTAAGGTATGTGCCTGACTGGTCAACATGGTCAAGACGAGACGCTTGTGCTATATAATATCCAGATTTTTGTCATTTTTGAAGATCTTCATCCCTTCACCCTTTCTCTCTTTTTCAGTTGGTGACTCGGACAAAGAAAATCTTTGTTGGAGGCCTGTCAGTGAATACTACTATTGAAGATGTAAAGCAGTACTTTGACCAGTTCGGAAAGGTAAGTCACCTTTGTGTGAAACAAGTGAAGGCTTTATGGGATATCATGGTGATAAAATAAAGAGAAAAGCCTTGAGAGGCAGTATGGTATAGTGATTTTACTATGGGTAAGTGATGTACTTAGGCTTGGCTAAAGGAATATAATAAAATACAATACCATATGATAATAATCAGAATAAACAATTCTTTCGATAAGTGATAAAGGTCCAATGTTAAGCAATTTATAGTTGCCAAGTAACGCACATTCAGCAATATTAATTTGGGGTCATTAAGACTTTTTTAATCTTTTGAAAGAAGTCTCTTATGCTCATCTAGGCTGCATTTATTTGATCAAAAATACAGTAAAAACCAGTAATATTGTGAAATATTTTGTTTTAATAGATGTTAAAATGTAATTTATTCCTGTGATCGAAGCTAAATTTTCAGCATCATTACTCCAGTCTTCAGTGTCACATGATCTAGGGGTGGGCGATATGGCAAAAATATCATATCACGATTTTTTTCAGGAAAATCACGATTAACGATTTTATCACGATTCTTTTTCATGTTGGTTTTACTATTTTGCAAGTGACTGAGCATTACAGCCAAACTAATGTCCCTATTTAAAAAAAAAAGCCTTATAGGTAACAAAAGAAAAAAGAATGGCAGACATTTAGGCCAAAGTGGCGCAGATAAAAATCTTTATCATTATTTTCTTTGTTATTAAGAATTAGGAACAAAGATACACATTAGGCATACACAACTTAATATACAAATGAAATAAACAGTGCTTTATTTTTTCAGCTACAGAAGGGGTATTTAACAGTAGCATTGAAGAAAGTAATTAGGCTAAATGAACAAATACGAAAATAAAACACAACATAGACTTCACTGTATAAATTATACATTGATTATTATTAAAGCTACTACTAAAGTTCTGTCAAGAGCAGTGAGTGATTTCCTCTTTGTGTTTTGTTGTTTTATTAACATTAAAGGGATAGTTCTCCCAAACATTTTAATTGTCATCATTTTCTCTCTCAAGTTGTTTTAAACCAGAATAAGTTTCTTTCTTCTGTTGAAAATAAAAGTTATTTGGAAGAATGTGGCTAACCAAACAGTTGGTGTACTCCAGTGACTTCCATAGTATATGTTTTCCTACTATGGAAGTCAATGGGGACCAGCAACTGTTTGGTTAGCCACATTCTTCCAAATAACTTTTATTTTCAACAGAAGAAAGAAATTAATACAGGTTTGGAACAACATTAGAGTGAGTAAATAATGACAGAATTTTTATTTTTGGGTGAACTATCTCTTTAAGGACAAGAGGCAGCTTGTTTACTAACTGGCTACTGTCGCTTTAAGAGCTGCACGCGACGCGTCTAATATACACGCATTTGACAAGCAGATTTTCTCTCATTTTTTGCTTTGCTTTTTGCGTTTGCTTTCACTTTAGACATAACCAACTTTGTTTATGTAAACCTTGTGTGTATTTGACAATATTAGTGCAATAAGACTCGAAAGATAACTTATAACGTAGTCCAGTAAACAGACGCTGTTAGACAGGCTTTTAGTGCCCGTGTGCTTCGGGTGTATGCGCTCAGAAAGCACACGTCAGAACAGCGCATCAGCACGTGAATTATGTTTAACCAGCAAGGCTTTAAAGCACATGCAAATAATGAACTTCTGTGAACTGCAGTGTCCCGTTCCTCTGCGTTAACATTTGTTGTAGGCCTATGTTGAGACGGAGCTCGGCGCCAGAACTGCAACTGATAAAATGCACGATACTACGATATTTCTTCAAAAGCAGATCGTGGAGACATTTTAATCGTGCACGATCAAAAACCGTGATATCGCACACCCCTAACATGATCCTTCATAAATTATTCTAATTTGCGGATTTGATGCTCAAGAAACATGTCTTATAATTACCGATGTTAAAAATTGTGCTTAATGTTTTTTTTGTGAAAACCGTGATACATTTTTTTCAGATTCTTTTATGTAAGCAAACTTCAAAAAGTATTCTAAAAGTAATAATTTATTTAAAAAAAAAAAAATCTTACTGATCCTAAACATTCGAAAATTATTGTAGTATGTACGGTAACGTGTTTGTTTCTAGTCAATTTAAAACAGTATCAAACATGACTCATACAATCAGAATTTACAGTCAGAATGATTCATTTTAAATACAATTTTCAAATAAAATAACAGAAAAGATTCATTCTGAGGTTTTTCAAAGGTGTACTGAGTGCGATTTGAGCCAGTTTGGTGGGGAAGCGTGAAAGAGGGAACAAGAAAGGCGCAGAGAGACAGAAAGAGTTGGGGTAGAGTTTGAGAGTTTGAAGGGGTGAGTTTTGTTTGCTGGGGAAGGTGGGGGAGATTACTTGAATCTGAATTAATTTGATGGAACAGCTGCTACTGCCCTCAGCCCCCCTCCTACCCGGTTACCACGGTGACCCTGCCCATCCATTGTCCCCAAGTAATTTAGCGGGCAAAAGGTTTTGTGTTTGGGGTGTGTGTGTGTAGGAGAGAAAACGAGGTAGAGACTGTGTGTTTAGGGGGAGGACAAATGTTCATAACTGAAGTAACAACAATACACCCCAAAAACTGATGTGCTATAGATCTTCAATTGTTTCTTTGCATCACACCTCAATCACACATTGTCAGTGATTTGGGTGCAAGACTTTGATAGAAAATAATTCATCATTCTTGAGCCATACTTGAGTGTGGAATGCAGACAGAGAGAGAAAGAGAGAGAGAGAGATGATAGTCGCAGCCACCCGGGGAAGTTGCAGATTAGTTTGCCTCACTGGTCACTTTGTGTTCTGGCCTGGTTTGAACAAGGGATGGAGAGAGGGAGCGATGGAGAGAGAAAAACAGACACCATGAGAAGAAGCACACAGAACAAGAAGGGACTCAATTTAGAACTCAATTACAAAAGATACTAGAAAATAGAAAGGTTTTCAAGATATTAAATACAAACGTGTGAAAAGTGAGAGCAACACTATGATTTCTGAACCTTAAGGCCCTGATATACTCACAGCGAAATTCTTTTTTGTTCTTTGCTCAGGGGGTATAAAAAATTTAAATTCCTTTGCAGCGGATATACTGATGAGGAACATCACAATGCCGTTCACGGTGCTGAGAGCGGCGTTTAGATGAATATGCAAATATGTGTTGCTCGCTTTCCTCTCAATAACAAAATAAACAAAAATGACTGCGTTGAGAAAGCATCTGATCATAGCGATGTGGATAAAATGACAGTGGTGAGAAAACGGCAGTCGAGAAAGCATCTGATCATAGTGATGTGGATAAAATGACAGTGGTGAGAAAACAGCAGTCGAGAAAGCATCTGATCATAGCGATGTGGATAAAATGACGGCGGTGAGACAATAGCAGTCGAGAAAGCATCTGATCATAGCGATGTGGATAAAATGACAGTGGTGAGAAAACAGCAGTCGAGAAAGCATCTGATCATAGTGATGTGGATAAAATGACAGTGGTGAGAAAACAGCAGTCGAGAAAGCATCTGATCATAGCGATGTGGATAAAATGACAGTGGTGAGAAAACGGCAGTCGAGAAAGCATCTGATCATAGCGATGTGGATAAAATGACAGTGGTGAGAAAACAGCAGTCGAGAAAGCATCTGATCATAGCGATGTGGATAAAATGACAGTGGTGAGAAAACAGCAGTCGAGAAAGCATCTGATCATAGCGATGTGGATAAAATGACAGTGGTGAGAAAACAGCAGTCGAGAAAGCATCTGATCATAGCGATGTGGATAAAATGACGGCGGTGAGAAAACAGCAGTCGAGAAAGCATCTGATCATAGCGATGTGGATAAAATGACAGTGGTGAGAAAACAGCAGTCGAGAAAGCATCTGATCATAGTGATTTGGATAAAAGGACAGTGGTGAGAAAACAGCAGTCGAGAAAGCATCTGATCATAGCGATGTGGATAAAATGACAGCGTTGAGAAAACAGCAGTCGAGAAAGCATCTGATCATAGCGATGTGGATAAAATGACGGCGTTAAGAAAACAGCAGTCGAGAAAGCATCTGATCATAGCGATGTGGATAAAATGACAGTGGTAAGAAAACAGCAGTCGAGAAAGCATCTGATCATAGCGATGTGGATAAAATGACAGTGGTAAGAAAACAGCAGTCGAGAAAGCATCTTATCATAGCGATGTGGATAAAATGACAGTGGTGAGAAAACAGCAGTCGAGAAAGCATCTGATCATAGCGATGTGGATAAAATGACAGTGGTGAGAAAACAGCAGTCGAGAAAGCATCTGATCATAGCGATGTGGATAAAATGACAGTGGTGAGAAAACGGCAGTCGAGAAAGCATCTGATCATAGCGATGTGGATAAAATGACAGTGGTAAGAAAACAGCAGTCGAGAAAGCATCTGATCATAGCGATGTGGATAAAATGACAGTGGTAAGAAAACAGCAGTCGAGAAAGCATCTGATCATAGCGATGTGGATAAAATGACAGTGGTGAGAAAACAGCAGTCGAGAAAGCATCTGATCATAGCGATGTGGATAAAATGACAGTGGTGAGAAAACAGCAGTCGAGAAAGCATCTGATCATAGCGATGTGGATAAAATGACAGTGGTGAGAAAACAGCAGTCGAGAAAGCATCTGATCATAGCGATGTGGATAAAATGACAGTGGTGAGAAAACAGCAGTCGAGAAAGCATCTGATCATAGCGATGTGGATAAAATGACAGTGGTGAGAAAACAGCAGTCGAGAAAGCATCTGATCATAGCGATGTGGATAAAATGACAGTGGTGAGAAAACAGCAGTCGAGAAAGCATCTGATCATAGCGATGTGGATAAAATGACAGTGGTGAGAAAACAGCAGTCGAGAAAGCATCTGATCATAGTGATGTGGATAAAATGACAGTGGTGAGAAAACAGCAGTCGAGAAAGCATCTGATCATAGTGATGTGGATAAAATGACAGTGGTGAGAAAACAGCAGTCGAGAAAGCATCTGATCATAGCGATGTGGATAAAATGACAGTGGTGAGAAAACAGCAGTCGAGAAAGCATCTGATCATAGCGATGTGGATAAAATGACGGCGGTGAGAAAACAGCAGTCGAGAAAGCATCTGATCATAGCGATGTGGATAAAATGACAGTGGTGAGAAAACAGCAGTCGAGAAAGCATCTGATCATAGTGATTTGGATAAAAGGACAGTGGTGAGAAAACAGCAGTCGAGAAAGCATCTGATCATAGCGATGTGGATAAAATGACAGCGTTGAGAAAACAGCAGTCGAGAAAGCATCTGATCATAGCGATGTGGATAAAATGACGGCGTTAAGAAAACAGCAGTCGAGAAAGCATCTGATCATAGCGATGTGGATAAAATGACAGTGGTAAGAAAACAGCAGTCGAGAAAGCATCTGATCATAGCGATGTGGATAAAATGACAGTGGTAAGAAAACAGCAGTCGAGAAAGCATCTGATCATAGCGATGTGGATAAAATGACAGTGGTGAGAAAACAGCAGTCGAGAAAGCATCTGATCATAGCGATGTGGATAAAATGACAGTGGTGAGAAAACAGCAGTCGAGAAAGCATCTGATCATAGCGATGTGGATAAAATGACAGTGGTAAGAAAACAGCAGTCGAGAAAGCATCTGATCATAGCGATGTGGATAAAATGACAGTGGTGAGAAAACAGCAGTCGAGAAAGCATCTGATCATAGCGATGTGGATAAAATGACAGTGGTGAGAAAACGGCAGTCGAGAAAGCATCTGATCATAGCGATGTGGATAAAATGACAGTGGTGAGAAAACGGCAGTCGAGAAAGCATCTGATCATAGCGATGTGGATAAAATGACAGTGGTGAGAAAACAGCAGTCGAGAAAGCATCTGATCATAGCGATGTGGATAAAATGACAGTGGTAAGAAAACAGCAGTCGAGAAAGCATCTGATCATAGCGATGTGGATAAAATGACAGTGGTAAGAAAACAGCAGTCGAGAAAGCATCTGATCATAGCGATGTGGATAAAATGACAGTGGTGAGAAAACAGCAGTCGAGAAAGCATCTGATCATAGCGATGTGGATAAAATGACAGTGGTGAGAAAACAGCAGTCGAGAAAGCATCTGATCATAGCGATGTGGATAAAATGACAGTGGTGAGAAAACAGCAGTCGAGAAAGCATCTGATCATAGCGATGTGGATAAAATGACAGTGGTGAGAAAACAGCAGTCGAGAAAGCATCTGATCATAGCGATGTGGATAAAATGACAGTGGTGAGAAAACAGCAGTCGAGAAAGCATCTGATCATAGCGATGTGGATAAAATGACAGTGGTGAGAAAACAGCAGTCGAGAAAGCATCTGATCATAGCGATGTGGATAAAATGACAGTGGTGAGAAAACAGCAGTCGAGAAAGCATCTGATCATAGCGATGTGGATAAAATGACAGTGGTGAGAAAACAGCAGTCGAGAAAGCATCTGATCATAGCGATGTGGATAAAATGACAGTGGTGAGAAAACAGCAGTCGAGAAAGCATCTGATCATAGCGATGTGGATAAAATGACAGTGGTGAGAAAACAGCAGTCGAGAAAGCATCTGATCATAGTGATGTGGATAAAATGACAGTGGTGAGAAAACAGCAGTCGAGAAAGCATCTGATCATAGTGATGTGGATAAAATGACAGTGGTGAGAAAACAGCAGTCGAGAAAGCATCTGATCATAGCGATGTGGATAAAATGACAGTGGTGAGAAAACAGCAGTCGAGAAAGCATCTGATCATAGCGATGTGGATAAAATGACAGTGGTGAGAAAACAGCAGTCGAGAAAGCATCTGATCATAGTGATGTGGATAAAATGACAGTGGTGAGAAAACAGCAGTCGAGAAAGCATCTGATCATAGCGATGTGGATAAAATGACAGTGGTGAGAAAACAGCAGTCGAGAAAGCATCTGATCATAGCGATGTGGATAAAATGACAGTGGTGAGAAAACAGCAGTCGAGAAAGCATCTGATCATAGCGATGTGGATAAAATGACGGCGTTGAGAAAACAGCAGTCGAGAAAGCATCTTATCATAGCGATGTGGATAAAATGACAGTGGTGAGAAAACAGCAGTCGAGAAAGCATCTGATCATAGTGATGTGGATAAAATGACAGTGGTAAGAAAACAGCAGTCGAGAAAGCATCTGATCATAGCGATGTGGATAAAATGACAGTGGTGAGAAAACAGCAGTCGAGAAAGCATCTGATCATAGCGATGTGGATAAAATGACAGTGGTGAGAAAACGGCAGTCGAGAAAGCATCTGATCATAGCGATGTGGATAAAATGACAGTGGTAAGAAAACAGCAGTCGAGAAAGCATCTGATCATAGCGATGTGGATAAAATGACAGTGGTAAGAAAACAGCAGTCGAGAAAGCATCTGATCATAGCGATGTGGATAAAATGACAGTGGTGAGAAAACGGCAGTCGAGAAAGCATCTGATCATAGCGATGTGGATAAAATGACAGTGGTAAGAAAACAGCAGTCGAGAAAGCATCTGATCATAGCGATGTGGATAAAATGACAGTGGTAAGAAAACAGCAGTCGAGAAAGCATCTGATCATAGCGATGTGGATAAAATGACAGTGGTAAGAAAACAGCAGTCGAGAAAGCATCTGATCATAGCGATGTGGATAAAATGACGGCGTTGAGAAAACAGCAGTCGAGAAAGCATCTTATCATAGCGATGTGGATAAAATGACAGTGGTGAGAAAACAGCAGTCGAGAAAGCATCTGATCATAGTGATGTGGATAAAATGACAGTGGTAAGAAAACAGCAGTCGAGAAAGCATCTGATCATAGCGATGTGGATAAAATGACAGTGGTGAGAAAACAGCAGTCGAGAAAGCATCTGATCATAGCGATGTGGATAAAATGACAGTGGTGAGAAAACAGCAGTCGAGAAAGCATCTGATCATAGCGATGTGGATAAAATGACAGTGGTGAGAAAACGGCAGTCGAGAAAGCATCTGATCATAGCGATGTGGATAAAATGACAGTGGTAAGAAAACAGCAGTCGAGAAAGCATCTGATCATAGCGATGTGGATAAAATGACAGTGGTAAGAAAACAGCAGTCGAGAAAGCATCTGATCATAGCGATGTGGATAAAATGACAGTGGTGAGAAAACAGCAGTCGAGAAAGCATCTGATCATAGCGATGTGGATAAAATGACAGTGGTGAGAAAACAGCAGTCGAGAAAGCATCTGATCATAGCGATGTGGATAAAATGACAGTGGTGAGAAAACAGCAGTCGAGAAAGCATCTGATCATAGTGATGTGGATAAAATGACAGTGGTGAGAAAACAGCAGTCGAGAAAGCATCTGATCATAGCGATGTGGATAAAATGACAGTGGTGAGAAAACAGCAGTCGAGAAAGCATCTGATCATAGCGATGTGGATAAAATGACAGTGGTGAGAAAACAGCAGTCGAGAAAGCATCTGATCATAGTGATGTGGATAAAATGACAGCGTTGAGAAAACAGCAGTCGAGAAAGCATCTGATCATAGCGATGTGGATAAAATGACAGTGGTGAGAAAACAGCAGTCGAGAAAGCATCTGATCATAGCGATGTGGATAAAATGACAGTGGTGAGAAAACAGCAGTCGAGAAAGCATCTGATCATAGTGATGTGGATAAAATGACAGTGGTGAGAAAACAGCAGTCGAGAAAGCATCTGATCATAGTGATGTGGATAAAATGACAGTGGTGAGAAAACAGCAGTCGAGAAAGCATCTGATCATAGCGATGTGGATAAAATGACAGTGGTGAGAAAACAGCAGTCGAGAAAGCATCTGATCATAGCGATGTGGATAAAATGACAGTTGTGAGAAAACAGCAGTCGAGAAAGCATCTGATCATAGCGATGTGGATAAAATGACAGTGGTGAGAAAACAGCAGTCGAGAAAGCATCTGATCATAGTGATGTGGATAAAATGACAGCGTTGAGAAAACAGCAGTCGAGAAAGCATCTGATCATAGCGATGTGGATAAAATGACAGTGGTGAGAAAACAGCAGTCGAGAAAGCATCTGATCATAGCGATGTGGATAAAATGACAGTGGTGAGAAAACGACAGTCGAGAAAGCATCTGATCATAGCGATGTGGATAAAATGACAGTGGTGAGAAAACAGCAGTCGAGAAAGCATCTGATCATAGTGATTTGGATAAAAGGACAGTGGTGAGAAAACAGCAGTCGAGAAAGCATCTGATCATAGCGATGTGGATAAAATGACAGCGTTGAGAAAACAGCAGTCGAGAAAGCATCTGATCATAGCGATGTGGATAAAATGACGGCGTTGAGAAAACAGCAGTCGAGAAAGCATCTTATCATAGCGATGTGGATAAAATGACAGTGGTGAGAAAACAGCAGTCGAGAAAGCATCTGATCATAGTGATGTGGATAAAATGACAGTGGTAAGAAAACAGCAGTCGAGAAAGCATCTGATCATAGCGATGTGGATAAAATGACAGTGGTGAGAAAACAGCAGTCGAGAAAGCATCTGATCATAGCGATGTGGATAAAATGACAGTGGTGAGAAAACAGCAGTCGAGAAAGCATCTGATCATAGCGATGTGGATAAAATGACAGTGGTGAGAAAACAGCAGTCGAGAAAGCATCTGATCATAGCGATGTGGATAAAATGACAGTGGTGAGAAAACAGCAGTCGAGAAAGCATCTGATCATAGCGATGTGGATAAAATGACAGTGGTGAGAAAACAGCAGTCGAGAAAGCATCTGATCATAGCGATGTGGATAAAATGACAGTGGTGAGAAAACAGCAGTCGAGAAAGCATCTGATCATAGCGATGTGGATAAAATGACAGTGGTGAGAAAACAGCAGTCGAGAAAGCATCTGATCATAGCGATGTGGATAAAATGACAGTGGTGAGAAAACAGCAGTCGAGAAAGCATCTGATCATAGCGATGTGGATAAAATGACAGTGGTGAGAAAACGGCAGTCGAGAAAGCATCTGATCATAGCGATGTGGATAAAATGACAGTGGTGAGAAAACGGCAGTCGAGAAAGCATCAACACGGATAAGCTATAATAGTCAAACAAGTTGGTTAAAAATGATGCTAGAGTAGGTAAAATTTGTTTGGCTGAATTTACAAGAGGCGGCTCATTGCTGAAGAAATTCACTACTAATGGTGTATCACCTGAGAACATGACACATTGATCAGCATGCCGAGTTCAATTACTCAATTACCCAAATTACATTTTTTTAAACTTTATTTTTGATTCCAGTTTTCGGTTAAATGAAAACTTTGTTTTTGTTTTGGTAAACAAAAAAAAAATCTTTTTAGTGCATCACTAATTTTAAAATGCATTGATTTTATTAATTAATAAAACAAAGTGCAAGGCTGTTATAAGATTTTGGCTAAGTGGACACAGTTATCGGCCGATGATCTCAAAATGACCAAATATCAGCCAATTAATAACTAGTAGTAATATTAAACCATACTACACTACTAGGCAAGTGGATATCTTTTTCCAGGCACTCACAATAAAAGATGAGTAAAAGGAAATGGAGAGAGCGCAGAGAGTGTTATTGGTCTTTTAGTTTGTTTTCACCAAGAGACTGTGAGCATTTGTGCACATTAAGTGTTGATTGGTCAGGCTGTCCACTTGTTTTTCAGATTTGGATTGAATATGAAACTGTTTTTCTGCCTCTCTCTCTCTTACACATTATGCCCTCTAAGTTTGACCTTCACCTCTAACCTTTAGGCTTACGCTGTTTGGAGATATCTGTCAGTATGCTCACAGTGACGCACTTTAGCGCACACACACATACAGACACTAAAACACAAGACAAATACACTTTTGCACCTCTTCTAACAGAAACCCTATGATATTGTAGTTAGCATTCAATCTAATGAGGTAGTATTCAAACAAGCCTATGAAATAAAGAGATGTGTTGCTGGTTAAAGTGAGAATGTAACAGTCTATTTTTATCTGATCTCCCCTTGTGAAGAAATGCACTTAACTGAATTGAATGTGCACATGTAGTGCACATAAAAAAATGTATGTAAATATTACTATAATTTCAAATTAGAATTTTTACCTTAAAGTACATTTGAAATCATTTTGTTTTATCAATAATTTTTCGTGCTTTAAAGAAGTACACTTATTTGATATGTGGACCAAAATACTAAAGCACATGTAAAGTACCTGATTAATATTATAACTGTAGTGTGTTATTCAATATTACATTTAAAAAAGTACACTTTCATTCACACTTATCTGTATTGAGTACTCCTTTTAAAAGTATGCTAAAGTGTACTTCTTTTTCAAAATTTGAGTTTGTGGCCTTTAATGGATGTCAGTTAGCATTAAAGCTATGGACTGTATAAGCTAGCGTACTACTAAAAGTTGACAAAACTAGTGTACGCATATTATTTTTGTCCTATCAAATGCCCCTAATATCAACTGAAACTGACTTTCATGTAGTATATTATGGTTCATGTCACAAACTTCCTGTTACAATAGGAAACGCAGCACAGGATCGAAAACTGACTAATGCTACATAACAAATAATAAATTAATGTATGAATTCTCTCTCTTCCTGTCCTACAGGTGGATGACGCCATGCTTATGTTTGACAAAACCACCAACAGGCACAGAGGTACATTTCCCTTCATCTTTCTTTAACTAAGTAAATAACTAAGCACGTCAATGGCAGCCATTCTCCTGGTTGACCCTTCCTTTCCTAAACCTGCTCCAATCTGTCTCCGTCTCCTCTCCATGGCCCTCCATCCTGTACTCTGTAGGATAAGCGGTAGGTGAGGAGAGAGATTGAGTAATTAGTGTGTTCGTTAATCAGGGTTTAGGCTAAAACCTTGTTAAGCGCCCTTCCCTCCCCCCGCCGGTTCTACAGCTCATCGATTATGACAGCTTGCATGGCTTTACCACAGCCTTTCAACCCAGCGGAGAGGTGGAGGAGATGAGACACGTGGAGACACAGACAGGGGACGAGAGCAGCACTTGAGAAGAGAGAAGCAAGTTTTTGCTGGAAAAAAATCTAGCAGCACATATTTTTTGTTGAGAAAATCTAGCACTGTTTACGGAGACGTACTGGAAGTGTGTATGCCCGCAAAGGTTTAAAATAGAATACAGGTCACAGGAAATCTGCTTAATTACAGTATTAAGGTTGAACCTTAAGGACACTTACATTCACAAACATTCAACCTCAAAATGGAGAAGTTACAGGCATACGGAAAAAGCACACGAAATTCCTTTTTACAAATACTTGGTGGAGTCCAAAAATCTGAGACCACAATCTTGGATCATTTAAATGTGAATATGAAGTGGGAAAATGTTATTTTGACATTTTACAAGGACATGTTACGAGGTAAAATATTTAAAGGGTTAGTTAGAAAATGATCCCATAATGTAGTCACCCTCAAGCCGTCCTATGTGTATATGACTTTCTTATTTCAGACAAACACAAACAGAGTTATACCAAAAAATATGCTGCTTTATAATTGGAGTGAATAGTAACTGAGATTTTGAAGCGTATCCATCCATCATAAAAGTTATCCATACGGCTTCAGGGGGTTAGTAAAGGCCTTCTGAAGCAAAGCAATGTGTTTTTATAGGAAAAATATCCATAATTATAACTTTATAAACTGTAATCAGTGGTCTCAGACTTTTGGACCCCACTTTATACCTAATTAAAAAGTACAGTAATGGTATCAGCTGGTGATAGGTGATGTACACTATGGTACTCCCTTGGAACATGTCCTAAAAACATGGTAGTATCATGGTACTTTTTGTGATGTCTTAAGCATACTTATTGAAAAAAGAAGTAGATTTCTTTGGCAGTTTGGCATTCAAACTTCTCACCTGAAGTTGAACTGAAGTATATGAACTGTAGACATTGTTTATAATGATGGCTAAAGTGGAAATCCAAATGTAAACTACGGTCTGAGTGTCTGGACTCTTTCTTCCCTCAGGGTTTGGATTTGTGACATTTGAGAATGAAGATGTAGTGGAGAAAGTCTGTGAAATCCACTTCCACGAGATCAACAACAAAATGGTGAGAGTTTTTTTTTCTGAAACACTGTTTCGTTTCAGACGCACTGTTAAAACTTATATTTGACTGACTGATATCTTCCCTTTCCAATCACAGGTGGAGTGTAAGAAAGCCCAACCCAAGGAAGTGATGTCACCCACAGGCTCTTCAAGAGGTCGTGCTCGTGTCATGCCCTATGGGATGGACGCCTTCATGCTTGGCATAGGAATGCTGGGTAAGAGTGGCATGAAAAGCATAGTGTGGACTCTTCTGCCCTCTGCTGTTAAGAGTGAAAAGTGCAACCTGTACTGGTCCAAGAATTCATACTGAATACACAAATGATATACTTTCATTCTACTACTACATTGATCAACATTAATCGAATATGATTTGATGGGTGACATTTTTTTCCCCAGGGTATCCAGGGTTCCAGGCAGCAACATATGCTGGTCGCAGCTATACTAGTCTCACACCAGGATACACATATCAGTTCCCTGGTAAGACTCAATGTCTGGCTCATACTGTAATATTGTATCAGTGTCTCCGTACAGCTTTTCACACATTGGTTCATGGGTATTAACTCTTTCCTGGGATACATCTTAAGACCCTAAAGTATTTAGCTAATCAAATATTGGGTTTTTAAATCAGGAAATGATTTATTATCAGTTTATAATTGCATATACACAATTCAGTGAGCATTATGTAATGGTAGGTTGTTGCCAACATTAATGGTGCTCTAAGCGATGTCACGCGTTTTTTAGGCCAAAACTTTTTTTGTCACATACAGCAAACATCTCCTCACTGTCCGCTGGCTGCCTGTCCCCTGAACACACTGTAAAAAGACACCCCAGGCTCCACAAACGGCAACAAAAACAAACTGGGCTTACCCGCACCACGGAACATAACAAACTGTTCCAGCCAGTGACCGACAAGAAGGGTTTGGGGGGTTAGTGTGCGGATGAGGAGGAGGGAGGGTCTAGCTAGCCTCCGTTTTGTTTGACAATAGTTCGAACGTCAACAAAAAGTGACGTCACCCAGGATCGCTTAGAGAACCTTTAAGTAACATAACTAACTAGTTGCTAAATATGCTTGTGAACATGCGGTATTGGTAAAGAATTTGATGTATTTGCATATGCACAAAAGAATATACTAACTGTAAAAAAAAATTTATATTTCCCATTTTGTGATCAGATATTATGTGTAAAAACACCACATATATTAGATTACATGTACAATACCGTTCAAAATTTCCGTCGTTCAGTTTTTTATATATTTTTGAAAGAAGTCTCTTTCCAAGGCTGCATTTCTTTGATCAAAAATAAATGTAAAAAGTCCAATTTAGAAATATTTTTTGCAATTTAAAGGAACAGTTCTCAACTTGAATGTATTTTAAAATGTTATTTATTCCTGTGATGACAAAGCAGAATCTTCATCATCTTCAGTGTCACATGATCCTTCAGAAATCATTCTAATATGCTCATTTGATCCTCAAGAAACATTTCTTATTTTTATCGATGTTGAAAATGATTGTGCTGCTTAATATTTTTGTGGAAACTGATTTTTTTCAGGCTTCTTTGATGGATAGAAAGTTCAAAAGAACACAGTTTATTGAAATAGAAATATTCCAACCATATTTCATATTTTAAATATTATAACATTATAAATGGGTTTTCAGTCACTTTTGATGCATCCTTGCTGAATTAAAGTACAGTGGTAGTGTATATTGTCATATATCACAGTTTTTCAACAGCATTTAAATCAGTAATTTAAAGAAACTCACAGAGACTCATGGCTGCTTGTAAATCTCAGAGAGGCGGTCTGAGACTGTCTTTCTATGTGCACTAACTTGAGGCCTTGCCACTCATTTTTGCTGCCATAGGCCCTATAGCGCTTCTCCATGTGTGTAGTCTGAACGGCACTTGTGTGTATGTTTAAACGGCTTTCTGTGTTTATCTCTATTCTAGAATTCCACTTAGAGAGGACCCCCCTTCTGACATCACCCCACCCCCCTGAGCTCACAGGTTAGTCCCTCTAAGAGCTTTACAAGCAGCTATTGCACATGGTACCCGCTCACCGTATTCCAACACGCAACAAAGTGTGATTTGAGTGCTGTAAGTTTACGCTGACACCCCACCACCCAGGAAATCCTGCTTAACAGCTTACTCGGGCGTTACCACAAATTATCAGACCATCATATCTTACTCTGTATGATGCAAGCACTTTTCCCATTGGTTTCAGACAAGCCGTAATGTTTCTTGATACTGATTGAGTTCTCTTTCCTGTTTGTTTGCTCGTTCTGCTTGCATGCGGATGTTGTTGTAGCCATTCCTCTAACGGCGTACAACCCCATGGCGGCGGCCGCCGCAGCAGCAGCTGTGGTCAGAGGTGCGAGAATTTAATTTTACATCCTACACATGACCCATTCTCGGGAAATAAGCGCACCCACCCCAATGCGCCTTTTCACTATCCGGCTGACCTATTTCTATAAGATTTCATGTTCATGAAAAGTGATTGAGATATTGTGGAATATTGATTTCTATTGTAGGCTCAACTCCTTCTCGCTCAGGTGGGTTTTTAGGTACCAGCAGCCCTGGGCCGATGGCAGACCTGTATGGAGCGGCCAATCAGGACTCAACTGTCAGTAGCTATATCAGCGCTGCAAGTCCCGCTCCAAGCACTGGATTCAGCCACAGCCTTGGGGTGAGTCAGTCGAATGCAGTGTTGTTACGGTTAACTAAAACTATTAAGAAAAACGAATAGAAAAGTCATTGAAATAAAATAAAGGCAAATATTACATGAAAAAAAATGTTACTTTGGTACTGAACTGAAATAAAATAGTACTAAAATGACTAAAACTGAAAAATAATTACAAATAATACAATGACAAAGGCACATAACAACATTACTAAAAATGTAAACTACAATTAAAATGTTAACTGAAAATATCAAAATAAATCTGAATTCAAAATATTAACAAATAAGAAATAAACAAAAACAAATAATACTAAAATAACGCTGTCGACAAAGTAAAAAGAAAAATTCATATCGGTTTCATATGGTTTAAAAAAAACAACTTTTTTTGTATTTTATTAATTTTTACACTTTGAATACGTGCAGTGTATCATGATATTAATTCTTAAATATTAAGTGTTTGGCAAGCCACACCACATGACATTTTTCAACCTGAACTAACCTTGCCATGTGAAAAAGGTCAAATTATTGACCCTGACACAGTCATGAGTGTCTGCAGGGCATATTTTCAAATATTAATTTTCTAAGAAATAATTTGTATTGTTATCTATTAAAAAATGTTATAATAATAATTCACAAAATTACGTCATAGACGTTTTAATGTATTTTTGAATTTAAAAAACAAGTGTCACATCATTGATGGAGAACATCTAATGCACACGATGAATTTAATAAATCATTCGTTTTTCCTGTGTCTTTTTTGCTGCAATTACAATGCCTTATTTTGACCTTCACAGGGCCCTCTGATTGCTACGGCATTTACTAACGGCTACCATTGAAATGAGTGACAGGTACAACAGTATTCATTATTCGGACGTCTTCCCTACATCATAAGGAAGGATTTTTAAAGTATGTGGTGATCTCAATCGAAAATAATGGATGCACTCTACGTGCCGCAGGGTTTTATTGTTATTTTATCAAGCTCTCTGTCATTAAATGGTTTTGGATGAGATGAATCAGCCCTAAGCTGATGGAATGGTGGCTGCAACACTAATAATGTGATGTGACATATTTCTGGTTTTATGAATTACTGTCATATCAGTCTAACTAACCTCCTGCTCCTCTTATATAGAGCTAAACCTGTAAATAATTAGTTTATTTCTCAGTTTAAAATGCTAACAACTTAAGTGTATTTTTGTCTTAGTTTCTTTTCTCTCTCTCAGTTCTTGTTTGAAGTTTTGTCTTTTTCTGATGATTATATAAATGTAGGCTTGTAATTGTAGAAAAGTCTTTTCAGTTCTTATAAGAGCAATAATCTGTGTCAAATCTATGTGGATCTTTGTAGTGTATTTAAAAGACTAAATCACTTTCAGATGCATTTGGTACATTTTCTACTGAAGAATATAGTGTGATGGGACATCAAAATGTATATTTTGTTAGTTTTGCAACTGGATTTATTACACTGATCATGAAAATAGCAGTAATAACAAGGAGAACATATTTCTCAGACTTAGATTTGACCTTGTTTGTGTAAAATATTGTATATACTGTCTTTTTGATCTGGTGAGATCTATCAGCGTGATTAAGAGGTTTTTTTACACTCAAGAACGCGAATGCATGGTATTCTTTATGTCCAAAAATGTTTTTTTTTTTCTCCATGATTTGATGAACTTGAACTCTTTTATTTTGTTTTTTTGTTGACAGAAGGCAATGTGAATGATGCTACTATTGTGTGTGTGTGTGTGTGTGTGTGTGTGTGTGTGTGTGTGTGTGTGTGTGTGTGTGTGTGTGTTAGAGCGAATGCATGTCTGTCTGATGCTGTCATGATCTAATGTATTATCTTCAGTAAGATGATTTAAAATGTGAATTGTAACCCCTATTTCCACGCTGTTACATTGCTTTTACCAAGTTTATATTCGTAACACAATTCCCTTAATCTCTTTTAGAGGTTTAAAGTCTTGTAATAATTTGAATATGAATATGAATATACTTCAATTAAATGAAGATTCTGGTACTGGTTTTAAAAAAAAAGCAACACTAATAACACTTTTTATGAAGTAAACAGGATGACTGTTAATAATTGAAAGTTTTAATGTTTCTTGTTTGAAGCTTGACCCTCTCTAAAAAAATGAAATAAAAAAATAAAATAAAGTATATTTGGAAATGGCAATTCAATTATTTCAAATTTCAGAACTCCTACAGGGTTTAAAACTGAACGCATGACTCACTTCAGGCCAGACGTTGCCTGTTAATGTTAGTCTTTTTTTTTTCACCTGTGGCTTCGGGGCTTGTCAAATCGCCTACGGTCTGCTATTGAATCTCTCTTCTGAAAGCGCTCACTGAACACCCCCGCATAGAAATCTGTATTTTTGCGACATACAACGAAACTAAAGATTTTTGTCAGGATGAAACAGCATTATCTTATTGTAGAAGCACGTCATATGAATAGGGCTTTTACCGTTAAGCTTCTAAATGGGGTTGTGTAGGCGGTAACACATAAGTCTTTTACGATAAACATCTCTGTTATGTCAATTAACCGTTCTTGTCATCTTCATGTATGACGCTTATTGCTACAAAAACTATAGCTAACTAAACAGTTTGTGCTTGTTTAAAAACTGCAGGCTAATTCCTATATAAAATCCATTTGAAACTGTTTATTTTCAGTGCACTTAAAGCTAGTTTTAAAGTCCTAGTTTTTGCTCCTTTTAAAGAACTCTAACCTGATCACTGAAAAAACAAGAAAAAGTCTTTGAAGGTTTTATCAGATGTTTGTATAATTGCATCTTAAATATAGACATTTACCTTGAGCACAATACGGCTTAAAACAGACTCAAATGTGAGCCTTAACAACAGCACTTAATAATTAAGCCTTCATGAGTATTGCATGAAGAAAAACATTGAAAACTATATCAACATTTTATAGTATTTACAGCAATACCTTGACAAAATCAAACAGGACCAGAAGCTTAAAGTCCCATTAAAACACCCTGTCCCATATCCAAGGCGAAAGAGATTACAGTGCTCAACCTGCATCCTTTGGTCCTTTCTTTATCTGGACCTCAGAGTATGTCACTGAGTCCTCTGTGCAGGTCACTGAAGAGACTGCCAGAGCTGCACTGTTCTGTAAGACAAGTTATAACATGACATAATAATTCCATCTGGATATATAATGCACATCTATGATATAACACAAAGTGACAACTGCAAACTGTCCGTTTGCTTACTAGGCTAAAACATGTAAGCATCACTTAAATGCTCTTGATGGGCACTATTTACCTCATTTCTTGATTTCACACTGTCCCGAGGAATGTTTAATGCTGCATAAACAACAGTTTCCTGAGTTTCAGGGCAGGGTGATCCATGGGTAGCGTCAACCTGAGAGTGAAATAATAATTTATTTTAAGTACTGTATTACTTTTCTGAAAGACCATAAGCTCTGCCAATATTCAAAATAAATTAAATGTTACTCACCATGACTTCTTTTGCTTTAGGTTTTATCCAGTGTCCTAGTTTAAAAAAATCAGCCTGTTAAACTTTACAGTTACTTGGATTTAGTTTATTTTAAAAACTGATAGTATGCTATCAGTACACTGTAATAAATTATATGATCAATAAATTATAAGATCAATAAGTTATGACAACATGTGTTTTTTACATTACTTTAACTCATCAAAATAAGTTAAGCAATTTTCAATTTCATTTTTCAATTTTTTTTATGTAATACAAGATTCAACTTTCAAGTCAGTTTAATGCAATTTAAGTTGAAATGTTTTAAACATCTAAGTTGATTGTACTTAAAAACTTTAAGGCAGCAACCTTTTTTTAACAGTGTAGTAATTGATAGTATGCCATTGTTAGTGATCTGAAACACATTGCGATCAACCCATAAACATCAATTTTGAAAGAAATTTCACCATTTTTTTACCTTTAATATGCATGTGAATAACACAGGCAATGCTGATGATTAGCAAGACACAACCCAATCCCAATGACCACATAACTGTGCCCTTATTATAGGGGTTTGCTGTCACAGTCACAGGTGTGGGAGTTGGAGAATTAGGCACTGCAAAGGATAAATGTTTATCATTTGGATTGTTCATGAGACTTTTTAAGCACTGAAAAAATGTGTTGAGTGCATACTGTTCCATGAAATGTGTGCATGATATTACCAGTCTTTAAACAGAATAGAATGAACATTTTAAAAAGAGTAAAAAATAAATCTCACCCACATATACATGCGTCCCATTTCCATATACAGCGAGTCCAAGTTTAGGTAAATCCACCCATGCTTTGCAGTAATAGGTAACACTATGATTTAGACGTATTGACAGCAGGTCCAGCGATGCGTTAATAAAGACAGCTCCAGATACAGACGATCGATTTTCAGATATTGCAATTGTTTCACTCTTCATTTCAGTTTGATTATCTTGCAACCACTTAACCAATATTCTTCCCACTTTTAAATGAGCTTTAATGTGACAGGTGATGTTTTCACTTGTGCCTTTCCATTGTATTGTCTCAGGTTTTTGC
This sequence comes from Rhinichthys klamathensis goyatoka, assembly GCF_029890125.1. Taxonomy (NCBI): domain Eukaryota; kingdom Metazoa; phylum Chordata; class Actinopteri; order Cypriniformes; family Leuciscidae; genus Rhinichthys; species Rhinichthys klamathensis. The sequence continues at coordinate 1,177,638 of NW_026606587.1, forward strand.
CACACAGATATGTTTACATATGACAACGTTAAATCTCCAGGGACGAGAGTCACGAGACCTGTGAGAAAGTAGCAAAAAAGCAAAGTATTCAATTAATTTCATTTCATCAAGCTATTGACATCATGTCGATAATAAGTAGTGTTACCGAGGAGGAAAAACGCTGATATTACCTGTGAACCAGATGGTTGCGAAGAGAGCAGAGAGACTGGTGCGTGTCATTTCATCTATAGTGCAGAGACAGCGGGTTTCTCACGTTAAGCAGTGGCAGGTGTTTTTCATTTTTCCTGTGTGGTGTATCCTGCAGTCTGATAGCATTACCTTATCTGCATAAACTCACATGCTCCAGTGACACCCACAGACAGGCCACTCTGTGACGCTCATTTTTGTCAGATTACTCATTTAGCAAATCTATTAATTAATTCATAAATACATTCAAATGCAATTCATACATGCAACAACTTCAATGCACCTCTTCTATGATGAGCATGATTTTAATTTCTGCATTATAATTAATTTTACGATTCATTATATATTAGGGCTGGGAAACGATTAATCGCGATTAATCGCATCCAAAATAAAAGTTTGTGTTTACATAATATATGTGTGTGTAGTGTGCATAATTATTTTGTATATATAAATACACACACATGCATGTATATATTTAAGAAATATTTGCATGTATATACTTTATATATATTTATACATAATTAATATTATATATAAATATTTGATATATTAATAAAACATTTTTCTTAAATATATACATGCATGTGTGTGTATTTATATATACAAAATAATTATACACACTGCACACACATATATTATGTAAACACAAACTTTTATTTTGGATGCGATTAATCGCGATTAATCGTTGCCCAGCCCTATTATATATATATATATTAGGGGTGTAACTATACCCTCATGTCACGATTCGATACATATCACGATACTGAAATCACGATACTGAACTCACGATACAATATTATTGTGATACTCCAAGACTTATGGTAAAAGGTTAACAAAATGTTTTATTGTTGATTAAAATGCTACATCTGGTATTACATTGGGTTTGGACTTGGTGATGATAATCACAGGACAATAATGACACCAGAATAAAAAATGTCATGATTCTGAAGCTGAAAATACAGAATTATTTTAGACGAATATGCTTGCACTCTGACACTGACTAGATATATTTAAAATAATGTAGGCCACTTTTTACTGGTTTACATGTGGCATTATCAGGACACACAAATATTCCCCCATTGCATTATTATACATTATCAACATTATATATAGCAGTTTAATGTAGTACTGACACTAAAACTCTGAAAACTTGAATTTTTTCCTCACACAGAACTTTTATCTGAAATTTGCATCTGTAATGTGCAATGCAGTTTTTGGCCTCTATGCCGCGCTGTTTTCGCTCTCCACGCTTACAGTACTCAGCAAAAACCGTGGGAAAATTGCCAGTGTGCATTTCTTGGCAGCCTAGTAATGTGATTTTGAGGCCATTATCCATATGGCTGTATCAGTTGTAACTTTAACACTCCCTTCTCCCTTTGACAGATAATGGTAATATGGGTAAGTAGACAGACTTATTTTTCTCCTCTTGCCTCTCCGCTTACATCTTACATTGCTTCAACGTCCCGCACACATTCTCTCTCTCTCCCTCTCTGAAGTGGGATAGTGTTCAGCCCGGTTGGTAATTAGGTCATAAGCCATCTCTGACTCACTCAACTTCTCATCCATCGCCTTTCACACTTACCCAATCATCTGACATCCCCCATGAGTGTCTTCATGAGCTCTTGCCTTCTTGTTTCTCCTCCAGTCTTCCATTCAGTTTCCTGCTCTTGTAAATGTTCTCACCATCTCCTGCTCCTTCATAACTCCTGCGTCATGAGTCCTGGTCTTCATCGGTCGGATGGAAAGACAAACTGCTCTATCGATGGAAGTTCCGACCACAGTTTGGGAAGGAGTGCTGAGGCTCAAGAGGCACCACCGCTGAAAAATTACATTTTTTTGACTATTTTCACTTGTTTTTGTCCAGCATGGCCTATTAACATTGTGGCGTTGGTTTTTTCTCTGATGGTGAGTAGAAAAAACTATTATTTTTGTTATTCTGTATCTAACTTGAGAGTTTCACATTCATATGGTGCTTTATTAAATCAAAATCTTAATTGAGGTTATATATCAAAACGTACAGTGTTTCTACAGAGTTTTGGTCATACGCTGTAGAGAGTGTTTTTCTTAAAAGGTATGTTTCTTCTGGGTTTACTTAGCCGTGTGTTATACGTGTGGCTTTGAAATCGGACTAAACCTAATGTTCTTATGGTCCAGATAGACATATAAGTGTTATAAATAGATAGGCCTCAAGTATCTTTGCAGTTAACTTTTTAGCACTCCCACACATGCAAGCAAGACTGCATACACTCTCTCACACCCTTTCCCCTACGCGAACATTCACACGCCAGCCTGCAGATGTGCTCACTTGCACAAGGCACGTGAAAGGTGGATATGATGATGAACTTTCACAGGCTTTTGTTCTCCACCAATGCTTATACTGTACTGTAGGTAAACAGGAAAGTTTTTTTTCAGTGGTTTTCTACCTGACCTGTCACACCTTGACCTCAGAATGAGAGATGCAGTAACAGTTATACGGTCTGGCCACTAAAATGTACACCCAGTAACTCACTTTCTTTTTAATGTCAATACATGCTATTTTTGCAATGAATTTACTGAATATTATATAGAACCGGGTTTCTCATTCTCATGAAAATACATTAAAATGATATATTATGTAACAGTACATTATGTATAATACAATATACAACACACATACATATAAATATATATATATATGCGTGTGTGTGTGTTGTACTATTACAGAATATATAACATTGATGTACTTTAATGAGAATGAGAAACCCTGTCTGTTCTTATAATATTCAGTGTGTGTGTATGTATCAGGTATATACACATACACACAATAATATTTTATTTTTACTTATTTATTTAAAAATACATGTATTATTTTATTAATATATATGGTAATAATAAATAAAAATAAAATTATTTCAAATGATGTATTTTTTAATAAATAAAATATTATTTACACAATATTACTACCATATATATTAATACAAATTAATTATTTCAATGTTATATAATATATATATTATTTTATGTTATATAATAATATATTATTTTATGAAATTATATGTATATATATATATGAGTTTTTAAATCAATATCAATTGTTACTGAGGGTGAAAAACAGAAATTTAACTGGAAAAAAAATCAGATTAATCATGCTTAGTTTTTGATTAGTCTAATGACAACCTTACTATTTTTAATTAATAATTTATGATTAAAACGGATAGTCCTTGATTCTAACTGGTGCGTAACTCTGCCGCGTTTAAAGCCATTGTAAATTGCTCTACAAAAATACATTTTATTTTTATGGACTAACCATTTTATAAAAGCAATAAGCCCCGTGAAGCTGTGGTTTACAGTGAATTTAGAACAGCTAAACGCTCTGCGTCGTGTCCTAATTCACTGTAAATCCTGGCTTCTTAGGGCTTATTGCTTTATTAACAGGTTTAATACTATAATAAAGAATAATACATAATAGGGTAAAATAAATCATTGGGTGCAGATCAAGACAGAATGGTATAAATGTAGGATATGTTCATTTGTATATTTACAGTGATTCGTGGCATACGTCTGATCCATTCACATAATGGGCATAAAAATGAATCATTTTTACCAGCAGCCCATTCCTGTCATACTTTTGCCCTGAATCCAGCAATCAATCTGTGCTTTTCAAATGCCACTACCAGAACACTGCAGTACCAGGCAGCGGGGTCTGAATGGGGTAAAGTGCAGGGGTTTGCTGTGGAGAACACCACTAGTTTCAGGTTGACTCTACCTCTGCTACACAGTAAAACGTGAGGGCTCACTGACTACAGCAGCTGCAGCCGCCACCACACCGCCTGTGAGAAACTAAATGAGCATCGCAAATCACGCAACCCATCTAACTGCCCTCTGACACACTGGTGGCTTTATGCACATGCACTGTATGAGTGGTTAACACAAAATGTTTTATCTTTTTTAGCAGAGATTTATACTTTTAAATATTATTTAAAAACCATCAGTACTATTAAAAAAAAACACTACTTAAACCTGCATTAAATATAATGTTATACATTTCATGTTTTTGGCATAAATCTGAAAGTTTAGTGATGTTTATGTCTAATAAAAGAGTTTAGACCACCTGCTTTGTCTGATTTTTTATATATGAATCATCTCAGTGACATCAAATCAACTTTGCCATCCCATTAAATGTGATCTTGTGCCAGTGATCTGTATGTCCAAGTCTCATTTTGCTGTCTGATCTTATTAAGAGCCGAAATGACGCTGGCATCATCACTATGCCCCTCGTTGCTGTCTGCTTTATGGGCCACATACTGAAGTCTAGTTTTCACTTGGAGACCAGCCACTGATGCTGCGAATGAAATATGCTGCAAATTTCACATTGCATACTTCCTGTATCACCTCGATCAAATGAATCTCTGAGTTTTTCCATCCTGAAATGATTTATTTTTTCAAATTGGTTCATTTCACAATTAGGATTTCTCTCTCTCTCATTCAGTCTCAAAGCAGTTACGATGCAGCAGACTATGAAGGATCTCAGCGACTGGGGAGGAAGGCTCTTCACATGGGAATCGCTTCTCTAGTTATTGGCCTTCTGATCATAGCTGTCTTCTGCATTGTACACTTCACCACGGTACTCATTTGCACAAAATGTTTCGAGTATATTATAAATGTGACTTGTTAAAGGAATGGTTCACTCAAAAATTCACTCATTATTTACTCATGTCTTTCCAAACCCATATGACCTTTTGAAAAATGTTCTGGTTAGTCTTTTAAATATAATGAATGTGAATGAGGACTGGCAAAAAAAAAAATGACAGAATGACACCATATAGTATTATAAAAGTGGTTAATGTGACTTGTGCTATATTTCAAGTCTTCTTAAGTCATATGATAGTTTTATATGAGAAAGAGACTAAAATTTAACTCGTTAATTAATGAAAATCTTGACACCTGCTCATTGTTAACAAATCATTCTTTTAAGTTGAATCTTTTATATGAATCAGTTGATTCTGTTCATCCTTATGGAGGCAGAGGAGGAAAGTCAGTATGTTAAGTCCGCAGCGATGAATAAGCAAGGTAGCTGGATGAGGTGGGAGAGTGTGTGGGAGAGGGTTCTGACTTAGCAGGACATCTGGAGCATGGAAGAGCACCGGATTAAGTTTTTATTGTGGTCCATGTTTGCAAGGTCCTACCTACTCCATCAAACCTACATACATGGGAGTTGGCAGAAAACCCCAAATGCACACTCTGTGGAAGGCCAGCGAACCTTGAGCGTATTCTTTCCTCGTGCAGAACAAGTTTGGCAGATGGGAAATTTGGTGACGGCACCAAATTTTGACTAAAGCTGGCTGCCGGGGTGGAGCAGGCAAGAAAGAAACCAAGACAACTTGTAAGGGGCCTTGTTTCATTCAGTTTCTTAGGTCTGGGGAGAGCGTGGCAACTGAGAGGAGGAGTAAAGGAGTCCTGGCCTCGGCAAATGACTGGGAGATGCGGGCAGACCTTAAGAAGCAGCTCAAATTCCCAGAGGAATTAATCCACACTAGCCTTAGACCTGACATTGTGCTCTGGTTGAAGAGTACCAAGGAGGTGGTACTTGTCGAGCTGACAGTACCCTGGGAAGAAAGAATGGAGGAAGCACACCAGGGTAAGCTTAAGAAATATCAGGCGTTGATTCTCAAATGCCAACAGGCTTGAAACCTGCCGGTGGAGGTTGGCTGCAGGGGTTTCACAGGGCAGTTGCTTTGGGGGACCCTTGGATTGCTTGGGATTGACGGCCAGGCCAGGAAGAGGCTGGTAGCAAACATCACCAAACAGACAGAGCTAGCATGGATGTAGATACAATAAAAGGAGCGGTGGCAGAACCAACCAAGAAGGGCCAAGAACATCTTGATTTTGGAGCTGGAGAGCGCGGGTGGAACTAGGATGCTATTTTAAAGGTTCCTCAATTTGTTTTGGAGGTCTCCTAAAAAAAGGTTTACATGCATCCAAGATAAATCTGCATTGCAGAATCACCTCTTTTCCATCTAAAACGGCTGGATAAAGAATTCAGTCTCTCTAAACCCCTCCATTCCGAGAGCCTACTCTGCTCTGATTGGTCAGATGGCCTAGTCTGTTGTGATTGGTTTATTCTGGTCTGATTGGTCAGATGGCCTAGTCTGTTGTTATTGGTCTACCACTTACAGTGTGCGTCGGAAACTAAATGTCCATTACCATATCTGAATCTCAGCTCCGGAGGCTTCCTCAGCACAGGGATAGTAACAGTAACGATGTTGTCGATTTTACGGTATCAATTCCAGCCGGAGTTGTCATCCTTTGGAACTGCATGCAGAATAGATTTGCTTCCGTAGCGAAGAAAACAGCATCTTCTCAACATGTCAACAACACTAACCAAACTCTTCCAGGCCTCAGCTACAACTACAGTGTTTGAGGGCGGGTCAAAGTAGACGCTGTTCACGGGCAGCCAATGAAGACCATAGGCTGGCATTTTGCAGATCTGTTACAAACCTACATATGTGTGTGCAGGACGTAAGACTGGAATTACTGATGACTCATTTCAGGCAGTTCAGAATCGGTTCTTTCTTTTGGGAGACAAGAACTCCATTTATCATGCACTTTGATCTTTGAAACTTTTACATTCACAAACAGCGAGATTACACACTACATGAAACGTAATATCCGAAAAAGCATGTTCATCACACAAAGCTGTTATGTGGCTTCAGAAGACTTATAGAGTCGTATTGACTACTTTTATGGAGCTTTTGAATTGTTTATTAGGCTTGAAAGCTCCCGTTCCTATTTAACACCAGATTTTCTGTTCCATGATATAAAATAATAAGTGCCTGAAACAACATGAGGATTAGTAAATTAAACTCTTTTTGTTTTTGGGTGAACTATTCCTTTAAATTATCATTGTAAATTATATTCTCATTTGCATGTCCTGTTATTTAAGTAGCATGATTTATGCACTGAGAAAATATTTCCTTCTTTTATTGGTCTTTTTTATATCAACTAAACAGAATGCAATCTGATGGTGGAGAGACCGGTATGGCAGGAAGGCTATACTGTAAATTGGTGGCGATCGGTTCCAGTGAACGCCAGAGGACACTGTGAGCCAAACCCAGAACGTGGTTTCACTGTGGTGGCACAATGTGCTTGAACCATCCCGGGTTTATAAGTAAATAATATTTTCAAATGGAATGTATAAGTGGGTCTGATCTGCTCAAAGCATGGCCAAGAATCCAAACTACAGAAAATCTTACGCTAAAAGTCACTTCATATGCATACCACCTCAAAGATATATCAGGGTGATGTTTATTCCTGCAGGCAGTACAACTGCAAGTCTGACCGAGTATGATGACACTTCAAATGTTGTATGTAAATGTGTAGTTTAGAGGTGTACATTGTGTTTGTCCTAAAAATGCCATACTAAAAGGATGCTTGCACCCAAATAGATAACCAATGCTTTTACAGAAAAAACAACCAGTTATGTTGTACAGGTGAATGTAAAATTACAGAAAGTATGATAATTTTTTAAGGAAAATATGAATAAATGTGTAATGTATGAAATGTATCAATATACTAAATGCACAAATGTCTGTCTAATGTATTATAGCGGGCACTAGCCACTCCCTCTCCTCATTCACACCCAATGTAATCTGCAGCGTTTGGAGTATCCTGTATTTTGATATGTAATATTATAGCCAGCTATGGTTAAATATAGCAGAATTTGTCTCCAGTCTTGGCAATCAAAGCAAAGAACTACTAGCTACACATGTGATAGAATACTAGCGGTAGTATTTACTCTAAGTGTTTCATTGACAAGTTTTCAGTGTACTTCAATATATGGGTGATTATAGTAATACTAATCAGTGTGTCACCACTACCATCAATCTTAGTTGATGTTTTTCCAATATGTACTGGTGGTCCATCTCACTGTTGCCACCCATGTCTGTTTTTATTGAAGTGTACTTTGCGGATACAGTTCCACTTCTCTCAGTACCTCATTGCCAGTCATGTCATGACACTGCGAAACTGGACAGCCGTGAGAATGTGGCAAGATTCTGATGAACATGTGTGGACTCTTAAACACAGCTGGCTCACTCCATCATAGGACACACCCAATCTGGCACAGTCCCTAAAAAGTAAAGTAAAATAAAATAAATATATATAAAAAAAACTACACATTTAAAAAAAAAAAAAGAATTATATAACAAATATTGTTTAATTAATGCAAAATAATTTAAATATAAAAATATACAATATTTTATGTGCTGCTTTGAACTACAATATTTCCAGTGCTTTTAATTAAACTACTTTTACTTAAATTTTATCAATTCAAACGAAGCTGATGGGTTATAAAATAATCATTTTGAAGTATATTTTGATTTCCATAATAATAATTCACAGGTCATACATACATTTAAAACGCTTTCTATTAGTGTAACAATCCTGAGTAAGTAGTCAAAACATATCTTTTTACGTAGTTTTTGGACAAGTTGTAGATTTCTACAGTACACTAATCGGACAAATATGTATACATTAAATCAAAGTTTAAAATACACAAAACAGAAAAAGGCTTTACAGGAGTTGGAAATAAAACTGTTACAACACTCCCAGTCGTCTCCCACTGGTTTAACTATACAGAGCTCGAATAGCAGGCGGAAGAGGTGTGTTTACAGTTAACCTTTTTGTGAGGCAATGTGAAAATGGCGTTATGAAAAGAAACAGTCGCGGGCTACGGGCAAATAGAAAAAAAGTTTTCAGAGGTAAGTTAGTTAAATGATAAGGGAAGTTACCACAGTACGAGATGAAAGGGCGATAGACTGTGGTCGTTGATGTAGGCGAGACCTGCACGCAAGAAGAGGAACAACAAAGTTAAAAAAGACGACCCAAAAAAAAAACATCTCAGTCTTTTACGTCCTTTGTACTCATGGGTTCCTCAACTGTAGAATCGGCTATGTAACTCTAGACTGATAAAACTAAACAAAAATAACATTAGTTATTGCCAAAACAATCGTAAACAGCGGCCAAAGGTTATGTTCTTTAATCGCGTGTTTATTGTTATTTGATTGTTTGTGAATAATGTGGGATTTTCTAAAACGACTTTCAGTGCAGACTTGTTTTAATGTATTTTAAACCCATGATTAATTATTTAATGGAAATACAAAGGTATTTTTGGCTGCAGCGTCTGTTGTTGCTGTTCGACTCGTGTGGCGCAAACTGTCCTTTGGCGCCTTGTAAGTTAACTTTCTTTTAGACGTCAATTTTAAGCAAAATACTTCTGTTTTGGACATATATTTGTCGTATGTGGCATGTCAATCTTTCATAAATAATGACAGTAACGTTACCTTTCAGTCGTCGACATCAGATGCTAAACGCAAGCATGCTATGAACGTTACTTGTTCGCTCGGGTCTATTTAGACAATTTAGTCCCTCATAACACATACATCACAGAAACGTCCATTTGATGTGTTTTCATCTTGAATATATATATTATTTTTTTTGGAAACTGAAATATACCAAATATTCTCAGAATATAAATTGATTATGTCCATTGGGAATTGATTGGATCGTTGTTGCTATTGCTGTGACGTCATGTGAGTGGCAGGTTGTCCTGCCCTCGCGCCAGTAAACATGTCATCAGAGATTAGATGTGGCTAAAAGGGAGTTATTTTGAGGGCACATGAATTTAAAAGTTGTCTACTTAACATCAGGTACTAATCGCAGGTATTGAATTGGAAATCAAACATGATGTGCACAGATAAATAAAATAATTTATAATAAATACTGCAGTATTCCATAAAAATATTGTCAATTTTGATATCATGGTGACTGACTTTAACATGCGTGAAAATAAGCAGCAGCATGGGCAACACCAGCAGTGAGAGAAGCGGAGCGGAGAAGACGAACAGGCGAGAGAGCCGTGGTGGTAAAGATGGAGCTCGACCCAAAATCCTGATGGACAGCGCGGAGGACGGAGACCTCTTCCAAGCAGATGATGCCAAGGTGGTGTGTTTACAGTGAAGCATTAATTGTAAAAACATGTTCCTTAACTCATTTATTACAGCTCTACCACTATTTGCTGTAGACACCTCATCAACCTTTCTCTCTGTCTTTCTAGGAGTTTCTAGCTTGGCGACAAGATCAGGAATCAGATATTAAAGCCCCACCAGAGGAAAGGCCCACTGTGTTCCGCTGGAGCGGTCCAGGGAAAGAGATCTACTTGTCTGGCTCCTTTAACAACTGGGCCAGCAAAATTCCCTTGACTAAGAGGTGAGTGCTGACAGACCATTAGATCATTAGCATGACATGGTAGACAGTGGGAGGTATCTACATCATCCTAAAAATCCTAGAGCTGAATGTTCTTCAAGGTGCTTTAAGCCAGCTGGACCTCAGTAGTAGGTCTGTTCGGATAGACTCACAGAGAGCAGGGGGGAATTAAAAGATAAATGCAATTATTCAAATTAATTTAAAGGAATGTTGCATGTTCAATACAAGTTAAGCTCAACTGACAGCACTTGTGGAACAATATTGATTTGCACAAAATGTATGTCCTTCCTTTTCTTTAAAAGAAAAAGCAAAAATCAGATTTACAGTGAGTCATGTACAGTGTGGAAGTAAATGCGGGCCAGTCCGTAAACTTTAAAATACTCACTGTTTCAAAAGTATGTAAAATGTTTGTTTTTTCTCACGTTATATGCCATGACAATGCAATGCCTAAAACCTAGGGGGTGTTGAAATTAATCGTTTTTACGATGCATCGCGATGCGGATGTCATGTGGATGATTCTGCATTGATGCAGTAATAGACCATAATCGATTATTGCCGTTATAGTCCACTGACATATCTCTGACATCATTCGTCATATTCACGCTTGTCACTAGTGTAAAATGGCAGAGGGAGGTAAAAGACAAAAGCGAGCATTAAAAAAATTCACCCACTATTTTAACATTTACAGCATGCATGTAGATAAAGATTTTTGGCTACATATCGATACTGAAATATCTGAAATGCATACAATTCTCATTTTCTGCAGAATAGACACACGATACAAGCTGCGCTTTCTCGCTCTCTCATCTCTCTGACAGCGAGTTTACACACAAACCTGCCTCCCCTCACTCGCTCGTTTCATTTGCTCTGGATGAATATTGTTGCTGTTACAGGGCTTGAATTTTGCCGTGGGATTGCGTGTATTGCGCATGTCTTGCCTGTATCCCACAGATTTTAGCCTCACACCCAAAGTGTGCACATAAAGCCGCCTCTCAGTACTAAATTGAGTTCTTTTTCGCTGTTTATTGCACTTAAACAGTCAGATACATGCAAAATAATGTCAAAATGCCGGGCTTGGCGAGTATTCATTTAAACACAGTCAGTTATGTTTTAAATGAACGTAACCAGTTGAGAAAGAAAATGCATGTGTTACGGTATAATGGATCTGTGTGTCAGGTCTTAAAGTGACGGCAGCCTAATATACCTGATGCCAAATTAAGAGATAATATTACAAATATCTATATGGCAGTTTTTGAAAATGCTGACTAGCTAGTAACTTTAGAAAACCACTAGCCACAGTGGCTGTTGAGCAAAAAAGTTAATGTCAAGTCCTGGAAACAACATATTAAATTGATTAAAAGTGACATACAATGTTACAAAATATTTATATTTCAAAGAAATTATTTTCTTTTGCAATTTCTATTCTTCAAAGAGTCAAAAAAGTATTAAACAGCTGTTTTCAACATTGATAATAATATAAAAAACTTAATGATCCCAAACTTTTGAACAGTACCGTTGGTGCTTTTATAAATTAAAGGTGAACTAAGTAACTTTTTTACCTTAACCGAACAGCTTTGGAGTCATTGTAATGTTTATATTACTGATTTCGTGTTGAATGGTGGTCGTCTCGCACCCCCCTGGTGCCTGTGAGCCGCAAAACCACCCTTGCAACTTTGGGCCGGCGAGCCGCCGGCCTCAGTGTTAGGAAGTATGGTGTGATATCAGGTCTCGCGAGGTAACGAATTGCTTTACGGCAAAAAACAGATCTGATAAAATTCTGATAAAATGAGCATCAAACAGAAATAACCCGGCGCCGTATACATGTGGTGTTCGAGGCGCACATACAATACAGACTGCCGACAGTTAAACAGGGCGCGCGCAGCTCTTAAAGGGGCCATTCCTTATTTCCACTTGTTACAGCGTCCATCCTACTGAACAGGTACCAGTGTACAGGGGGAGGTGATCCGGCCGTGAGTGCGAGCCATCTCTGCGTGAGTGCTATTCACGACAGAACAAGTACTCCACAGCCACTCTAGGGGTCGCTGTTTGACAAAAACGGAATTCCTACTTAGTGCTGCTTTAAAGTCCCCGTGAACCGGAAGTTGCAAACGACTTTTCTCCAGTGTTGTGACGTATTTCAGAGAGAAATGGAATACTAAATGAGGCAAAATAGTGGGCGTGGTTTTTTTTTCCAACTAGCACCTGATTGGATCTAGAAAAGTAGGTGTTTTCATTCAGCCTGTCTACTGTCAGTTGGAGGGGCGTGGTTACGGATGTTAAGCAGACACCCAAACCGTCAAACCTACGTCATCAGGGAAGGTCCTCCAATGCAGAGGGGAGGGGAAATTTCAGATTTTGATTAAAGATTACGAAGCCAAAAAATTTGTTTGTGTGGATTGACTTACATGGACGAATTGTTCACCACAAAACGATCAAATTAGGCAAACAAAGTAAGTATGGTTCAGATTTCTTTAAGTTTTAAGTTTCAGATTTCTGCTTTTAAATACTCCAAAAATTGGAACACTTCCATTTATAAGTGTCTCGCTGTAACCTTGATTTTGCGTAGGGTTTTTTTTTTGTTGTTGTTGCTTTTTAGAAGATAAGAGATCAATCAATATTACATTTTTGTGGTAATCAGCATATTGCCACAAAAGCTGTTGATTGAGCTCAACTTGCATTGAACCAGGGGGCTGTTCCATAAATGAAGCTTAGAAAAGCGGGGATTAAACTCCAAAACCGGACTTGAATGAGCCTAACAAATAAGTTGGGGCTAAAGTGGTTCCATAAAAGGTAATTGAAGTTCACGCAATCTCACTAATTTGATCCAGGTTTATCTAGTCTAGATAATTGCGTGTGCACGCGTTTCTGAAGCAGCCATAGAGGTCGATCGTGGATCAAATCGATCCACCATCAATCAGCGTATATTTTGTGCTGTTTTATGCGTTTGTGACATGTTTTTTTTTCCCCCTTCAGTGCAAAAATTACATTTTACAGTTATATTCTCCATCTGTAAATGTTAGAAAGTCGTGCAAATGTATCCATTTTGCTGCTAATCTTCATATTGAACGAGCGCTGCTGCGCGCCAAATAGGAGCGCAATAATTCTGACTAAAATATACATTTTGCGTGGAAAATTAATATGAGATATTTTCTAACACTAGAAATATCTTCTAATTATAATAATTTCTCTTTAGGATGTTGGATAAGTTGCAGTGAACTTCTAGCTCATTACACTCATATATTTTATAGCCTACTTCTAATAAAAAAAAGAAATTGAACAGAAGTAGCCTAATTCAGGGAAGATTTTTTTTAAGAAACTAAATATATAAAGATACAAAATATAGTTTTGGGTATAGGACCTATGCTACTTTATAAAGATGATATATACTTATTTAGAATGCTGAGAAGTACAGCTTTTAATACAATCATTTTTTTGAGAAAGCAAGAATCCCCAGTTTTAAATGAGTGGTTAGATTTAGTTTCTAAAGTACATTATGGAGAGGATAACATTAAATTAAGAACAAATGTATACATTTTGAAAAGATATGTGCAACTCTAAAATCAAAGAATATTCCATAAAATAAAGGAATATATATTGGCCTACATTAACTATACATTTTTATGTAACCTTCCCTTTTATTTCTAGTTATTTGTTATTTTATTTATTTACTTATTTAATATTGAATATTTGATATTTAAATAATATTACTTGAATAACTATTAGGAATTATGTGTCATTCATTATAAGAGTTTGATATATGTGAATGTTATATTTTATTAATATTTATTTATTGTTTTATTTATATGTATGTGTTGGTATTATCACAAAAGAAAAAAAAAAGTAGAAGGAAAAATAAGGAATATTTATTGGGGGAAAATATGATGTCTTTAAAGGAACTGTCCATTTGTATAATTGTGTTAAATGTGGTTGAATTGAAAGACATAATAAAGTACATAAAAAAAATATATATATATATATATATATATATATATATATATATATATATATATATATATATATATATATATATATATATATATATATATATATATATATATATATGAGACAGTGTAGAGAAAGAATTCTCTGATAACCGAGGCATTCCTTAATTAAAATGTCTTTATTACAAAAATGACATGTCCTAAACGGACAACTTTAAAACGCCTTATATATTGTCTATTGTAGCCTTATTTAAGTTGATTTTCTGTATACTGTGTATTTATAAAGTCCAATAATGGTATTAGAGACTGTCAGTGGTAATATCATTGTGTTCTTGTCGGTCAGTGTTGAGGATCTGTGTAACAACTGAGGCTTAGCCTGACAGTTAGCCTGCCCTGGACCAGGCTAGTTTCCCAGCATAAGTTGCCAGGGTAACTGAGTTTGAACTATTTTAAGTTTGATTTATGAAACCGAATCTACCAAAAATAAGCCTGACTAACCGAAATAAGCCTGGCTTATACTCTAATCTTGGTTTATGGAACAGCCCCCTGGTGTAGTCTTTATTATTAATGTACATAGTTAGTATAGCTTCACAACTTTTGCAAGAGAAACAAAAAACACTTTTCTTATGTTATTGAAATAGCATTTACATCTTCTTTTTGATTATGTAAATTTGGCCTCTTTTTTTTGTCAGTAAAAACTGTGTGCTTACAAGCAACTTTACAAACAACAACAACAGTAAACACTCATGTGACCTCATGCCGAACCCTGCATGTGGCTTCATTTCACTACCACCATCATCATAAATGGGAAAAGAACAGAACTTTCCGAACAGAAAGTGCTTTGCTTTATTGTTTTGTTCTTTCTCTTTTAACAGTCATAATAATTTTGTGGCAATACTTGACCTGCCTGAAGG
The DNA here is from genome assembly GCF_029890125.1 of Rhinichthys klamathensis goyatoka. Lineage (NCBI taxonomy): Eukaryota > Metazoa > Chordata > Actinopteri > Cypriniformes > Leuciscidae > Rhinichthys > Rhinichthys klamathensis. The sequence continues at coordinate 1,192,921 of NW_026606587.1, forward strand.
AGAACACCAGTATAAGTTCTATGTGGATGGACACTGGATATTAGACCCCAAAGAGGTAAGAATAAGCCTCTTAATATTTTCAGTTATCTGATCATCCTCATTTACAACAGCAACATTGTTGAGACTGCCAGTCCAAGTCCAATTTTTGTGCTTATCTGATTGTAAACCGACGTGTGAACGACAAAAAAAAAATATATATAAATATATATATTTTTTTTTTATATTTTTTTTTTACAAATCCGTTTCAAGCTAAATTCATATGTGGTTTGAAATCCTATTCAAATCACATTTCTGGAAATCCGTTTCAGTCTGACCGCTCTGGGGTGCGTTTCCCAAAGCCAACTATGGTTGCAAGTTTCGGCGTTACCAATAGAGTTTAAGGGCCCTTTCACACCTACCTTGTTTGGTCCGGAAGTTCCGGTGGTTCCCGCATAGCCGAAAAAACAGAAGGTGGCAGGAAAAATGAGCCGTGGTAGCACATGGGCAGAGGAGGAGACAAGGTTTTTAATTGAAGTATGGTCTGATGACATAAGAAGTCAATTTGTTAATGTTCGCACGACGAGGACGTTGATTTGGCGAATTTGAACTAGCCTTGTGTATAGTTGGTGCTGCAGGTAATTATTTCATAAAAATAACAATATAGTTGCAACGATATGCGTCTGTTCATTCATGTTGTCAAAGTTACCCGCCGAATTGACAACACGCTGACGTCAGACGCACGTCCATTTACAAAACCAATCAATGTCAAGATGCAGCCCACATAGATGATGACGACAGGACGCAAGTATGTCACGTAAAGTTCTTTAGTGCGCTCGCATAATTGCAGTGTGAAACCAAACCAAAACTTTCTGAAAGTATAAAATGTATCAAAACGTGATCTTTGGTTCGGACCTTGGTGCGGACTTTCAGGTGTGAAAACGAATAGAACTTGGGACCATAGCTGGCTAACGATGCTTTAGGGATACGCACCTCAGATCGGATTTCGCCTGCTCTGTAACTTTCTCACGCACTTAAAACGTAATCGTCAGACGTTGTTATAGGAAACCTGCTGAAAGTCGCTGCAGAAACAAGGTTGTTGTTACACATTGTCATGTTGTCTTATTTGAGTAAATAAGACAACATCTGTATTGCAAGACCCTCCATGTTGCGGTTGTTATTGCTATTGTTGTTTTTGGCGTATACCTACCAACGCAACGTCATTGCTATAGAAACCAATGCAGATATTCCGGAAAACAAAAGAGCGGCACAGACACACAAACCGGATCTGAACGGTTGCGATGCACACAATCTGGACAGTCAATAATTTTAGATCAGATACGCAAATAACCGGATTTGGACCGACAGTGTGAGTGTCGCCAACATGTGATCTTTTTTTCTTTTTTTTAGGCTGTTGTGACTAATAAGTCAGGTGTGGTGAATAATGTCATTAAAGTGAGGAAAACAGACTTTGAGGTTTTCGACGCACTGAAGACAGACTCCGAGAAATGTGCCGACATGTCAGGTAACTCTTAATCAATATAAAGCCCTTCACTGTTACACAAATAAAATTTGCTGCAGGTTCTGATCTTAAACGTCTTCTGCCAGACTTATCCAGCTCCCCACCCGGCCCGTACCATCAGGATCCCTACGCATCCAAATCAGAAGACCGACTGCGCTCTCCACCCATACTCCCTCCTCACCTGCTGCAGGTGCTCCTCAACAAAGAAACTGGAATCTCTGTAAGTACTGCTCTGCTATGCCCTGAACGCAGATGTGATCGCCCAATCTAATGACAGAAGCTGCTACACCCAATTTTCTGGGTAAATTGTTTTCATCCCGCTTTATGTCCACTCCCGCAGAATTTCTCTTCTGAGAACCGGCCCTTATTTTTTCCCAGCTGTCACAAAGCCTCAATAACAGTTACTGTTAACTGCAACTAAAACTTAAACTATTAAAAGTCATTTTCAGTAATTAATAAAATCAGTAATTGAAATAAATCTGAAATAAAATCAAATATAAATATTAGATTTTAAAAAAAGCAAAGAAAGAAAAACTAACTAAAGTAAAATTGCTAAAACAAAAATTAAAGCTATACTGAAATATTTATGAAAAATAAAATAAAAACTAATACAAATGACAAAAGCCCATTACAAAATTACTAAAACTATTAAAATGAAAACTAAAAATATCAAAATAAATGTGATTCATAAATACTTTAATAGTATATAAAAGAAATAGAAAATCAGCAATGGTATATATTTTTTAGGTAACACTTTCCAATAGGGTTCCATTAGTTATTGTTAGATAATGCATTAACTAATATTAACTAACAATAAACAATATATTTGTTACAGTATTTTTTAAATCTTTGTTAACTTTAGTTAATAAAAATAAAATGTTAGTTCATGTGAGCTTAGCTCCATTAAATAATATTAAAAGATACAACTTTAGATTTCAATAATGCATTAGTAATTGCTGGAATTAACATTGACTAAGATTAATAAATGCTTTAGAAGTATTTTTCATGTTCCATATTTTTTTTTATTTCATGTTAACTAATGTTAAAGTCTCGCTGTGGTGAAAATCAAGCTTTTAATGTTGTTTATATGTCTATGTGGTGTTTTTAATTTGCTTTAAGACAAACCATGTGCAAATTCGTAAGTTAACACCATTGCGGAGTATTTTCTTCTTAAAACTAAAACATTACCATTTTTGCCATTGAAATATATATATATATATATTAGGGGTGTAACGGTTGACAAAATTCACGGTTCGGTTCGATACGATACACTTGTGTCACGGTTCGGTACGTTCTCGATATACAGCAAAAAGAAAGAAATGCCAGAGAAATTTCCTTGAATTAATTTTTGTAATTATTTTTATTAAAACTAACATTATAAAGTATGATATTTTTTTACTTTGAGCAATGATGGAGCTATACTTGACTTTTCTTAGGAGCATACAAAACAAAACAGCTCCTTGGACAAAATGAAATGTAATATAGTAGTAGTTATTTAACCCTCTGGGGACCAGAAACGCGCCCGCGCGTTTTGCCGTTTTTTTTTTCACATAGCAGAAAAATAGACTTAAAATACTCTGTTGATTTTGATCGTACATATAAGTGTTATACATCAATCGATCCTGTTAATTGTCTATTATTTTTCTGTATACTCACAATAAAAACAAAGTTTTGTGCTTTTTGTCAAATAAAGAAAAATAAACATGATGCGAGTTTTGCCTTCTCTCTGTCAGTGCAGTCCATTCTGAAACACGTCCGAAAAATTAACTCTAACTCTGCAAATACTTGTCATACAGGCACGAGAGATTTTTCTTTATGAAGCTTGAATTCTCTTCTTTTCAATGAAGTAATTTATATAAAAAACAAATATTCTCAGTTTATGTAATCTGTATGAAAAGAGAGTGCTGTCAGATTTTTTCCCCCCAGCTCATTACACTTCATTACGCGTTAATCTGACACGCCCACGGAGGACGCGCGCTATTCAAACGCAAATGTCGAGGCAAGCCATGACAATGCCCACATCAGCCGTTCCACCGCGGCGGTAAAATGTGTGGTGTATTTGCTGCCTTTTACCGCCAAGAGGCGCTACAATCATAGACTCTGAAAAGTGTTTGTTTATTCTCTCTAATGCGTAATCTGCCGCCGCACCGCACTGATTCAGAGCGATTGAAAGCTGGTAGCAGATGTATTCAACAAGTGAAACGTAGTTAAAATAATTCATAATCACAATACTGAAATTAGGCTACTGAAATGAAATTGAATAAATAATGAAAAAATAAAACATTGCAATAAAAACATTTACAGACGCACAGACGATAGCTCAGTGGTTAAGGCAACAACACGAGCTTCGAGGAGCTTCAATCGACCCGAGATCGAATCTCAATGTGGCATACATGTTGTTAACCGATGTTGGCCAACAGCGTTTGTATTTAACCTTCTTGATGCTTAAATAGCTAACTGTTTATAACTGTTTACTTATTTAAAGTCAAGAGTTTTGTTTAATTATTATTACAACATAAATTTGCTACATCCCTGGAACCGCAGCACTGCACAAAGGACATAAACTGATGAAGGAAGATTGTCAGCCGATTGCATCAGAAAATGAAAATGAAGAAGCTCGTCTTTAGTCTGCTAAATTATTGTGTAATGTAAAAGAACACTAAAATTACTTAAGTTTGAAACCAAGTTCGAACATTTCAAGGTTTAAATAAAGTGTCGGGACAGTTTTTTTTTTATTTAAAACAGGGTTGCATCGGGTTTAGAGTTTATTTATTTTGCGATGCAAAATAAGAAACACTAGGCTAATCTTATTCTTGCGACATTTTAAATTTGTATTGCCAAAGAAATTACAGCTATATTAAACAATTAAAACAGTAGGCCTACAAAACGAAAATTGTCCAAAGCAACATAATCAAATTAAAACATGCGTTTTTCTTTGCCTCTCTCGCGCTGAATCTCTTTTTAACAAGTTTATTTAGTCTCCCTCGCTCTCCATATGAAAGAGGAACATTAACACCTAGGCCTATTGTCCTGCGCGCTCGATACAGCACTGAACTGTCCCTCCAACCCCCCACCGGCTATCGGAGTCTGAGGCTGATTTAACACAAAGAGAAGTCGCAATTCACACTTAAATCGCTATTCTAGACAGTGTTGATAATGAAGGAATTAAATGATTTAAGTTACATGTAGCCTAGTGATATTTCTGTCATAAAAGTTTATTACTAAATATTTCATTATTTCAGTAATTCATGAAATAAAACTGGTTTGGGCCAGCTTTTTCCAAGCAAAACTAAATATAATCTGAAAAAACGCATGTTAATTTGTTGTCATGAACAAAATGTTCAACTCAATATTAAAGTCTACAGGGATCTTTGGATCCTTTCAACCAGGCATGCAATTTGTGAATTAAGTTTTTTTTATTTTTTTTTATTATTCAAATAAATATCGAACCACGGTGCTTCGTGGTAATGCTGCTAAATTAAATAACATGTATTGAATAATTATGAACTTAAATGAAACAATATCGCAACATTTCGACAAATACATTATTTGATCTGTTTTTACATTTTAATCCAGGGCGATTTAGCCTGCTACATTTAATTAGAGCGAGATTTTCACCCTTGTCATTTTTTCATTGGGAAGCGCTTACAGGCTACATGTTTGAGTACATCCTCTGTACCTCTCGTTTTCATATGGATTACATAATCAGATAACATTTATTAGCCAGAATATTTAGACATTTAAAGGCTTTAGACAGAGCCGATTTCTTATAGTGACTGAGCTGAAGTGGCTTTCGGTTCATTTTTGTGACGCGCAGTTCCTGGAGACAGAGACGACAGATATACTGTTTTTGTCGTTAGCAAAAGTTCGAATAAAACCCGACTTTAGAAAAATGCACAGGGCCACTCGGCGTGGTCTGCCAAAACACTTAATTATAAACTTCAATATTTCATTCAAAATAATCTCAAAACGCTTTGTGAAATTTTGAAAAGCCGTGCATGCATTAAGGCCACTGGAACTAATGAACAACTGAAACGCTGGTTTTGATTTTATTGTTTGTCGTTGTTTAAACGTGCTTGTTGCATATCTCTATTTTATATTTGATATGGTCTATTGGTGAAGTAGCCTATAGCATTGATTACTGTGGAGGGAGGGGTGTGGGGATTCAAATAATTCAGCAGAAGCAGGGATGTTTAGACCAGAAGGAAATCCCCGTCCCTCCTGGCAAATCACACTTTACTTAAAACCATGTTTTTAAAAACTCTAGGTTGTAGGGAATCAAAATAATAATAATAATAGGCCTAATAAAAAAAAAATATATATATAGGCTATATATGTAAAATTACTTTTTTTACAGAACTGCTTTTTAAATTACGATTGGTAGCCTCGTACGATTGGTGCAACGTCGTTCTGTTGGATACTATTGTTCCTAGTGTAAAATGGAAATGCATGGTAATTTTATTTTATAAATATAACCAAAAAACTGTATGGTGTAACAGAGTTTTAGAGCTAGACAAATCTCTCTGCATTAATAAATATAAAATTTGCAGTAGACCATGTTTGATCGGGATTTGAACCCGTGTCATCTTGATGATCGAACTGTAAGTTCTACCGCTCGGCTATGAATTTTCTCACTGAGAAAAACGCCCAAACGTTTGTTTCTCACATGAGCGAGAAAACGTTTTGTCGTTAGCCTGTGAGTGTAGGCCTACTTTAGCCTACCTACATGAATAAAAGTAGACCTTTTACAGTTTTAAAAGACGATATCTTATCTGTATGACCAACAATTACGCAGTAAGTTCTTTTAGCTGTTATGAGAAAAATAAATCCAAATGAACGCGCCGCCGCGTTTGTCAAACTCTAATTCAACATGCCAGAATAAAGCCAGATTTTAGAATAATGCATAGCCACTCAGCGTGGTGTGCCAAAATACCCTAATTATAAACTTCAATATTTCATTCAAAACCATCTCAAAACGCTTTGTGACATTTTAAAAAGCCGTGAATGTATTAAGGCCACTGGAACCAGGATCGTAACTGAAACGCGCTGCATGTCTCAATACAGGAAGCGCTGGTTCAGATTGTATTGTTTGTTGTTTAAACGTGCATGTTGCATATTTAAAAATATTTGTTTAAAAATAAATGTTTGTTGTAGGCTTATTTGTAAATTACCATAACTTGTAGAATTTCATCCTTACTGTTAATTGACATTAGCCCCACTTACGTTTTGATAAATGTCCCTTTGCGCCACCTGGCGGTCATTTCGCGAGCGACTTTGAAATGCGACTGGTTTATTTTTATTGTATTGGTCTACTTTAAAAAATAATACTTTATAAGACATTTATGGGAAAAGACTATTTTCTTTTCAAGATGTTTCCAACTGTAACTTTGAACCAATTCTGTAGAATGGCCCATATAGCATTTGACCAGGATTTGTTTCCAGGTATGACTAAAAATGTGCTTTTGGCTTTCATTTATATTTTTATTGTTTGTATATATATATATACATGTGTGTGTGTGTGTGTGTGTGTGTATATATATATATATATATATATATATACATGTAGGCTATATATAAATACAAGAAAGAATGCTATGACAATATATATATACATGTAGGCTATATATATATATATATACAAGAAAGAATGCAATGACAATATATATATATATATATATATATATATATATATATATTGTCCTTACATTCTTTCTTGTGTGACACCCCTGAATGAAAGGCTCATTATTATGCAGGGTCACTGTCTGAGAACCACTTAATTATTCATGATAGGGGTTGGGCCGTTCCGCCCATCCGCATATTGCCTTGGCAAACAAAAAAATGTTTTTCACAATTTAAAACAATCTATTGTTTTATGTGAATGATTAGGAAGGATGATTTTCAGATCATTTTGAAGCAAAAACTCGAGGCAACAACGTACATTAGTCAAAAGTCTTGTGGACTCATATTTAGTATGTTTTTTGTGTCCTTATTTCAAAAACTTTATTTTTTAGTTTTTTCAATAACCACGCATAAACAATATTCTCTCAAAAATACAAACATGTACATACATGTTGCTAACACATTATGGTAGCCCTGTGTGTGCTAAATAGAGTTTAATTTCACCTGTGCCATTAATATGTTTATAAGCAACTGAAAAAAGCACAAATGTCAGAGCATGTCAAAACATCTCAAGGACCCCAAAAACACCTTGGTCCCCAGAGGGTTAAGGTTTATTTTAGTTCAGATTAACATTTGAGGGCAGCAATTGTATTCATAATGTCAAAATAAAACCGACGTAATGTTACTTGAATTAGTTACTATTCCTGCCTAACTTCAGTTAGTAGTGTTACTACAGTAAATCCATGGTGAATGTTGCTGATCTGTGGACACTGAGTAGTTCATTCATGGCACAATGTTTCTTCCTGGTTTCCACATCAGCGCTGTTTGATCCGTTAATAACGGAGAAATGTGAATGTTTCTCACTAGATCTCGCAGCGATGTTATTACTTCAGTGGCGAATTCAAATTTTCTCTTCACTGGATTTCGCTGTGTAGTAACAGTGCTGATGAGTAAGATCGGCTCGCGCTGCATTGGTCCAAACTGATAAACGGTCCGTCAACCACACAATAACGACTAGCTCAGTTTCGTTCCGCTTACATTACATTTGCCATTTGATGTTGGGCAATGTTGGGGTCACGCCAGCGCCTCTTACATTATGAGCGCGCTTGCCACGCACGACGCGCCTACATTTGAAATAACGAAATTTTGGTTGGCACGAAAAATGGTCCAACGAACCGTTCGGTTTAAAAATGCGTACCGAAAACCAATACGAATCAATACGAATACGTGTATCGTTACACCCCTATATATATATATACAGTATATATAACATTAAACTACTACTATTACTTAAACACAGCTATTTAAACATGGATATTAAAGTATTTTCATTCGGGTTTTCTAACACAAAACATATGGATGGAAACCCAGCAAGTGACTTGAGAGGAGGCGGATTCTTTGTAAATATAGTGTTGCTGTTAAAGCAGTTTCTTTTTGGGTTTAAAGAGATAAGAAAAGATAAGAAAAGGGCCTCTGGTTGGAAATTGCTGAGTGTGGGCAGTTTTAGAAAGCAGTGACTTTCCCTAACATGTTCCTGTGTCTGCTTTGAACAGTGTGACCCAACCCTGCTGCCTGAACCAAACCATGTGATGCTCAACCACCTGTACGCCCTTTCCATCAAGGTTCGGTAGCAGACTACACACACTTTAGGAAGACGCTCATAGAAGGAAATTATCTAATAATGTCCACACCCAAAAATGAACATCTTGTCACTGTCAGTCAATCACCCTCATTTCGCTCAAATAATGTATGTTTATTAATGTATGGAATTACAGTCCTGCTGTTTTCTATACAATGAAAGGCTGACCGGCTCCAAAAATGTCAAAAGCACCATAAAAGCATCATTCCTTTAAAAGATGTGACTTGTGTACGTCTGAAAATAAACATGAGGGTGAATAATTGATGAGTATTTGAAAATTCTGTCATCATTTGCTCTCCCTCAAGTTGTTCCTAACCTGAATGAGTTTATTTCTTCTGTTGAACACAAAAGATATTTTAAAGAATGTTGGGAATCGAACAGTTGATGGTAGCCATTGACTTCCATAGTAGGAAAAAAAAGCCTATGGAAGTCTATGGCTACCGTCAACTGTTTGAATACCAGCATTGTTTAAAATATCTTCTTTGTGTTCAACAGAAGAAAGAAACTCGTACAGGTTTGGAACAACATGAGGGTGAGTAAATGATGACAGAATTTTCATTTTTAGGTGAACTATCCCTTTAAGTTACTACTGTAGAGATGACCAGCATCTTTCACTTGATGTCACTGACGTGTCTTTACAGCAGAATTGAATGTGTGTATGCATCATTGAATCGTTATTTTCCTGTTTATCACCGTAAAACTATGGAAGCTTGTTTCCGCCACAGAATAAAAAAAAAAAAAGGTACATTTCGCAGATCGCAGTTCTGACTTTTGATCTCAGTTGCGTGAAGTAAAGTCGCAAGTGCAAATTATTAAGTCAGAATTGCGTGATATAAAGTCGCAATTGCGAGTTATAAAGTCCAATTCTGAGGAAAAAAAGACTTGACAGAGTTTATATCTCACAGTTCTGACTTTATAACACGCAATTGCGACTTTGTAACGCAATTGGGAGATATAAATTTAGAATTGCTGTATATAAACTTACAATTGTGAGAAATAAACTCGCAATTCTGACTTTATAACACGCAATTGGGAGATATAAAGTCAGAATTGCGTGTTATAAAGTCAGAAAAGTCACAATTGCGAGTTTATTTCTCACAATTGTAAGTTTATATACCGCAATTCTGACTTTATATCTCAGAATTGCGAGATGTAAACTCACAATTGTGAGATAAAAAGTCAGTTATCTTTTAAAATGTTTTATTCTGTGGCGGAAACAAGCTTCCATATAAAGCTGTTTGAAACAATCTGTATTGTATAAAGTGCTATATAAATAAAGGTGACTTGACATGTAAATGTGTTTGCTTTCCTCACACAGGATGGTGTAATGGTACTTAGTGCGACACATCGCTACAAAAAGAAGTATGTGACCACACTGCTGTACAAGCCGATCTGATCTCAATTCAACTGTGGGACCAACACTATTCTGCCTGATACTGTATCATTTTACCCATCAAAGAAAGGGACCATACCTAACAAACAACACAAAACTTTGTCTGTATGAGTTTATATCTGTTTCTGAATGTCATCTTCTGATCCATAAACCAAAATCTACATTGTTTCTGTTTGCACACATATTGTAATGTGTTTGACAAATGTAAATATATTTCTTATCAGGCTTGCAGATATGTATAATTGTTTTGTGTGTGGCTTTTCAGTTTTTGACTCTAAAATACTGCTAGATTATTCGAAGGACATCTGTGATGATTATCTTTGAGATCTTGATTCCAGGGATGTCACTAAAAGGTTTCTGATATTTGATATGAACATTCCCATCACGTTGCTTGAGAAATATCTGCGAATAAAATGAACCATAAAACAACTGTTGATGAATGGACCATTGTGCTGATAAAATTACAATTAAACAATACAAAATTATTGCACACTAAGATATTATTTGTGTATGATTTAATTACATGGAACAATCACACCCTGAACTTTGAAATCAGTGTTGGATCGGCTTTGTTTTGTTTTTTGACATATTGGGCTTTAATATGAGAATTACGTATAGTCTATATAAGGGTATGATGCATTGTTTTTCTTAATTCAAGATTTTCTTTCTGTTACATTTTGCTTAGAGGTAATTGAAGGTTCTCCTGCAGATTAAAAATGTTTTTGTGAACAAGTCAAAATCCCAACACAAGTTTCATAGCAACAGTTTTGGTCAGTGCTAAACCATGATTAGGATTGGCTGAGCGATGTGATGTTACCAGGCGACAATGTTGAAAGTCTTGCTAAACTGAAATAATTGTGGTGTTTTTGTTGGAAGTAAAGTGTGATGGTTTGCAGGAAAGCACTGATCTGCAACTTAAGTATCACTCATATACAGCAGCCTGGCATGAGCCATTTAAGAGGGCAGAAAAACATGCTATTATAAAATCATCATTTGGAATCTATCCTAAAGGATAGTAAGGATTTTTGTTTCAATTAAAATAATTGTAAATCTAAAAAATATATATATAAATGTGATTTACAGTTAAAACCCGGCAGCTGTGGTTGCCAGAACTTCACTGTAAAAAAAAATATGGTAGCAACATTTCAAGTCAAGTGTACAATAATGCAATGCACATTCATTTCAAATATAGGGTGTAATATTAAACCCTAATGTACATAACTGGTGGAAAAACCATCAAATTTGAAAAGGGAACTCTAGGAATGTCAGTTTAGTTTTTTTTTTTTTTAGTTTTTTCCGTCACTGTAAATTATAAGATGGCTTGTTGTTTTTCACTTCCAAAAACTAATATTTTTAAAATATGTTACTGTAAAAAATTCCTGTTCGATCTATTACAGTTTCCACCTTATATGGTAAGGAAACTTACTGAGTGTTAACCAATTAGCAGTTTTTTTGTTTGTTTTTTACCATAGCATTTTACAGTCTTTTACCATTACAATTATGATAATCTTTTATAGTGTTCATAATGAACTCATTTAAATCTAACAGCAATTAACACAAGAGCTGCATTATGGTCTTGTTCTTCAGTGTAACCTGCTTTGTATCAAAAGTGGAACACATGGGCAGAGAAAAATAGCAGCTGTTGCTGAAAGGACTTGCCCCAAATCTGCTGATAAATTTAGCAGCAGCTCTTTATAATCAATCTTTCTTTGAGATCTGATATTAAGTCAAAGTCATTTTTCTCAGTCATAACAGTGTGTGAAAGATTTAATGAAAAATGCAAAGTATGTACTGCACCGAACTAGTTGACAGACTGGTTTATTATAATAACAAGCTGGTTGCATATAAAAGAATAAAAGAAAATCCTGTGTACAAAAGGAAAGCTGTTAGAGAAGAGAGTGATTAGCATAGAGATTTATCTTGCTAGTAAACCTGTACTACGTTGGAAAACCACAGCGGTTATTTCTTAAACCATTTAGAGGAAACCCGTGGATATTATTAATTAGGATAAGATGAAATAATCATTGTTTTATATTGACTTTAACATTAAAGTGACAAGTCAAGGGTAGCATGCATTGTATGTGTGCCATAGCCATAAAGAAATATGTCTTTTGCATCTATGCTCTGTGTAGATTAAGATCATAAACTATATAAGCCCACATTTCAGTCATTTGTAATGATTACAATTAAACAAGTTCTGGTATTATGTGACCGAAAGGGAATTTTAACCATACCAGAATTTATACCACCTTGCTTTCAATATGGCGACATTTTGATTATATGACAGATAAATATTGATGGTTCCATGAAGAACCTTTAACATCCGTGGGACCTTTCCATTTGACAAAAGGTATAGAGAAATATTGGAAAAGGGATACTTAGTTTAATAAAATGTTCTTCACACTGAGAAAAAAAAAATGCTTCTATTAAGAACTGTTCACAAAATGGTTCTTAATGGAACCCATATTGGTTCTTCTATGGCATTGCTGCAAAAACTCCCTTTTAAAATCTTTATTTTTAAGAGGGTAGTGTTCATAAGTAGATACAACACAAAGTAATTGGAAGTAGTATGTATTTGTTTAAAGCTTGAGTAGTTTGTCTCATGAGAATTGTTATGTACTGTATATTGCTCCTACTTGGGTTGAAGATCCAAATGCAGCTTTATTGAGTGTAATCCATAATCATAATAGTCAATTCAATTCAATTCAAATTTATTTGTATAGCGCTTTTCACAATACACATTGTTTCAAAGCAGCTTTACAGAAAGTGCATTTCAGAAATGTACATAGAAAAATACAGTTAGTAATTCATGTATTAATTTAGGGCATAACATAACGCCGGTCGAGTCATCTCATCGCAGGTGTTGGGGCATCTGAAGTCTCTGTGAGAGACTGGATACAAACTGGAGCTGACGAACGCTATTTACCTATATAACAGCATAGGTAGAACAGCAGAAAAGCAGATGGGAAATAATTAGCATAGCTGCTGTTCATAATATTAATGCATTCGATCTATTCAACAGTGGTATAAAAGGTAAGCATTATGTGAATACTTGGCTAAAGAGATGCGTCTTTAATCTAGTTTTAAACTGGGACAGCGAGTCTGAGCCTCGAACAATATCAGGAAGGCTATTCCAGAGTTTAGGAGCTAAATGTGAGAACGCCCTCCCTCCTTTAGTGGACTTAGATATCCTTGGAATGACCAGAAGCCTCGAATTTAGTGATCTTAAAGAACGCGATGGATTGTAGGGCGATAGAAGGTCCATTAAATACACAGGTGCTAGACCATTTAGGGCTTTATTAGCAGTAGTAATACTTTGTAATTGATACGGAAATTAATAGGTAACCAGTGTAGAGATGATAAAATTGGTGTTATATGATCATATTTTCTTGACCTAGTAAGAACTATAGCTGCTGCATTTTCCACTAACTGTAGCTTGTTTATTGAGGATGCAGGACAACCAGCTAATAAAGCATTACAGTAATCTAGTCTCGAGGTCATGAATGCATGAACTAACTTTTCTGCATCAGAAACAGATAGCATCTTACGTAGCTTAGCAATGTTTCTAAGGTGGAAAAGGGCTGTTCTTGTAACATGAAATATGATTTTCAAAAGACAAGTTGCGGTCTAGTATAACACCCAGGTCGTTTACTGTAGTGGATAAAGAACCAGGAAATCCTTCTAAATTAAAGTTGTATTGTAAGAGGTTTTGTGGGTAGTTTTTTGGACCAATAAGTAATAGGCCTACCTCCGTTTTATCTGAATTTAATAGCAGGAAATTACACGTCATCCAGCATTTTATATCTTTGAGACACTCTGTCAATTTAGATGAGTTATGGTGTGTTCACACCGAACACGAATAGAGCGTCAAATACGCGTCTATCGTGTCTAGTTAGACGCTTGAACATTCGCTCAGTTCAAATTTTTCAACTTGCGCGGAAGACGATCGCGGCAAACGCGTCGCCCAATTCGTGTCATTCGCAACGCCCGGCGCGAATGATGCCTATTCGCGTCTTTGCATTGACTTTGTATGTAATCTACTCGCGCAAATAATTAAATTCGCGTTCGGTGTGAACAGACCATTAGTGTTTTCATCTGATCGTGACTCGTGATGAAATATATAATTGAGTGTCATCAGCATAACAGTGGAAATTAATTCCCTGTTTTCTTATAATATTACCAAGTGGCAGCATATATATTGAGAATAGCAGAGGGCCTAACACCGATCCTTGCGGCACTCCATAGTCTATACGTTATCTTCGAATTTTGACAAAATGATAACGGTCTGATAAGTAGGCCTGGCTACGATCTAAACCAGCTTGCCTGTCCCTGAACACCAGTGTAGTTTCGTAGTCGATCCAAGAGTATTTTATGATCTATTCTATAGTGTTGAACGCAGCGCTAAGATCGAGTAGAGAACTAGTATACAGCCTTGGTCAGAAGCTATTGGTCAGAAGCATTTGTAATTTTAACTAGCGCAGTTTCTGTGCTATGATGCGGTCTGAATCCTGACTGAAATTTTTCATAGATAGTGTTTTGATGATTGGAAAGGAATTTATAATTTGACTGGTCTTTAAAGGGTTGTGGCCACCAGGGGGCATCGATTAGAATGCAGACAAGATGTTCCGTTTAGGTGTTTTATTAAAATAAAAGTTTAATGTGTGTGGTTCTGAAAAACAGAGATACAGGCATAAATCAGTAAATGTAGACTCTCTATATAAATGTCAAAAAGTTATTACATGCATAGCAGGTATATAATAAACAAAAAACGATCAAGATATTAAATTATAGTTTTGTTATGTAAGACTTAAATGCAGTGTTATAATAAATGCTTATCACTAAGCAAATACAAACTTAGAAATGCAATAATACACTATATCCCTGGTCAAAGATTAATTTGCTGCACAGTAACTGCAACAATATACAACAGGCTAAATTCAGCTGAATATAATAATTATGAACTGCAGAGTTATTCCTTCAAATAAACAATGTTACACATTGTGCAAGAACAACAGACGTTATTTTCAATAGAGACACGTAAGGCTTGTAGAGCAACAGCGTTCTCAACAATTAAACACACAGACGGAGAAGCCCCGCCATTATACAAAAACAAGCACTAACGTACCACGACATTATTGTGAGGTAAAACTAACAACAAACATCAGTATACTTACTGGTAGTTGCACGCACACAATTCTAGGAACTTATAATAAGTACAGCAACACTATATTATACTCTCTATATCAATCAATATAGACTACAGTCTTTCAACAACAGCGCTCTTTCAAACTTTCCCGAAACTGAATGAAAGCTGTCTTCTTCCGCGGACCGCAGAGCGCAGTACCGCTCCTGATTGGCTGATTCCCAAGCAGCCAGTTTTATCTGCCTGAAGAAGTCATTCTTCGTCACAGCCGCCCCCAAATTTGTTATATTAAATTTGCCTCTCTAAGAAGGACTGACCGTATCAGTATCTGGTATGGCAGGCAGAGCTACAAGGCGAGCGACAGGCCTCGTGTAGAATTTGTCCTTGACCTTGACTACTGCAGTCCTGACTCTTCCATCAGTTCCTGGAATAACCTCAGTGACATGACCTAAAGGCCACTGCGCTCTTGGCAGCTGCGGGTCCACCACCATCACTATGGTTCCAGTTTGCAACTGTGCAGGGTCCTTGTGCCACTTGGAGCGAGTCTGAAGAGTTGGGAGGTAGTGTCGGACAAAGTAGGACCAAAACTGGTCAGCCAGCACCTGAGTATGTCTCCAGTGGCGACGACTCAGGAGCTCAGACTCAGCATAGACCGCCTGTGGTAAAGAGGGGTCGAGCCGCCCCATGAGGAGCAAGTTGGGGGTCACTGGGTCAGCATCAGCCACGTCTGTTGACACGTAACCCAGTGGTTTGGAGTTTAAAATCCCCTCCACTTCAATAAGTACTGTCCGTAGGACCTCTTCAGGGACAGTCTGTGACTGGATGGTGGCATACAGTGCAGCTTTAACAGACCTCACTTCCCTTTCCCAGACTCCTCCAAAGTGTGGGGCGCTTGGGGGGTTAAACTGAAACTTAATCTGGTGTTTAGCCAGATGCGCCTGGAGTATGGGGTGTAATGACCTGAAAGCCTCCTGGAGTTCTCTTTCACCTCCCTTAAAATTAGTGCCCTGGTCGGACCGGAGCTCTGCTGGCTTACCCCTTCGTGCAATGAAACGGCGGAGGGCCATCAGAAAGGAATCCGAGTCCATACTGGACAGAACATCCACGTGCACAGCGCGCGTCGTCAGGCATTTAAATAGTATGCCCCATCTCTTCTCGTGGCGACGGCCAACCTTCACTGTGAAAGGCCCGAAGCAGTCCATGCCCGTAGAGAAGAATGGGGGCTTCATCAGCTGTAGTCTGGACTGTGGGAGGTCTGCCATCTTGGGCACAACTGGAGAGGCTCTCCATCTCTGGCAATCCGGACAGGAGTGCTGGTGGCGCTTAACAGCTTCACGGCCATGCAAAATCCAGTATTTTCGCCGCAGCTCTGCAAAAAGGCGTTCTGATCCTGGATGGCGAA
The DNA here is from genome assembly GCF_029890125.1 of Rhinichthys klamathensis goyatoka. Taxonomy (NCBI): domain Eukaryota; kingdom Metazoa; phylum Chordata; class Actinopteri; order Cypriniformes; family Leuciscidae; genus Rhinichthys; species Rhinichthys klamathensis. The sequence goes on from NW_026606587.1 coordinate 1,209,615, forward strand.
GGCTCTTGTCCATGTCCTGGATGATGAGCTGGGTCACTTTGTGCCGATGGTCCAGGACCACTGGATGAATAGAATCTGGCTCTAGCTGGTCGCTGCGGCGGAGCCTTCCTCCAACTCGGATAAGTCTCACAGTCTTATCATACTCTGGTGCTAGGGAGATCAGCCTACTGGTGGCAGCTACTGGCTTACCGGTGCTCAAGAGGCTGAGCTCCTCAGCGAAGCTTTCCTGCTGGGCTCGTCTCAATACTTCTCTCTCTGCTTCTTGGTAGTCATCAGCAGAAAGGCTGACGGGGTTCACTGATGAAACAGAGCTAGATTGTGCAACCGCCTCTATCAGCGCTCTGAACGAAGAAAACTGATCAGTATTTGGTAGCAGAGAAGTCTGTATGCTTGTAGTGAAACAGCAGGCAGGGAGTTTTCGCAGCTCATCAGAATTCTCTGTCACCTCTGTGGCTGGCTGTGTAGGCCAGACTTCAGGCGACTGTTGTAGGAAGGCAGGGCCCTGGCTCCATCTGTTCTTACCAGCCAGTTCCAGCAGTGTTTTTCCCTGCGTTATGTCATCAGTTGGGTTGTTGGCAGAATCCACATATCTCCAGGCCCGGATATCAGTCAGCTCCTGGATTTCAGCTACCCGTGTTCCCACGAATACCTTGTACCGACAGGAGTCGGACTGAAGCCATGTGAGTACTGTTGTGGAGTCTGTCCATAAGATAACATTGCGGATATTCACAGTCAGTTCTCTTTGGAGTAGTGCAGCTAGCTGTGCAGCTGTCAGGGCAGCACACAGTTCTAGTCTTGGTATTGATTGCTGCTTCTTCGGGGCTACTCTGGATCTAGCAGTCAGGAAAGACACTTCCACACGGCCGTGTGAGCTCTCCGTCCGCAAATAGGCCACTGAGCCATATGCCTTCTCTGACGCATCAGCAAAGATGTGTAGGTCTCTCTGGAGGTTTGAAGTGTTCATCTCAGGGCTCACATAGCAGCGAGGCAGTATAATCTGGGAGATATGCTGCAATTCTTCCTCCCACGTCAGCCATGGCTGCAGCACATCCTCAGGCAGTGACGGGTCATCCCAGTCTCTCTGCTTGTCCCACAAGTGCTGCACCAGGACCTTGGCACGCGTAGTGAAGGGGACTATAAATTCCAGAGGGTCGAACAGGCGTGCCAGGACTCTGTAAATGTTTTGCATGGTGGGTGTGGGTTGGTCCAGCATACGGTATTTATACCTTAAGGTGTCTGAATTACAGAGCCAGCGGAGTCCCAGTGCGAGCTCCTGTGGGTCAGTGCCTGACTCGTTGAGCCACAACTCACTACTCTCAGATCTTGCTTCTCTGGGCAGATGGCTGATGACCTCAGGGGTGTTACTGGCCCACTGGCGTAACTCAAATCCACCTGTAGCCAACAGTGAGGTCAGTTTGTCTACCAGGTGATGGGCTTCTTCCACAGATGGGAGGCTTTGCAGACAGTTGTCCACATAAAAGGATCGTTCTATCGACACTCGAACATCTTCACCTGGCTGACTGTGATCAAACACATATTTCTGCAGCGCATAAGTTGCACAGCAGGGGCTACATGTGGTGCCAAATGGAAGGACTTGCCATGTGTAGATGCTGGGTGGTTCCTCTGTCTTCAGGTCTCGCCACAGGAAGCGCAGCAAGGGCTTGTCCTCTGGGAGCAGCCTCACCTGGTGAAACATGCCTTTAATATCGCTGCTGACAGCAATTGCATGCTCTCTGAAGCGCAGCAGTACACCCAGTAGACTGGAACTTAAGGTGGGCCCAGGCAACAGCAGCTCATTGAGGTTGTTTCCCTTATACATGTAGGAACAGTTGAACACAATCCTGTTCTTTCCGTTATGGCTCACCATGTGATGTGGGATGAACCAGGACTCGGCTGCTTTGCTCAGCTCCTCTTCTGACGCTTTAACTGCATAGCCCGCCTTTTCCAGCTTTCTAATCTCTGCACAGTATGCAGCTGCTCTTTGCGGGTCTCGCAGCAGGCGCCTCTCTGTACTGCGGAGATTAGCTAACACAGCCTCCTTAGGTGCCTGAAGCTGTGGCATGTTCTTCATCCTGAGGAGGGGAGTAGCGTAGCGCTGAATTCCATCAACCTCTACTCTTGTGGTCTTCGCCTCCAGCAGGCGGACTGCCTCCTGATCCTGCCTGGAGCGTGTGACAAGTTTTTAACTCCTGTAGGGCAGAACATCCAGCTGCCACAATCTCTCGACACTCTGTAGAAGCTCGTTAGTGGGTGAGAGGGTGGAAACGTTCAGGCACTGTTGTGATGTTGCCTGCTGCTTGCTGTACCTGGTCGGCCCCTGAAGTGTCCAGCCCAACTTTGTCTTCACGGCGGCCGGTCCCCCGTGGGGTCCTAAACGCACAGGCTCCACTGGAGTGATCAAGTGGGTATAATCTGACCCAATTAACAGCAGGGGTTGCACTCTGTTAATCGTCTGGAGAGGGAGGCCTCTTAAATGTTTGTACTTCCTCTGAAGTGCCTTCATTGAATAAGTGTGCTCAGCCAGACCCAGTTGATCAGCAGTAAATGCTCTGTATATCTTGAAGGATTTCTTTGGATGGTCTACTGGGGAGATGGAGAACGACACTGCAGTTCCGTGCAGAACCCTGATGTCCTGTCGAACAGTTCTGAGGATCAGATTTTCCGGCTCACCAGTAAGCTTAAGGCTCTGCGCTGCTGCAGGGAGGAGAATGGTTCGCTCCGACCCATCGTCAAGGATGGCATATGTCTCCAAGGTGTGTTCACCGTTACGCAGAAGCACTTTGCTCACTTTCAATAGGACCTGGCTGCATCCAGCCCGCCTGTCCATGTACAGGACTTCATTAGTTGTACTGATGAGGCAGGATGTATCTTCAGCTGCAGGTTTTATATTCACGTCATGCAAAGCTTGCAGGTGTCTCCCCTTACACTTGTGACATGTAATTTTCAGGCGGCACTGTGCAGCCTGGTGTGTGCGACCACATCGCCAGCATCTTTTGTTGGTCTTGATCCACGCTGTTATCTGTTCCACTGTAAGCTGTGCAAAGTTTGCACACTTATCTAGGAAGTGTTGCGTGTTAGAGCAGTAAGGGCAGTATGCTGTCCTCTCTGGCTGCTTGGTGCTAGATAAGGCCTTCTCTACTGTCGGTGTGCTCTCATGTCGGTCTGTGGTGTGCATGATGTTGGTGCTCTTACCACTCTTAGCATCGCGGCGGCGCTCTGTCCTGGGTCCTGCTCTGTTCTTGTTTTCACCGATTAGAGGCTCATACACCGTCTCTTGCATCTTCAGCTCGTAGTCAAGCCAGTCAGAAAAGTGCAATAGGCTTGGGATTGTAACACGCATTGGGTACAGAAACCTCTTAAATTCAGCCCGTATATCATGAGGCAGTTTGGACAGCAGCCGTGTCACATGTGAACCACAGTGAAGCTCAGTCTTTCCATTGTCCCCAAGCTGGTCTAACATTGCGACGAGTGCTCTCACTTTCAGGGCGAATCGCTTAAACCCACTGAAGTCATCACGTGCAATATTAGGCGCCTCCATTAGATCAGCTATTTTTCTGAGAGCTAGCTGGTGAGGCTGTCCATAATGATCAATTAGGCTTGTCATAGTGTCAGTGTAGGGCTGCAGTGAGTTAGTGTATGAGTCCGCTATTAGAAGTGCCTCCTCATACTTTAAGTGGTCCACCAGGATCTGGTATTTAAAGCGCTCCGTAGCGTCCACAGGCAGTAGGTTTTCCAGAGCGACCTTAAGCCTGGCGAACTCTCTCGGATCTCCTTTGGTGAATGCAGGGATTGTAGGTTTAGGCCCGCGGTACACTGTCTCATGGTGGTGGAAGGGTACACAGTACTCTGGTGTCTGTACCCCGGGCACTGGAGGAGGGGGCTCAGGGTGACTGGGATACTCCTGCTGATGTGTCATCTTAATGTCTCTCAGTGCTGTTATGAGCTCTGCCATAAGATCCTGTGATGGTGGCTGATAAACGTTGTCTACTGCTGGGGGTGGTGGCGGTGGCCAGTCGTCATCATCCGGAGGCAGAGTGTGACCACCAGCTTGCACAGGTGGTGGAATTGGCGTGGTTTGGTACGCACCGCCATCCTGCTCTATGTTATGCTGCTGTTGGGGGGGGGGGGGGGGGGGGGGGGGGGGGCTGGTGTAGGGAAGGGAGAAAAGGCTGTCTGTCGCAGTGCTGGTAGGTCTGGAAGGGAAGTGCGGGCGTCAAGTCGCCTGTGCATGTCCATTACCTGTTGCTGCAGCCTTTGATTATCTTCCCTCAGCTTATACAGAGCTTCAAGGACCTCAGGTGCTGTTTCTGGGGCAGGCCTCGATCGATCAAAGGCAGGTGTACTCTGAAAGAGGGGTTCTGTATACTCAAACTGGCGTGGATAGGCAGCTTCCGCTCCCCGCATGACACTTCCGTCCTCATGCAGCAATGGTGGTGTGAGAGGCGTCATCCTGGCGTGTCTCTCTGGAAATCTCACCATGCTGTCGTAGGGCCGCTGTGGCTCTGAAACGTTAGCCGCTTGATGAAGTGAACGAGAGGACGGCTGCAATGCTTGAAGGGGGATGTCATAATCTTCCATCCATGCCGGCCGCCGGCTCTCTCGGCGGGGTCGGGCATCTACTGGGCGTGTATACTGATCCGAGAACATCTCTAAACAATCCCACGGTGACCACGCGACTCTGGCTCGAAGGACCAAATGTTTTGATGATTGGAAAGGACTGTATAATTTGACTGGTCTTTAAAGGGTTGTGGCCACCAGGGGGCATCGATTAGAATGCAGACAAGATGTTCCGTTTAGGTGTTTTATTAAAATAAAAGTTTAATGTGTGTGGTTCTGAAAAACAGAGATACAGGCATAAATCAGTAAATGTAGACTCTCTATATAAATGTCAAAAAGTTATTACATGCATAGCAGGTATATAATAAACAAAAAACGATCAAGATATTAAATTATAGTTTTGTTATGTAAGACTTAAATGCAGTGTTATAATAAATGCTTATCACTAAGCAAATACAAACTTAGAAATGCAATAATACACTATATCCCTGGTCAAAGATTAATTTGCTGCACAGTAACTGCAACAATATACAACAGGCTAAATTCAGCTGAATATAATAATTATGAACTGCAGAGTTATTCCTTCAAATAAACAATGTTACACATTGTGCAAGAACAACAGACGTTATTTTCAATAGAGACACGTAAGGCTTGTAGAGCAACAGCGTTCTCAACAATTAAACACACAGACGGAGAAGCCCCGCCATTATACAAAAACAAGCACTAACGTACCACGACATTATTGTGAGGTAAAACTAGACTTGTAGTCGAGACCGCCTAAACCGAGACCAAGACACTACCAAGACCAGATGGTATCGAGACCAAGACAAGACCAAGACCAAGACCAAGACAGACCAAGTCGAGACCAAGACCAAGTCGAGACTAAGACCGAGACCAAGTCGAGACCGGAGGGGAAAAAAACATTAGTGTTGAAGCTAAGCAATAACTTGTCAAATGTTGTTTTGCATTTGCCTGCCTATCTCTGCTGATTTCGAAGTCTCCAAATGAATCCATTCTGCAACTTTTAAATACATAATTATATTTTTAAAAACGAAATTATAGGCTTAAGTGCAGGATCCGAAAGTTGGTCGTTTTTGTCGCTATGGTTACACACTAGGGGTGGAACGGTACACAGAAGTCACGGTTCGGTTCATACCTCGGTTCAGACATCACGGTTCGGTACGATTTCGGTACAATGGAGGGAAAAGCAAAACAAAAATGCAGAAGGCATTGTATTTTTTAAATAAGTTTTATTATATAAAGGCATAGAACCAGTTTATTTGTAGTGCACTGACAATAGTTTTATATAATTAGTTTATTAATTATTTTAATGAAAAGACAAAAAGACCTTGCGATATGTTTGGTAATTGTACCTGAATTAATTTAAAATTAATTTGCTATATTTCAGATCAATATATTTGTTTTCCTTAATTTTAATTAACATTATTAATTAACGATGTAACATTATTCTCATCTGAATTATAAATAATTGATTTTTGTTAAAATAATACTACCATTAAAAACACATTCGATTTTCTTTTTTAATCAATGTAGAATGTGTGAGATTAGTGCTCCGAGGACAAGAAATGGAAACCAATGCAATATGACGAATGTCCAAAAGATGGGACCCACAGACTGTTTTGAAATGGAGTCGGATAAATATGTTTTTCTTTTAAAACAGTGTGTGTGTGTGTGTGTGTGTGTGTGTGTGTGTGTGTGTGTGTGTGTGTGTGTGTGTGTGTGTGTGTGTGTGTGTGTGTGTGTGTGTGTGTTTGTGTGTTTGTGTGTGTGTGCGTGTGTGTGTGTGTGTGTGTGTGCAGGGCCGTAGCTAGAGGATTCGGGGCCCCCTGAAAAAATATTGATGTGGGCCCCCACCACCCTCCACCAATATCATATACTGTACAATAGATGAACATGGAGGCCCACATAACAGAAGATGGTGATGTTGTTGTAAAACCTTTATTTTAAAAGTTAAATGTTTATATAAAAATTACAGCTAATAAAAAAGCATGAAATTGTTAAATAATAATAAAACCAATTTTTAAAAAGTAATACATTTTTTTCCCCATCAGTCTGTTATAATTCATAAATCAAAAAGTAAACATTTAAAAACTTGACAAGAATGCAGTCTAATTAAAAAAATAAAAGCATTCATTGTCTTATTTTTTAATAAATATAATATGGAACTGGTAATATTATTAAATAAAGCGAATACATTTATTCATCCAAGTGCAGAGTGTTGTCTTCGTGTTTTCTCGATGTTTTAAATATCATCAGCCGGCAGGTCAGATGCATAATGCAATGCGTCGTGACTCGTGTAATTTTTTTAAAACTCTAGTTACAGTACTGTAAAAAGACAGGAATTTAGATCACGTAATCATTCGGTCGATTGCGGCGCGCACCGATAATAAAAAATGACTGTACACGGCAGACTGTAGACGGAAGTTTTCTAATTCCCAGCGAAATAACAATATATAACCGGTCTTTAAGAACGTCTTGATCGACTGGGATACAACCACTCTCCTTGCCTCCCTCTCCGTCTTTTCCTGGCATTTCTGGTTCCCTGATTTGTTTTCTTTTCCCAGACATTTTTCAGTCAGTCAGTCTCCTGCTCTTCCACCAACTTCATCGTTAACTTCAGGCTGCCGCCTCAACTCTGATTGGTTCTGTTCACGAGCTGGGGCGGGACTTACAATTTTATTGGGTCCATCTGATGTTTGTCACTGACTCTGACTGAATAATTAATACATACTTTAGGTCGGACTAAACCATTTTTATGGAGGTAAGAGAAGCAGATATTTGGAAAAATATTTACCCAAATTGCACGTTTTTGTGGTTTTCATTTAAATCTCAGGCATACAACTAATATAAATATTAGAATTATTCATACTACAGGGGGCTAAATAGTATAACTGCTGGATTATAATTGTCACCACCTTTCACCCCACTAGCGACGGCCCTGTGTGTGTGTGTGTGTGTGTGTGTGTGTGTGTGTGTGTGTGTGTGTGTGTGTGTGTGTGTGATTTTGGTTGAGTGACAGTTGTAGGTTACAGTTTGACAAGAGTTTACATAATGACAAAAGCACAATGTTGTGTTTTATTGCGAGTGTACACAAAAATAAGTAGGCTAGGCTAAACACTTTGCAGGTTTAATGATCTGAATGAACAAAATTACGGAGTATGTTTTTTTTTATGTTTCCACTGTTCGGTCGCGCGCGCCTCTCTCTCTCTGTCTCACACACACACACACACACACACACACACACACACAGTTCGATCTCGCCTCTCTCTCGCGCGCGCGCGCGCACACACACACACACACACACACACAGACACAGTCCAGCATTGCAATCTTGACATCGCAGCCTTCATTATGCGGTCACACCAAACACGAATAGAGCGTCAAATTCGCGTCTAGTTCGACGCTAGCCCAAAGCGAATAGGACGCGCGTATAAAGCCAACGTTTGAAGTGAACGCACGTTCAGAGCTAAGCCGATGGTACAGATTATGTGTCCCCAAAGAACCCGCGTATCTAACGGTAGTTCCGCATTACATTAATTTGCACGCGAGTTTTATTTATTTTTATACCGTGTATTCTCCGTGTAAATTCGTGCACCGAACCGTGACGCCCGTACCGTTTCGGTTCGATACGAATACATGTACCGTTCCACCCCTACTGCTTAGTGACTCCTACTTCAAACCTGCTTATCCGGTCGCAAGAAATACTGTATGTATCATTATAATATTTCGCACAAATTTAGATAGGTCTATTTTTTCTCCACCAGCAATAGTTCAAGCAAAGCCTCTAAATTAACGTCGGCATGAGACAGAAGTTAAGATAGTGTTTTCTTTTCTATCGTGAAGTATATCTGAGTGAAATGTCATCTCCAACAAGAAAAAATGTAGGGCGGGACTAGATTTGTCCATCAGGAACTGATTGGATCATTGTGGTTTGCTATTGCTGTGATGTCATGTGAGTGACAGGTTGGCCTTGCGCCACTTAACATGTCATCAGAGAAGAGAAAGATGTTGACGCAAGAGGGTAATGATGTGCACTGATAAATAATTTATAATAAATACTGCAAATTCCAAAAATGAATCATTGTTGAACAAATCGGTTGAGTCAATGAATGAATGACTCACTTACATGTTCCTGAATGAATCAGTATTCTTGAACAAATCAGTTGATTTAATGGCTCACTCATAATGCATGATCCTGGAACATTTACATTTACATTTATGCATTTGGCAGACGCTTTTATCCAAAGCGACTTACTGTAACGGAGCAGGCTCCCGCACCACCTCCTCTTCACCACCGGAGGGAACCGTCTCCGGAATATTAACTTTACCCATCGAACTCCAATTCCCATCATGCCTCATACCTGGGACTGATTGCACTCACACCTGCACCTCATTCACACACACTCATATAAGCCTCATTCACACACTCATTCAGTGCGAAGTCTTGATCTGCCCCGGCCATCATTTCTGAGCGTTATTTCCCGAGTTTTGATTCCTGTGTTTGATCTTGGATTGTTTATCGTTGCTGACCCTTCTCTGCCTGCCCTGACCCCGGACTGTTTACTGGACTCTGATTCTTCTCTGCCTGCCTCGACCCTTTGCCTGTTTACCTGGTTTGTCTCAGCCTTGCCTTCTCTGTTCTGTTTGCCACTGTTGGACCCTGCCTGTTTTGATTATTCTAATAAATGCTGCAAATGGATCCTCCTGACTCCGCCTCATCACAACAGAAGACTTCGCCAACACTCGATCCAGCAGCAGTCATGCAGCTCGCCACTGAGGTGTCTGCTCAAGCTTCCCAGTTATCCTTGCATCACCATCAGCTGAGCCGACTCACTTCTCTCACCGAGGATCTGGTTCAATCACTGCAAAGCTTGCGAATATCAACCTTCAGCGCGCCCGCTGAACATTCACAAGGTGCATCTTCCCACGCTGTCAACACTTCCGGCCACCCTCGTCTTGCTTTCCCTGAGAAATTTGACGGCAACCCAACCAAATGCAAGGGTTTTCTGCTACAGTGCATGCTTTACCTCGATCAGCAACCATCATTCTACCCCAATGATGCTGGACGTATTGCATTCGTTGTTCACTACTCACCGGAAAGGCATTAGAATGGGCTACGGCAGTTTGGAGACCCGATGGTTCTGCATTTCCCTCATTCATGGGGTTTCTGCAGCAATTCCGTGATGTCTTTGAACACTCCACTGCAAAAGGGAATCCGGGAGAACAGTTGTTAACTCTCTCTCAAGGACGAAACACCGCTGCCGAGTATGCTCTCACTTTTCGCACTGTCGCGGCTCAAACCAACTGGGTCGAGGATACTCTTAAAACACTCTTCAGGAAGGGACTAATAGTCGAGTTACAGTCTGAGTTGGCCTGCTGAGATGAGGGCAGGAACCTGAATGAATTCATTGATCTCGCCATCCAGGTTGATAATCTGATGCGTTCTCGCCGCCACCCTAGAGCCCCACCACGATACACACACGAAGCCGCCACGGCACCCGAGCCCATGCAACTGGGGTTCACCCATCTCTCTCCAGAGGAAGTAGAACGCCGCCAGCAAAACCGCCTCTGCCTGTACTGTGGTCGGCCAGGCCACATGAGAATCGATTGTCCCATTCGCCCTGCCAATAGGACCCAAGCGGTGAGTAACAAAGAGAATCAATGTACATCCAACCTCTTACTACCCATTCGTTTGTCCGTCCGGGACCAAAGCATTTCAACCACTGCTATGATCGATTCAGGAGCTGCGGGGAACTTCATTCCCACGAATTCGCTTCTTTACATCAGCTAAAATTGAACCCCTGTTCTTCTTCTTTGACAGTGGAGGCGCTAGACGGACGCCCCATCGGAGGGGGAAGAATTCACCGGGTAACCGAAGAGATCACAATGCACATCGGGGCCCTGCACTCTGAGAAAATTCAATTCTACGTCATTCAAGCTCCACATCATAGGATAATACTCGGTCTGCCTTGGTTACGCATCCACAATCCACAAATTTCTTGGAGAGAGGGTCAAATCACTCAATGGGATGTCACATGTCACGAACACTGCCTGAATAGGATCACTCAAGTTCCTCAACCCATCTCAACTAACCCCACTTCTGATCAACAAGAGATAAAACTCCCTCCAGAATACGCAGATCTAACTGAAGCCTTCAGCAAGAGGAAAGCATCACAACTTCCTGAACATCGCTCCATTGACTGTGCCATCGAACTCATGCCCGGAGCCGTTCCACCTAAAGGTCGAATTTTTCCCTTATCTCTGCCTGAATCTGAAGCCATGAAGCAGTACATTGAGGAGGAATTAGCCAAAGGTTTCATTAGACCCTCAACATCTCCAGCATCAGCAGGTTTATTCTTTGTTAAGAAAAAGGATGGAGGGTTGAGACCCTGTATTGACTATCGTGAACTCAATGAGGTGACTGTTAAGTTCCGCTATCCCTTACCTCTTGTTCCAGCCGCTCTCGAACAACTCCGCCAGGCCAAATATTACACCAAATTGGACCTTCGCAATGCCTATAACCTCATTCGCATTCGGGAGGGAGATGAATGAAAACGGCGTTTTCAACCAGCAGTGGTCACTATGAATATTTGGTTATGCCGTTCGGCCTGTCTAACAGTCCTTCTGTCTTTCAGTCGTTCATGAATGATGTTTTTCGGGACATGTTGGATAGATGGGTGATCGTATACATCGACGACATTCTAATTTTCTCGAATTCCCTAGAAGAACACATTCAACACGTCAGAATGGTCCTGAAACGTCTACTGCAGTACCAACTCTACGCCAAAGCAGAGAAATGTGAGTTTCATCAAACCAGCACGTCTTTTCTTGGGTATATAATCAGTCAGGAGGGAGTGGCTATGGACGACAAAAAAGTCAAAGCAGTGTTGGACTGGCCCTTACCCCAAACCGTCAAAGAATTGCAACGCTTCCTGGGCTTTGCCAACTTCTACAGACGTTTCGTCCGAAACTTCAGTACTGTAGCCGCTCCTCTCACCGCCATGACCAAACGCCACACCAACCGGCTGCAGTGGACCTCAGAAGCAAATCAAGCATTCAACAGACTCAAAGCCCTGTTCACTTCTGCTCCCATTCTCCGACACCCAGACCCAGTGCTTCAATTCATCGTGGAGGTGGATGCCTCCAACACAGGAGTGGGGGGCATTCTCTCACAACGCCAAGATGATCCGGAAAAAATGTTCCCATGTGCTTTCTTCTCCAGGAAATTGTCTCCAGCGGAGCAAAACTACGATGTAGGAAACCGTGAATTGTTGGCCATGAAACTCGCTCTCGAGGAATGGCGACACTGGCTGGAGGGAGCAACCCAACCCTTCATTATCCTTACCGACCACAAGAACCTTGAATACCTTCGGTCAGCCAAAGAACCCCCGTCAGGCCAGGTGGGCCTTGTTCTTCACTAGATTTCAGTTTACTGTCTCCTATCGTCCAGGGTCCAAGAACATTAAAGCTGATGCTCTCTCCCGCCAGACGGAAGAATCCGCTCAACTCCCTGTCACAGATAACATTATCCCAGAAAAACTCCTAGTGGCTCCGGTACAGTGGGATATTATAACAGAAATCGAGCAGTTCAACAGTCAAACAGAACCTCCAACCGAGTGTCCTGAGGGTCGCTTATTCGTTCCAGAACCTTTGCACTCACAGAACAGATACACTCCACACCCAGTTCTGGACATCCCGGCATAACAGCGACCACCCATCTGCTCCGGAACCGCTTCTGGTGGCCAACTTTACAGTCTGATACGACCCGACACATCCAGAACTGCAGAACTTGTAACACATCCAAATCCTCCCGACAACTGCCAGCCGGACTCTTAAATCCACTCCCCATACCGCAACGCCCCTGGTCTCATATAGCCATCGACTTCATCACAGATTTACCCAATTCACAAGGTCACACTGTCATACTCACCATTGTGGATCGTTTCTCCAAAGCTTGCAGATTAATTCCTCTTCACAAACTTCCTACGGCTCTAGAAACTGCTGAACATCTTTGCAACCAGGTTTTTTGCTTCTATGGCCTCCCCGAAGACATCGTCTCTGACCGAGGACCTCAGTTCACCTCCAGGTTATGGACATCTTTCTTCAAACACCTCAACGTCAACATCAGCCTCACTTCCGGTTATCACCCCCAATCCAACGGACAAACTGAACGTCTCAACCAAGATGTAATTCGTTTCCTACGATCCTACTGTCAACAACATCAAGCTGAGTGGAGCAGGTATCTATTCTGGGCCGAATACGCTCAGAATTCCCTCATCAAACCCGCCACTGGAATCACCCCATTCAAATGCATCCTGGGCTTCCAACCCCCACTCTTCCCATGGTCTGGTGAACCCACTGATTTACCCTCTGTCACCGAATGGCTACAACGGAGCGAAGAGGTCTGGGATCAAGCACACACTCACCTACTTCACGCCGTCAGACGCCAAGAACTCCAGGCTAATCGTCATCGCCGCACTGCTCCAGAGTATCAACCTGGCCAATGGGTTTGGCTCTCAACCAGGGACCTCAGACTTCGACTTCCATGTCGCAAACTCAGTCCCAGGTATGTTGGTCCGTTTCAAATTGTTAAACAAATTTCTCCAGTATCATTTCGATTAGACCTGCCCGCTAATTACCGTATTTCTCCTACATTCCATGTATCACTCCTGAAACCTGCCGGTGGTCTGAGAGGAGAGTCGGAGGAGGGAGTCACAGGCCCAAACCCCCCATCCATCCTGGTCGACGGCGAGGAGGCTTATCGTGTGCACGAGTTGCTCGACTCCAGGCGCCGGGGTAACGTCCTCCAGTATCTGGTTGACTGGGAGGGGTTCGGTCCGGAGGAGCGATCCTGGGTCAACTCCGGAGACATCCTAGACCCCACACTCACGGAGGAGTTTCATCGGATGCACCCGGAAAAACCGGCCCCTCGACCCCGTGGGAGACCCCGGCGTCATTTGCCTCCTCGCTTCAGGAGCCGCTCGCAGGGGGGGGGGGGCTCTGTAACGGAGCAGGCTCCCGCACCACCTCCTCTTCACCACAGGAGGGAACCGTCTCCGGAATATTAACTTTACCCATCGAACTCCAATTCCCATCATGCCTCATACCTGGGACTGATTGCACTCACACCTGCACCTCATTCACACACACTCATATAAGCCTCATTCACACACTCATTCAGTGCGAAGTCTTGATCTGCCCCGGCCATCATTTCTGAGCATTATTTCCCGAGTTTTGATTCCTGTGTTTGATCTTGGATTGTTTATCGTTGCTGACCCTTCTCTGCCTGCCCTGACCCCGGACTGTTTACTGGACTCTGATTCTTCTCTGCCTGCCTCGACCCTTTGCCTGTTTACCTGGTTTGTCTCAGCCTTGCCTTCTCTGTTCTGTTTGCCACTGTTGGACCCTGCCTGTTTTGATTATTCTAATAAATGCTGCAAATGGATCCTCCTGACTCCGCCTCATCACAACACTTACATTGCATTTCAAGGTACACATTTACATTCTTATCATTTCTTGTTTTAACAGAACATGTTTTTACCTCTGCCATTATGATAGTACACCTTTACTGGCCTATAACTGCACCTCTAATACATAGACTATCAGTCTCTCTGGAACAAACACAGACAAACAGATGATGATACAAACAGTGGAAAGTCCCAGAACTATAACTGTTGTGTACATTTACATTTATAACCTTACTAAAATATAAGGCTGAGGTTGTGTGATAGCATTAACTGATTGTAAACAATAGATAAATATGAAACTGTGTTCCAAGGCACTCGAATAATGTTGAAAAAGTTAAAAAGCCTTTACTTCATCATGGTTTTATCATTTTAAAACTGGTGAGAAGTACACACCAAAGTGTTGCGGCTTACAAGCCTTCGTCGACAATCTCAAGTTCATTTTGAGCAGCAGTTAATTAGTCATAGAACAATCACCTGGCCGCGCTGTGCAAGGCAACCTGAAGAGAGAAAGTTCAAAGAATACGTAGAGAACATGTCTCACACAATATAAAGTTAACTCAAACCCAATATAATACTGGTGTAGGAGAGAGAAGAAAAAATGGATATTTATATACAATTCAACAAAATCATATTTCTGAACAATATCATATTTCTGGAAAAAAAAAATATCTATATATATATATATATATATATATATATATATATATATTATTTTACTTCAAAAAAATACACGGCAAAAAACACAAATCAATAATGTGCCTAATTCAAAGTAACATTTAGTATTTTTTAATTCCAAAACAACATATGTTTTTACATTGCTTTAACTCATCCAAAATAAGTAACTTTATAAAAGATTACATTCATTTTTTAAAGTCAGTTTAATGCAATTTAAGTAGAAATGACTTAATTTAAGGCAGCAACTTTTCTTTTTTTTTTTTTTCATTGAGTTGACTTTAAGAGTTATTTTTTTTACCCATTTAAGTACGATTTAATGCATATGTAATTTTAAAACTATTGTCTTTGAAACATGGTTAAAGTGTACAGCCAAATGTACAGAAACTAAAATGTATTTTAAGGTCATGTCCATTAAAACTTCCATGTATTTAAATTTGTAATTACTCATTTGTAATAAAGTTGCAGTTAATAGTAAATTATATATTGTAATAAATATATTCACTTTAAATGTAACATTGAAAACACACTAAAGTTAACTAATCAAGTAGGCTACTTCCATGTGCTTTAGTTTAGTAGCCTATATTAGTCAGCAAAAGATCATTAAAACATAATGATTTAAAATGTACTTTAAAGGGGTCATATAATGCCATTTTTGTACAAACTAGTATGATTCTTTAGGGTCTAAATTAAAAGTTTGTAATATACTTTAATTAAAAATTCTCATTAGTATGGTAAGAAAACACTTATTTTACCTGGTCAAAAACAGCTCTGTTTTCAGCACGCCGTTTCAGTGCATATGCCTTTAAATGATAATGAGCTTTGCTCACCCCGCCCCTCTGTTCTGTGCATACACCGTTTGTAACACAATAACACAATAACCATAACGCGTTGTTCAGTATAAACGTGGGATTATGAATTATATTGAGAACATCATACAAAACATGCCGTAATGTACCCTGAGTGTAAACCTTAGACGCATTCATTGTGAAGCGTGCAGCTAGCGATTTGCAAAGATTAATATAAATATTAATATAAAGTTTAATAAAACGTTACACTCACTTCAGTTGTTCTAGAGGTGCAGCAGGAACACGAATAGCTGGTACCGATCCTTTTTTCATGAGCAGCTTCTTAGCAAAACCAGCTTTATACTGACCCTCGTTTATAAAGCAGTCTGGTGAGAAATGATTCGCGCAAACATGAAAGCATTGACGTTGCTCGTGGGGAATATTCCCTTCGAAAACAAACTCAGCCACTGCGTCTTCAGCGGTTTGGATTTAGGAACATTAAAATGACTGCTGTGTTCGTTGTTACACCCAAGAACAGAACACCACAATCGCTTAGACGCCATTCTGCTCATAGACAGTGCTCCAGCATATCAACAATGACCGCGCCGGTCCGTGCGGACTATGATTGACAGCTCCCTCACGAGCAAGGGCGGGTCTGTGTTGAAACGATGCTGTCAATCAACAATCGTGGGAGGGGCTTCCGAGCGTGTGACGTCACAAAATCGAACGGCTCAATTTGAGGCAGGGAAAACATAGGAGATTAAAACAAAAACACTGGATGGATTTTTATCATTTTATGATGGTTGTGTACAGGCACTGCCAACACACATTTCAGTACAATCAACTTGTAAAAGTGCATGTACCATTATATGACCCCTTTAAGGTAAACTTTTCATTTCACATTATTACAAAGTGCACTTTTTAAATGTACTTAAGCATAAGAAACATGTTCATTGAAGTGTACTCTCTTAAGTGAACTTTTATTTCATTATTGTATTATCTGTACATAAAACACGTATGAGAATTTCTGTAAACTACAAGTGCACAATTGAGCACACTTCTTTTTCACAAGGGTTACCGCTCTCTTTCTCTCTTTCAGCCAGTAATGACGACTGTGATATGTTCGTCTGCCAGTGTGACAAGGCAGCGGCGGAGTGTTTCTCTCAATCCCCCTATAACGCCTCCAATATTCATCTGCCCTCGAGTGTTTGCAGTTCAGATCAGCAGCTTTATCACTGCTCTTGTTGCATTCATGGTCACTCTCACAATCCTTTACGGCAACAAAATAGGCTGCAATCAGTGAAATGTGCATGCATATATAACAATGACAACATTATTGTTATTTGGTCAAATAATCTTTTGTGTGCTGACAGCTGGTTTGCATGAAGGCTACTCAAGCGTTTCGCAACTTTTTCCAGGGCTTTATGAAAGTCTCATACTTTTTCGAGAAAAAAAGGAATTCTTGTACCAGCTGTTCAAATTGCCAACACATGCTCATGTTCCCAAAGAACAAAACACACACACACACACACACACACTCAAAAACAAACAAACACACACACACACACATTACATACACAAGTGTAAATAAACACAATTAACTTGCACAAAGCTGTAAAGATCTCAACAACAAACTGTATGTTCGTGCTTTTGTGTGCATGCGTGAATGCATATACTGTATTACAGTTTTTTTACAATCACTTTGCTACTATTTTCAGAACCTTGATGTCATTTTTCAAAACTCTAGACACAAAACTCAAAACGGTTATCACTTGTAACACAGGCTGTCTAATGTTCAAAACATTGCATTGTGCATTCACATCTTTAAAGAAATCTTGCACTTGCACAATCATTGGTTCAAAAAACAAATTTACTGTGAAATACCATTGAAACATAACTATAGATCACCCACACACAAGCAACCGATAGTTTCACTGTGTCATTGTTCGTACAATCATTAAATATTGTAGAACACAATAGGTGATCCAGGTTTCATTATGGTCTACATGTACAGTAAATACATCTCTGTGAAAGCACTGTAGTAGAGAGAATACACACAGAGTGGAATCACTGAACAAAGTGTGTAAAATATTGATGCAAAACACTACAGTACAATCACAACATAGGTTTATTGGAATCAAAGCAAAAATATTAAATATTAGGCTACATCCATGGATATTGTAGTCTAATTGGTTCATGCTCCACGCTAATTGGTGACAATAAATCTCGTTATCTTGAAACTGTCATGATTTACTGTAAACATTGTGTGTGTGTTTCCATACATATCCATTAAGAGTAATGCAACAGTTACTTATCATTTTGAAGAGTTGATCATTGTAAGGAAATGAATAGACACTCATTTGAAATGTAATGTGTGAATTGCCTTTAGAAATAGAAGTACTGTGATGATAAGTTGTGTCATATTGAACAGGTGATTTTTGTTGAATGAACAAATGATCTAAGTTTTATATGTATTGTAACCAAGCAATTGAGAAAAGGGTTAGTTTTGAAAAATGTGCATTTTGATCATTGGTTGTGAGTTTTGTGTCTAGAGTTGTGAAAAATGACATCAAGGTTCTGAAAATAGTAACAAAATGATTGTAAAAAACTGTAACATATCTCATGTGACTTATCAGTGAGCTCCGCCCGTCAAGGTTATAATAAGTTCTATAAATAATCAGCAACACACACGTTCATATGGTCTTCGTCTTCACCATGCACACCTTTCTGTCTCTCGTGGTCCTTAGTGTGAGTCTGCCCGCCTGTGAGTATACTTAAAATGTGATTTACTATTCAACTACTGTACAGGAGCTTATTGTTTTAATCATTTCTCTTATGTAAGGCAAATATTTAATAAAGATATATGATATATATAGATTTTTAAATTATTTGAAAAATAGAATTTACTAATTACAGTAATTAGTCAGTCAAATAATTGCACTATAGTCAGTCAAAATAATTACACCTCTTACCTTCAAAAATTAAGGAAGCAACTCTTTTTTTTTACAGTGAATAAAAAGAGTGGTGTCACTAAGGTGGAATGTAATACCGACAGAAAACAAGTCTAGACACCAAGAAAGTGGTTATGAAATGTATTTCTAAAAATAATTATTTTAAAATACTTAAGAATGTAAGAAACTAATTGGTTAAATTGATTGTTACATTTGACCATCTGACACTCCCTCTACAAGTTCACCAGGAGACAGATTGCTGGATGTGAAGCAGAAACAAACCATATAAAATTGCTATACACCTTTTATAAATATTTTGCAAGGCAGTATATAATGAACTACCTGGTATAAAAAGGATATTATTAAATTTATGATGATGATGATAAATCTATGCTATATGGTGCTTCTATTGAATACTGAAGTCTTTGTAGGCTATATGAATGAATGGTGCAGATCAGGTAAAAATTTCCTCATATGGATAGTTTACCCAAAAAATTACATTTACTCTCCCTCATGTCATAACCTGTATGACATTCTTTCTTCTGTGGAACACAAAAAGTAGTTAAATCTTTTAAGATGGAATATTAAATACCCTGTCCTTTATTTTCCATTCAATGACAATGAATGAGAACTGGGGCTGCCAAGCTCGAAAAATAATGCAAAAGAACTAGGCCTATCATAAAAATGCACGGTTCATATGACTTATGTGCTATATTCCACATCTTCTGAAGCCATATGATAGCTTTGTGTGAAAAGACAAAGTAGAATGATGGATGATTAAGCAACGCAGTCTGTTGTTTACATATTATTTTGATGCTAATCGGTATGAAGCACTGATAAACTATCATTGTTTAACAGTGCTGGCGACAATAGACTACCGTGCGCTGTGGCAGTTCAGGTCCATGATCCTCTGTACCATCCCCGATAGCTGGCCTGCACTGGACTACGCAGACTACGGATGTTACTGCGGCAAAGGAGGCTCGGGCAACCCGGTGGATGAACTGGACAGGTCAGATTAAAACAATAGTTTCCGAGACAGTTTTGTCTGTCACACTTCGGCCTGCTCAGACTGAAAGGTTTAATGAACAGTTTATAACTAAATACCGAAATATACACGTTGCACAAATTAAAGTCAGCGTGAAACCGAAGTTGCGATAATCTTTTCTTCACTAATTTGCAACATATCCCAGTGAAACGGCTTCTCGAACAAGTAATAATGTAGGGCGGGACTTGATTTTGTCCATCAGGAATTGATTGGATGATTTTGGTTTGCTTTTGTTGTGATGTCATGTCATGTGTGAGTGACAGGTTGTCCCGCCCTTACAAGTAAACACTTCATCAGAGCAGCAAGAGGGAGGGGAAGTTATTTTAGTCAAAGATTATGAAGCCACATGAATAAAAAACAACAAATCGTGAGCTTAGAATTATAAGGTTCTATCTCCACTTTTGGTCGAAATTGAGTTTTTGACATAATTTTATCCATTAGGTGTTTATTAATGCCTGTGTGGTGTTATTTTTGTAAAAAAAAAAAATTTTGTTAGTAGTTATTAATAAAATAAAAAGGTTCCATCTCACAAAACAGCAGGGATGTAAAAACGTTGATGCTCAATATCTCAGAACTACCCTAAACGGAGATAGAACCTTATAATTCTAAGCTCACGAAATGTGCACGAATAAGTCATTCATAATAAATACTGCAATAGCCTATTCTATAAAAAAACAAGAACTGTTCATTTTGATTTCAGGTTGATTTTATTTTTGCAGGCAGTAAAAATCAGTGCATTGCTAATTCTGTTGAGAGCATTTGATGACAAGAATGTATTACAGTTAAGCAATTTAAACATTACCTTCTAAAGGAGCTTTTCAGAAAAAGTTTGGAATGGTATACTTATCACCTTTGCTCATGAATATTAATTAGGTAATGTATTGTTACATTTCTTTCCCCACAGCAGGCAAGAAGCAAATCTCTTAGAATACAATAATTAATCAAAAAGGAAAGGCGACTAACTTTATAAACATACGCACTGCATTCTCTATTGCTCTCTAGGTGCTGTCAGGTGCATGATCAGTGTTATTCGGACTCATGGCAGCAGGATGACTGCTGGGGTATCTTAGACAACCCCTATACTGAAATATATTCATTCTCATGCGACAAACCGGCAAGGAAAATCAGCTGCAATGGTAAGTCCCAAGCTAACAAAAATATGTTATAAAAGAACATTTTGCCAATGTTCCCATTATGTTATGAAAACATTATTTCTAGATGTTCTCGTTCCAGTTTTTGGTTATGCGAATGTTAGAATTCCATTTTACAAACATGGAAATGTTACTTTTGAATGTTCTCTGAACATTATGAAACAAGTAGTAACATTTAAAAATGTTAGATACTAAAATGTTTCATGAACAACGTAGATAATGTTTTTTTTTATTAAAGACCAGATAAATTTGATCGTTCCTGGAAGAATGTTTGTTCATAACTCTGAGAAAGCCTTGCCAGAATGTTAGGGGAGTTCTAAGAATGTTTCCTGTTAGCTGTAGGACAAACTGTACTAAATAATTCTGTCTGAAAGCTCTGTTAGTAACTGAGACCGGAACTGAACTGGACTGCTGTTGTTTTGTCTCTTGCAGCTGACAAGAATCGCCCCTGTGAGATGTTCATATGTGAATGTGACAGAAAAGCCGCCGAATGCTTTGCACAAGCGGGTTACAACCAAGATCATGTCAACTATCCAAGTAATAACTGCAAATGACCTGACACTAGATAAAGTTTTAAGACTGTCCTTAAAGTCTCATTAAACATAGAAATGGTATATCATGTAACTGTTTATTTTGTGTTCATGCTAATTGATATTTGATTCATATAGCAGAGAGATTATTTAATGGTATTTAATGCCATTAATAATATTTACTATCATTTCCTTAATATTTTTGTTTTTGTTTTCCAGTAAAAATACCCAAGTTAGTTATGAAGTGTTATATATTAAGAATTGTTTTTAGAGGATATCTGTTCATAAGAATTCAATTTATTTTTCTTCCCGTTGGAAGTTATTCTTTTTGTATGAGGTTTATGCCTAAAACAACTAAAAACTATTTGCCAATGGGGGATGAAAAACAAAACTTATATATTCTCTGAAAATAAGTCATATAATCTTATGCAATTGCTTCTCAAGTAAATTTTCCTTGTTTATAAAGCCAAAAATACTGATTAAGAAAATTATTTTTTGCAAATAGGTCATAATATGACCTCTAATGAATGAAATAAAACATACCCCAAAAACAAACAAAAAATTTTTTGGTTGTAACCCTGCATGGATACTAGTGGACGGTTGCATTCATTTTAAAAATAATAATATTTTACATTATGTAGTATACACTGAAAAATAATTGTCTTCAGTCTTTCAAATAAAAACACCTAAACATCCTTAAGTGCACTTGAGAAGCACATTTTCCTTAGATATTAATAGTTTAATAATAGATAATAATAAGTTTATAGAAAATTGATCTTACCAAGTGATGTTTATTATAAACTTACTCCATTGGTAAATTTTTTTAGCACAAATCTAACAAAATGGTCTAACGTTTGCGGTTAAATGAAGAAAATAAAAACTATTTTACAGAAAACTTCAATTCAACTTTTAATTCAAGATGTATCTTCTCTTAAGTCTATTATCTACAATCCTGCCACTCAAATAAGGATGTTAAAATATATTTTTACTGGAAAAGAGGCAAAAGTGTTGCTTAAGGAACTTAAGAAAGGTTCTCTTAAGACATTTTGCTGTGTTTGAGTTTAGTTATTTATCAGTGGCTCTTGGGTTTGCTCTCACAGAAGTAGGGAAAAGAGAGCGTACAGTCTGCATCATTCCACAGCCTCCGTCTCTCCAAAGTTGTCCGAGCGTGGAGCTGCCCACAGTCCTCACCATTCAAACGAACATCCCAGTCATCTGGTTGACCTTCATCCCAGTGGCTGAAATAGACATCAAGAGTTAGATTAAAGTGCCACTATTATGCTATTTTAAAGGTTCCTCATTTTGTTTTTGGAGGTCTCCTACAACAGGTTTACATGCATTCAAAGTCAAAAAACAGTTTAATTTCCTCATAATAGACATTGCAGCATCACCTCTTTACTCACAGTGTCTGAAATGGTTTGATAAAGGATTCGGTCTCTCTAAACCCCTCCCTCTCGAGAGCTTAGTCTGCTCTGATTGGTCAGATGGCCAAGTTTGTTGTGATTGGTCTACCGTTTATAGCGTGTGATGGAAATGAAACACCATTAGCTTATCTGAATTTTAGCACTTGTATACACAGTGATACGAACAGTCACGATGGCGTCAATTTTACCATATCAATTCGAGCTCGAGTACCCTTCCTTTAGAAGTGCCTGCAAAGTGGGTTTGCTTTCGCATCGCAGGACATGTCGACAACACAAACTAAACTCTTTCAGGCCTCAGCTACAACTACAGTGTTTAAGGGCGGGTCAAAGTAGACGTTAACAGGCAGCCAATGAAGACCTTAGGCTGGCATTATGCAAATTTATGGTTACACTTTATTTTGCAGTACATGTACTTACCCAAGAAAGTACTGGTAATATAATTACTTAACTATATGGGTTAAGGTTAGGTTTAGGGGTAGGTTCAGGGTTGGTACCTAGTTTTTGCCCTGTAATTGCAATAAGTACATAGTATGTACATGCGGAACATGATTGTTACAAACCTACATAGGTTCGTACAGGACATAAGACTGGAATTACTGATGACTCATTTCAAGCAGTTCAATTGGTTCTTTCTTTTGGGAGACAAGAACTCCATTTATTGGTCACACTTTAGTATAGGGTCCATTTCTCACCATTAACTAACTATTAACTATGACTTTTGCATCAGTGAACTCCTACTTACTGCTATAGTAAGGTAGTTGTTAAAGTCCCTGTAAAGTCAAAATAAAGTTTGTGTTCTGAGTTTGTCACACCACAGAAAAATGTGTTATTAGCCACCCAGCCGAATTTGAATGATAAAAAAAGCCGGCAAGTACATAAAGTAAGCTATCAAAATCTTGAAAAAATGAGCATTATTCTCTGCTCTCAAACGCTGGGGGTGTGTCCGCTGGCTCCGCTGAAGCCACGCCCACTCGTGGGAAAGCTGCCGACGGTGAAATTAGCTGATACTGCTTTCGGGACGGGAGGATGAAGGCCGAGGCGGGAGATAGTCGGTTCGGCCCCATTCACCAGTAACAGCGGATTATCAGTGAATCCCAGTTGTCTCCGACGAAAGTTTATAAAACTATCCCGTGTAAAATGATCGCTACAGAGGCGGGTGTTGGCGGTGATCCTCAGCTCTCCATCAAGGTTGGCTCTTCACAAAATTAATCCACCTCTTCTTGATGTGATCGTTTTTAGGAAATTTAAATAAAGACACCGATCTGTTTTGTACGTGATCGCATCCAGGTAGTAGCCTACGCATTTATGCGAATGTGCTCTATTGTTAGGGGAGGGGCCAGCCTCAGTGGCCTCAGTGCGTCATCAAGTAGGGGCGTGTCCTGGAGCTCAGGGGCTCCAGTGCGTCATCGAGCCCCGTTTTAGACCCGCCCAAAAAATCCGGAAAATAGCAATGGTGAAAAACTGTAACTGTAATATAAATATAGCTGCGAGCAGCGATGAAGGGCCAAAGCCGGCGGCACCGCCACTCCGGTGCCTTTAGGTAACTAAAGGCCCCGGGGTTGCGGTGCCACCGGCTTGGGCGCGCAATCGCTGCTCGCAGCTATATTTTTATATTCATTCTTACTGTTCAGTAGCATCAAAGTCTGTTCCATCTACCCAGGACCATTTTTCCTTTTCTTTCTCAACAAGCCCAATCCAGTAGCTGTTAGACGTCTTAACGATCGAAGACAGGAAGTCCTGGTTTAAAAAGAGACCAAACTCATATTTAACCTCACATAAGACTCAAATAATTGTGAGGCTGTGTGTGTTCTTGTCTTACAAGCTCAGCCATGTCATTGACAACAACTAAGTGTGATCCTTTCTGGATACAGTTGTTCTCAGCAAGTTGCCAGTTCTTCTTTACTGAAGACTGAAAGTAGCATGAGTCTTTATAAAACACCCAGTCTTCCTGGCAGGGACCTGTACAGTTAAACATGCATATAATACAAATAAATCATAACTTAAATCAGGCAGGTTTCACTGCCAAGCACAAAATAAAAATTTTGCTAAAGAGTAAAGAGCAGGCGTAAAGAGCATTTTGCTAAAGAGTAAAAAGTCCAAAAGTCTGAGTCCACATAGAAAATCTGGGATTCATAATCTAATAGAAAGTAGTACATTTGTAACATTGAACATGTGACTCTTTCTAGAGAGAGTAAGATATTCTTCCATTGAAGCTCAAGCTGATGAGAAACCAAATACTAGGGATGCACAAAATATCGGCCACCATATCGGCATATTTGTTCATTTTTTTATATTATCGTTAAAATATATTTAAGCCGATTATTAATAGTTAATTTCCTTCAGTTGAAACACTTCAGATGCGCAATGTTCACCATTATGGTTTTGAATTGCTTGAAATATGATTGGAATCACTTCGAAAAGGAAAATATCGCTAAGTGCAACATACAACATTTTTGTAATCACGCTCTCAAGTACTAAGGCATTTTGAAATTCATGTACATTTTTCAATTAAAGGTTTTACTCACATTGTTATGCTGGTGATATATTATTAGTAGTATTATTATTCAGTTATATAAATGCAAAGTACAGATTCAAAGTATTCTCAATAGTGGTCTCTGACTTTTGGACCCCACTGTCATGAGGAGCCTCACCTTGCACCGGGATCACATGCTCAGTCATCAAAAGCTCAGAGAAATGAGCATTTTCTGGGTGGAAAAAATGAATATATTAATTATAAAAATCACAACAAATTAATTTCACAGGCATTGTTAGTATATGCATAAACTTTTACACATTTTTTTATTTTATAAAGACATAAAAATGGTTCTTTATTTACCAAATTGCAGAGCTCCAGGGCCCTTTTTAATGGAGACATCGAGAGACTCCACAGAAAGTCTAACATCAGCTACCTCTTTGCTGACCTGAGAGACTTTTAAAAATCATAATGAAAATCAAAACACTTTGGTAAAAAAAAAAAAAAAAAACATGCAGTGACATCCAATAGGTTTTGTTAAATTTGACATAAACAAATTAATGTGTGGAAGTTAAATGCTCACAACATACTTTTAATTCCTACAGCCAGTGTCAGTATAAACACATAGAGGACGAGGACGCCATATATTATGTACATCTTTCTGTTTTGTCTACCTATAGGAAAGAATTAAAGTTATAACAAAAGAATATGAAACAAACATGGACTAAAAAACTACATTCTGAACAAATGTTATGAGAATGTTTTGCTAACGTTCCCATTAAGTTATGAAAACGTTATTTCTGAATGTTCTCAGAACGTTCAAAACGTCCAATTTTAAATGTTTTTTTATAACTTTGCAAATATGATGGGAACGTTACGTTTAAATGTTCTCTGAACCATAAACAAATAGTAAGTTAACCTAAAGTCCAACTAAATGATTTAGAAGAACGTTCCATGAACGATGTATAAATAATGTTTTTGAGCTAATGTTATTAAAGACCACTTTAAACATACATTCTATTGTTACTGGATGAATGTTTATTCATAACTTTGAGAGAACCTTGCCAGAACGTTAGCCAAAGATCCGAGAAAGTTTCTTGTTAGCTGGGTTATCATGGAGTGTCAATATATTTATTTAGCAAATAAGGATTTGGCATTTCACCCTTTTCTGGGTACTTGAAATGTTTTTCTTTCTTAGTAAGGTGGCGTGATAGATTTGTTCTTAATTTTGAGTCAACATTTTCTACAAAGCACAATTTACAAACATTCCTTTCAAAAACTGAAAAAAAAAAAGGTTTTCTCACCTGATACATGTATAAATTTCTGTCCAGTGTTATTAATTTCTGCCTCAGGAGTGCTAAACCGGTCATATGATATAGATTCCATGTCTGAGGAATAAGGCAGGACGAAGGATGTATTTACACCAAATAATTCAAATTGAAATGAAATGTATTTCTCTTATTTAATGACTTTTGTCCCAACATATAAGTATTATTATAAGAGACTAAATGTACTAAACACACAAGTTTCAAGGTCATGCAATGAAGCAGTTGAATATTAACCTCTAGACTGACAAACTATATCTGAGCTTCATCCATCACAAACATGGAGAAAAACACATCAGAATGAAAGGACTTCTGTATTTCAGAGATTTATTATCAGTCAAAATACACAAAACCAAATAGAAAAGCCATCAAGCATATTCTTAAAAGACCATGAAAACTGTAAAAACATTCTCATTGCCGACAAATTAGGATTTTACCATGAAGGTTCATACATTGAAGACACTTTATGTGAACATACAAAATAAAAAAAGAATAAACAATAACTGTGAAATGCAGTGAATCTTACTGTTTAAAGAGAATGTTCCTGTCGAATCTCCCTCCTCTGCTGCGGTCAGTGTCCTGGTGGCTGTTCTCTGTCATTCTGTCCTTACGCAACGACACCTAAACCATTTCCCAGAGCGGAATTGACAGTCCTAACATCCTGTTGGACTTTTTGTAACATTTGCATGTTTGAAATATGACAAAATATTGAGTTAAGCAACGACTCTGATTAACTCGTCGTCATATAAGAAATGTTCTTCTCTGACATAAATGTTATGCTTTGAATATAGCTGGATGCGTACACTCCCGTTCAAAAGATTGGGGTCATCAAGTTGTTGTTTTATTAACATTAAATTAATACTTTTATTCTGAAAGAATGCATTACATTGATCAAAAGTGACAGTATCTTTACATTTATGATGTTACAAAAGCTTTTGATCACTGCAAAAATTGAAATAACCCATTAAACATGAAAGTATTATGCAATCATTAAAGACATTTCTTCTTATATAAAACCTTTTTAATGGAAGCTTGTTTCCACCACAGAATAAAGCATTTTAAAAGACAATTGCGAGTTTTTTTCTCACAATTGCGAGTAATTATTTCTCATTAAGTTATTTATTTATTTCTCATTTCAAATTCTGACTTTATAACACGCAATTGCGACTTTATATCACGCAATTCTGAATGTACTGAGGTTCAAATTCAGAATTGTGAGATAAAAAGTTGCAATTACCTTTTACCTTTTTTTATTCTGAGGCGGAAACAAGCTTCAATACTTTTTGGCATTAAGGATTCTTTAAGATTGAGTCAAAAACCCTACTTTCATCTGTATATTAAACCCAACTGAACCGTTTTGATATATTGAAGTAGATTTTCCATTGTAACGTCTTCACAAAATAAAATTCAGCTTATCCAGCTCACCACCAGAGGTCATCATCTCAATTCTACTCCTAGTTATGATTAATGACTTTCTTTGTCTTGCCTGTGTTGTTAGCTTGACTGTTGACTGCAGTTGACTGTGAATTATGATTGCTTATCAAATCTCTACAAACAGACCTTAATCCTGTGCCTTTGTCAGATACACGTTAAAAATATATTTAAATAATAACAATTATAACTAACTATTTTTTTGAAGTGAGATGATCATATTTAATGATATTCTAGGAAGCCTTTTGAACACTGGTTTAAAAGGTTGAATATAGATAAAGCAATAATATTAATAATAATACCTACTGTATGTTTAATCAAATGATCTAGGTTCAGATGAAATTGTGCCAAAAATTAGTTACCGATTCGGATGTGTTCATATAACTGGACTTTACACTGGAATACTATAAAACATGTGGCTTATGCATAGCAAAAGTACATCAAATTTGCACCAGTCAGGCAAGTACAGTTTTACAAAACAAAAGAGACCATGTACAATATCAGAAGGTGTGTGTCCAGGGCAGGATTTTAGGAGAACAGTCTAATGCAGCTGGAATAAGGGCAAAGTTCACATGCCTTTCTCTAGTTTGCGTTCACAAATGAAATAGCGTTCGCTGTAACAGTCAGCATCATGCAACAGCTTGCGACGCACTGTGTCAGTTTCTTTTAAGTGGACGCAGGACTCCATGCCACCATGAGCAGGTTGATTTTCATCCCAGAAACTGAAAAGAACACAAACCACAAAGAATTCGGAAGATGACATAATGATCTTGTTGGCATGTCATACAGTATGGCTGCTGTTTAATGAAATTAAAAAGCATTCACAGATGACATAAAACACTTGTTTCAAAAGTATGGAAGTCAATGCTCTCTTACTGTGGAGGTGAATGATAATCGTCTCCATTAGCCCAGGACCATTTGCCCGATTTGTCCCTCTTGAGGCCTATCCAGTAGTCAGTCTGTTTCTGGACAGTTCTTGAAATGAACTCCTAGAGACAGCAATGTGCTTTAATTATACACCTATGATTAATATCTATGCTTTCAGAAATACGCTACCATTCAAAAGTTGGTAAGTTTGATCATAAATGCAGTAATATTGTTAAAAAAAATGTATTACATTTTAAAGGTACATTATGTAACTTTTTTTGTTCAAAATTTGCTAAATGTATAAAATAAGCGAGTAGCCTACATCAGGACTCAATCTTCCAAAGTGTGTTTTTGTCTTATTCTGAATCACTACGTTACGCCTATAATAAGCGTTTATATTCTGACTATTTTAGACCAGGCGAGAAGGCAACCGCTGTGGTGTATCCCACATTGTAAAAAAAAAAAATTATTGATTTTTAAGTACAATCAACTTGGAAGTTTAAGTGATTTCAACATAAATAACATTAAACTGTTTGTCTCAAAAAATTGGCTGAATCTTGAAAGTTGAAAATAGCTTAACTTTTTAATGTCAATGTGATGTGAAAACATATGTTGTCATAACTTATTAATCATATACATTTTACAGTGCCTGTGTGACTCGTCATAGAACAGAAAGTATCTCCGGCTAGCAGCTACAATGTTCTTTCGCAGGACGCATGCAGTTTTGTTTATTAACCACTAAAGCGTCAAAAGTTAGATGTACCTTTAAAATAAATGTTTACTATTTTAATATATTTTAAATTGTTATTTATTCCTGTGACGCAAAGCTGAATTTTCAGCATCATTACTTCAGTCTTCAGTGTCACATGATGCTTGTGTAAATGCTTGTGTAAATAGATGTGTAAATCATTCTAATATGCTGATTTGCTGCTCAAGAAACATTTCTAATTATTATCAATGTTGAAAACAGTGCTGAAATTCGTTGTAGCATTATAAACACATTTATTGTCACATATGATCGATGCAATTTCTTTAAAAAATAAATAAATCATACTGATCCCAAACTTTTGAACAGTAGTGTAAATGAGGATAAAAATGTAATACCAACACCAACATGTCTGTGTCCATGTCCTTACCAGCTCCTCCTCGCTGTTCACAACCATCAAGTGCGCCCCACTGTTGCGGCAAAAAGACTGTGATACTTCCCACTTCCCATAAACATTCACTAACAAATAACAGGTGTTCTTATAGGAAACCCAACCATCCGAGCAGCGCCCTGTATTTGATAGAACAAAACACACGACTATAGACAACACTTGCTTACCAATAATTATACAATTTATTAGAGCTTTGTGATTTTACTGACATCCTTTCATATTTTAGTTGTATCTTTAAATGAAACATTTCTTACTGCTTTCACCTTTGTATTGGAACGGGATAGCCGTAATGTCATCAGAAAGAAGACCTCTGGTCTGATCTTCTTGTGGATTCTTCTTGACTTCAGCATGTTAAATGAAATTAAAAACAAGCCAGTTACACATCCATTATTAACACATCAGAGACAATTGACATCATTATAAGTCTGACTTACAGTTGACACCCGTTACGATTCCTATTACCAAGAATGAAAGGATGAGGAGAACCGTGAACATGACACAAGCCACTTTGCCTGAACACAGCATGGGGGAAAAAAGAAATAGTACCGTAAATAGATTTTAAATGCCAAAATTAAACAGTTTAGAAGAGACTTTAAATTAGGGGATATCTTAAGCAAGCACTATATATCAAATGAGCTGATGTAAAGCCTGCAAAACAGTTCCAGATACCACCATATTTTACTTGAACTTGTCATTTAGTCACCTGTCACCGGTCACATTAAATAATACCCTGGCTCTTCCCAGCTTTGTAATGGCATTGAATAGTGTCCCGAGTTTTTGAAGCTCCAAAAAGCACATCCATCCATCATAAAAGTAATCCTTATGACTCCAGTGGGTTAATAAATGCCTTCTGAAGTGAAGCAATGGGTTTTTGTCAGAAAAATATCCGTATTTAAAACTTTATAAACTATAATCACTGGCTTCCGGCAACGGCCGTACGCGCGTTCACGAGAGAGTTGAGTTCTGGCGGAAGGGTGACCTCTCATGACATAGAACGATGCTCCTCTTATCTTATATCGAAATCCTCCGCCATTTTTCGTAATAAAACCGGTAGTTTTAGACTCCTAACTTGTGACCGTTGTTTGGTTTTGCTTTATCCTCTGCGCTTCCGCGTTCATCAATTCTATGCCTACATCATACATCAGTGCCAGGAATTATAGTTTATAAATATTAATATTTTTCTTATAAAAACCCATCACTTCGCTTCAGAAGGCATTTATTAACCCACTGGAGTCGTAAGGATTACTTTTATGATGGATGGATGTGCTTTTTGGAGCTTCAAAAACTCAGGGACTATTCAATGCCATTACAGAGCCAGGATATTATTTAATATAACTCAGATTGTGTTCGGCTGAAAGAAGAAAGTCATATACAACTAGGATGGCTTGAGGTTGAGTAAATTATGGGATCGTTTTCATTTTGGGTGAACTATTCCTTTAAACTCAGCAGATTATTGCAGAAGTGAAAGCAATTCACTTAAAAAAAAAAAAAAAGTGTGAGAAAGTTATAAAAGTTTATGTTTACTGTAACTGAGCTAAACTTTTACAAAATATTTATTTTACAAAATAACTGGACTCTCAAATTTGGTTTCCACAGGATGAGTTTTAAGTGTTTAAGCTATCAAATGTATTCAAATGTTTACTAAGGTATTTGATGGGGGACAAAGGCAATAGAAAAGTGTGCCAAGTGTCCCGCTACCGCGCTATACCAATGCAATTAATAAACGCCTGACAGACTAATGGGCACAGATGTCATGTCTTTTTCAGTTCATAGATACCTCTACCTGAATTGGACTTGAAACCAGTGTATCAAAAAAGCAGCCAACACCCATAACCACTGTCTCTGCTATAATAAGCTGCAATGATACTATATTACTTGCCTTGCTGGTAGAAGGGATCCTCCCTGTCAGGATTTCCCTCCACATCATCTGAGAGATTGTTAGCCTGCATTCCTTGAGGTCAGCCTATAGCCTGAATGTAAGGACAAAAGTGTAAATCAAGTGATTATCTGATGATAATATAAGAAAATGCCACTTCACAACGTTCTCTGAAATACTAGAGGTTCAATTACGTCGCATTAAATCCGTGCAACATTACATTTGATACAAAAGATGTTAGTATACGCAAAAACACATAAACAATAAGAAAAGAAAAAACACTCTGATGAAGTGCAGTTGTTGAATCTTCAAAGCGTAAATAATATTTAAGACAACTTCAACTTACTGATCAACTTGTTTCCTTGCAACACATACAGTTTTCCATGGCACAACTTGGAAAGTGAAGATTCTGTGGAATGGCCGGATGACGCCGGAGAGGCTGGTCCTTTCCACCCGGCCAAACCGCAGCTCTGGGGTTTCTGCCAAGAACATTGCAGTTGCCAGAAATGCGTGACAAAGATGCGTGACAAA
Source organism: Rhinichthys klamathensis goyatoka (assembly GCF_029890125.1). NCBI lineage: Eukaryota > Metazoa > Chordata > Actinopteri > Cypriniformes > Leuciscidae > Rhinichthys > Rhinichthys klamathensis. Next base: position 1,241,881 of record NW_026606587.1, read on the forward strand.
GTAGCTATAAAATATAAATACCGTAGTGGTAATCAGAAAAACAACTGTGCACGAGCTATTCACATGCCCTTTTCTACTCTAAACTAGAATAAAAGCAGTAGAATGACATAGGCTAACGTTAATGTGTTTCCAATGGGAATCTCATGTTATTATTGCATGTTAACCATAATACTTGCGATTCATACATGCATTATTTCACTCACAGATTCAAAGCCTGAAGATCCAAGCTTATCTGAAATTTTAGCGCTATTATTTTTGCTGCCTTGAAAGGCCATAATTATATAATCTACGTCAGGGGTTCTTCCCATTTTTTACAGTCTATGGTTCTTCCCGTCGTTTCACTTGACCAATGGCTTTCGAGTGCAGGCTGTGGAGACTTGTCGCCACCTACTGGCATAACGATATGTATCCTTCTGTAAAAAAAGATCACAAGTCAAAGAGGTTTCATATAAAAGTTTACTCACAAATATCTTCCATATTCTCTTTAAAATGCTGTACGGTACAGCATTTTAAAGAGAATATGGAAGATATTTGTGTTTTTTGTAAAATTTCCACTGAGACTATAATTATTTATTTGGGATATTTTTTTGGGGGGGAAAGAACTCCCTACAAAGAAAAGCTACGATGTTTGTTAATTTTGTAGAAGGTGATGTAATGCTAAAAAGTTTTTCATTTGATGGTGATAAAAAAATCTTTATAAAAAAATTTATTTGATGTAATAAAGTCAAATGGAATTACTTTATTACATCAAATAATATGTCGTAATACTATATTATGTATAATAATATATACATAATATATATTATTTTAAAATTTAAAATTTATGTTAAATTATATTTGGAAACTAGATCCAAAAGTCAAAACTTAAAAGCAGTGAAAACTCTACAGATGTTTAAATTTTTCTGCGATTCTTTTTTCATTATATTTCCTTGGCATATTGTTTGTACAATATGTTTAAATTAAATGAAATGAAATGAAATGAAATGAAATGAAATGAAATGAAATTAAATTAAATTAAATTAAATTAAATTAAATTAAATTAAATTAAATTAAATTAAATTAAATTCGGAATGAAAGCCGTTGTTGGACATCCCTGTCACTAGATGGCGGGCGCGTCAATCTCCAGCACCAGCAGCGGCATTAATGCTCTTCTTCCGCCCCTGTCGGTTCCAGTCTCCGCGAAAATGGCCGCGATCGGACGTTTATCCCAGAAGCTCCTCAAGTCTGCCTCGCTGACCCAAAGCCGTCAGCTTTCGGCTGCAGCAGCTCACGGCGAACAAGCAGGTCAGTTACAACTCTAATCAGTTTCATTCAGACGCTGTAATAAAAAACACCAACTGTTACGAACAGCCGTAATTCTACCTTTTGACCTTGCGAATGTGACACGAATGGCCGTTTAATCTTGTTCTGTGGTTGACAAAGATGGTAGAGTAGCATTTAGTTTAGTCTTTTGTATAGTGAGTTTACGAAAAATGAGATAATTACGTCTTAATAACTACATAGTTAAGTGAACTAAACGACTAGCCTGTCAACCGGTTGATGTGTTATTATGGTGCTAAGTTAATGTCAAAGACGTGTCAAACAGAATGTGTCTTATTTCTCATATGTTCATGTAGCCAAGACCTGGAAAATCCTGACGTTTGTGGTGGCTCTGCCCGGAGTCGCGGTGTGCATGTTGAACATGTACCTCAGGTCCCAACACGAACATGACCAGCCGGAGTTCGTTCCCTACAGCCACCTGCGCATCCGCAGCAAGGTGAAAACACTCACTTTTCTCAAAAAAACACACAAAAAAAAACACCATTATAGGCGTTTGTTGAGAGTTTATGCATTTTCATGCTGATTTATATGAAAAGAGAGTGCAGAAGTTCAGTGGAGGCAGGGCATGCACTTTTGAGGCAGTTTTGTTTTAAAGTATTGCAAATACCCTATTTTAAATTTGGCTGGTTATTAATTGATTATACATTAACACACTGTTGTTGGTCTTGAAAATCAATGTCATTCAAGATCAATGGGTCGTGCAAATATCTCCAAGAACAGGCAAACCGTGAAATAAAGGTATTTGTCAGCTAAAGCTATGCATCATGTTTGAAAGCCAAGAAACATGATTTGATTTGTCTAGTAAATGTGAGTTGCTGGTTTATCCTGACATTGGAGCTCTGTGCATGAGACATTAGAGGGCCTCCAGGAATGAGGCTGTGATTTACATTTACATTTATTCATTTAGCTGTGACGCTTTTATCCAAAGCGACTTACAATTGCTATATATGTCAGAGGTCGCACGCCTCTGACGCCGGGGTTAAGTGTCTTGCTCAGGGACACATTGGTGTCTCACAGTGGATTCAAACCCGGGTCTCTCACACCAAAGGCATGTGTCTTATCCACTGCGCCATCACCACCCCTTAATCATCACACACCATAACCATATGCAATGCATATACCAGTAAAGAGAAATGCTGATATGTTCCTGTTAGGAGGACTATAAAACAGCTAAAAATATAACTCTATACTTTTCAGCCTTTGATCATCTATATTACTCCATATAACAGAGCTTCAATTATAACCAGGGTTAGAGATGTAGTAACACGGTTAAAACATTTCTGCATGAATATATATTGGTTAAAAGGCTTATAAGGATAAAAAAAGGCTGTTTGTGAAGCTGTTCTACTCTCTCGTGTTCAACGCCAGCGCCTATGCAGATCTCAGTGTTTCGCTGTTATTGTTCTTGTCAAAGGTTTAGTAGACGGAGCCGAATCGCTGTCATTTTGGAATAAGATTGCGTGGGTATTTGAATCGAGAATGCGACCTATTAATAACTAATCATGCAATAGTAATGCACTTTCTTTTTATATTTACAATTTAAATGACAAAATAAATGTGTTGTATACTATAGTCATAGAACGGGAAAGGCTAATCACGTGCTATTTTTACTAATAAAAAAAATCATTTACCAACATATATTTTTACTAAAACATTTGACTAAATGAAAAATGCCACATGGTGACTTTTGTGAACATATTTGTGTAATTATTAATAAATTTGATAATTTTGTTATTCAAGCAATACACTTCACATCTATGCCTCTCTTTTCTCATTTGCATTAGCGTTTCCCATGGGGTGACGGCAACAAGTCGCTATTTCACAACCCCCACCTCAACGCCCTCCCTGACGGCTACGAGCATCATGATGAGTGAAGGGTGTTAGAAGCTCTCCCAGAACTCTCCTACAGGGACCAGAGGGCCCTCTCTATCCCCTCTCTCATCCCTGGACATCTGCCCAGGCCTGGACCACTCCTCAGTTTCTTTCAGTTTACATGACGTCTTTCCAGTTTGTTGATCTTACCTCTGTGCTTTCCACACCTAGTGGAAGTACCGTATTGAAACAGTTACATTTACTCAATTGACCATTGCATCACTTTGTCAGCTTAAACTGAAAAATAAAAATCTATTAATTAAATGATAAAATGTCTGAAGTTTAATTTTTGAAGGAAGTGGTTGAAGTTTTTAGATCCTAGGATGTTTTACTTGTATGTAAATGCTAAATGTAGGGCTGGTTTCACAGACAGGGCTTATGGCGCTTTTCCAGTGCTGGTACGGCTCAGTACGGTTCGGCTCGCTTCGCTTTTTCACTGCGTGGTACGACTCGGCACGGCTCGGTTCGCTTTAGCTCGGTTTGCTTTTTTTCACTGCAGTTAGTACCGCTTCAAAGTGGGTGGGATTATAGTCTGACCGTTATAGTTTATCCGCTCCTCGGCAACCAACGAGAGGAACGTCTGCACTTCGTCCACTGACCACGATTCAGCCATTTCTTTTTTTGGAAGTTTTCTTTCTTTCTTTTTTCTTCAAGCAAGTAGTTTTAAAACAGGTGCTACAGCGGTGGCTGTTACTGGCTATTTAAATCTAGCGGGTTTGATGTCTCGCAAATACAATGACGATTCTGTCTGACCAATCAGTGATCTGCAGTGTGTTCACGTCACATTTTAGTATCGGTACGGTACGCTTGGAACCTCGACAAAGGTGGTACCATTTAAAGCGAGCCGTACCGTTCCATGCAGTGGAAAAGCGCCATTAGATTAAGCCATGATTAGACCTTAGCCATTTAATTAGGACATTTCAGTAGCTTTTATTAACATGCTGTAGGAGGAAAACATTACTGATATGCATTTTGAGAGTCCAAACAGTGACTGACATTTAAGATATAAGATCTATTCAGTTAAAACAGCCCAAACATGCATTTTAGTCTGTGAAACCGGGGAGTTTAGGAAACGGTTAAAGCAACATGTTTTTAAAAGGTTGTTTATGGTGTATTTACAGAACATTTGACTTTAAAATATATATAAATAAAGTCTATAAAATGTGTATATGATGCCTCCCCCAGAAAACGCGTAAGTGGAGAAAGTTTGTCCCTCCAGGCCCGCCGTACTGTCAAGACACTCACATGACTTGACTCTTGTGACACACATTCCTACCCAAATTCGAAATATAATGGATTCATGAAACATGAGATCGTATTTCCTATTTATACGGAATGTTTTACTGATGTTTGTTTTGTCGTGAGGTTTTTCCCGTATTTTCTAAGCGGAAATGAGTCATTAAGTGGGATTCATTAACGCAGCTGAAGTTTATTGACATGAGTGAAGATTATCAGCACTTCATTCAACCCGCCGATGGTGAGTCAATCTACTGTTTCTATCAGTTCGTCTTGTTTGTACAATGAACATTGAGGACCGATTTGTTTGTCGTCTCATTTGCGTGTTCAGTCAGCACATGCTACGTACATAATAAAAATGACTAAAATGCCCATCAACTTTTAAAATGCATTTTCCCATTAAAACGGGTTATCAGCAGCACTGAACACCACTACTGCAAAACCTTATGATCATTCTCCAGCATGATTTGAGAATGATCCAAATAATTTACTCAATAAAAAAATTAACTCGAAAAAATAAATACTTAATTGTGCAAGTAAAAAGTTTCCGCGTTTAATTGTACAGAAGTATTTAAAGGTTTACTTTAAATATTCCAATATATTTTTGTTACTTTTGACACAGCAATAAATGCGTTATTTTACTGTATATTTACAGCCAATATTAAAGTAAAAAAGTATTTTCTACATGACGCAAACATTGTAAGGCATTAGGAGTAATCAGCCTAGGTTAAAGTGAAAGCTGTCTAATTAAAGGGATAGTTCACCCAAAAATGAAACTTCTCATCTCTTCATCATTTACTCACCCTAAGTTGTTCCCAACCTGTTTGAATTTCTTACTTATGCTAAACACAAAAGAAGTTATTTAAAGGTTGTCGGTATCCAAACAGTTGATAATGGAGTATTTTTTTCCATACTATGGATGTCAATGGGGCCTTGGGCCTGTTTGGTTGCCCATATTCTTCAAAAGAATATATCTTCTTTTGTGTTTAGCAGAGGAAAGAAATCTATGCAAGTTTGGAACAACATGAGGGTGAGTAAATTATGACAGAATTTTGATTTTTCGGTGAACGATCCCTTTAAAGTAAACACCTTGTTTCAATGACCTGTAAAAGTATACCTTGTACTTTGGAGATCTAAACGGAATTGTAAGGAGTAACAAACTAATGTTTGCATTGAAAATGTAAAGTTGAAGAACATTTTAAAGTGGATGCATTTAGTAGCTACTAGTACTCAAGTAGTAGTACAATTCCTCCAAATTAATAGATGGTCACATCATGATGTTCGATTTATTTGTATTTTAATGATTAAATCCTACATTTTTATTACCAAGTTTAAATGAAAAATGTCCCATATTTTTCATGTGGTCTCAGACCAATCGAAGTTTATGCCATGCTTAAGTTTTTCCATGCATATTACTTTCCCCATTGATAGATTCTCCCTTACAAACACAGTTAATCATAGTTTGTGATGTAGGTAAGTTAACCAGATGGCTGCTCTCTCAACAGATCACCAATGGCTGAGACAGCTGCTTTGACTGACTCCAGACGGTGAGAATAATATTCCGTTTATGAGCAGTGTTGGGGATAAAAAGTAATGCACGATGCATTATGTAATCAGATTACTTTTTGATGTAACAAGTAACACATTTCTTTAAATTTACGCATTAATATTTGAGCTACTTTATTTAAAAAAATAATCCATGTTACTTTTCAGTTTAATTTAATTGCTTAAACATTTTTTTAAACTACTGAATTAAAATCCATCTCTCTTCTTTATAACGTAGACATGCGCACTCATTTGTGTGGGAACAGACAAAAAGTACAAAAGTAACAAACCTTCAGCGTTCAATAAAGAGAGTTGTACAGTTGGTAATATAACCTGTAATGTTAAGAGATATATTTTTTTAGTTTGTTAGTTATGTTATTTGGTGTGGCATATACTGTATAGCTCTTAGTCAGGAAATATTCTAAATGATCAGAATATATATATTTAAAAGAAAAATGAAGGTGTTTGGTGTTATATAGGGTATGTTGTTGAATCCATTGCTGCGTTAAACACTTGCAACAACAAAAAAAATTTTTCTGTAAAACAAAATACCTGCAAGGCCTGGCTGAAAGAGAGTAAACCATAGCCAGGAAAGAAAAAGTAATGCAAAAGTAACATAATGCATTACTTTCCATACAAAGTAACATAATTAATATAATAACTTTTCCTAACATTGTTTATTATTGTGTAATTTTTTTTGTTACAGGCTTTCTTTAAACAAAGTGATATTTTGTGTCCGTATATTAAACACAGCTACTTAACCTTTCATTAGAAATGCATTCCTTACAATCTGACCCATCAATGAAGTCATGGAGAACAGAAAGTTCATTGTCCAGTGTATTATACGTGCTTGGGGATATTATCATCCTTTACATGAATGGAAAACAGTTCGGCATCAATTTCTTGAAGTTTTGTCAGTAATACTGGAAGGTAAGAAGTTTAGGCTAACTTTACCATGCATGTTTGGTTATATTTCTAGATGCGGTTTCTTCTTCCTGTATGATAGTTCAAAGGTCCAAGAGGAGGGTGACCTGACTAGAGATGGGATATACTACTTCTATCCTGAGGATGTAAGCCATAAATTGTAGTCGGTTATTGATTCTAAATTACATGACAAATATTGTAGTTTGTAACATAATCCATTACATTACACTTTTAAGGTAATCTGACTACTTGTGGATTACTTTTAGATTACTTTTAACCTAACTTGTTTATCTCATTGATTTGAATAGAATAATCTTGTACCATATTGATATAAGAATTCAAAGAGAAAGAAAAAATATTACATTTCTTTATCAACAACACGAAGAGCATTAAATATTACGTCAGGGTTTCCAAGACTGCGGTTTGTGAGTTTAATGAAAAGTAATTAAATCATAAACATGTAAAATTCTTCTTTTTTTTAAAAATAAAAACAATCAAAATAAAACACCTACTAAAAAATATAAAATATATATTTTATTTGTTTACCTGTATGTCATGTGAACATTAAATGACATCAGAGAACCATTAACTTAATTTTATTATTATTTATTATTATTATTATTGTCTAAATTTTATTATCTCAGGGCCTTCAAGTAAATATATTAGGTCAAAGAGGTTCAGGTGACAAAAAAAGTTTGGGAATCCCTGCATTGCATGTCAATTTGAAATAATGCGAGTTTGTTCATTTTAGTGTGTTTGAAAGACAAAAGCCTTTCAGAGATAGTTAAATATGGTTAAATGACTTACTGAGTAATAATTCAAATAATTATTGTGTTCGTCATGAATTGATGTGCAATGTTGAGAAAACTCTTCGTAAAAGTGAAATGTTTTATGTAAATCCAGTGATCAAATGTTGTGTTGGTCTCAGTTTTCAGTGATAGGCACATATAGTGGCTGGTTTGTGTGTGAAATTGCACAAACCTGGAGGTCCTTCTGAACGTACATAAGCAGTAGGCTTTTTTAGAAGTGAAAATGTAACAGATAAAAAAAAGAAATTGTTGGGAGATACAATGAATAATGAATAATTTACTGCCATTGTGAGAAAAACATGTAATCGAGTATATAATATATTTGCAAGTACTTAATTTGTGTCTGTTTTAGAAGACAACCTTCATAATACTTTCTGCTATCGAGGCATTGAATGCATGACAGTATGTGTGCTGTTACAGACACCAACAGACCAACAAGAGCTGCTTTGTGGACAGCTGGCCGGTGTGTGTCGTTGTGTGTCTGAACTGTCCTCATCTCCCGTACGTCTGCTCCGCCTGCGCAAAAGCAAGTATGCAGTCCGCATGAAGGATAACTTTATTTGGGTAAGAGAAAATTGTAGCTTTGTGTAATGACGTAATACTTCCTAACTGGTTTTCGAACAGAGTCTTGGTTTGACTGACTTTTGTGTTGTTGTTTTTTTTATTGTGGTTTTACAACTCTTTTGAATGGGATCTTTCTCTGGTTTCCAGGCATTAAGCTGTGTGGTAGACATTCCTGATGTGAGCGTGTGTGACTTCCTAGATCAGCTGATTGCCCTCTTCTGTTTCTACAATGGACCAGTGCGTCAAAGCTACCAGGTGCATCCTCACGGCCTACAGTATTCTCTTCACGGATTATGATTTAAAGAGGACATAGGATGTTTTTTTTTTAAATGGTCTTTTTTTAGTTGGTGTACTAGAAAAGATTAACATGCTTTAATGTTAAAGAAACGCATTCTTTTTCACATACTCTACATTATTGCAGCACCTCTATTCCCAGTCTGTCTGAAACGCTCAGATTGAGTTCCAGTTTCTATAAAGCCCCTCCTTCCAAAAAGCCCAGAATGCTCTGATTGGCCAGCTGACTCAGTGCTTTGTGATTGGCTAAAAACCTCAAGTGCGTATCGTAATATCTGGACTTCGATCGAGGCGTTTTAGGCAGGTCTGAAACAGTGTTCTCTGATAGATAATCCCTTCATGGGAGACTATGAGCTTTGTAATAGATCTTATACATGCACACACAGATACATTACACACTAAAGGAAAAGGTAAACATTAAAAAAGCATCAAATGACCTCTTTAAAATGTATATATTTGTTTAACATATACCTTGGGGTCATTAATACCTTTAATCAGCAAGGATGCATTAAAATTACCAAATGTGACGGTAAATATTTCTATTTCGAATAAATGCTGTTCTTTTAAACTTTCTATTCATCAAGTAATCCTAAAAAAAAACTGAATCATGGTTTCCATATTAAGCAGCACAGCTGTTCTCTTCTCATAATAATGTTTCTTTAGCAGCAAATCAGAATATTACAATGATTGCTGAAGGATCATGTGACACTGAACTGAAGACTCAGCTTTTTATCACAGGAATAAATTACATTCTAAAATATAATAGAATAGAAGAACAGTTATTCTAAATTGTAACACTGACAGTTTTTCCTGTATATTTGATCAAACAACACAGCCTTGGTGAGCAAAAAGACATTTAAAAAAATCTTACCAACTTTTGAACGTACTGCACATATTTTTTTTGTCATAAATTAATACTAGGGCTGTCAAATGATTAATCACGATTAATCACATCCAAAATAAAAGTTTGTGTTTACATATGGTAATATATGTGGGTGTACTGTGTATAATTATTTTGTATATATATAAATACACACACATGCATGTATATTTAAGAAAAAAAATTTTTTATATATAAAATATTTATATATAATATAAATTATATATAAATCTATATACAGTATATACATGAAAATATTTCTTAAATATATACAAGCATGTGTGTATGTATATATATAAAATAATTATACACAGTACACCCACATATATTATGTAAACAAAAACTTTTATTTTGGATGTGATTAATCACGATTAATCATTTGACAGCCCTAATTAATACATATTAAAGCATAATTCCACATGTGTTGTGTTTTGCCTGGCAGTTGTACAGTCAGGAGGAGTTGGCTCTACGATGGGCAAGATATCTCTGTCACCTGCAGGGCGGCTCCACTGAGCTGCACAACATCTTCAGCTGCCTGAGGACGATTGACTCCACACACGTAAGAACCTGCTCTTCTCATTATGTTAACAGTGTGCCACAAAACATTTAAAGTTGAACATGATTCATTCAGTCAGTACTGCAACAGCAAGCTGGGAATTAAGCGCTCTGGGAATGGAATAGTTGCACTGAGCTTGTAGTTTCCAGGTATTTATGTTTTTAATGTGCTGTAGTCGCCTAGTTTACTGAACGCCACTTAAAATAAGTGTCCGCAGAAAGATTGAAAAAATCTGAACATTTTCAGAGACTGAAGAAGAGATATTCGGATCATTGCATTGCATTTCCTCAATGAAACATGAAGTTTTAATCCAACTCCAGCAGATCTGAGAAAGCAGTGGCTGGTAAACACACAAGATTATTTCACCGCTGGGTATCAGTGCTCTAAACTAGTCACTGTGTTGTAAAGCAATCTTGCTTCCCTAAAATATCATGCACTTTCCCAACTGATCCTAAACAAACTTTTCTTCAGTGAATAGTAAAAAACAGCCCTCTTTGTTCTCTTTCTTTGGCTCATCATGGTTTCTTCACTGGCGACTGAAACCTCTGTGCATTATTCGTAATGACTATATTTATTTGTTTAAGCAGACGGTTTGCTTCCTCCATTCAGTTCAACACCAAGTACCAAAAGGGCAAACTTTTTAATTTTAGACACTTAGCTTATGTTATGTTCTTGATCCGTCCGTGGCATGCAATAAATGCAAATTCTTGACCCATTTCAGGAGCAGCCAATATTGCACATTAAAATCAATCAAAGCTATAAAATAAGTATCTTCAAATTCACAAGTAAATGTGGAGATACATAATCATGAGATACATTAAACTCTACATTAAATTATTTCGCCCTTCGTTGACTAAAGTGCTGTACAAATACAATTATACGGTAAGTAATATATCAATAAAAGCGATAAAAATAAAAGAAAATAGGCCTGAAAAAGGCCAATTAATAAAAATGTACAAATATTTACAGAAACAGCTCAGTAGGTTACATTTTTTTAATAATTTGTTAGTGCAAAGAACTTGATTCAGTGTTTTAATCATCTGACAGCACTAAAAAGTAGTAATAATCTGCGTTCTTGTGAGTAACTGTCTGTATGTACTGTAGGTGCGTTGAATGCTGTTACCGGAAATGCATGAGCCGTAAAAAGTAGAACATGGAAATAGTTGTGCAACTAAGTAGTCTTAATTTTTCTGGACACAAATACCCTCATATGTGAAGCACCTGGCTTTATATAGTTATGTTCATTGTGAAAAAATGTTCTCGGTCTATATACCCTAACTGGTCACTTCTCGTCACCCCTGCATCAGATTGATCCTCTGCTGTTGCTGAAGGCTGCCCTCATTCTACAGGCTTGTCAGCGATGTCCTCTGGTGCTGGCTGGTTGTATCCTCTACAGGGGCAGGTGAGCTTTCACCGCTGAACAGATTTTGTTTACTATAATCCATGTTTATTATAAATATTGATCTTTGCGTCTGTAACTGGCTAAAGCATTTAAGGGTATGTTCACACTTGTAGTTCAGTTCGCTCATTTTTAACACCGAACCTAATTATACAAAACAAAAAACAGCTTTTATGTATACCTGTATATTGCGACAAAACTAACCGAACATCCAAAACCATGCATAACCATGTGTGCTGGAATAAACCCACATGTTGCATGTGCGTACATATGATGGTATTTTTACCAGCTGAGAACTCTCAAAGAGCTTATAAAGTGTGTAGTCAAAACAGTGGCAGAAGTTCCTCTGTTGCACACAAAGATCTGCTGCAAGGAGACGACGGTTCCGATGTCTGCACTAAACTGCAATGGGTAACATAACTCCTATAATGAGAAGAACCAGATATGCTTGAGCATTCTGCCCTTTTTAGGGTTACATCTTGTCACATTATGTCCTGTTTTTGATTCGTTTAGATGTCTTTGGTCCGTGTTGTGTTCATATTTCAGTCAAACCGCACCACAGTTTATTTAGAAGCAGATTAAGGCCCCCTGAAAATGTGGGTCTCGCTCCGCTTGCTTGGTGCGCACAATATAGTAGTGCGCACCAATATTGTGCTCACATATAGTATATATGTGAGCACATATTACAATATAGTAATTCACATTATATTATCACAATATAGTATATCACATTATATTATCACGATAATCAATTATATATATCACAATATATATATTTTTGCTTTAAATAAGCTTTTTATGAAATCAAAATTTGATACCATTGAAATTTCAATGTCACAAAAAACTTAAGCTTTTCTGAAGACAAGTAAACAGTCAGTGATAAAATAAGAATAAAGAAACTAATTACAAGCAATAGTGTCACTCTTGTCTGTCTTTAAAACTTGAGAGCCCTGAATAAAAAGTATAAAAAATCACTGCAATAGTCTTCACTGTGTAAATTAAATATGCATTTATTCTTATTAAATTTAAACAAGTGATCCAGTCAAGAGCAGTGAGAGATTTTCTCTTTTGTTTTCTGATTAACATTAATGACACTGACAGCAGCAGGAAGTACATATATTAGGCTGCTGTCACTTTAAGACCGAATGCACGGATTCAATATACTGTTACACATGCATAAATGACTGTTTAAGAGGATACTTGCAAAGACGTGCATTTTGACACACAAGTGTGTGTATTTAACTGTTCAAGCCCAATTTGGAAGCAAAAAGAACTCAGTTCAGTTCAAACACACTCACGTGCGCGCGTCTCTCAGACAGAGTTCAGAAATGCGCACATTTAAGGAAATTAGTTTTTTTTTAGCTGCTTGTTGCGCTTCAATGGTTTGAAATCACTTGTTTTTAAAAACAAGCATGCAAATGATAAGCTTTCGTGACAGCAACGTCACGTGAGTGCAACCACGATAGAGACGATAGTCCAAACTCTCTACCAGTCTACCGGTAAATTGTGATACCCCTATTTCGGATAACAGTGTTCACACTTAAACTATGAACCGCACCAACAGAGCAATCAAGTGTGAAAACACACAAACAGAGTGACTTGTCTGTGTTGTACAGGGTGGTGAGTACTCAGATGCCTCCTGCGCTGACAGTGAAGGTGATGGTGTACGAGACGCAAACTTACAGCCAGGTAGAATCAAGTTCATAGTGATTCCTGATATTGCATATGCACAATCTTATATCGTTGTGTTTCTCCTTATATCTCAATAAAGGATTACCGGGTGACGGCCAATGGCCTGAGTCCTTCTGTGGGTTCACCGCCCTCGTTCACAGTCACCACTCAGGTGTTCCTGACACCCACTGAACTGCACATGCTCCGCCGCCCCCCAGTGGATAGAGCATGCAGGTACAACTCCCAAAAGTATTCATAACTATATTCTTACATTTTCTATACATTTTCCATACACCAGGGTAGGAAATTATTGTGGGCTTGTGGCAAAAAAAAACACAGAAATGAACAAAAATGCTCTCCAAATTCAGGATAAGGGTGTAAAAAAATTCCTGCACAATGAAGCTAAATCTATTACGGCTGTCGCAATTAAAGTCAAAATTAATAAAAAAGTGTTGATTTGCGGCATTACATTTAGATTTTCTCACGTAGCATCAGATTTTGTTTTGCATGTTATTTTGCAGCGTTGACTATTTATAACCAATGCTCACATAACAACACATGTTACTGTTGAGCTTATGAATGCAATGGCCAATCAGAGGCGTTCAGATTTGTTACCACACTTTCACTGGCTGATTTAGACAGCTTCAGTGGGAGTTTTTGCGAGAGTGCATAACTTCCACTAGACTAAAGTTGTGGAGCGCTTCAGTAGTGGGGAATGTTCTTTGCTCACTTTCTGTATATCAATGTGAAGTCAATATTAAAAACAGTTGTGCTGCTTATTTTGTGTGTAAACCTTGATACTTTTTTTTTCACATTTTAGAACTTCAATAATTTTTTTTTTAGATAGATATCTTTTGTAACATTACGTCTTCACTCACACTTTTGATCAATTTGATGCATCCTTGCTGAATAAAAGTTATAATTTATTTAAAATCTTACTGACCCCAAACTTTTGGACAGTTGTGTAATTACATAATACATATCGATTGATTTTTATATGTACTCTCATTCTTAGGTCTCACTGCAATCAACCTCCCTGCCAACCTCTCAAGTCCCGCCTGTTGTCTCGCACTTTATCCGACACCCCAACCACAGATACTGACTCAAGCTTAGACCTCACACAATGTCCCCCAACATCCTATCAGACGATGCCGTCGTCTCCTCGCTCCTCCCTCTCCGATGAAGCGTGTTTCAGCTCCTCTCCCTCACGGGTTAACACTCCCCTTCACTCCAATCTCATGAACCAATCAGAGTATTTCACTCCTGAGTCACATGACCACAACGTATTTAATGGAACTAACTTGTGTGCAGTAAAAGAACACATTTTGACAGGAAGTCTGACAGGCCTAAACACAAAGAAGGATATAGATGCAAACTCTGGGTCAGAAACCAGAAGAGAAGGTTTAAATTCAGATCAGGACATTCAGAGTGAAGAAATAAAAGCCCTCACTAATGGGTATCAGCAGTCAAACTGTCTTGAGAACCACTTGGACGCCTCTGACCATGACAACCACAGTCAAAGTGAAGATAAACTGGACACTAACAATCATGTGACCAATAAGAATGGCAAATTCCATGAAGAAACAGAGAAAGAGAGTAGAACAAAGAGCAAGCAAGTCGAAGGAAGACTCAAGGAGAAATTTGAGCCCACAAACGCACCTCCACCACATGAACCACTAGTAGACAGCTCTCTAGTGCCCTCAGTATTATACCAGCATAGAGTCAATGGGCTGGTCCTGGCCCTACTGGTGGAGCCCGAGTTCAACACAGACCCTACGGCCAGAGATGAAGTGGTGAGAAGCATGTGTGTGTGTCTACTTGAAATATTTTATACATATTAACTTAATGAATTGTGCTGAATGTGAACCCCCTATCTCTCTCTCTCTCTCTCTCTCTCTATATATATATATATATATCAATCTATATATATATATATATATATATACACACACACACACACACACACACACACATATATATATATATATATATACACACACACATATATATTGGGATCAGTATATTGAAACAGTAAAGATTTTACTATTGTTACAAAAAAAATCCATAAATGCTGTTCTTTTGAACTTTCTATTCATCAAATAATCCTCAAAAAAATCTATAAAAACATTGATAATACAAATTGCTTCTGAGCAGAAAATAAAAAATAAAAAAAGCATATTAGAATGATTTCTGAAGAATCATGTGATACTGGAGTAATGATGCTGAAAATTCAGCTTTGATCACAGGAATAAATTACATTTTAAAATGGATTAAAATACAAAACAGCCATTTTAAATTGCAATAATATCTCACAATATCACTGTTTTTACTGTATTTTTCATCAAATAAATGCAGCCTTGGTAAAAATAAGAGAAAACTTTTTTTTTTTTTTTTATCTTACCAACCTTAAACTTTTTAATGGTAGTGTATAACTCAAAAGTCTGGTATCACTCAGTTTTGGTATAACATAACAATTTTTAAAAACTATAAAAAAATGTCTTATGACATTACCTTTATTATTACATCACATGAATGCTCAATAAACATAATGAATACTGATGATGATCAAATAAGTGCAGCCTTGGTGAGCAATGCATGAAACTCAAAAATATAAAAATAATGTTACTGACCCAAACTTTTCAATGTGTATAGCTGTGTTTTCTGTTATAAAAGTGTTGTCTGTTGTTATTGCAGCATCACAGCAGCTTGGCATCACTGAATGGGCTTGAGGCTCACTTGAGGAACACCTTACCAGGGACCCCCGGCCCACCGGGGCCCTACACCTTTGCCCACTATGACTGCATTCAAAACACACTCACTAGTAAGTCCCATCTCGTACATATATAAACATCCACACACAAAAAAAACAGTATCCTAATTGAATTTTGAATTGTGCCAAACTTACTGAGGATCTTCGCCAACTCAGTCTAAATGTTGACAAATGTTTAACTATTTCAGGAACATACATAAAATACACAGTGACTTTTCTATTGTTCTGTAGCTAATGTATGTGGGCGCTCCGCTGGACCCCAGGATCGTGCCTTTGTGAGGGCCACTGCACTGCTCCATTCACAGTTCTCACACTTAGACACACTACAGGAGGCCATTGTCAGGTTAGAGTGTGTTTGAATGCCTGTTTTGGTCATTTCTGTCATACAATGTGTGTTTTGAAAATGTTTCACAGGTTTTCTCTGAATAATTATGTGTATGTAATCATCACTGTATGCTAGAGGTTCAAACATGAGTGTTAAAAATAGTTTTACGCACATTTCAGCTATGTAAACAGTGTTTGTGTCCTGAATTACAGGAACGCTGGCGCGGCAGTGTATGGAACCCGTAACACCGCCCAGGAGACGTATTTTCTCCAGCAGGGAACACCTGTCAGAAACTCTGGAAGTCCTGATCCTCAGGATAGTGCCTTCTCACTACCCAGAAAAGCCCGTCAGCGGCTCCTTAAACATGGGGTTAACTTGCTTTAAATTTCTTGGATTTGAATTCCTCTTTGATATCTTTTGTCATAGATATCCACCATGTTTATACTATATACAGTATGTCTCTCTTATACTGCTGAATGTAATGAATGCTTTTTATATAATAGGCTGCTGTTTGTTCATTTCATTATAAAAAGTAGAGGATGAAAGTGTAAAATACAAAAATATAGAGGAAGTGTCTCCCTCCGGAGAGACTGGTTCTGCTGTAACCCTTTGCTGTTTAGAGAACTGATTCCGGTTTTAAATGTGGGACCATTCAGTGTTACAGTTAAAGCTAGATGTGTATAGTTGTTAAAACTTTCACCTTTTTAAATGGAAGCCAATTATGCTTGAGTGTTAATAAACGTCCTTTAGTACACTTGTTTGAGATTGTCGGGATGGTTAAGATATATTGCAGAAATATGTTTATACAAATGTTCAAAGGTAAGACTTTTTTTAAACGTTTATTCAGAAAGGACACATTCAATTAATCAATAGTGACTGTAAAGACAATGTTACAAAAGCTTACTATTTCTAAGAAATGCTGTTAATTTATTTAACTTTTTATTGATAAAAGAATCTTGCATTACGGTTTCCATAAAAATATTAAGCAGCACAACTGTTTTAATATTGATAATAATAAGAAATGTGTCTTGAGCAGCAAATCTGTAAATTAGAATGATTTCTGAAGGATCATGTGACACAGAAGACTGGAGTAATGATGCTGAAAATTAGAGATAAATTATGCTTTAAAAATACAACTGATAAATAGAAAATAATATTTCACAATATTACTGTTTTTACTATATTAAATCAAATAAATTCTGTGGTGTAGCCTATATATTACAGTTGCTCTACAAGTATTTGCAAACACTTTTAAGGCAAAAATATTTCACAAAAAATAGTTTCAAATTATAAAAATACATATGTTGTTCTACACAAAGACTTTATAGATGCCGAATGTTACTGGATTGTTTTGATGAACTACACCTGTGGTAAACACCTGATAAGACACCTGTAAGAACTTGATAAATGAGTTTGTATACATTCAGTAAACGTAACATTTAAACTGTACCTGGTTAAAAGTAACTTCAAATGTGAAGTTAATTCGGAGAAAGGCAATTTGATTTGATTGTTTGTTATCTGTGCAATTAAATTCATACATTAGTAGGTTATTATGAATTACAAAGAGTAGCTTAAGTGTCCAAATACTACTTAGGGCCAGTGTATGTGCATCCAGATGAATGGTTTGGTTTCTATATAGCATCCAGGAGAGCTCCAGATTACCTCTCTGTCGGTTGTGGAGCCATTGTCAGGGTAGTGCACTTTGGGGAAAGTTTTATGCTTCCCTCGGTCCAAAGTTGTTTCTCTTGCAAATGAGCAGCTCGTTGGTGATGGTGCAGATGCTCTGTAATGATGGTCATTAGGAGTGAGAATAAGAATAGACTGAACTGGCAGGGCTCTAGGCGCCTCATTATGCAGACACATTTAAAAGGTCGATGGGGGTGCGAATGGCTGCTTAAGGGTCCCAAACAAAACCAGGGGGAGGAGAGTCAGAAGAAGCCAAAATTCAAATTCCACAGAACAAGCTGAGCTTATTGTCAGAGCCGGGGGATTCGCCCTCTTTAGTCGTATCGTGGAGAGCACAAGACGAGCATCTCCGGTGAGCAATACTATATGTGGATACTTGAGATGGCCATGGTTACGCGCACGCGGGTTTCACTGCTTGTCCTTGCTTTCATGGCTATTACTATAGGAGTACAGTGCCGATCGTTTCGTTCACAGCTTCGCAAGGTGACATCGTTTCAAGGAGAGCGTAAAATCCGTATTGGACACGTCCAGAGACGGAGCCGTCGCGAACCGGGATCCGAGCACGACCAGTGCGCCCTCCTGAGCGCACCGTGGACGGAGAGCACCAGTCCGCTTGGGGACTGGGGCCAGATGTACCGTCTGAAGATATTATCGACGATGAGTGATGGTCCACGTCGTGCTGTTTTTCCAGAACAAGCCCTCTTCAGATTCGTTAGACGGGTGTATCGCTGTTGTCAAGTGGGGTACCACTGTGGAAGTGTCAAGGGAATACAAGGCGGAAAAATTGGAGGTAAGTAGTTCGATACCTTGCTGAGAAACTGATGCGCAACATGGGATGCTGGTGTCTCCACTAGGCTTAAGGCCCCGATGTTATTCACGTAATCGTTCCTCGATTAGATAAAGCTTCACCGGCTACATTTTTTATGGTGAGCAGTAAATTAAAGGTAATTAAGTCTCAAAACATCTAAATGAAGTTTAGAGTGAAGTTCTACAAAAGGTAGGGTTTAAAATAAAGCAGCGTTATTCAAATTTAGTCAAAAAAGATAGCAACAGGAGCGCCAAGCGATTTGATTTTGTAGGGCGGTTTTGACCAAAAATATTGGCATTATAACTTGTATTACTTAATATAAAAAAAGTTATATGTGTGTGTGTTTATAGCCATGGGTGGTAAATTACTAAATGACTATTTTAATTGAGCAACAGGCACCTTGAAATTCTGAAATTCCCTTGAAATATAATTGAAAGACCACCAAACTAGACAGCACAAAGCCAGCCTTGTCTTTTCAACAGGGTAACACATCATTTGTCGGTACAATAATCCTTATATTTTACAGTAGTATATACTGCATGACAGCACTGTCCCTTAACATAAAGTGTCTCTTTCTGACTTGTCAAGACTCCAACATTGAATTTCTGCTTGGCGAAGATGTGCTGTCTGCACCGTTGGAGAAAGCGGAAGTTCATTTTCACTTTTCAAACCCCCAACACCTCAACATCCAACCTGTGCTCCCCTCACTGGAGAAACGAGGGTTCCCTACCAGGTGAGGCAGAGGAACTTGATAGATGAAGTGAGAATGTTGTTAATAACACTATTCTCCAAAGAAATGACTAAATTAAATGACAGATATAAAAAATAAAAAATAAAAATATATAAAATCATCCCAATTTTGTCCTTCTCTCTGCAGGTACAGTGTCTGGTTTCGAGATGGTGTCGTGGAGCTGAGAGTAGATCTTCTCGCCCTCTTCCAGGCTCTGCAGCGGGCGATCGGAGGATCCAGTCGAGGCCCGAGCCTGATGGAAATGCATCGGGTGAGGGGCTTGACCAGACCAGGGGCCGTTGTCCGAAAGCAAAGACCCCCATCCCTTCAAGACACAGTGCCTGTAGTGTGGGGGGAGGTAAATGAGGGCAGGGAGGGTGCCGCCCCCCTGCAGCCCTCTTTAGAGCTGGGACTGGCTTTACACTGCAGCTTAGTGGACAATATCGCACAGCCCTGTCCAAATTACGGTGTGCATCTAGAACATGCACCCTTCATCGCTCTGACGTACAGATAGCAAGACGTTCGCAAACCATATTGAACAGTGATTTTAGCAAATACATTTAGAAAGTGCTTCTGTGTGCAACCAAAGACTGTCAATCCCTAGCGCTCCCCCTTCACAAGTTCTTTGTGGCCATAAAGTCTCCGTCCATTCAGTCCACTAACACCTGGTGTGAATGTTCCCTGGATGGTTCGCTATTTTTTGAAGAATTGCTAATGATTCCCATTGTTCTGTGACAATGGGGCTTCAGCTCCAGAGAGCTTACTGTAATTCAGAGTGGCCTATGTTATATGGAAAACTATGCACTTCAGCATGTAAATTGAATTTATTAAATTATGGGTGTTATTTGTGAGATAAATGTAAATAGTGTATAATTACAGTTCTATATATAAAAACTTTGTTTGAGTTGTATCTAAGTGTCCAAGAGTTTGTTCCTGTTGCCTGTGTGTTGTTTTGTCTCAAACAAGGTTTTGAAAAGGATTGGATTTTTAAAAAGTCAAATTTAAATACAAAAAGGGTCACACTCACATACAGAACATGGTCATTTTCAGGTTTGAATGAGAATCCAAGAGAGAAAAAAATGTTTCAGATTGTAATTTTGATTAGTGTGTTGAGCATCCATTGCTATTTTAACTACTCAAATATAAACATCAGGTCATGCAATGCACACAATTTACCAATTCCTGTTTACACATGTTAGGAAATACACCATTCAAATGCTTGCGGCGGTTTATGTGAAACTCAGGACTGGAGTAATGATGCTGAAAATTCAGTTTTGCATCACAGGAATCAAGTACATTTTAAAATATATTACAATAGAAAACAGTTATTTAAAATTGTAATAATATTACACAATATTACTGTTTTTAATGTCATTTTAATAAAATAAATTAAGCCTTGGTGAGACTTCTTTCATAAACAGTTAAAATCTTACCGACCTCAAACTGTCGTATACGTTATGGTTTATTGCAGGGAATATTTAAGCTTTAATTATGTGAGTTAAAGACTTGAGTTGATGTTTCTCTTGTTTGTTTGAATATATTTTGCTCCATTTTCCAGTTGTACAGTGCAGGTGTACTGTACTTTTACAGATGATGCTACTATCCTAAAGCACATTTTTATATGAGTCCCTAGCATTCTGAAAACAGTGACAATAACTTTGTATAAGTTAACAAGAGTTGAACTATACGCTCAATAAAAAAAAAACTACAGGGTGAACAGTTTTATAAATGTGTAAAATATATGTTAATGTATTTTAGACTTCAATTTTTGACAAATATAGATGCAATTATTTTTAAATGGAGTGGAAAAAGTGGCACTGACGATTACACGTGGACAACAAATTGAAGGATAACTGTGGGTTAGGTTGTGATATTGAGAGAGGCAGGAAGTGAAAGGGCTTTATCAAGTAAACACCTCAGTCTGATGTCACATAAACGGACACAGGTGTGAAAGTTCATCGCCCTGCATCATATTTGCTTATTAAAATCCAATATTTGTTTCTTACTTATTTTTTGGTGCTGATTTCATTTTTGCTTTCAACAACCATTTGCAAGGTGAATGAGTTTTGTATTATCATCAGTAAAACTGCCACAAAGACATGATTCATATCTTCTGAGCTAGATTAGAAGTATTTGGTCAATTCTCATTAGATTTTCACATGCGTGGCTGGTCAAGGTTTCAAGGTTAGAATTATGACCATGCAGCGACAGAAGAAAACGCAAACACGACCCAGAAGTTTTCTGCTGCAGTGGGAGTTTTACTACATCCAAACAGTAACAGAAAATGACAGATTTTGTGAAAAAAGCTTATTTATAAACCTGTGTTTATGTAAAATTCTTTGACATTAAATGGACTATTTGGACATATTTTTCCACTCCTTGGCAGATTGCAAGTTAAATTATACATTTGAATGCTTTTGACATTTGACTGCTTTTGTTATCTTGATTTAATCATTTAGCAGAATTAAAGCTGATCAACATGTTTGTAACAAAATGTCTGATTCCTTTATTGCTAAGTCTAATTTCAATTGTTTTGTCACGCAAAAAACACAAAGGAAAACCCCTTACAATGACATCACAACTGAAGGTAAGTCATAATTTGTGTAACAATAAACAATAAATATCAAAATTGTTTATTTCACTCTCTTTTAAGATTTTTTTTTTAAAATGAAATGTCTGAGTTTGGAACAAGGGTGAAACAATAAAACCTATCAAATAAAATGTATACTTAAAGGACTCCAATAATTGTAATAAATAAGTTTCCAAGTTTTAATGTCATTTTCAAATATATATATTTTTTAAATTGCAACAATTGGTACATAAATGGTATGGTACATAAAAGTGCAAGAAGTTTTAAGAAACATCATTATGTGCAGTATGTGATGTGAACATGTAAACAGGAGTCTCAAACGTTTCAAGACTCTCAGGCAAGATTACAGTGTGAGTGTTGAATGTGTTTGTAATGCTCATTTTCACTGAATGGTTAGACTCTACACTTTGCCCTCAACACAGGCCGAGGCCAAAGTTCACAAAGAGAGGGGGAGAGAACGAGAGAGAAAGAGAGAGAGAGAGCGAGAGCGACAGAGTAAGGAGGAGGGGATGAAGGGAAAAGCAAGTAGCAAAAAATCAGATTTCAAAGCAAAAGGACATCAGGTGTCTAGACTTAATACAGGAGCAGAAACAGAGGAACACTGGAAAACAAGGAAAAGAAAAGGATAAAGAAAATGAAAACAAGCTCTTCTTCTGAAGGACGGTCTGCAGAACTCAAACCCTGAGAAACAGGTGAATACTGAACGCGTCCGATAACTGCGTGTGTGTACGTCTGTTTGCGCACGAAGTGTGTGCGAGCAAATTATAGAAGAACAACGGCTGCTAAAACACCTCGGAACACGAGAGATGGAGGGAGGAGAGGGGAGGAGAGCCGGAGAAGGAAGCGGCCGGCTGTCGGCCTTGCAGGAGCAGCTGGTGTGGTCTCTGCTGGGCTCGGGACTGTCCAAAGAGCTGCTGATCCAGGCCATGGGAGACCTGGAGAGAGAACGGGGCTCGGCCGGTGGAGAGAGAACGGACCGGGCCGACGGAGAGAGCTCTGAGGAGGGAGAGATGGACAATCCTCCTCCCATCTTCCATGATTTAGAGAGACTTCCACCGGAGGAGGCCGCCAGGCAACGGGCTGAAGTCGACCAGCTGTTGCAGTGAGTAACTAAAAAACGTTCAATCAATCCAAACTTCATCCAAAACACACACGCTGAACTATCTAACAAGACTTTAGTGCCTCAAATGTTGCTCTTCTAAAGAAGCATCATCAGAATCTACCTTCGTCTTCTCAACTTACTATTTTACTCCATAACATCCTGATTAAACCTCCTCTTTTTCTCTGGCTGATCTCAGGTCTTCTCTCTTCTATTCCTATTCATTGGCTTCCTCTCTCCTCTAATGCTCTGCTTCCCAACTGATGGGGTGAATATAAAGGAGGTTCCACCTTTTTTAGTTACTAATTACCCACCGTATTCATTATTCTCTGGCCATTTCTTTCTTTTTAATAAATGAGCTACATCGACTGGTTAAAATTAACAGAGTGGCATCGCGCTGTGTGTGTGTGTTTGTGTACACAAGACTGTGGTGATATTGTAAAGATAGTGCTGTTGTGAAGGGAGGTTTGTTGCCAAAAATGTGGTTCTTTGAACAGTGATGAAAATGGATTTGTAATGCTCTTTATTTAAATAGCTTTATATGTGTGAGTGATTTGTATAGTTGAAATGCATTGCTGTTGGATATGTTTGTGTGTTTGTGAGGCTTTGTGTGTTTGTATAGCTTTCACAAAGGTTATTCTTTTACTGGACTTTGGCCCTGTGTCTCTTTCCTTATCTTACAGTGTAAACATTGCACCATCTCTACCTCTATATTATCCTTCCTCTTCCCCCTCACCCTTCTCTCAAAACATTTTTAAAGTGTTTTGTCTTGATATAAATGAAAATAAAATGTTCCGAATATTTTGTAGGTTTTTTTTTACAGGCAACAGTGCAATCGTTGTAATATATACTATATATATACTATGTACTAATATAAATATATGGTGTGTGTGTGTGTGTGTGCGTGCGTGCGTGTGTGTGTGTGTGCTGTGTGTGTGTGTGTGTGTAATCAATGTTGAAAACAGTTGTGCTGCTAAATATTTCTAGGAAACTGATACATTGTCTAATGAATATAAAGAATTTATGTGAAATAGAAATATTTTGTAACATAAATCTTTGCTGTCACTTTTAACCAATTTAATGAACTTAAAAAATGACCTTAGAATAAAAGTATTAAATAATAGAAAAAAACTTTACTGACCCCAAAATTACCTTTGAATAAAAGTATTCAAATTTTTTTTTTAAATACCGTAATTAAAATACATATAGAATATTTGGAAAGGCCGTAATCACATAATTAAGATAGAAAAATATGATTCTTGAGAGACAAAAAAAAAGAAATCCTGAAATTTATAAGCAAAAATGGCACAATTTCCTTAGAATTATCCCGAAATAAACCTCATGCTGTTCATGCACTTTCATGAGAACTTATTTGGAGATATTCAGAAAGGCATATTCTAATGTATTAATGTGTTGGTGTGTTAGACAGGATCCCTGGCATGTGGCTAAAATAGTGAAGAGTTACATGCAGCAGCACAACCTACCACAGAGAGAGGTGGTGGAGTCCACGGGCCTCAACCAATCCCATCTCTCCCAGCACCTCAACAAGGGCACACCCATGAAGAACCAAAAGCGTGCCGCCCTGTACAGCTGGTACATCAAGAAACAGACAGAGATCAGCCAACGTGAGTATATGGACATTTCTTATTTCTCTTTTACAAGATTTTGTTTTTGTACACTTTTAGAATGAATTCATCTCACACTGATGAATGCAGAATTCACCAATGCCAGTCGCGGTGTCATGTCAGGAGAGGAATCCGGGGAGGATGTGAGAAAGGGACGGAGGAATCGATTCAAATGGGGTCCTGCCTCCCAGCAAATCCTGTTCCAGGCTTATGAACGACAGAAGAACCCCAGTAAGGAGGAGAGGGAGGGACTGGTGGAGGAGTGCAACAGGTAAATGGACACAGGAGTGAACTGGGTGTCATAACCCAAATTGATTTCAACCCTTAAATGCATGAATGTTTCGCCTATCATTATTATATATATTCGGGTCCTAAGAGACCCGGATCTCTATCACGGATGGATCTCTACCTGTCACGATAATTTAAAACTCTCCTGATATTACAGTGACAATTACAGAAGAATAAAATAAAGCATATTTTGTAACCTTTTGGAGCTTGGAAGGGTTCAGTTTGAGCAGATGTTTTATACCATCATCACTGTCCTCATCAGAGCGTTTTTCCCAGTACATTCAGCATCTGGCTCATATTCGCAAGCTATCATTTTCAACATCTTCAAAATCAATATTTTGATCGCTGACAGCTTCTTTACCAGATCCACCATCAAGTTACAGTGACACTAATATTAGATTGCGTTCAGTACTTGCTCTGCAGTAAATCACTGAACCATTTCAAGTTTTGCTGATGATTCTTCCTATTCTTTTGTTTTCTGCCTGCAGTAACTATGAGTGAAACGTCACTTTATCATTGTGTTCAATTCAGCATCAAAGATTAAATTGTTGTTGTTCAGAAAAAATATATACTTTTTCTCATACTTATACATTGTTACAAACCTCGGGTTGTTTGCGACCCTATACAATTTTTTACAATAAATAAATGGGAATACAGGCATTCTTTTATGATTTTATTTTTTTCTTGTTATATTGTTTATAATGAATTGATGGAGGAATACTAAGAAGGTTGATATCTAACTTAAAAAAATTAATGAGGGGGAGGATGGTAGTGAATGACTTCCCAGGTCGCTAAAGAGTAAGACCCAAGATATTAAAGGGTTAAAGGGATCGTTCACCCAAAAATTTTAATTCTGTCAACATTTATTTAACCTCATGTCATTTCAAACCAATTCTGTTTATATTCTAAAGACAAATGAGGATATTTTTAAAGAAATCTGAGAGATTTCTGTTCATCCATTAAAAGTCTATTTACACAAAACGCTTCAAAGCGTTCTTAAAGAGATCGCAAAAGAAATCCATATGAATCGAGCTGTTTAACACAAGTCTTCTGAAGAGATGCGGTCGTTTTATATGATGAACAGATTTAATTTAGGCTTTTATTCACATATAGACATAGAGCACTCAAATTTGGTAAGCAGAAGCTGGGTAATACCGCTTGAATGCATGTGTGTGTTTTAGAGCGGAGTGTCTTCAGAGGGGAGTTTCTCCTTCTCAATTGGCTGGCCTGGGCTCTAATTTGGTCACGGAAGTTCGTGTATACAATTGGTTCGCGAATCGGCGAAAAGAGGAGGCCTTTCGCCACAAACTAGCACTGGACGTTCCCTACAGCAGCCAATCTGCTTCCTCCACAGGACAAACATTATCATCTAGTCCTTCACCAGGTACGAAGTCATTCAAGCTCATATACCATCTGTTGACTGATGCTTGTCATTCGTGCAAAAACAATTACTCCATTTTGAAACCTTTTTAGTGTCCAATGGGTTGATTTTGAATGACTTAAAAGAATTCTTTGAAGATTTCTCCCTAAATCTGACCTGTTTTACCTATCTTTCTCTTTTGTCCATTCACTGAAGGTCTGAAGTACAGCCAGTCAGTGCTGTGTGAGAGTTTGGGCACAATGAGAAGCTCCAGTGGTGAAGATAGGGGTGGTGGCGGTCGTCTCGCCAGTCCAGTTCAGCTAGAACCCAGTCATACACTCCTGGATGCACACCATCTTAAACCAGTGAGAATAAAATACACTTCTTGACACATATCACAATAAATCAGTGAGATTAAAGGAACAGTCTGTGTTCACAATAACGGAATGCAGGTCGGCAATTAAATGTAGGGTAGGCAATCTTTTTTTATAACACTTTTTGTTATACTGGTTGAAATGCTCTTCTCGTCCTGATAGAAATCAATAACAGAAGTGGTCTAAATATTAAAAAATGAACATGTATCTTCTGTGGAAGTCGCAGGATTAAAAAATGTTCATCCAATAATGGGATGTCCTACCTGCCTGTCAGCATTTGTGTTTCCATACCTCTGCTCTGCACACCCTGCTCGCGCAGACATACCGTTCGTTCACACCGCCGCCGGCGAGAGCGGCAAAATTCGCTCTCGCCGCCCTGTCAGCGACGCCGTGGAAAGATTCGTGGACGCTCTGATGCTCTGACGTAGATCGAATGCTTGGTCTTTTTTAAAACTTTATTTAAAGGGGCCGCGAAGCAAACAAGCATGTCGATCGTTATGTTTGCAGAAAATGTATCGATGGAAAGAACTTAATTATAGTGACATGTTTGCTAACGAAATAAACAAATTAAAAGCCATTTGTTTGGTGTGGCTTTTGTGTTCATGGTTAAATGCTATTCTAATTTGCATTCCCGCTGAAAAACAAGCGTTCTAGCACGAATATCTTGCCTATAAATAGTGTTGCGCGCCTTCTTATGAAATTCAAATGATCAACCTCTCCTCTATTTTGCTTGGGAACTAATGTGGTCGGAACCTTTGTTACTTGACTGCGTTCTCTGGAATCCTCTCAAACGGAGCACATCTACATTCCGATTGGTTGCCGCCGGCTGCCGCCGAACCGCGTCATAGCTCATTTCCCTAAAGTTGAGCTGATTTCAACTTCTTCTCGCCGCTCCTCGCCGCTCTCACCGTCCAAGACGCGCCGCGCCGCCCTCGCCGGAGCTCGCCGCCGGCTCTCATTGAAAATGAATGACTTCCGGCCACTTTGACGCTCTCGCCGCCGGCGGTGTGAACGCACAGATAGACACAGTCACTGAGCGCCAAAAACAAACAGACACCTTTTACAGTTCCTCCTAGACACTCTGAAGGGAAGGTGGGATCTTGTACTTTTAAAGCTAGCTTGTTATTCCTAGCCTCTCCCAAATTACGTACCCTACCTTTAACAGGGCTTTGAGGCAAAAATGCCACCAAACTGATCCCAAAATTCAAGATATGGGTGCAAAAAATGCCCCTTTTCTAGTGTTTTTTTTTTCTTTGCATGTATGACATACAGTATAAGTGCTGTTGTTTTCCCCGAATATCAGCATGATCGCAAATGTGATATTGATTTTATTCAACAGTTTGACAAACAATAAGTTATTATTTTATATTTTAGACACAGTATCGTTTATTTTTGCTCCTTTTCGCTAACTATAATAGTTCCAAACAACTCCATAGGAGAATCGTAGCACATCTTTGAACAACATTTGTGTTTTATTCCTGAATGGTCCGTGTTTTGAACAAATTGGTTGATTGAATGATTCAATGACCTATTCATAAATGTATGACTCACTTGCTTAGTTCCTGAATGAATCGGTCATTTTGAATGATTCAATTACTCACTCATTATTATGCTGACTTGCCGCCACCTACTGGGGGATTTAGTTTCACAAAGTTTTTTTTCCCAATCATTTCTTATTTCTATTTTTCAAAATTACCGGTAGAAGTTATTTACTCACCCTCATGTTGTTCAAAGTGTGTGTGTAACAATTTTTATATATTTTTAATATTTTTATATCAGCCACTTTGCGACCTATCATCACATTACATATTAAATGGTTAATGTACTAAAAACTGAAGCCTGCCTTATATTGGAATTAATATATTATGCATTGAATATGTCATATTTTAATATTAAATAAATTTCATGTTTCTGACATGACATCTTAATTGTAGTGACATTTTATGACCACATGGCTCAAAAAGAGATATTTTACATTTATCTTTACATTCTATATCAGTATTTTATTATGTTTATTGAGCTTTTCACATGGAGCAATGCCAATTAGCTAGTTAATGCCGTTATTTAAAAAAATTAAGCTTTTAATGTGATACTGAAACTGGGTCATGTACACATTTCTTTGTTCTGCAGGACACAAAATATATTTTTCAATAGAAATAAAATAGAAATTTTCAACAGCTTTTGTCCATTCTATAGTAGTCGGTGGGGACCAAAACAACACTAGAACCACTTTGACTGTCATTGTATGGATAAAAACAGACATAAAAAAAAAAGCCCATGAGATTTTTCACTTTTGGGGTCAACTATCCCTTTAAGGCAAATGAAAACTGAAGCTTGACAGTCTGAGTTTTTATTCCTCTCTTAGGTATCTGGTGGTGGCTCCTTACCTCCTGTTAGTACTCTCACTTCATTGCATGGATTGTCCGGATCCTCCGCTGCCCCTCCAGGACTGATCATGGCCTCCCTACCAAGTGTAATGAGTCTAGGAGACTCCTCACTTCTCATAGGTATAATGCATATAGTGATCTACATGAACAGTTTAACACCAAAACACTGCTAATTAATGTTAATGCATGTATTTCACGGTAGGTTTGACGTCCTCTCAACCACAGACCGTCAACATGGGGGGAGGGTTTACTACCCTTCAGCCAATCTCGTTTCAGCAGCAGCTTCAAGGCTCACCTCAGCAGCCAATAGCACAGCAGCTCCAGTCGCACATTGGCCCAAGCTCCTTCATGGCAACAATGGCACAGTTCCCATGCCACAGTAAGTACACTTAATTAGTGGTGTAATTAATTAGTGGTGCTTTGACAAGCATGCCTATTATTATGGGGCGACATTTTTTACTTAAAACCATCTAGTGATTTCTTAGAAACCATCCAAAACATCATAGAAACCACATACACCATAGCTGTCTATACTATGGAAGTAAAATAATCCCAAATGTTTTTGAAACAAAAAGCCTGTTGAATTGTACTACTTGAAAAAAATATGCATTGCATTAACCCTGCTTGTATTTTAATGCATTGTATTTTTATAGGCTGAAATTTAGCATGGTTGAATATTTAAGCTGTGAATATTTCAAATCAAAACATTTCAAACACATTTTCATTAGTAAAATTTCAATAATCCATATTCACCTTTCATATTTCATTTCCCAAATATTCAAACTGATTAAAAATACAACCTATAATATTCAACAGGCGGTTTTCGGTCCATTTTATTTCGCTTTGCAAATTCGCTTCCACAAATTCAGTGGTTCAAATTCGACAGTAAATTTAACGTTGACATCCAGGAGCTGCAGGAAAAGCAGTAGATTACTGAGCATAATCTCCATCTGCGGTTAGTCGACCTCACCAGCAGGGGGTGCACGCGCGTGTTGTTGACGAAGACCAGAGCAACAGTTAGCACAAGCCATTCATTCATAAAAACTCAGCATGCATTATGTTTTTTGTGACGATTATCTGGGTCAGTATATATGCGGAAAAGATGATAAAGGCACAAAAGCTGTTTTTATGTTTCATTCATTGTTACTTTCCCTGTGTAGCCTTATGTTATCAGCCTTTTCTACAGTGAACGGGATTATAATCTGTTTCCCTCAATACATCATCATACTCAAAGATTCCCCGAATTCCGTCAGGACAAAGCGTTTAACGTAGCTTAATGGACTACAGTGATATAAAAGACCAAACTCGCACCTTATTTGGAAAGTATGTATTGTACATGTACTGCATTAGATTAAACTGGGAAGTAGCACTTTCATATTGTTGTTCTATATTGTTAGTTTAACTAGTCGCTTTGGATAAAAGTGCCAGCTAAAAGACTAAATGTAAAATTGGGTTGACATTCGCACATTTAGGGACCGTCTCTAAAGTAACAAGTCCTATAGGCCTAAACGTTTCTAACTTCAATAGCAAACTTCAATCTATTTAAATAAATTGCGCATTATGCCTGAGCCTGACACCTACATGAACACTTTACAGTTGGTTTTATGACTGTAAGTCGTTCTTTTCAAATGGGATTTAAGTTAGAAACGTGTATACCAATTTCGTATGTAACTTTAGAGACGGTCCCTAAATGTGCGAATTTCCAATGTCAAACCAAATTTATGCCAGTATATCACTGGGAAACGCTCAGCATTAAACTTTGCGCGTTAAATTCATATTCTGAGTCCATCTGCTAGCCTGCGAGTTTGGTCTTTTATGTCCATTAAGCTACGTTAAGCGTTTTATATGTCCAGCAGGGGAATCCTGACATATTGAGGGAAACCAAACCCTAGTACTGCATGCAGCACATCGCTGCAATATAAGGTTAAGGCAACTAAACAACCAAGAGAAATATGTCAAATGTAACACTGGATCTGTACATCCGCATCGGGGGAATAACATTATCGTTCATGGTAGAGAAAGATGCATGTAGGCTACACAGGAAAAGTAATCGTGAACAAACTGAATTTCACATAAAACAGACGTCATAATAATCACAAATACACTTACATTTTTGTAAATAAGTTTTTATGAATGAATGGCTTGCACTAACTGTTGCTCTGGTCTTCGTCAACAACACGCGCTTGCACCCCCTGCTGGTGTGGTCGACTAACAGCAGATGGAGATTATGCTCGGTTATCTACTACTTTTCCTGCAGCTCCTGGATGTCAATGTTGAATTTACTGTCGAATTTGAACCACTGAATTTGTGGAAGCGAATTTGCAAAGCGAAATAAAATGGACCGAAAACCGCCTGTTGAATATTATAGGTTGTATTTTTAATCAGTTTGAATATTTGGGATATGAAATATGAAAGGTGAATATGGATTATTGAAATTGTACTAATGAAAATGTGTTTGAAATGATTTGATTTGAAATATTCACAGCTTAAATATTCAACCATGCTAAATTTCAGCCTATAAAAATGCAAGCCCTAATAATACAATGCATTAAAATACAAGCAGGGTTAATGCAATGCATATTTTTTTCAAGTAGTACAATTCAACAGGCTTTTTGTTTCAAAAACATTTGGGATTATTTTACTTCCATACTATACACTATAGTGGTGTTTTTTGAAAGACGTTCTCTTCAGCAAGGATGCATTTTATTTGATCAAAACTACAGTAATAGCAACAATACTAGTGATATTGTGAAATATTATTAATTTAAAATAAGTGTTTTCTATTTTAATATATTTTAAAATGTAATTTATTCCTGCAATTGTAAAGTTGAATTTTCAGGATCATTCCTCCAGTCTTCAGTGTCACATGGTCCTTCAGAAATCATTCTAATATGCTGAGTTGCTGCTCAAGAAACATTTTTTTTTTTTTTTATCAACGTTGAACACATTTGTGATGCTAATATTTTTTTGTGGAAACAGTGATACACTACCATTCTGGGTAGTGAAATAAAAAAGAAGAAAAACAAGGAAACACTCATTCAGGAAGGATGCAGTAAATTGATCAAAAGTGAAAGTAAAGACATTTATAATATTTCAAAATATTATTTTCTGTCAATTTGTTTTACTTTCTATTCATTAAAGAATCCTGAAAACAAAATGTGTCAGTTTCCACAAAAATATTACTAACAATAAGAATCATTATTAAAAAAATAATTAAGCAACAACAAAATAACTGAGCAGCAAATCAGCACATTAGAATGATTTCTGAAGGGTCATGTGACACGTGATTTCAGTTTTGCTGACAGAAAAAATAAATTGCATTTTAAAATATATTAAAATAATAAAAAAGTTTTTGATCAAATAAATGCAGCTTTTGTGAACATAACTGACTTATTTTAAACACACACACAAAAAAAATATTAATTTTTCCAAACTTTTGACCCGTAGTGTAGCAACATACTAGTAATCAGAACACTTTAGCTACAACACAACAATAGCATGGTGCCGATGAGTTTTGAATGGACAAGAACCATGTAAAAACCTAGTTTGCCTTAACCAAAATTCTGCTTTAATATTGTGTTTCAGTGTATAGCAAAGCAGACCTGAGCTCTTACCCCTCCTCCAATCTCCTGTCCCAGGCTATGGTCATCGCAGACAGCAACAGCATTGGGACACTGACTAACCTCACAGCTGTTCGACAGGCAAGAACCAAACATCACAATCTCACCACACTGACCATGTTTACATGCACATCATTTTTAGATTAAGGTTCGTATACTGGGCTTTACTCACAGCTCACAGGCATATTCATACATGTGAACATGACATCCAGCATATTCTTAATAAACTAAAACATACCCATAATTCTCTTTTGGAGATACACTTGAGTTCAAATGTTTAAGGTCAGTTAGATATTCTGCAAGGGTGAATTAAATTGGTCAAAAGTGACAATAAAGACATTCATAATGTTACAAAAGCATTCTATATCAAATAAATGCTGTTCTTTTGAATTTTCTATGCATAAAAGAATGCTGATTTTTTTTTATATGAGAGGTTTCTGTGTGAAAGTCCAGGTAACCAAAACTTTGAAGATCCAAAAAGTGACGTTTTAATCACTGCATGTAGCACCCAGAATTATTTTTGATCTGATATAAATTAATATTTTCTTTAACAGACGAAATTTCACATAAGGTATCTACATAACACTGTCTTGGAATTTCTAGAAACTGCTCTTGTAACTTAATCAGGTTATCACATTTACATTATGCTTTTACAATCTGATTTTTTTTTGTGCGTGTAAAAATGGCCAAGAGATAAAAACGAGGAATGGAATTTATTTTATGGATTTGAATCTATTCAAAGACAACATTCATTATCATTTAGTGATTCAAATCAAAAACAAAACTGTGTTATAGACATTCAAAACAGCTTTTACCTTTAATTTTAATGTAAAACTATTGTGAATCTACAGCGATTCTTTCAAATGATTAATCTTTTTCCTCCTGATCAGATTCTCACCTCAGATCCTGAGGGTCACACAGACACTCCCATTGAAGAGGAGTCTTTACATCTGCAATCCACTTCACCAGAACCAGGTACAAACCCTGTTACGGTAGCCGAATTCAGATCTTACTACTATGAAACCATTGCATTACCCATCTATGATTCTCCTTTCATTTCTGCAACATAGTGACACCTACTCAGTCAGCAACAGTGTCGGCCCAGATCCGGCCCACATCTGGTACGTATGGAATCCACATGTACCAGATGTGGGCCGGATCTGGGCCGACACTATGTTGCTGTCTGGGTAAAAGTAGGCTACTTACAATAAAAAGTCCAATATATTAGGAAAACTTTTAGCTGTGTTTCTATGTGTCAAGTAAGCAGTTGAGAAAGCTAACACAGTCTAGAGAGCGAACGCGAGCGTCTCACTTATAAGCAGCCAAAGTACCCGGAGCATTTTTTGAAGTGACACGCCACAACTGTTTGAAGCCGAGTACCGGTACGCATTTTAAACTTGTACATCTCAATGCCCCGTTCACTTCGGCGAGTTCATGACCCGTTTAATCTTTGGCAGTCTAAATGCAGCGAATTTGGGCTTGCACTTCTGGAAACGAAGCTGAATTTCCATCAGCGCGTGCACGTCAGTCATGGACCCGCACCGGCAAATACCCTTTGGCTCCACCTGCTTAAAGTAGCCACACCCCGAGCTGTTAAGAGACTGACGCCAGGTTCACACATACTCCGTTTGCAGTGTGTATTTTCCCACGAAACAGGCACAAGCATTCACACTGCACATGGCTGTGGCGCGGCCAGTGCAGGGATAGCTTGCATCTAGTCACGCAATTCATGGTCAAAATGAACACACGTCGACATGAAAATATACCAATTTTACCATAAATGCATAGAATTTAAGTATACTATTATTTTTCACAGTAAAGAAAAGCTAAACTATGGAAGCTTGTTTCCGCCACGAAATAAGAATAAAAAAAAATTCAATTTTTGTCAATTCAGATATAGTCAGAATTGCGCGATATTAACTCACAATTGCGAGAAATAAGTCAGCAAATTGCATGTTATAGCGGAGTTTCTCGCAATTCTGGTTTTATTTCTTTAATTTAGATATAAACTTGCAATTGCAGGGGAAAAGCCAGAATTATAAGACAAAGTCACAATTACCATATATTATTCTGTGGCGGAAACAAGCTTCCTTAGACTTACCAGGAGTTGCAAAAATAACTACTGCGGTAAAAATGACATCTAAAGTACTTTTTTCTAATGTGAGATGCACTAGAACGCACCATGCTATTATGTGACATGCTGGTGGTCAGAGAACTACACTCGGAACAAGAAAGCTACAATGGATGACGATCGTCTAAACAGTGAGGTGGAAAAACACCAAGTGTTGTATGACCAGCAGGACTTTTCATATAAAGTTTTAAACACGAAAGAAAAAGGCATGGGAGGCAATTTCTTCGGCTGTTGGTGTGGATGGTAAGTTGGTTTAAAGTATTTGTGATTACTAACTTTCTACGTAAGAAGTATCATGTTTAAATGTTTTGCCACTTGCTTGAGCATCCTAACATAGGCCTATAATTCTATATAGAAATAATGAATCGAATATTGCGTTGTTTATATTTATTCTGTTTAAAGCCGCGGATAAGCACGTGCTTCTCCTGCACCGCATACGTACTACAATACATACTGCAAACGGAGTGTGTGTGAACAGGATGTTTAGACGGTGTCTAGTAGGCTTAATGTTTACACTTTTGGGGGAGATAAACCCATGAATGGCATACTAATAGTAGTCAATGTACATAAATTGGATTAAGAGAATGTACTTTAACATTAATCAATCTCACTCACTTCACCAGTGTCTTCGGATAGTTTGGAGCTCTACCCTCAGACCCAGACAAGTGAAACCCATCCTTCACACCTGCTTTCCTCTTCACCAGGGGACATCGACCCGTACATCCCTACACAGATGGTCTCTACTGCACAATAGCTGCAGCTACTGATGACAATACCACTTCCAAAAGCTGCTGAGAGCAAACAGACAACAATGAAAAACTAAAAAAAAAACAATGATCTGTCCTGCTATATTGCTATCTGCTGCCTACCCATGCTAATGATGATGTTTTTTCACAAATCCTTCAATTATGCTCAATAAAAGGACAGTCAAGTTTTAATTTAAAACAAACTCTCGTGTGCACACCACACGTATATAATTAGTTTCAGGTTTCAAATATGTGACTAATTAAAAATGCATGTAAAATATAATGCAACTGTTCTAGATTTCAGTCTGCTAGACTAGACTTTCGAAAAATATTTTGTAGTAAAATTGCAAAATAAACTACTTTATTGATGATTTTTTTGGGAGGGATTTATAGCATGAAAATGCTGAACTGGCAAGAAACAGGTTCTTTTAACTTTGCAGTCAACTGTTAATTCCTCAATGAACATAATAAAACTATATACAAACATCCAGAACAGCATAAACAGAATAATTGCTATTTCGAACAATTAAGTCTTTCATTCATCATCGCCCTTTGATGAATTCAACTTTTTTCTTTTCTTTTTCTTCTTTTTTTTCTTTGTCAAATTCTCGACCACAGTTGTTTGCGCTTCTGTTCCTTTTCCATTAGACTGTTTCTCTGATACATGAATACTTTTCTCCTCACTTCCCTCTGTGAATGTTTTTCTTTTCTTCTTTTTCTTTGTCTTCTTTGCGACTGTGTCCTCCTTCCCAGACTCTACGTTTGTCGTACTTTTCCCCTCTGTCTTCTCTGTGAGGGTTTGGGCTAAAGGGCCGAGGATGTCTGACACAGACACAGCAGCTTCTCTAAGCCTCATCTCCATCTCACTGTCACTGTCACTGCAGAAATAAAGAAACAAGATACTTTTTACATTAATATAGATTGTCATTAATGCAAAATTTATTATAAACTTACTAGCTTGTTAATTATTAAAGACAGAAAGATAGATAGATAGATACAGATAGACAGAGAGACCACATTGAAATGGCAATGAAAAGCTATTATTTGCAGTGACATTTATGACAATTAAGCATATTCTCCTTCATTTACTGTAATATTGTTGGACAGTGACTTTTGTCTTAAAGTGTTAGATCCATCAAACAAAAAAAATGAATTGTCACCAATTACTCACCCTCATATCATTCAAAACCCATATCTTGAAAACACAAATGAAGATATTTTTAATGAAATCTGAGAGATTTCTGTCCCTCGATTGAAAGTCTATTCACCCAAAACTCTGACACTTCAAAGTGTTCATAATGAGATCATGAAATAAATCCATTTAAAAGACATTTTTGTCCGCTTGATTCATCTGGATTTATTAAAAATGTTAAAGTGAATAGACTTTCAATGGTGGGACAGAAATATCTCAGATTTCATTAAAAATATCTTCATGCGTGTTTCCAATAGGGATGCACCGATAACTATCTTTGAAAGCAGAGAACCTATATATGTGTGTATATATACACTCACCGGCCACTTTATTAGGTACCCCATGCTAGTAACGGGTTGGACCCCCTTTTGCCTTCAGAACTGCCTCAATTCTTCGTGGCATAGATTCAACAAGGTGCTGGAAGCATTCCTCAGGGAGTTTGGTCCATATTGACATGATGGCATCACACAGTTGCCGCAGATTTGTCGGCTGCACATCCATGATGCGAATCTCCCGTTCCACCACATCCCAAAGATGCTCTATTGGGTTGAGATCTGGTGACTGTGGAGGCCATTTTAGTACAGTAAACTCATTGTCATGTTCAAGAAACCAATTTGAAATGATTAGAGCTTTGTGACATGGTGGAAGTAGCCATCAGAGGATGGGTACATGGTGGCCATAAAGGGATGGACATGGTCAGAAACAATGCTCAGGTAGGCTGTGGCATTTAAACGATGCCCAATTGGCACTAAGGGGCCTAAAGTGTGCCAGGAAAACATCCCCCACACCATTACACCACCACCACCAGCCTGCACAGTGGTAACAAGGCATGATGGTTCCATGTTCTCATTCTGTTTACGCCAAATTCTGACTCTAACATCTGAATGTCTCAACAGAAATCGAGACTCATCAGACCAGGCAACATTTTTCCAGTCTTCAACTGTTCAATTTTGGTGAGCTCTTGCAAATTGTAGCCTCTTTTTCCTATTTGTAGTGGAGATGAGTGGTACCCGGTGGAGTCTTCTGCTGTTGTAGCCCATCCGCCTCAAGGTTGTGCGTTTTGTGGCTTCACAAATGCTTTGCTGCATACCTCGGTTGTAACGAGTGGTTATTTCAGTCACTGTTGCCCTTCTATCAGCTCGAACCAGTCTGGCCATTCTCCTCTGACCTCTGGCATCAACAAGGCATTTCCGCCCACAGAACTGCCGCTCACTGGATGTTTTTTCTTTTTCGGACCATTCTCTGTAAACCCTAGAGATGGTTGTGCGTGAAAATCCCAGTAGATTAGCAGTTTCTGAAATACTCAGACCAGCCCTTCTGGCACCAACAATCATGCCACGTTCAAAGTCACTCAAATCAACTTTCTTCCCCATACTGATGCTCGGTTTGAACTGCAGGAGATTGTCTTGACCATGTCTACATGCCTAAATGCACTGAGTTGCCGCCATGTGATTGGCTGCTTAGAAATTAAGTGTTAACGAGCAGTTGGACAGGTGTACCTAATAAAGTGGCCGGTGAGTGTATATATATATAGGCCTATAAATCTAAATCCAAATGTTGATATAATTTTTTTGAGAACCTGATTACAAAAACAAAAGGCTCACCATTAAAAGCCATGTCCCAAGCACTTCAACATATATCAGACATAGTTTGAACAAGTGTGTAAGATTCCTTAAAAATAATTTTACACTCCTGTTCAAGTTCCTTTATTAAAAAAATTTAATTAAATCTATAGCCTTAAAGAAATAAAATAATACCTAAAAAATGCAAACAATTCATCGGATAACAGGTATAAAGAACCAAAATGCATATGCCATGGATAAATAAAATACAATAGCCTCCACACAGACAAAAATTAAACGAATTTAACTAATCCATATTGTTAATGAAAATATTACAAGAAAAAATAAGTGCTAGGTATTATTAATAATGCATCAATGTTTTTGAAAATAAAATAAAATAAATAACAGCAATTAAATAACAGCATTGGTGTTTGAGCGGTGTGTTCTGTAGCTGAAAAGCTGAATTAATATCCATAAACTGAAGCACTTTGTTAGCGGGTAAATTAAATTAAGTTTCACCCAAAAATGAAAATTATGTAATAATTTACTCGCCCTTATGTTGTTCCTGTATAAGTTTCTTTCTTCTGTTGAACAAAAAAAGGTGATATTTTGAAGAATGTTGGTAACCACAGTTGATTGTAGCCATTGACTTCCCTAATATTTTTTTCCTACTATGGAAGTCAATGGCTACCAACATTCACAGGTTTGGAACAACTTGAGAGCGAGTAAATGACCAAATTTTCATTTTTAGGTGAACTATCCCTTTAACTGCATTTTCCATTTTTGAAGTGATTCCAATCATATTTCAAGCAATTCAAAACTATAATGGTGCACATCTGAAGTGTCTCAGCTAGAGGAAATAATCCATTATTTATCGGCTTTAATATATCGGCCAAATGTTCTCATTGGGCCGATAACCATAACATTAAAAATGAATATACATCTGCCGATACCGATATGGTGGCCGATATTCTTATGGGTTTGGAACAATAAGAGGGTGAGTAACTGATGACAGAATTTTCATTTTTGGGGGAACTCACCCTTTAATGTTTTTTTTCCCCTTAAAAAAAAAAAAACTAATTATGGGGTGAAATATGGCCAATGTATGTTTTCGTGAAATTCACCCTAGTGTGCATGTTCTATCATAAGCAGGACTCAGACTCACCTAGAGCTGGGAATTGGTCTCCTTTTAGGAGGTGGAGGAGGTGATGGTTCCATCCATTTTCCAGAGGTAGATGTGGAGAACAGACGGAAACCTTTAGAAAATGACATGAAACAGTCAGCTATTTGAAATCCAGATTTGTCGATATGTTGATATTATTGTACATATGTCACTTTGTAACTTTGCGTTATTGTACATATACTGTAGTAACTATTTTTCTTGACGCACCTCAAGGAAAATCTTAACTATAAGATCTCTATTGGCAATTGATGAGTTTGCTTACCTTCTTCATCTCTGTTTTTGGACTGAGCAGGTTCTGGGTCCACTGTCTTAGAAAACACTTCTGAAATGCACCTACAGTTAAGTGTGTTTGTAAACGAGTGAGGGAGAGAAAGTGATTGACCAGCAGAGAAATAAAAGATAATGACAAATATACTCAAAAGTTCAACGTGAGAAATAATATTTTTAGTAGTGTCTCACCCGTCTAATATGGCTCCTAACTTTTTTGCCACATGGGATTGAAACTCAGGTGTTGTCCCGAGTTCATTCCCATCATGTTCATGCTTTGAAACATCGACTCTGTGTAACAAAGTTATCCAAACTCATGACAAAATAACCACTGAGATCCAATCTCAAAGCGTTTTAAATGCATATACTGACTCACCTACGACTTTTGTTTTCTCCATCTGTGAGGGATAAAAGCAGCACTGCGTTAGTCCTCAGATATACATGTTGACGCTTGATTGGTAAGAAGTAATTTCATCTCATTTTATTCACTGCATACATCTCGAAAAAATAAAGACCTCTATTAATAAAACACGTTACCAAAGCGCATATTAGACATTCTCTGACGTTACCTTTTCCATTGACCTTGATATCCGGTGGTCCAAAGCTCCAGACAGCTTCTTTCAGTCTTGCAGAGTTTTCATCCTCACTGCTGCTGCTTTCAGACATCCTCAAGGTTCATCAGTTTTAATGAATAAAACCATCAGTTTGTAGCTATGAAACTACGCAGTTGAGACGTCAAGCATGTTATTAGTTTACACTGGGTGACATGACGCGCAAAAAACGCAGGAACATTAAAGTACACAGTGGTGGAGCATTTCGGGAGAAATGCTTAAAAAGTGACTGACACAACGTGCAATTCTCCACTTTAACGTCACGCATTCAGAGTAGGGATGTGTCGTTCATGAACGATTTGTTTCAGAGTCCACAGCACACGAGCTTTCGTTTCACGTGTAGTTAAAACGAAAACCAACGCTCAGGTTGCAGCATCAAGCATAAGGTGCTTTACTGCCCCCTGCTGTAATGGAGTTGCCTTACCAAGACAGACATACACAATCAACATTTATAGTAGGCCTCTTTATAGCTAATAGTTCACCCAAATATTCTGTCATTAATTACTCACCCTCATGTTGTTCCAAACCCGCAACACTTTTTTGTTCATCTTCGGAATATAAATTAAGATCTTTTTGATCGCTTCAAAAAACTTATATGAAATCCATATGAATTGAGCAGTTTATTCCAAATTTTCTGAAGAGGCACAATCGCTTTATATGATGAACAGATTGAATTTAGGCTTTTATTCGTATAAACATTGATCAGCTCACACAGATGTGGTAAATGGAAGCTTACGCATGTTCGCTTGACGTGTGAGAACCAATGAGGTTCATTCTCGTGTTACGCAGCACTATGAGCTTCAGCAAGAACCAATGAGGTTCATTCTCGTGTTACGCAGCACTATGAGCTTCAGCAAGAACCAATGAGGTTCATTCTCGTGTTACGCAGCACTATGAGCTTCAGCAAGAACCAATGAGGTTCATTCTCATGTTACGCAGCACGTTTGAGCTTCTGCAAGAACCAATAAGGTTCATTATCATGTGTTATGCAGCACGTTTGAACTTGAGAAGAATGTTTTTTGTTGAATATCATATTTGATGCTCCAGGCTTTTATGGCTCATATGATATAGATGAAAACAGAGCTCGTAATTTTAGAGGCCGAAAATGAGAATAAATATGCAATTTTGGTGCAGTTGGCTAAAAAAAGTCTGAAAGCTTGTAATGAAAATCAATGAGATCTTTACAACAGTATTGCAGACTACATAGCATATAAATGCATATAAATATCAGTTGTCACATATCTTCCAATAATATGATTTATGTATGATATTTTAAATGTTCTTTATAGTTTTTATTGTGGGGGCAAAACATGTAATGCACTGCAATACAATGATAACTGAGAGATGTACAAATGTTCCTCAAAAGCCTGGTGCATTGTATTTGATGCTAACATTTTAACAAACATTTAAATAAAAAAAAATATATATATATATGATGCAATGGATAATCAATTAAACTTCAGTCCAGTATAAGTTCATCTTGAAATATTATTAACAATCAGTGTTGGGCGTAATGCATTACAAGTAACGTGAGATACGTAATCAGATTACTTTTTTCAAGTAATGTGTAAAGTAACGTCTTACTTTTAAATTTACAACAAAATATCAGTTACTTTTTCAAATAAGTACAACAAGGTATTTTGTTTTACCATTTATTGACACCTCTCCTGTTCCTATGTTGAGAGAAATTGAAAGTAAGAATGGCAGCACAGCTGAAAGGTTTGTTTGTGCTGCGCCCTCGGATGAATTTGCATTTCCTTCAGCCTGAGCCTCATTCATTTCACTTTTAGTGTGAAAGGGCCTTTACATTTACCAAAAATATAACTTTTTTTTGTTATAAAATCAAACAAACAAACAAACAAGCAAGCCTCCAGAGACAAAAAGTAATTAAAAAGTAACGTACTACTAACTCATTATTTTTTTCTTAAAAAGTAACTAAAGCAATTAATTACTTTCATAGGGAGTAACACAGTCTACTTTTAAAAGTAACTTTCCCTAACACTACTAGAATGTACAGTATATACTGAAACCAAGTATTGGCTGTTTTAACTGTAATTATTTCCCACTGAAATGCTTTGAAATGTCTTTGCAAAAAGATATGCATATTAAGAAAAACAATAGTCATTGTAAGCAGAGATGATTAATAGTCCGTATCATAATAATCCTCATCGCTATCTTTCTCCGAACTGTCCTCATCATCATAGTCTTCCTTGTCTTCATAGTCTTCCCAATCATCTTCCTCCCAATCATCTTTGTTTCCGTCCTCATCATCAAAACTATCTAAACCATCTTCATCATCCTCCTCTTCTTCATCATTCTCTGCATCATAATCTTTCTCACTATAGTCCTCATTGTCATCACCATCATCACCATAATCTCCATAATCCTCATAATCATTATCATCATCATCATCATCATCATCATCATCTTCTTCCTCTCCAAAGTCATCCTCCTCATCATCATATTCCTCTTCATCCTCATATTTTTCTGTCTTTGTATTCTTCTTGTCTAACTTTGAGAGTTTTTCTTTGAGCCCTGAAACCTCTTGCTGTAGTGTGGAGCACATAAGCGCAATTTTTCTAACATGATCTTTTTTTTCTTTTGTTTTAGGTCTGAAGGTTTTTGCAGATCTTTTTAGACGTGTCTGAAGCTTGGCAGCGACTGCCATCTCCTACAGAAAGAAAATACATCAAGCAAATTAAAGTGACAATGAAATCAAATTTGACCATTCTTATTTTTTATGGAATATTGCAGTATTTATGCGTGCACATTATTGTTTAATTTCATGTGCTCTCGTAATTTTTAATCAAAATAACTTCCCCTCCCTCTTTCAGCTACATCTATTCTCTTCTCTGATGATGCATTTACTGGCGTGAGGGCGGGACAACCTGTCACTCACATGACATCACAGCAATAGCAAATCACAACCATCCAACAATCCAATCGATTCCCAATGGACAAAATCGAGTCCCGCCCTGCATTTTTTCTTGTTCGTGAAGACATTTCACTGCAAAGCCAATGGGTAGAGTTTGACGTCAAGCAACACATCCTACCCATAAACCTATCCATGACCAAAACTAAGCTCCACATTAGGTCCACAGAGATGGAGCTGGACGAGGTCAAGCTCCACCCATTAAGTTCAGAGAGGGAGATCTGGATGTTTAGTTAGTGCACAGATCTTTTGACCTTTTCTAAATATGTGTCCCGCCTTACATTCACTTTGGACACCACTGGTATCAGATACCTGTGTTTACATTAATCCCGCCCAAAATGATTCTGTTGATCTCTTTACTCTTTATTGAAAGCATAGACAAGTTAAAAGGAGTCATGGATGTTTGCGGCGCAAAATTTGACTGAACGGAAATATAGGCTACCGGAAAACAACAGTAATTTTGTGCCATCTAAACCCAGCAGTTTAACTTTTATTAGAAGAACTCAGGGCACTAGAAAACACCAAACATAACACAGCAAAAACTGCCGAAGAATTGAAGAAAA
Organism: Rhinichthys klamathensis goyatoka; assembly: GCF_029890125.1. Classification (NCBI taxonomy): domain Eukaryota; kingdom Metazoa; phylum Chordata; class Actinopteri; order Cypriniformes; family Leuciscidae; genus Rhinichthys; species Rhinichthys klamathensis. The sequence goes on from NW_026606587.1 coordinate 1,285,800, forward strand.
CATGGAGCTTAAATAGACGGACCAAAACCAATCAATGGAATGAATAACAGGTGAACTTAATTAGGCTAACTGGCACACACGAAGAAGGTCAACAAGCATGAAAAAAAAAAAATTTTCAGAAAGAATTTTTTTTTCAATGATGTACGACTCGCATTGACAGTGGAATATCCGATCTGTCCGCTTTACATGGTAGATGCAAATGCACGTATCTGATTCATATCAGATTTGTTTCCACATAAACGAGGCCTGAAACTGATCTGAGAATATCGGAATCCATGTGCTTTTTTCCTGCTTACACGTTCGTGGGTCATTTCTGATCTGTGCCACATGGGAGGAAACAAAATCGGAATTGGGTTGAACCTAATGTAAATGCAGTCTTGATTTCACTATACACTATATCACTATAAAGATCGCAAATTCCATTTCATGACAACTTTAATAAAGTATGCATTATTGATTTAAAAATAGTCAAATTTACTGCTTTGTTTTAGTTATCGCATAATTTCATTTGGATACCAAACCTTTATATCTGCATGATGCTGTTGTCCGCCGGCAGTGCTACTGAAGCTGTTGTCCGAGTTCTGACATTGCTCTGAGGGTCTCGTCTTAATGTCTCCAGTCACGTCAGACAATGTGTGTTTCTGTAGTGCTGGTATTGTGTAATGTTGCCTGACGTGAGTCTCACAGAGGAACGCGTTACAAGTCAAACAAGACTTCACAGATTTCAATTTGGTCTCAGAGCAGAAATCACAGGCCACGTCCTCTGGTCCGGCATAGGGTTGTGGTGGAAGGGCTGGACTGAAGCCTGTCTGCTGCTTGTATTTAACCACCTCAGCCAGATCTGCATTTATGTTCAGCACTGGCCGTGTTTCTGATGCTTTACCACAGTGTGGACAAACATATTCTCCTGCACAATTGTCCCAGAATGCATTAATACAAGCGTTGCAGTAATTGTGTCCACAGGGGATGGACACTGGGTCCTTCAACATCGATTTGCAAACTCGACACCTTAAGTCTTGCTCTGTCAGAAGTCTGGAAGTCACAAAATTAAAGTAATTCTCTAAATGAAACTCTGTACACTGCTGTCGCATTGCTTAAAGGCATAGTTCACCGAATATTTTTATTTCTCTCATCATTTACTCACACTATGCCATCCCTGATGTATATGACTTTCTTTCTTCAGATAAACACAAACGAAACTGTTTCCAAAATATAGTTCATATAATGCCATTGAATGTGTGCCACTTGGTTGACGACGCTATATAAAACCACGGTGAACGTGATTTCACCAAGTACCACATGTTCCTGGATCAACATCGATGTTGATCCTGGATCAGCTTTCCAATCAACCAATCAGATTTGAGGGACAAGTTTACAGTTTATTAGAACCAGGGTGAAGTACTTACGCATCAGTGTCATTCACCTTTCATTACCCTCTGATTTTAGGGAAAAGTTATGGGTAGTGTTAGGGGTAGGGATTGAGTAAGGACTACATTTTGGGACAGGAATGTTGATCCAGGACCATGACTCACTTGACAAAATCACGGTGACCGATCCATATAACCCCAGTGATTGAATCTATGTCTTCTGAAGTGAAATGTTAGGTCTGGGTAAGAAAAATACAAACATTTTTAACTTTATAACTATAAATCATTGCTTCCATTCTACTGTCATGTGAGCCTTCATGAGAGGAACATTGTGACACCTGAAGTAAGTGTGTTGTGAAGCTCAGGAGAGAAGTTAATTCGATAACGTTAGGCAGTTTTGATTCTTTAATGACCACGTTATCTTATGTTCGTAAACAACTTCCATCTGCTCCTTCTGGTTTACGCAGATCTTCTTCTTCAGAGAGAATGTGTCAATTGCGGGGAAGCGCCGTGTCATAAATTATGGAAAATCTTGTCAATGGTGGGGAAAGATTTAAAAATATTAGTATTTTTTCTTAAACACACCTATCATTTATCTTTAGAAGACATTGATCCATCCACTGAGTTCATAAGGATCACCGTCACGATTGGCGTGTGTGTGGTTTTGCAAGCGTCAACCGAGCGGCACACATTCACTTGCATCGACTCACAGAGATGAATTATTTTACTTAAAATCTTTGTTTATTAGAAGAAAGAAAGTCATATACATAGGGGATGGCATGAGGGTGAGTAAATGATGTGAACTAACTTTTTAATGCTGAGTTTTTAAATGTTATTTATTTGAACAAATAACGAATAACTTCACCTTGGATCCAATGGGAAAGTTTCTGCAGCTTTGAAGTTGGTTGGTGGATCTATTGACCAGTCTGTCTTCAAAGGCAAACAGGCAGATGTAGGAGAAGCTGCTCTTACTCTGTAAGAAAACTGTGTCATTTAGGCTACTTATTTATTTTAATTACATTTTATTACATATTATTACAAATATGACAAATGTCCTTACTTTAAGTCAGATGCAATGCCTTTTGAAACGTTCATTGGGTTGTCACTTTTCAGTGAAATATAACCAGTGACTGGTGAAGTCTCTCGTTTTCTCTTAATCCTGTCATTTTAAGAATAGTGTTGGCGCATGGCATTGTATGTGTTCGATTAGAAATTGGTGCTTTGTCTTATAATACAAAGTCGTGAGAAAGAATGTAATTATTTTTTAAATTATTGTTTTAGATTCTTGTTATTTTAATATTTGGTATATTATTGGAAACATAATGGAGTCAAATTTGCTTTCATTTTTGTATTCAAGTAAAAATCACCTTGAATGCAAAGGAAATGTCTCTCCACCTTTAAAGTTGGTTGGTGGATCCATTGAACAGTCTGTCCTCATTGACAGATAACTGGATGTAGGAGAAGCTGCTCTCTTTGACTTTTGTCTAAAGGGTGAGAATGTCAAACAGAACTGTGTGATAAAAACGTTCATATTTATACATTTTACTAAACTGTAATAAATGTTATTTCAATAGCCTCCTCTATATCAGCAAATATGGCTTATAGCTTTCTTTACACATAGGCTAAATAGAAAGGTTTACCTTAAGTTTTTTACCTTTTATTTTTGGCATGTTTTTTGGCAGTTCGTTCAGTCTCTGATCTTTTTCTTTTGGGTTGGCTTGAAATCAACACAGCATGATTTGTAATCAATTCTTTACCCATGATAAATATGAGCTAAACACGTCAAGATTCTTCGTTTCAAAACACAGTGATAAAAACTCAAAAATACAGAATTTTGTGCACCTTTTAAAATCAAGCGGTTCGTTTAGACTCATTGTGGTGTCCTTTAAGAGCAGACAAACTTGTATTGAGACCTGTGAGTATAAGAAAGGCAAGCAAATATGAGATCATCCATTTTTTATTTGCAGAAATCGAAACTTAGTGGTTTTCACATTAAAAACATGTAAATGCAGCGAAAATATGAGGGTCATAAAAGAATGGTAACACTTTTAAATGTGTTTATATAAATATGATATAGCCTACTTACAGAGTAGCCTCTATGAAATTTCCAGTCTTGCAAATCGGTTTCACTTTCAGTAGGCCTAAATCTTCCTTTCCTATTCACGTAATGCTCAACGTAATGCTCAACTATCCGCCCACCTCAGTAAACTAACAAACATTGTTTATTATAATATTGTTTATTATAAGTAGCTTGAGATAGCTTACTTCTGTAAGCTGGTTTCCCAGATCTCCAGGCCAGCCAGCCGAAAAGCGCCGAACACCCATCTAAAATCAGCAAACAGACCTGACTTTCCAGGTAAGATCAACAAAAACCTACCAAGCAAGTTTATTCTTGCTTTCAGCACGTGATCAGTATGAAGACAACGTCCCAAATATGCTGTGTATATTGGCATAACAGACTAGCCTAATTAAAAGTTTTCCTATTAGAAATACACAACACGTGTTAGGGGTAAGTAGGATGGGGAAAGATCTCTCCCCCCAAAGAACAATGGGATTTTACTTTTAAATGGTAGCATAGGCCTAGATACAAGTTTAGCATTTGCATGACGTTGCATCGGCCAACGTGTAATAGGAAATAAATAAACATTCGCTAATGTGTTGTCAGTCATTTTTATAACACAAACTGTCACATATTAAAAGAAAGATGGCCTCCTACTGGAGTAAGAATTAAGCCCCCTGGATCAACACATACTACTCCCCTGGATAGACTTTTACATATTGTAAATAGATTTGATATAATGCCTAACCGATGACAATCAAGAGAACAGTAACAGAGATGCATCTGAAAGGTAAAATCTATGACTTATATGCAAATATCAACTTGTGTAAATTCCTATATTTTAACTTAAGATAATGTGCAAAAAAACGATAGCCTACTCCAGCAGTATTTTCTTTGCAATAAGAGTAATATCCAACTCAGTATTTTAATACATTATAAAACAGTATGCAATAATAGGCCTTAATGATTATATTTAGCCTATAAAATAAATGCCGCCTTATTGAGACAAGCCCCAGATAGCAAAAAATATCGGCACGGCTTCTTTTTGCCGCCGGCCCCAAACTGTCGGCTATAGGTGCGGCCCGCTGGCGGAGAAGAAACGTTTGCCGCCGAATACGTCACTCCCATTTCTTGCGAGATGCCGCCGGCGAACAGCCGCCGGGCCGCCGACTTCATTCTCTCTGGCGGTTGCCGCCGTCTAAATGAACCGCGGCCGGCTGGCGGCAAGCCGCTTTGAAATCGACCAGCCATGTCATTGGCATGAGTGGAACTGACAGCATTTTACCTTTCACATTTAAAGCGATTATAATTATTATGTGAATTATATCAAATTTTTAGGTACCAAAGTCATTATAGGGTTTATAACAGATTTGACTCAGTCTGATTCCATGATAAGGTTTAGGAAAATACATTTAAATTACGTTGAAACTCTGAAGCGATTCAGTGATAGGCCTATGTAAAATATATAGAATTATTTTATTTAAGGTGACAATTCATTTCTTTGATTTATGCACAAGTGAGATGCACAAATAGTCCAAAAAGAATTCCTTTTGTAAAACTTACTTGGCAATAAATATCTTTCTGATTCTGATTAGGTTTTAAAATAAATATTTCATTCATGGTATGAACAATTTAGCAGAATAAATGGATGAAGTTAGACTTTTAACCAATGCCTGAAATCAGTGAACAGTGAAAGACATCTGCAACTTGGCCAAAAGCTTGGGTATGCTTTAGATTTTTTTTATTAATTTGCAACCATGGTAATATTTATAATAAACATGAAAATCCCTGTTTTGACCTGAAAGATAAAGTGAAATATTTAGAAATATTTTGTCTCTCTGTCACCCCAGGAAATTTCGTTTATGTCTTTCATTTTTTTACAAGTTCGATTTTTTTATTTATTTTACCTTTTACAGGTATAAGGGATTCATTTGCAATAGCGAGTTTTGCAATCTGTACAAATGTTTAAGAAAGTATTAAAGCACAAACAGAGAAGTACCTCCACCGGCCGAGAGGGGCAGTACCTAAAAAACGGAAGCAGATTTACCAACACAACAGTGGCCACTCGTCGTCGTCACACGATTTCAGTATTTGGAGACGATATCCTATCTAGTCATTGACTACGATCTTTAAAGTAAGTACATTTTTCCTTTTTGTGTAACGCAATATTATGTTCATTTTTTACATTTTTAGTTCATCTTTTTCAAATATGTTCTTGCCTTACTAGTCAAGCTAGTAAGTTAGCCTGTTTACAAAGTTTGCGTCATGTTTCTGACATAGCTAATGTTAGTTAGGCTAACGTTACTTAGTTTCTTCCTGGCGTTAGTTTTTTCTTTTCTTCTTTTAACTATATTTACGTATGTTTATGCAAGTGTGAGTAGGCCTACTACAGTATGTGGTTTAAGATAGTATTGGTCAGTCGAATAATTAACTAACTTACGTAACTAAATCCTGAAGGACAATTCTCCCGCCCACGTGGGAATGGTAACGTTAGCAACATCTTTACGACAAGAAAGACTGATCAGTATAACTTGTGTTGTTTTCTAACTAAACATAATGATGTTTTGTTTGATTCGACAACCATGCTGCTAGTCTAGTTTAACTTACAGTGTTAGCTAACACATGCTGCTTCGCCTTTTTTACTCACTGAATTCAAGCATGTTCGACATGTTGAAATGTATCTAGCTACAGTAGATCGCCAAAGCTTTACATCTAGAAAGAAAGCTTTACATCTAGAAAGTTTAACTTTTGGTGTTTTCTTACAAAAATAACTATGTGTGTGTGTGTATATATATATATATATATATATATATATATGTGTGTATGTATATATGTGTGTATATGTATATGATTGTGTTTTTCTGAACATGGTTTTCTGTTGATCCACTTGTGAAAATGACTCGTTTTTTGAAGGGGTGAGCATTTTAATGTTATTGATTTTGCCTGGAAATTAATCAAAAAGTATACTTTATGCAAAATGTTCTTCTATTTTAGATGGTTCACATTGTTCAGTTTATCAACGAGGAGGATCTGCCATTTGCAGTGGTTCCGCAAGAGTGGCTCAGCGAGAGCATGTGCCATTGGCCCCCATTTAACCTCAGCAAAAAGACGAAGGCAACAATTTAGCCATCCTCTGCACACCTCCACACAGCACCTGGGAGAAACATCATTTTAAGTTCATGAAGGGAGCAGGTAAATGGGTCTGACTTGTGTATTTGATTTTCCTGTATTTCATCTGTGTAATTTATTTTCTGTTTATTGTGGATAACTGACTCTTATATTCATTATTCCCTACTCTAGAATCTTGTAAGTCTCAAGAAAAAAAACTCTAGAAAGATGCATCGATTCCAGAAAACCAGGAAAATGCTGAACTGGTATGTAAAATCTATTGCTGTTATGCTGGATTTGTGATCCTGCCACTAAACTATACCATTTGTTAGATTTTCAAATTTCTGTTTCCTCTTTCTCGCTACCAGGTTTCTCCCCAGTAATCCAGACTCCACTTCACAGAGCCAAGAGTTTGAGTACAAGTAAGTGATGTTATTTGTGAAGTTTTTTTGTCTTGGAAACTATTGCTTCTATTTGAAGTCGGCATGAACCGGAAGTTACAAACGACTTTTCTCCAGTGTTGTGACGTATTTAAAAGTGAAACGGTATATTGAACGGAGGGCAGGGTTTTACTCTAGCGCTCCTGTTCTCCATCTCTGCTCATAGCACGGTTTGAGGGGAGTTGCCACGCCCTCGCGCCATAGCACATGACCGGAAGAGAAGAGAAGTCGTTTCGAGGGGGGAGGGAAGGGTAACGTATTTGATTAAAGATTATAAGGCTACATGAATTTTAAAAGAATAATGAAGTGCACAGATAAATCATTTATAATAAACACTACAATATTACATATAAAAATACGAATTGTAAAATCTTACTTCAAGAGCAGGTGAAGCAAGTTCAACAAACAATGTTGAAGACGTTTGCTTGCACTGAGCAATTAGGTACAACTTGCAAACAGCACCTGTGGTTGTCGGTTTAATTCCCACTGGGGCTACCTGTACATGTAGTAGACCTAGATATAAAGTACAATTTAACATTGTATACTGCATATATTACAGTCTGAATCCTTAGCCTTTCACATTTTTATTTATTTATGAGAAGCTTCAGAGAAATGTAATTTGTAACACTTTTTTGGATTTTCAGCTTGGTGTAGGGGATAAAGCATGTTTCAGAGACATGTTCCTGAAGACCATTGTTCAAAGTAAGTTGGATATTTTTTTTTTGATTTAAGTAGATGTGTATGTCCTATTGTCCTCATGCAATTCAAATTAAATGACAGATCTGTATTTTCTATATTAGCCATCCGGAAGGACCCGGCAACCCAGGATGCACTGATGAGGCGGTCCAGGTTAACGTTACGCGTTACCTGAAAGGAGCATCTGACCGTGAAGGCAGAAAAAGGCGCCGCACAGCTGAGAGGGACCCACAGCCGACCACTTAAAACTAGACTGACTACTGACACCCCAGAATCACTGACAACTGGAATCCTTTCTTTATCTTGCAGTCAGTAGAATCAAGACCCTTTAAGAAGTCAGAAGTGTCAGACTACACTCACTCACTGTGGAAATTACTTTCTTTTTTTCTTTTTCAAATAAAGCTTGTAAATCCTTGTGCCACAGGTCAGCATTGCCGTTATAATGGCCTATTCTACTCCAGAGCTTTACTATAAATTACTACCACTTATCATATTGTTAGAAATGGTTTGTAAATGTAGTTATACTTTTATTTATTTGGTATCTTGCACATTATTTGGTATCAAATATCCTCTTTACTTGTCATAATGTTTACTGGTAATTTTTTACCCTAGAGCTGTCCTTTTTATATGAACACTTATTGTAAGTGTTGTAATTTGCTTGTAAGGCTGTTTAACCAAAATTGAATTGGAAACCTGCATGTTAGTATATTGATTTATTTATTTTTCTGTTATGTTTCAGTGATCTGAAACATCTTGTTTAAATGACAGTTACTGTACTTTGAAATGTAGAATAAAAATGCCAATTGTAAATTTGTCTGGTTTGAGCAATCATTATTCTTGATAAACTGCATGCTATAAATAAATAAATAAAAAGTATATATATAGCCAGAATAAGCGGCGGCAGAGCGCTCGAAAATAGCGTTTGCCTCCGGCGGGCCGCGGAAGGACGGCCTTCAATATAAAGGCGGCGGAACGGCGGTTGGCCCGCGGGCCGGCCGCTTAACGAAGGCGGTAGGAAGGCGGCTGCCGCTTTTAAAAAGCGGCTGCCGCCGGCGGTGCGCCGTCCAACGTGTTTGCGATGTCGCCATTCTGACGCTTCTACTGCCGCCGGAGAACCGACGGTGGTCCGCCGACTCATTGCTATCTGGGGCCCTCCCCCTACACCTCCCCCTTTAACCTGATAAGCACTTTATTATTAAATAACCGTTAGCAATTTTAATTCCACTTTTCACAGATGTTCTTCATATTTGTTGAAAATAAAAGCCTTTCCAATCTAATATGCAATGGGTAAAAGGAGATCGCAACAGGCGGATTCGAACTCGGGGCGATCGCTTCAAAAGTAGGCTAATTTATATATTTACGCCCTACTCCCTACGCCACTGTGGATAAACAAGCCAGATTGTTTCTAGTTTGTACACCTCAACCAAACTTTAGTGTGTGGACTGTGGAGATAGTTTGGCAGAGGCAAAGATGCCTTTTTTAGGCAATGGTCTCATGAGGTGGAGCGAAAAGAAAAGCGCCCATTGGATGTATAACGATAAAAAAAGAAAAAGAAAAAAAGAAGTGAGGTTTTACATTGAATGAGTCAGATAAACAGCTGGCATCTCAACTTTATTGCATATTCAATAAATTAAAATCGCCTGAGACCTGGAACTTTTACTCAAAGCTTTTTTTGGGACCAGAACTGAAGTCAAAGACAGCGAATTTGCCACGACAATGGAAATTCCAATATTTACTGTTGATGCTTTTACCAATGTACCTTTCAAAGGTAATCCCGCTGCAGTATGTCTTATAGAGAATGTAAGTAGCTAATACACTCACAAGATAGTCTTCTAAATACGTCAACGTATAGATTAGTTATTCGTGGTAATAAAATGTAAATGTGTTTGCGCTTTACAATGTTATAAAATGTTTCTCTGTAATACATTTAGGAGCTGCACGATGATCTTTACCAAAGCATTGCTGCAGAGATGAATTTATCAGACACTGCTTTCATCACAAAACAGAATTCTATGGATTTTACCTCAGGTATTCTGCTGCTGAGATGCATCTTGAAATAATCAAACAACTCTTGTTTACATTTTGGTTTGATTTATTTTCAAAGGGGCAAGGTTTGGGTTACGCTGGTTTACCCCCAAAAGTGAGTATCCACTATGTGGACATGCAACACTGGCCTCAGCAGCAGTGCTCTTTTACCTTAAAAGTAAGAAACGCTCGTCCTGACATTAATCTTTTACCAAAAACAATGGACTGGTGACCATTCTAAAAGCACAATATCCTCACACAGAGAATATCAATCCTGTTGTGGTGTTTGAGACTATGAGTGGGGAGCTTATGGTGCGCCAGCATGAAGAATCTTTAATAATGGACTTCCCCTTAAACAAACCAAAGCCCCAGGTATGACCAAAAAAGACACTTTGTGGACACTTTCTTCAACAAAACCAAAATGGACTCAATCAAGTAGTTGCTTTTGGTCTGAATTTGAGTTTTGGATGTTTCATTTGCAGGTACAACATGAAATCAAGGACCTTTTGAAGGTAACACTGCCAGTTTTATTTCTTTTTTTAGAATGACACAAGCAGAAACTATTTTGTGTCACCATTTTGCCTTATGTTTTCAGGCTGCTGTTGGAGACTTACCCATTCAGGATGTGTGCTACAGTCCAGCCATAAAAAATCTAATGATTCGTCTAGCTGACACATGCAACAGGTACTGCTAGACATTTCTGAAATTAGAAAATGACATCGATAATGGCAGAAATGACATCGATAATGGCAATGTATTTGTATGCATTAAATGTGAAAACAGCTTTGCATAGAAAAAGGAATAATCTATTTTAAATTCTATGTGAAGTACGCTTCTGTATGCTATATTCTACAGCGTTGTCAATTCTTTATTGTTGGCAGGTCCGATCTTATGTCTTTGAGGCCAGAGGCAGAGACTCTTGTGAGAAATGAGACCACTGGTAAGATTAAAAGTCTCATCGTTACGTTGAAAGGAACACAGACCTCAGTCTGGATATGACTTCTACTCCCGTGTCTTCTCACCCTGGGTTGGCGTCCCTGAAGATCCAGTCACTGGTGAGAAGAACATGAGAAATGTGAACAATGTAAACTCATAAATATTACTAAGCCAATACAAATCAATGCATCATACTACAACTTTATTTCTAAAAGGGTCTGCACATACAGTCCTTGCTGGCTATTGGTCTGAGAAGTTGGAGAAAAAGAAAATGATGGGTAACAGCCTTCTTTTCCTTCATGTCATGTCATCACAAACACTGGAATGAAAAAAAAAAGAATACAAGTTATTCTAACATTAACAAAACAAGTGGCTCAGATTGCAAAGACATTTATCTCCTCTATATTTGTTTTTTTAGCTTACCAGTGTTCCAGTCGTGGTGGAGAGGTAAAGCTGGAGATAAGAGATGACGGTCGAGTGGACATCATTGGTCAGGCACTGATCATTCTTCAAGGAACTCTTAAAATCTAGACAAACTTGCACAACCGATTCATTGAATTTGCGGATAGTTTTGATGGAAATCAAGTGCATTCAATTTCCACTTTAGTTTATATTCTTGTGAAGGTGCATTCTAAGTTATGTGCCATTTAATCAAATTTATACAAAAGTTTGTTCTGGTTCTCGATTCTGATTGGCATTTGTTAAAAAAAAATTTGTCTTATATTGTGCCCTTCTTTCTGTGTCAAGGAATCTGCTTGCAAATCACAGTCTTTCTGCTGCTGATCTGGCTTAGATTTCTGACATAGGATGTTTAAGTGGACACATTACATCAAATATTCTATTTATAAAAAAAATTATGAGTTGTCATGATTTTGGGAATTATATCTTTACTGAAACCATGACTATTTTTTTAATTCAAATTATTCATAAATGAAATGGAAAAACTCAACCTTGTCACAAGTTTACAACCCTGAAACAATGAGAAATATAATGTGATGGGGTTGAGTGTGACGGGATTGAGTTTTTTTTTGCTCAAAATGGCCACTGCTCCTCCTGTAGTGTAGGACAGTACACCATATATCCAGTAATTATACTTATGAATTAAAATTAAAATGAAAATAAATTAGCGATATATTCTATATACACTGTAAAAATAGCAGTGTTTTCTTTGTAATAAATGTGTAAATAGTAGTTAGATGCTATTTGCATCTCAGTATTTTAGTATAACAGTATTGCAATAATATATTTAGTGTAAATGATTATATTTATTAAATTAAAGCAGCAGTTATTTCCAAATAGCGATAAATGCTTTATGTCATATTTATGTCATAAGCAATGAAAATATTTTGAGATGGGATTTAAAATGATTTGCTGTCCAAGTGACGTTGCTGCCACCTTGTGGTACAATATTGGATTTTACTGTGGAGTCAAGAATAAAACAGATAAAGTTTATAAAATGTATTTTATATATATCTCTGATCAAAATAAAGCGAGTTCATGATTTAAAACAAGAATAAAATATCTGCCAATAGGCTTAGAAAAACTTATTTCAAAGGAAAGTTTTAATAACTCATCGACAGATATTTGTTCTTGTTTTAAGCATAAACTCGCTTAATTTTGTTACATTTTTCCAAAGATTAATTTTGCATTTGCATCTAAAGTAAATGTATCTTCACTGTAAAAAATAAATCAATAAATAACAAATGTTGCTGCCTTAAATCTTTAAGTACAATCAACTTGGATGTTTAAAGTAATTTAAACTTAAATGACATTAAACTGACTTAAAAAAATTAGTTGAATCTTGTATAATATAAGTTAAAATCGACATAGTTGAAAACTGCTTAACCTATTTTGATGAGTTGGAGTTGATGAGTTAGCAATGGAAAAACATACTTGTTGTCATAACTTATTGATCATAAATTTTTACAGTGTGGATTTAAAGATGTTTAGCTTTTTATTGGGAAACCAATTCAAAAATACTGAGGAAGATATAATTTTTTTGCAATGAATGCAAGATTTAATGACTTGGATTTTTACATGGATTGTTTGTTTGCCTTAATTTGTGCACGGGTGAATTAAGACTTAATTCACAGAAACCCAATAAATGGCTCATTTAAAAAAAAAAACGAAATGTATTCCAGTTGACATAGGCTATTACACAACAAATGTAAAGCATGAGCAGTATTTTAACCCTCTGGGGTCCTTCATTTCAGAGTCACACTCAGGACCTTCGGGTCCAAATGGGCCGGAAGGGTGGGATTAATATTTATTAAAAGAAAAACATCTTTTTTTTTTTTACTTGTTTTTTATAATATTTTTTCTTTTCTTTTTTGGTGTTTTGAGATAATTTCAAAAATAAAAATGATTTATAATTAATATTAATGCAATAATTATGACCCATTTTTTCCCCATTGAATATAATAGAAATTTAAAAAAAAAATTTTTTTTTTAAAGCTGTATTTCATTTTAGAGTCAAGCCTAGGCCTCATGAAAGCAATTTTTGAAATGAGATGGATGCCATCTGGTGGACAAACTGAGCATTTTAAAAATTCAAAACCCATATGTAATCTGAATTTATTAGTGTGTATGTGTATAAAAGTGTGTTTGTGTGTCTGTGTGTGTGTGTGGATGTGTCTGTTTTGCACTCTTGATGTTTTATAGATTCACCTCTTCACTGTTGTGTGCTTTTTTTCTGGATCGTGGCTGATTTGTAGTTTGTACGCACAAAATAACTCTGTATTTTCACATTTTTGCCAATTTCCCATTCATTTCCTATGCGGGTCCATTTGGACCCGAAGGTCCTGAGTGTGACTATTTTTTTTACAACCACTTAGACTATTCAAATCCTGTCCCCAATTTTTTGGGGTGTTCATATGCCAAGTACCAACAAAGTCACCAAATTTCGGACCATTCCGATAAAGCAATGATTTTAAAAAATATATATATTTAAATGCTTCGGGTCCATTTGGGCCGAAGGACCCCAGAGGCTTAAAACAGCTGCTATGACTAAATCCACACATTAGTGTCCATGATATACAATAAACTGTATATTTTAAAGAACAATAAAGACATTATTATCTCTCTCAGTAACTCAAGGGGTTGCAACATAATTTGAAGACACTGAAAAGAGAGGAGAGTTGATAAAACCAAAATATTTTATCTTGTGTGCAGTTTAACAAAGGTAATATAGGCTGGATCAAAATCTGTGTGGGAAATTGCCTCATGTAGGTTACAGCATGTCAACACAGAGATGGTACCGATTAGGGCTGGGTATTGACACAAATTTCACGATTCGATTAAACTCCGATCTCGATTCAATTTAATTCGACTCCCTTGTTTAGACGTCATCAAAAAAATCGCTGGAGCTTCGCTTACACTTGCACGCCACATTAAAGAGCGGCAAAGCGACATTGTTTGAAGTTCGTAACAAATTTGACGGTATTTGAAGCTAAGACTTTGTTTCACATCAAAAGTAATGAAGCTTTTTCAGTTTATTAGATGGGGGACAGAGACATGCTAAAAATAATATTTTGTTCGTAAAATAAAATAACGTTTTGTTCACGCTTCAGCTGAAAACAGCATAGCCTAGATCGATTCTTGGGATTTAAAATCGAGAAATCAACATTTTCAACCCAGCCCTTTAACTTGTAAACAGCACGACTATAATGCATCAGACAGACATGCAACCAACCAACCACGAATAGGCCTACTTCACAAACATGGGTCCTCTAGCCTCATATTATAACTTCTCTCTATTATGGACACTTAAAAATGTAAGAAAGTCTCCTGACCAATTGACTTGTTTGTGAATATATTGAGAGTTGATGACTGACTTTGTGAATGAATAACAATGGGTATCTTGCAACCGTCACATGATTTGCTTTGATCATGATCTAATAAAATCAAATTAAAATTTATTAAATATGTAAAGTTAGGCATTTCTTGGTGGGTATCCATAAGCTTTTTTTAATTGAAATTTTCAGCCAATCACATCGCCTAATTCACAACCGCTATTAAACATCATGAATCAGAATTAGATCAAAGGTAAACATCAAAGCTCTGATAGAGGCTAAACAGCTTGAAAGGTGCACAAGGACGCCATGTTGGGAATCCCATCCCTTTCTGTGTGTGACACGAGTGGAAACATGGTTTCTGGATGTATGCACAGCTGAGCCTGACATTAAAAACCCTCTACATGACACAGACAGATGCCCTACGGCCAGATCCCAACAGGACTGAAACTACACATCATAAGAAAAGCCCACTTTTGTTTTCAATCAGATAAACACTTGACATAAAGCAGTTAGACAAAATAAAACAAAGTACATTATAAAAATGGTCAGTTTAGGGTTGAACATTTTGGGGTTAGTTAAAAAAAAAAAGAAGATATTAATACTTTTATTCAGCAAGGATGCATTAAATTGCTCAAAAGTGACAGTAAAGACATTTATAATGTTACAAATGTTTTTCATATAAATGCAGTTCTTTTTAACTTTCTATTCAACAAGAATCCTGAAATAAATGCATTGTTTTCCTATAAAAAAAAAAAGAAAGTAAGAAGCACAATGTTTTCAACATTGATAATAAGAAATGTTTCTTGAGCATCAAATCAGCATATTAAAATTATTTTTGAAGGATCATGTGAAACTGAAGACTGGAGTAATGATGCTGAAAATTCAGCTTTACCATCAAATAAATTCAAAAAGAAAGTTATTTTAAATTGTAATAATATTACACAATATTACTGTATTTTTGATCAAATTCATGCAGCCTTGGTGAGCATAAGAGGCTTCTTTCAAAAACATTTTAAAATCTTACTGACCCCAAACTTTTGAACGGTAGTGTAGTTACATAAAACACTGCAACTGTTTTAGGGTACGTTTTACAACAACAACGAAGTACTAAAAATGGAAGTTTTTCACATATACACAACAACGTTGTCAAAACAATCCCTGTTCACACGGATCTGCGAAAACGCTGTGTTCTGCTGCCAGGCTAGTAGTTGGCGATGTCTACTAAATGAAAACGGTATCATTTTCAAAAACTTGCACTATAAAAACCCGTTTTCAAATGTTTGCATTTTCAGGCCCTCAAAACGCTGTTGTCATGTAAACGTCCTAAACGAACAGCCAAAAAGCATTAAAAAGTTTTAAGGTGTCATGTAAACGCCCCCTTTAGGGTTATGGTGAAAACAGATCACATCCTCTTTAACTGGACTGTCTGGACATACTAACCCTGATCACGTGTCCGAGTGTTGCAATCTCAGTGATGATATACCCCAATAATGCCGTACTACCCCTTTAATGAACTACAAAAACTGCAAATCTGTGCAAAAACCCTCTTTTTGTTTAATAACCAAAGATTTATGCGGCATTTTAGCACATTTGAACAAAGCTGTAGCATAGAAAGACCCCATTCAGATATTCAAGATTCAGTTCGGTTAACAGGACTTCAGAGCTTTAAAAATCTCACAAAACAAGACACATGATGGTGTTGGGTGCAAGACATAAGAGAAGAAACATTACAAAACAACAACTCTTCTATTGTAGTCGCCCCTAAAGCAGGATGACAGGACAGGAATTCTTCAGTTCCGGCTAGTCGAGGAGAAAGGCTCGGCTTTTTTTTTGGACCAAACCCACAAGTAGTGTGTGCAGTCTGTGGAATGCAGGAACTTCATAGAAGGAATGGTTATTTCCAGTTGGGTGGGTCGATGCTGCCAGATCGTAATGCTGGTGACAACACCGTGTTGTTGGTAGCGAGGAGACGGTCCTGTATTTGCATTCCACGCAAACACTAAGCAAAACCACACGGTCACTCCAACAAACTTAGGTCAGGTTTCCTACTGAAGCAGCACTACTGGCCCCCGTTGTAAGCGTAGTCTGCCTTGTTGTGCATGATGAGTTTGTTGTCCACAAAGTAGAAGCTGTCTGATCTGGTCTCATACGGGTGTTCAATCATCAACCGTACTGCAGGAAACAAAGGAACGCCACTTTAACAAATGAAAACGAACATGTAATGCGCTGTCCTCTATCTGAGCATTGGCAAGAGAGTGAGGTCTGAAATTTGATACAAGCCTGACAGGACAAGTGAGATGTCAGACAAAGTCAGGTCAATGTGTTACTTGTAAAGCAATTGGTTACTCTTTTGTATAAATTAATCATTTGTAGATATTATTACAGTAAAACGAGACAACATTTCAAAGTAAAAAATCTTTTTTTGCAGTGTATTATCTGTTAAATGTAATAAAATTGTAGTACAGTAAAGCAAAAAACATAAAACCGAACAAAACAGCACGTCTGGTTTAAGAACTAAAAGATCTGTTATATTCATTACGGGACACTCACTGAGGTCATCTGGGAGCTGAGGGAACTCGTAAATATGTTCGCACGTGTTCCGACTGTTCGGGATACAGAAGCCGAAGTCAAAGTCAAAATTCTTTAGGAGGCGGTCTTGAAAATAATGCCTCTCAATCATTCTGAAATTGGTAACCGGTCGATCGCCAACTGTGAACTCCACACTGAGAGAGTGTGAAAGGAGATAAGAGACATTACATATCAATGCACAAGAGTATCAATCCATGCACTAAAAACCCATTCAGGTCAGTAAAAAAGTGCTTAAAGGGTTAGTTCACCCAAAAATGAAAATTCTGTCAGTAATTACTCATGTTGTTCTTACCCCGTAAGACCTTCGTTCATCTTCGAAACACAAATTAAGATATTTTTGACTAAATCTGAGAGCTGGATCACTCCTCCATAGGCTTCTTAAGGGATCGAAACTGGCCGGCCCAAAAGTTATGAAAGACATCGTTAAAATAGTCCGAGTGACTACAGTGGCTCAACCTTGAGTTTATCAAGCGACGAGAATACTTTTTGTGCGCAAATTTTTTTTTTTAAATAACGACTTTATTCAACTAATCATTTCCTTCTCTGTGGGCCGTGATATTTCACGTAGTGAAACTACGCAAACTTCTAGGTTGTACGTCACGCATCACACACATGACCAGCGTCGGCCAATAGTGAGCCTGCGTGTAACGTGCAACCTAGAAGCTTTGCGCAATATCACTACGTGAAATATCATGGCCGTACAGAGAAGAAAATGATTAGTTGAATAAAGTAGGGGTTTTTTTGTGTTTTTTTTGCGCACAAAAAGTATTCTCGTCGCTTGATAAACTCAAGGTTGAGCCACTGTAGTCACTCGGACTATTTTAACGATGTCTTTCATAACTTTTGGGCCGGCCAGTTTCGATCCCTTAAGAAGCCTATGGAGGAGTGATCCAGCTCTCAGATTTCATCAAAAATATCTTAATTTGTGTTCCGAAGGTGAACGAAAGTCTTACGGGGTTGGAACAACATGAGGGTGAGTAATTACTGACAGAATTTTCATTTTTGGGTGAACTAACCCTTTAATGTCATCCAATAACACTAATTTAAACAGATAACATGACAATCGACTACACAGACTGAAGTTTGCTCATGTTTACTGCACAACTGGAAGAATTACTGAGGCCAAAATCATGATTTATTCATGATTTCTGTGGGATTTGGCTAATAACAATAACATTGCTGAAGTGTTGCAGCCGATGACACAAGCTCCTTTGTTTCAAAACATGAGTTGGTCAACTGGATTTCAGAGCCACTGAGGTTTGTTCACACAGCAGAATGCACATGCCCGACAGACTTACGTGGCTCCGACTGTGCGCAACTTAAGGAACGCCGCTGTGAACTGGTATCGAACGAAACGCCCGGCACTGGTGTCAACATCTCCGTTTTCCTCATCCTCCTCATTAAGGTCTGAATGCAACAAGTTGAGAAAGAGTGTATGAGTCAGGGTTATTATAGTTAACTAAAACTAAACCATTTAAAAAAAAACACATTTTATTACTTTTATTTACTTTATTAATTTTAAATTATTTTATTTCAGCTAGTAGTCAAGGCAACATACACTCACCGGCCACTTTATTAGGTACACCTGTCCAACTGCTCGTTAACACTTAATTTCTAAGCAGCCAATCACATGGTGGCAACTCAGTGCATTTAGGCATGTAGACATGGTCAAGACAATCTCCTGCAGTTCAAACCGAGCATCAGTATGGGGAAGAAAGTTGATTTGAGTGACTTTGAACGTGGCATGATTGTTGGTGCCAGAAGGGCTGGTCTGAGTATTTCAGAAACTGCTAATCTACTGGGATTTTCACGCACAAACATCTCTAGGGTTTACAGAGAATGGTCCGAAAAAGAAAAAACATCCAGTGAGCGGCAGTTCTGTGGGCGGAAATGCCTTGTTGATGCCAGAGGTCAGAGGAGAATGGCCAGACTGGTTCGAGCTGATAGAAGGGCAACAGTGACTGAAATAACCACTCGTTACAACCAAGGTATGCAGCAAAGCATTTGTGAAGCCACAACACGCACAACCTTGAGGCGGATGGGCTACAACAGCAGAAGACTCCACCGGGTACCACTCATCTCCACTACAAATAGGAAAAAGAGGCTACAATTTGCAAGAGCTCACCAAAATTGAACAGTTGAAGACTGGAAAAATGTTGCCTGGTCTGATGAGTCTCGATTTCTGTTGAGACATTCAGATGTTAGAGTCAGAATTTGGCGTAAACAGAATGAGAACATGGAACCATCATGCCTTGTTACCACTGTGCAGGCTGGTGGTGGTGGTGTAATGGTGTGGGGGATGTTTTCCTGGCACACTTTAGGCCCCTTAGTGCCAATTGGGCATCGTTTAAATGCCACGGCCTACCTGAGCATTGTTTCTGACCATGTCCATCCCTTTATGGCCACCATGTACCCATCCTCTGATGGCTACTTCCACCATGTCACAAAGCTCTAATCATTTCAAATTGGTTTCTTGAACATGACAATGAGTTCACTGTACTAAAATGGCCTCCACAGTCACCAGATCTCAACCCAATAGAGCATCTTTGGGATGTGGTGGAACGGGAGATTCGCATCATGGATGTGCAGCCGACAAATCTGCGGCAACTGTGTGATGCCATCATGTCAATATGGACCAAACTCCCTGAGGAATGCTTCCAGCACCTTGTTGAATCTATGCCACGAAGAATTGAGGCAGTTCTGAAGGCAAAAGGGGGTCCAACCCGTTACTAGCATGGGGTACCTAATAAAGTGGCCGGTGAGTGTATTTGATCATTTATTCATTTGTTGAAGTACTAACTAAAACAAAATAAACTAATTTAATAAAAACTATATAGGCATATTTTAAAAAAGTAAACAAAACTCCCAAAACTTTCAATTAAAGGTGACCTATAATTCAAAATTGAATTTACCTTGGTATAGTCAAATAACAAGAGTTCAGTGCATGGACATGACATAGAGTGAATCTCAAACTGGACTGTTTTCGCGTTCTCATTTAATTCACGTTTATGAAAAACACCCCTGAAAAACGGTCGGTTCTCCACACAATACCGACTGTGACGCAATAGTCGGGATCATTAATATGTACGCCTCCAAATATTTGCATATGCCAGCCCTCAATGCCAGGCGGAACTGCGCAGCTGAAGCATGGCAGTTGCTCAGTGTGGATGTACACATGAACACAAAAGTATTTTTTAGTTCCTTCATCTGAGCCTCTGAAGAAACAATGGGTTAATTTTATTTTCTCTGGAAATTTCCAAACATTTCACCGACTGTTTCCTCAACTTGGGCCAATACAGAGCTGGCCTCGGCTCGAGCTACCAAGCAACACTTTCTGATGTGTAATTGTTCAAGTTCAGACAGGTAATCTTTCTCTCAAAATCGTTCAATACTGTTTATGCATCAGTAAGTCAAGCCAGTGACTAAAATATCAGGTTCACATCGTTTCTTTTAGTAGGATGAAAATAATCGTATTTAAATTGTGAACAAATTATATACAGAAAGCGATCAAAGAACAATATTTCCACACAGCGCGAGTTTATCTGGACACTTGCCAAACTCGTTGTGAAATCAATGACGCAAGTTACTGCACAACGAAGCTCTTACTGTATTTACATCATCGTGTTTGCATTGGTGAAAGCAGAGAGAGTGCAGAAACTGCTTTGCAATGATAAGATCTTCATTCTCGCGATCAACACACTGTCATCTGCTTGCTCAATGCTCATCACGGCAACATTTTATGTGATGGGAATAGATCTAAATACTTTAAAAACATCTCACGATTCGTTAATCTCGATAGCTGTAATAGTAAAAACGTATAATAGCAGTAGTAAAAGTATTCGGGAGAGAGTTTCACATGTAATGCGTACTAGCCAGAGCCATAGAGAGAGAGAGTTGCGACACTCCCATAGACCGCCATAGGAACTTTGGAATGCGGAAGTAACGCGTGTCGTGGAGCGGCCAATAGTTCCAAACACTGATAGTTTCTCCATTGAACCCCATTCATTTTCAGTGCTTCAGAAGTTCGTTCGCTGGTAAATTAACGAAATTACTGTATTTTTTTTACTTTTACACACATTAGCCGACCTCTCGTGAATCTAGTCTGTAGTTATATTTAATGTAGCCAGTTTTAGTAAATGTTTATTGGAAGATAATAGGTTAATTGCAGCGATAGCTTACGTGACCAACACTTCACTAACGTTAGCTAACCTGATGTATATAATATTTTTAATAATATTTTATATGTATATATATATATATAGCCTATAATATTATACACACACACACACAATTCATTTATTTAAATGGGTTAGGGAGGGTTATGCATGTGCTTATTTTTATTAAGGAACATAGTTACTTCACTCATTAACTATCTCTCCGGTTTCATTTTATGAAGAATATTTTTCGGTTGAATATTTACCGAACATTGCTGTATATAGTCGTTGCTTTCTACGTTATGGGAGCAGTCTATTTCCCTCCTAAATCATTCATTTGTACATGCACAGCATAATTATTTATATTTTGTGTTGGTTGGAATTCTGAACGGACTGCAGACCTCTTTGCGTGATCACGAAGGTAAGCTAATGGCTGAATCGGAATTTATAAGCAAGATCACAGGAATCAATAGCCTAATACAGCCCAGTTGTGCTAAAATAAATATCATGAGACGTCCATCATCAGATGAATGACATGGAAAAGTTAAGTTAGAGCCGCTAAAGCCAGGACTACCCATGCGAACATGAACACTAAGCTTTTCCCTCCAAAAAAATAGCCTAAAACTTATCTAAGTTGTCACCCTGCCTCTCCAAATGCAAAACTGACATTAACAAAATGCAATAACAGCTTAAAAAGTACTTGGGTGTGTGTTTTATTTTATATTTACCGTTTAATAATCCAATCGCTGCTGTCTGTCCATAGAAGAACATGACAGCCCGCGTGTGTTTTGGAACTAATGGGGCTTACATGAACCACGTGACAGCCGTCGCGGCGACATCAAAGCGTGTCGCAACTCTTTCTCTCTATGGCTCTGGTACTAGCTATTTCATATGCAAGCATATCAGCCAATCACAGCAGTGGCCGGTTACACTGAATTCCACAGCAGACACGCCCCTTCAAACAGAGTGTTCAAATCAGAGGCTAAAATCAGGCTAGGAAAAATGCCATTTATTTCTAAATTATGATTATTTTTTATCTAAAAAACATACTAACATTATAAGGGTAACCCAGGAAACATTATAAAATAATAAAAAAAAACATTCTAGGGCACCTTTAAATTCAAATGAAACAGAAAATATAAAAATAAAATCTAACTCAAAATATGAACAAAACCTAAAATAAGATAATTTATCAATAATAATAAAACAACAAACCCCGTTTGACCAATCAATTTCTATTACTTTTCCAACGGTTCATGATTACGGCATAAGTATTTTCTTTAAATCATTTTGTAGAGATTGCTTTATACTATTATACTTATTTATGAACAAACGTATGTCAAAAATTCCCTCATATTTCAATAGTCCATGACAGCAGAAACCTCTAAATAAATTTGATACCATAGAAGTTGTGTTGTAACGCAAGTGGCGGCAGATCTTTTCTTCTGTATTTTGATATACATATGCATTATTGAAAAAGTAAAGAAAAATGTAAGTTGTGGCTCTCTATCCATCGGTTGTTGATTGGATGGAGGCAAATCTGAATACGAGCTTGAAGTCGACTGTAATTAAAGCACAGGGTTTAAACACTAAATTATTTGAGAACTCCAACATACATCACCAACAAGACTGTCTTTTTACTGTAAGATCCAGTTATGGCACTATTATAAAAAAGAATGATGTCGAAAGAAAAAAACTCACTTACGTTAAAAGTAATAAAGTTAGTTGTCATAAAAGAACCATTGTGTGGGGTCATCTATTAGTTTAACTTGAGGACAAAGAAAGGAAACATACCACAGTGTGGCGGTTTGGCAATCTCAAAAAGGACTGTCCCCGTTTCCAGGTCTCTGATCTTAAAGCGTGTGAAGTCAATGTTGTAGATGTTGTCCTCTAGTTTACAAAGATAGTCTGTGGAGAGAAAATGTGGCATGTACTTCAGTAACACATGGGAGGAACATAGTATATGCTAGTAATCTCTGAAGTCTGAATAAAAGACTTGAGCAAACACATGCAAGAATCTGTGCACTGAGAAAGCTATTTAGCAATACTCTTAACATGATGCAGTATCCACAGTGCTTAATTGGCCATGTTTAAAATAGACATTAAGTGCTCTCTGGAAACTAATTAAAATGTCTTTCACGGATTGGGCCTCTTACTATAACGTTATAAAGTAAGTAAACACACACATATAACGTTACTCAGAAGATGCTGTAACTCATAGCACATGTAACGTTACATTAAGAGGATCTGAAGAGTTGTGAGATGAAGCGGGTATCATAGCGCTGTCCCACAGCTCTTACCGCGAGTGACTGCGCGGAGTCCCAAAACTTCATCCGGAGTGATGTCTCTCCCCAGCGCCCGCAGCTCTTCCTCCGTTACAGGCCGTCGGTCCACTTGATTTCGTCGCGATTTCAGCCTTTTCAGAACGCCGCCTCCAGTTTTGCGCTCTCGGGAAGCCGCCGCCGTTGAATCCGAGCCGTTAACGGCGGCGGCTGCTGTTTCGTTGCGGGAGCTCTGACTGTTCATCTCTCTGAAATTTCACTTGGTGTAGCGTTGAAGCGCAAACTAGACAGCGTCTCTACTGAACTCGGCGCTCGCTGATATGCAAGATGGCGTAGCGCGTCACTATGGAGAACCTACGCCGACAGGACTGCGCTCTGATTGGCTGAAGGCGTTCGAAAGTTGCTATGGTTACCGTAATTTCTGTTTGCTTTCTCAAGTTTCCCCCATCAGCTCACGTCAGTTTATTAAAAACAGTTTTGTTTAGAATGTTATTATTCTTTTGAGCCAGCTATTTTTTTTAAACTATTATTTTATTTTAAGTATTCGGCCTCTATATACTTCAATCCATTTCATCTCATTTTCTCTAAGCCCATTATTAAGTCTTGTACATCTTGTTTGAATATTTTTGTTTTTTTCTTATAAATAAAAAACCCCCACATTTTTTCATTCATTTTATTTCTACATTTTTTATATATTATTCGTTTTAATAGATATATCCTTTATATCTATTTTTTACTAATTGTAACTTTTTTTGTAAATTAATTGTTCGTTGATTAAGCGGCCTTTAGCTTTTCGTAAGGCTCTTTATTGGTAAAAACAAAAAAAAGTAATTGTTTATATTTTTTTAACTCATTGGAACTTTTTTTACAGATTAAATTTATTGTTCATTTATTAAGGAAACTTCAACTTTTGGTAAAGGCACTATGTTAGTAAAAAAATTATGGTTTCTTTTATATATATAGTTTACTATTTTTGATAACTTTGTTCATTATTATAAATTAATTGCTCATTAAGCAAACTTCAGCTTTTGGTAAGGCACAATATTAGTAAAAATACATTACAATTTCAATAATTATAGAATTGATTAATAATCTCAAGTTGAACTATAATTGTTAACCGACTTATGAATTATGAATGAATGAAACAATGAAAATGACCTCATTAAAGATACCTTCAAGGCCAGATAGATAAAATAGCACATTTATTAAAAAGAAACAGCAATAATTTGCAGTTCCCACTTCAGAAACCTTCTCTAAAGACAGTGTGGGCGGGTAACTTTTCCAATACTATTTCACCAGTTCATGTTCTCTTCAGTTCTGAGGGAGGAGGCTAAAGAGGGGACAGGGAATTTAACATGACTAACATTATAAAACACAGAAACTACATCCCTCATAAACGCAGCAGTTGGTGTGGTGTGGATGGAGTAATACACATGAGCTCTTCATGAAGGAGGACACAATGAAAGGCCTCCGTGTGGTCTTTGGCTATTGTCCAAGAAGTTGTGCATCTGTGCAGGGAAAAACTGAACAACCTGTTTTTCAGATGACAAAACGATGAAAAACTCAACAACCATGCAATAACTCAACCTACAGAAATAAAGATCAGAGCACAAAAAAATGGTAAAGCACACAAGGATGTATTCAAATTTAAGGCAACAAGGAATCAAAAGTACACAATGCATGACAAAAATAAAAATAAACAATCGCACACAAAAAAAATGCTTTTAAAACAACACCAGGCAGTGCAATAATTCACACTAGTAAAAACTCATCATAAAAAATACAAATCAATTCAAAAGATCCTGAGGAAATAAAAAAAAAAAAATCAACTACTTACTTCCTGGAAAATAAAGTCTTTCAATATTTGTTATTTTCAACCCCTTTTGCTTAAATTATACAACATAAAAAAAACAACTGTAAATTAACAAACCTCAATACAATCCAAGCTCTTTCTGACGATCGGTCAGTATGTCTATGTGGATGCAAACTAAACCATTATCATGATTCACAACCAAACAATTTTTCAAGGCCAGTCTTCCACTCGGCCAGATATTTAAGAACCCAGAAACCCCAATAGTAATTATATGAACGAAAAAAAAAAAGAACCGTATGGCACAACAAACCAAGTACCTTATATACACATGCACCGTGTAAAAGTTTTTAAGAAAAGAAAATGACTTTGGCGACGATAAGCAATCAACGTTCTGCAACTCTGATAAATGAAAAAAGTTGCCTCGATGTTTTTATGATTGTTTCCTATTAAACCAAGGCAAAACCTGCCCTCTCATCCAACTCTTGAGAAGGTGAAGGCCAAGATAAGTTACAAGTTCACACAAGAGGACAGACAGGCGCTCGCACGTCAGACAGCACAGTGGCATGAGCACTCGATTGTGGTCTGATGTTTCAGCAGTGTGAGAGTTGGTCTCTTGATAGCACACTAAATCACATTTTAAGGCAGGATTGCTTGAGCGAAACAAAAAGGAGCATTTGGAAAAACAAATAAGGGGGGGGGGGGGGAACAAGCAGCGAGGGATGCAAACAATCTAAAATAGCAAGACGTGATAAAACTATACCAGTTACAGAATACGCTGAGAGAAAGAGCGATGGATGAGTTGGAATGCAAAAGTTCACTCAACATAAAATGACAGCGCTGAACTTTGCCATCTTGAGGACCCTTTCACAGTGTGTGGCAGGCATGTATCTGTTGAATTCTTCCGCCACAAGCATTCTGGTGGTTTTCTGTGAGCCGCTAATCCAAGTATCTTTAGTGGTGTTGTTGAAAACGGCCTGTCTGGTTGAACCAAGAGGAAACTAACAGTGGCAAAAGCAAACATGGTAACGTGACAAAGAACATCCTGACTAAAGCATCTATCGTTCGTTTCACCGTGTAATAGGTGACCGAGCCCTTGAAACGTCAATTAAGATGCCAATACTAAGATGCTATCCCAGACACATCATGTACCAATGAGAGATGAGAAATTAAAGGAATAACACTTTAAAATGCACATTAGTCCAATAATACAATCCTATAGTTTCTGGGAGCCAAAGGCCAGTGTATTAAAGACCCTCTGTTACGAACTCATGTTTCCACCTAGAAAGGGAAACAATTATGCTCTCTTTTAATAACGAACGCATGCAGTTATTCAGAGACCAAAATGTCTCTGTAAATGGGGAAAAGCTGCATTTGTGCAGCTGGAGATCCAATACGTTTTGCTGTGGTCTGAAAATGTGTGATATGCTTTTCAAATCTTACAAACAATGAAAGAAGCTGCAGGAAATTAATGAGAGAAACTTGTATGAGTGTGAGGTTAATAGGAACCATGGTCTCAAATCATTTAATAACACAAAAACGCTTTATGATTCGCCACTGAGGTTTAGATGCATTAACCAAATGATTGACAAAGTGTCAAAAAGGGTTCTGAAAATTCTTGTACCATTTCTGCCTCCCACCAGAGCAACAGGAAAAACAAAACAACCCCCCCCCCCCCCCCCCCCAGCAAATCAACAGCACAGCTGATCAGAAACAAAGCTCCTAGCCAACAACTTTCCATGAGTTGGGACACGTGATCTAGGAGTGTCCTCAACTTTTCCTCAGTATCTCTCTCCTGCTAGACCAGACAAACCAGGTTTGTAAAGTGGTTAGTCCTGTGCATTTAATCGGTACATCTTGGATCTCCTCGAACTAAAATTGGTATTAAATGTGTACAAACACAAGCACAAACACACGCACAAAATGAACTCGCATTCGAAATCCATGTATTTTCAGGGTCACCTCTTTTAAAAAAACCAGCAATATCTGAAACGTCCTCGTTTCTGCATGTCCCTCGCCCGTTATTTGCTCTCTCTCTCTGTCTGCTGTGATGTCAGTCTATATTTCTGCCTGTCCCCACGGCTGTGCGCCCCTCCCCCCACCCCTCCACAGCCTGATGTCCGTCCTTTCTCCTCTCTCTCCCTCCTCTTGTTCACTTGTTACCCTCAAAGGCGGCAGAGGCAGAAGAGGGTTGGGATGAAGACCCCGAACGCCACGAGTATAGGGAACATCAGGCTGCTGTTGTCAGCGGCGTACGGGTTGGGGGTGCGCGGCCCGGACCGAACCGGATTCTTTGGAGCGGTGGATGCGCTCTTCTTTTCGCCTTCTACACCCTCCCCCTCCTCCTCTTCCTCCTCCTCTTCCTCTCTCTTTTCTAGTCCAGGATGTGGCTGTAGTTTTGGGACATCTTAGAAATAAACCAGAAGTTGTTATGAGAAAGTGCAAAAAAAGAAAAAATATAAAAAAACAGCTGAATGGATACAACAGAGGAAAGACAAAGAATAGGGCCCTCTGAAATCATCATCCCCCCCCCCCCCCCCCCCCCAAATTTCATTTCCCACTCCCCAAATTCTGTTTTATTCCATTTTAATTTTATGGATTCGGTTAATGGTTAAACTCAATTTTTTACATGTTACACGTGTAAAAATCGAAATGTTACACGTCTAATTAAAATAATGAAACTTATAATAAAAAATATTTTAAAGGGAGACAGTTCTGAATACAAATTCCCTGTTATTTTCGGAATTCTTTTGAATGGTTTGATTAAATTGTAATAATCAAAAAGCATGTCTAATCAATAGAATTAATAAAAGTTTATTTAAAAATTCATTAAAATTTGTACAGTGATAGGGCCCTATGAAATGTCATTAAAACATGGAAGAAAAATTATGAAAATCCTTGATAATAAGTAAATAAAATAAGTATATGTAGTATACAAAACGGGGTACTCATTCATACAGAGACATGCAGAACATGCCGACTTTATATTTATTTAGCAGCCTTTGCTCTTTAATATTAACAGACACTAGTCCTATATATCATTTACGTGTGCAGCCCTTCTTTTGGTTTATTAATCCAAAATTTGCCAAATTCCATGCCATTACACGTTATACAGCAAATTCCAGTTTTATGACTAAACTCTGCGATTCTATCCGTGCTTTCCACATTACGAATCCAAGAGCCCTATGAGATGGACAACTTGCAACCCAACCAATCCCAGGGGTTCCTCTTACCCTCTAGCTTGCCCTTCATCACATATAGTGCACATATTTTTGGGTTGTCATAGTAACCCTGTGGACACAAGAGATAGATAGATTAGGGTTCACAGTGCTTACAGTGGATGAATGCAAGCAAACACATGGAGAAAACATGCAAATCAATTCTAGTATATTCTGTGTGGCGGTTGGCCTGCAGTTGCAAACAGTGAATAAAAGCCCGAGGCGTGCAAAAGGTCAGTTATGCGGCTCTCTGCGCCATCGGTTTCGAACCTCAAAAACGGATACAAATACTATGCAACCGGATCAAAGTAGAATTCGCTTAACAGTTCGGACACAATTTGTCAAAGCACTGCATATCGGCAGGTGCAAAAGCATAATACATAAGACAGATACGCTGATGTGTGTCGCATCCTCATATCCATTAATGTCACCTTCCCTCTGGATTTCCGTCGTCATGCTCAATGTGCACGGTTCCGCAGAGACTAATCGCTGACAGAAAGCCCACAAGATAAAACCATTTGTTGTTTACATAAGGAAAAGGGAACTGCTTTGAAACGATCGATTAAATTACACTACTGGAACAAAAAACGCTCCAAGAAACAATTAGTTTTGACAGAATTCGTCTTCTTGGAAATACTAAGCTTCAGTGTGTGTGCCTGGATAACTTCATCCCAATAATCGATCAATATTCCTTTAATGAAAAATAAAACGAATAACAAGGCTCATTTAATTGACCAATGTCTTGTTTATTCAATAAAAGATGGCTGCATAACTGTCACTGAAAGAGTTATGTTTGCTTTTAGGGATTTTTACCACGCCGAAGTGGAAACCGTTGAGTAACTTGCATTATGTTCATGTGAAAAATATCTTGTTATTGGTAAACCTACACTATATTCAAAGGTTTGGGGTCAGTCATTAAACAAAATACTTTTATATAGCAAGGATGCATTAAACTGATCAAAAGTGACAGGCAAGAATTTCCTATGAATGATGTCTATTTTTTTAAATGCTGTTCTTTTGAACTTTCTATTCAAAGTATCCTGAACAAAATGTATAATAAATGTTGTTGTTTTTTACACAAAAATATTAAGTAGCACAACTGTTTTCAAGCTTTATAACAAAAGTTTTTTGATCATCAAATCAGTATATTATAATGATTTCTGAAGGATCATGATTCATGTGACACTGAAATGATGCTGAAAATTCAGCTTTGCATCACAGGAATTAATTACGTTTTTTAAATATATTAAAACAGAAAAGTGTTATATTAAAAACAATTTTAAATTGTAATAATATTTCACAATATTACTGTTTTACTGTATTTATCAAATAAATGCAGCCTTGGTGAGCATAAGAGACTTCTTTCAAAAATACAAAAAAAGGTTTTATATATATATATATATATATATATATATATATATATATATATATATATATACATACACACACCTTACAGACCCCAATCTTTTGAACAGTAGTGTATATAATATGTTGAAAAATGCACACTAGAAAAATGCATGTCCTAATCACTGACTTACATTGTTTTCATGCAGGCACGACAACTTTTTAGAATAAAAAAAATATATATAAAAAGTTTTTCTTCACTTTATTACATGAAAATGTGCAACATGCAGAATATTACAGCTATAATGCAACTCTATAAATTCACAATCATACTTTTGCTGGAAAACAACAGTTTATGCAAAAAATTACTATTGGTTTGTAGTTTACAATACATTCTTACTGATACTTCCAAGACTATCAGAAATAAAATTCAACAAAGCCTAAGTTTAGAGTAGCAGATCTTGCAACAACAATGTAGTTAAAGTGAAAACCAAGACCATGACAATTCAAAATCAATTAATGCGAAATTTTCAATAGCTGTTTTCATTCAAAGTTGCGAATTTAACTTATTCACAAAATTTTAATATTGCATAAAACATTTGCGAATAAAGCAGCATTTCCATCCAATGTGTTCAAGAGAGCAAAATCGTCACTTCCTGAGAAATTGCTCAGAGCTGTCATGTTATCTTGTGTTTGGAAATACAATCATGCGAGACACTTCTGGGAGGTCATTATACCAAATCATTCTGAAGACAGGCTGTGATCAAACCAACATTGGAGATGCTGTGCGATGAAATTGGCCACTGGTTAGTCCAGTCATCCAATCACATCCACTGTTGAGGTAAAGTCACATGAGTTTTTGGTTGTGCATCGAGGGATTTATTCGGTAAATGTGTTTCCACGATAGTTAAGGCGCATGTCTTCTTATAGGATTAAAAAAGTATCCGTCTCAATTGAGCGCATACGTTTTTATGCACATCTTTAGAATTTATGCGCATCTTGGGCATATGCAATATTCCAAAATGCACATAAAAAAAAACGCTGGATGGAAACATATTGAATGACACAGAAGCACTGGCTCGAAAGGGCAAGTAAAAGTATCGGTCAACTGGCTCAAAACTCTCTCACACTGACCAGCAGATCCATATAGGTACTAGGAAAATATAGGGTGACTCTTACCTTAACAAACTCTACCGTGAGTTTTCCATTAAAAGTGGAAACTTCACCGTGCACACTCAGTTTTCCTCTTTTTATCGAGAATGGCACTATTTCATCATGAGCCGTGCTGTGACCCACACGGTCAAAGATATCCAGATCCTTCACCACAACATGGCCATTTAAACGCACATCAAAAACCTGAGAAAAGCAAACAAAAGGGGTTTCAAAAGACAATAAAAGAAAGGATAAGAGAGAAAGAGATGAGGGACAACTATGAAATGGATACCTTGGAATATCATGAATTATTAATCATAACCACGTTCAAATATCGACTACCAAGAGTGATTGTGTGCACCATGGATGTGAGCAAAATTCACACCTTTTGTTGAGACTGAGCAAAGTAAACCTCAGCATATTTCATGACCAGTATGTAGTCTCCTTCTTCTCTGATGGGTACTTCATAACCGAATGTATCCTCGTTGTATCGCTCCGTCTGGTAGAGAATCTGATCCTCCGGGCTGGAGCGCAGGATTGGCAGACGGAGACCATAGTCTGATGCTGGAGCAAGGTGGGGAAAAAAAACACCAACAGAGCCAAATGTTGAGTTTGTGCGCAAGTGTTGTCCCATTTATTATTTTATAACATGCTAAGCAAATGTCAAGCCAGATTAAGGATTTCACAGACGCCTCATTTTGTTCCAATATCTATTTATAACCAACAAAGAGCAGAGTGGAAAATTAAGTACCACGTTTATAATACTGGTCATTAATTATCTGGTGACAATGATGCAATAATGTGAAATAGGACAAATAAACATGTCTTTACAAAGCACTATACAGGCCCTGACATGTGCGCACTGCATTTCTCATCAGACTCAGGAAGTGACAGTCATCAAATTTCAAGTGACACGAACTTCCTGATATGATCAACAGCTCTAATAACAAACTACTATGAGCCAACCAGACAACCAGTTCTCCACTTGATAATATAGTATGATTGACATTCTTATTACAATTTTAAATCATACTGTAATAAAACAAAACAGTGCAACCGGAATACCTTTAATATTTTGTAATTCTTAAAGGGATAGTACACTCAAAATGACAATTCTGTCATCTTTTACTCACCCTTAAGTTTACGAATCCACGTGATTTTCTTTTTATCAGAGGAACACAAAAGATACCTCAGTCACCATTTACTTTTATCTTTTTCTTCTAATGAAAGTGAATGTGGACTGAGACAAAAATCATTGGTTAATAACTCCTTTTGTGCTCCATGGAAGAAAGAAAGCCATATGGGTTTGGAATGACGTGGACACTCATTCATGCATTCATTCATTCCAGACCACCACTAACAATAGTATGAAGGTAAAAAAAAAAAAACCTTGAGAGCATGTAGATGTGAATTTGAGAACTTGTACAATAAACATTTGTACTTGTAAGCTAAAATTAACACTCACAGCTCCGATGTGAAAACCTGTGAAATAAAAATCTGAAATTGAATGTTCAGATTTGCACTCGCAGACAATAGTCGCAAACCTGCATTCTAAATTTGAAGCGGTAGACAAGTAGTCACAAACGTGTAAAATGTAAGAATAAGTGCAACTATGTACTACAAGTTTGTGTATGTCATTGTATTTCTGTGAATGACATTTTACACATTTGTGACTACATCTCTGCAGCTTCAAATTCAGAATACATATAGATAGGTTTTTATTTCACAGGTTTTCACATTAGAGCCCATGAGTGTAAATTTCACAAATATAAATACCAACAAAAAAAGTACACATATGTATTGTAAAAGTTCTCAAATTCACTGTACATGCTCTCGAGTTTTGCTATTCTTTTACTATTCTTTGCAGTCAAATATGGAGGAAAAATACAACACTCCTCTGCAATCCGTC
The DNA here is from genome assembly GCF_029890125.1 of Rhinichthys klamathensis goyatoka. Classification (NCBI taxonomy): domain Eukaryota; kingdom Metazoa; phylum Chordata; class Actinopteri; order Cypriniformes; family Leuciscidae; genus Rhinichthys; species Rhinichthys klamathensis. The sequence goes on from NW_026606587.1 coordinate 1,318,683, forward strand.
ACGTACTCAAGTACTCACCTTTCCCCAATTTTCCTTCCAGTGGATCTTTTTTGAAATTAATTCCGTGCACGTCAGTGTGCGCGTCCCCGCCGGAGTTTACAGCCCAGATGACTCGCTCGGCCAGACTCGGGGCCCCGCTCTCGGCCTGACACACTTCCACCAACAGCCACAAAGCTGCAAATACGAGCCGGGCAGCACAGCGCAATGTCACCCTCCTCATAGCCTGCAAAGTACAAGAGGAAAAGTGAAAGAATGAAGAAAAGCAGAAGCGGGGAAAACGGTATGTAAGGAAGCCGGTGAACTAGGACTGGCACTCGCGTGCGCTTTACACCCTGCGCTTGACCTGTGGTTTAAAACGACAATAACGCGGTGTTAAACGCAGGGTGAATGGCCATTTTTAATCCTGTGATAATTTTAAATGGAGTCAACATCAGGTTTAACCCTGGGCTAGCCAGGTTAACATCTAATTATATTAACAATGGTGCACTGATTAAAACGACTGTGTGCTAAAATGTGACAGCACGTTGTTTAGCAACAAACAACCAATCATAAACTGCCTCGCAGCTCAACTCATTAAATATTCAGACGCCTCGTTCAGTTGTAGAAACTTTCACGCACTGTTTAGTTTCATTGTCCGAGAAAAAATGTGAAATAGAGACGAAAACGTAATGAATAGACTATTTTCTGTTTACAATATGTAGCTTTTTTTTTAACGTGGCGACATTTACACATATAAACGAGCAGTTAGCTCGTGCACGTCTCGAGCTGTATGCGTCCAATCGGCTTTATCGACATCATGCATATGCAAATGAGAAGGTTAACCCAGGCTATACAAATGTGCAGTGAGAAATATGAATATCTAGGATTAATACCAAAACCTAGCAGGGCGACGAACAATGAACAGTGTGACCATTTGAAAAACATAACCTATGGTCCAGAATGGTTAACAATTTAATGTGTAAAAAGCCCAAAGCAATATAAGCCAATATGTATGTCACTCTTACTGTGCAGTCTGCGAAATACTCTCTGTAGTGGACGGCCGGCTCCGTTCAGATGCTTGGGTTGCTCGCTGTTGTTGAGCCGTCCAGATCGCCGTTCATTACCTGCCTGATAGTCGAGTTTAGCTCTGGGTGGTTAGCTGGCTAACTGACTTCCCTGTTGCTCTGTCATCAGTGTGGCAGCTGTAGTCTGCAGGTATATTCCCTCACATCTGCACCCCTGTGTACGGCGTGTGCTCTCTCTCTCGTTTAATAGATGATCACACCGTGGTTATTCAACGCTTATATGCTGCTCAACACAGTTATCTTTGAGCTTTTTGCGCCTGAAATCACTGCAATTTCTGACCGGGAGGGCCGCGTCAGTACTGTGGGTATGTGTGCAGTCAGCAGCGCAGGTTGAAGGGATGGAACAGTAAGGAGAGGCAGACTAACATGATAGTCAGTTTCCGGAGGGGGCGGGATTTTTGCGGAGATAAGCCAATCACACAAAGTCGAGTAACAGGTTCTCCGACTTGATTTGCTTGTGATAGGAATATACTCGTAAAGTACGGCAGATTCTGACCAATCACAATCGATGAAAGTGTCTGGAACCAGCGAATCAAGTGTATCAACTTTCACACACTTCCTCGCATAAATTAGCTGGCTTAAGTTCATTGGTAACATTGTACCTACGCAGCGAAAGGTGGGCGGGATTAGACAGATAGAGAACAGAACTGGAGAATGAATTAAGTTTTATTTTTAAGACTTATAATTATTTTTATAGATATAGAACAGAACTGGATAATGAATTAAGTCTTATTTTTAAGACTTATTATTATTTTTAAGTTATATATTAATAAAAATGATTTCCTTTTCCTTTAAATCCTTGCTTACCTGGCTTATGCTACTCCAAGCAATGTCAAAATGTAAATGTAAAAATGTAAATGTATAATAAAATCATAAAACAGCAATTATGTTCATATGTAAAACAACAATATTATATGTTCAAAAATATTATTATTACTGTTGGTTTGTGAAACAATATATTTATTAAAAACACATTACTATGAAGGAAGTTTCACATTTGCCTTGCAGAATGTTTGATTCATGAATTAAATTAATACAATAATATATTTCTTTATAAATTACATTAATTTAAAACGCAAAAAAATAGGCTTCTTTTTTAAATTTAGACGCATGTCTGGTAAAACCATCATGATGACAGTTGCGTGTCTTTTACCACACGGTGGCATGTGGTATTATTTTTAGCTCTCGTCTCGCTAGCTCTGCTGCATTCAGAATGAAAAAGCAGAAAAAAAAAAATTCTGTCCCGTTTTGGTCCGGAGGAAAAAGCCTCGTTGCCATGACAACACGTACAGTCTGTTCCAGCCGCTGGGAAAGTGATGCTCGTTGCTGAATGATTTGGAGAACAGCTGAGCAGACAGCAGCCAAATTGTTGCTCCTTGTGTATATAAATAGCATTTCTTTAGAGCAGGTAAGGCAAACCTTTAGTTGAGTAAAAACTAATAGAGTAATGAAGCTTATACACAAATGTGGTGATGAAAAATATACACTATTAATAGACAGTTTTATTTGCTTATTTTGTTACAAGGTATTAAAACCACTATATTACATATGAAGGTCTTTTTGGCATGCAATAATCAGATCAGATAACAGTTAAGACTACGAATGCCTCCGACACTGGTCACGCAAACAGACATAAAGAGGCTCAAGTCAAATAAATAAATCTTCACTGTCTGTTTCTTAAGCATATGATCGGGTATTGAACATTTGCATTGATTCAAATAGGCCTGTGTAGAGTGAAACTGTGCTCTTGAAATCAGTTGCCTGACAAGTATGTCATGATAACTAAAATAGTGAATCAAACATTTCTAAACTTAGAAATCACTCAGTTCTGTGTTAAAATGAAATCTTTAAAACTATAGAGGCCAGCAACAAAATTTGGTTCCATCTTGCACAGTGGAATATATTTGTTTTACAGTCATGCACTGTGATTTTAGAAGAGAAACAGGCAAATAGTTTGACAAGGACAAATAATAATAGCCTCAAAACTGGAGTTATGAGCTTGACTCGCATAACATATTATCAGGAAGTCAATGCATTTACGCCATTACGTTACTGCTAACAAAATAGACTTCACAGAGTGTGACTGAAAACTTTCTGACATCATTTTCTTCACCTAGCTTATCACAAGGAGACACATATATGGGACAACAGGGACAACACTTAATGTAATATTGCCATAATCAAGCATTGTACTCTAATGTGCGTGTAAAAAACTTTGTTTGGTCTTGCATGGTTGAAAGTGCAGAGACACTTGGCTACAGTATACTTGTATACTTTTTTTTGTTTGTGTGTGTGTGCGTATGAATTTTTTTCTCTCTCCAAAAACTCCAGTTTTCATTTTTTAATACCACACACCACTGCCGGCTCAGCAGGGCCTTTCTTGCAGTAGTCTAATACTCTGTCTGCTTTGACCAGCAGGAAGCAGTACAGCATCTCACTTTCTTCTGTTGGAGACACTATGTGAACGCTGCCCTTTCAGCGGGACACCATTCGCACAAACTCTAAAAGAGACAGAGAGAAAATAAATACAGAGACTTTAACTTAAAAACACTGTGCATCTATTGTCTGCTTTTACTTTTTATTAGCAAGGCCGTAACTCCGTCTTGAACATTGGGGGGACTAACGTGGTTGAGGGGGACGTAATTGGACTTTTTATTTAAAGTCCCCTTGTGGTGGAAATCAAGTTTTTAATGTTATTTATATGTCTATGTGCATGGTGTTTTTTATGTGCTTTAAGACAAACCATGTGCAAATTCATGTCAACACCATTGCTGAGTATTTTCTCCTTAAAACTGCAGTGAAAGAAAGACGGAGTTTGAAATCACTGCTGTTTCTGACGTCACAAACTACCTTGTAGCCAATCACGTCAACGTACTGGCGGGTTTTACCATATCATTAACAGCGAACTAGGGGAGTCTCGAGAGATGCCAGGCGATCCCGGTATATTTTTTTGTTGATAAGAAAAATCGGGTAGATTTAGCAATAAAGCGGGTGTATGATGTATATTTTACGATGTTTTGATAAACTATATGCCTTTTCCCACTGATGTTCTGAGTTGTTCAAAGCGTGAGTTGGAACATAGCTTGTGTAACATTACCAACACATTATTAGCTGTTTGATAACATAGTCAAGCAAAAGGCTAATCATATTAATTACCGTTATGTGTCCGACGTTGTAAAGAGCGATACCGTTGTGCAGCGTTTACCTCAGTAAGTTGGTCGAGTGAATCTGTGAGCTGGCATGAAGGAGTGGAGGCGGGACTAATTAGCATATTCATGTTTCATGTTAGGCTGAATAATTTTTTTCACCGGAAAAACGTAATTTTTTAGATCAAATATGAGTTTTAAGGGCTAAAAATATTGACTACAGGGGGACTTTTAAAGGAATTAAATAATTAAAGGATTAAAAGGAATTTAAGGGAATAAAGACAAAGAAACAAGAACAGTAAAAGAAGCTCACGGTCTAATAGTAGTTTAAACTATTTGAAAAAATAATACATATTTTTTAAATATGCACACATTGTCTCTTATTCATGTCTAATATGTTGAGAACGCAAAATGTTTCTTTTCTCGTTACATTTATGGATGACATGAATCATCTAAATTATAGCATATATTTTTAATTCAAAACTGAGAATTAATTTTTTTTTAAAGAAGCTTGCACCACTGGATTTTACTGTTAGTTGTTTAACATTTCTATCTTGAAACAGTTCAATACTAAATGTTTAGCTACTTTCATCTTTCCACACACCTTTTCACTGTTAAATCTAAAGCGTCACGTTGGAATTCACACTTGTCTACTGTGAGCAGTAAGGCCCGCCTTCTTTGCTTTGATTGGCCATCTCAGTCATTTTAGACATTGAGCGCTTTTAGGGCTTGTTCACACAGAACGTGGGCGAGGCGCTGCAAAAGATGCGAGACGCGAGTGCAACGGTTATACACGTCCGTCTAGCGCGTGTTTACATAAAAAAACAATGGAAAATTTGCACGTTGGAATGGAAAAACGCTGTGGCAGACCAGCCTAAAATTTTTACTTTTAAAACTTTTTGTCATCCAAACAACAAACAGAGTAGAGCGGAAGAGCAGAATCAAGAATAGCAAATATTGGGGGAGACAATTTGACCGTTTTTAATTATTGGTGGCACTTGTTCCTCTCAATGTCTGGTGGTTACGGCCCTGTTATAGTGCTACTGAGATTCTTACCTTCAAAGTCTACTCGGCCGTCTCCATTCAAGTCAATGTCTCTCAGTATGTCCTCTAGGTCTCGATGGCCAACCTAACAAAAACAAGAATAGATTGTTAAGAATCAGGTGACAGGAACCGTTCAGAAATTTGACTGAACGATTCTGGTCTTTTCCCTCAAACAAATCTAATCAAAATGTGGTCACAATGGAGTGTCATTGTATGGAAATTAAACTGTGTGCAGATTTTTCAAAATGGGTAAATCCTTAGTAAACAGCATTCAGGTTTGAGAAAATGTAGCACTTTAATTTACAGTTCTGTTCCCCTACATACTATATTGTAATAATTATAATAACTGGGTCTAACCCTGAGTCTTCTACCCCATAAACCTTGTAGTTACCTAATATTACTCAGTACTTTCTTGGTAAATACACTGTAAGTACATTGAAAGTGCAGTACTGTAAAATAAAGTGCAAACAAGAAAACATGAGGGAGAGTAACCTAATTGCAGATCAGATAACAGTAGAACTTTTAAAGGGGTCATATAATGCCATTTTTGTACAAGCTAATATGATTCTTTAGGGTCTAAATTAAAAGTTTGTAATATACTTTAATTAAAAATTCTCATTAGTATTATAAGAAAACACTTATTTTACCTGGTCAAAAACAGCTCTGTTTTCAGCACGCCGTTTCAGTGCATATGCCTTTAAATGATCATGAGCTTTGCTCACCCCGCCCCTCTGTTCTGTGCATACACCGTTTGTAACACAATAACCATAACGCATTGTTCATTATAAACGTGGGATTATGAATTATATGGAGAACGTCGTACATAGAAAACATGCAGTAATGTACCCTGAGTGTAAACCTTAGACTCATTCATCGTGAAGTGATTTGCAAAGATATAAATATTAATATAAAGGTTAATAAAACGTTACACTCACTTCAGTTGTTCTAGAGGTTCAGCAGGAACACAAATAGCTGGTACCGATCCTTTATTCAGGAGTAGCTTCTTAGCAAAACCAGCTTTATACTGACCCTCGTTTATAAAGCAGTCTGCTGAGAAATGATTCACGCAATCATGAAAGCATTGACGTTGCTCGTGGGGAATATTCCCTTCGAAAACAAAACTCAGCCACTGCGTCTTCAGCGGTTCGGATTTAGGAACATTAAAATGACTGCTGTGTTCGTTATTACACCCAAGAACAGAACACCACAATCGCTTAGACGCCATTCTGCTCATAGACAGTGCTCCAGCATCAACAATGACCGCGCCGGTCCGCGCAGACTATGATTGACAGCTGGCTCACGAGCGAGGGCGGGTCTGTGTTGAAACGCTGCTGTCAATCAACAATCGCGGGGGGGGCTTCCGACTGTGTGACATCACACGGTCGAATGGCTTGATTTGAGGCAGGGGAAAACATATAAGGAGATTAAAACAAAAACACTGGATGGATTTTTATCATTATATGATGTTTGTGTACAGGCACTGCCAACACACATTTCAGTACAATCAACTTGAAAAAGTGCATGTACCATTATATGACCCCTTTAACAGAGACAGATCTATTCTTCTGTATTGTGACGTACAACCTACATTGAAAAAATAAACGTAGGTTGGGCTCTTGGTTCTATCCATCGGTTGTTGATTGGATTTGGATAGAGGCGGATCTGAACGCAAGTAGTCGATTGTAAGCAAGGGGTGGGGTTTAAGCTGTTTTCACCAGAAGATTTAGTTGTGAAATTTTGATGAAAAATTATAGGGCGAAAAGAAAAAAAAGAAAGCGAAACGTATGCATGGATTATTTGTTCACAATAAGCATGCATTTAGAAAATAGAAAGGGTCAACTTTCATTTCATATCACTTTAAAGTCAGCATGAAACAGAAGTTGCGATAGTCTTTTCTTCCCTATTGTGATGTATATCCAAATAAAATGGCTTCTCGAACAACAACAACAACAACAAAAGTCGAGAATTGATTGGTGTGGTTTGCTATTGCTGTGATCTCATGTGAGTGGCAGGTTGTCCCGCCCTCACGCCAGTAAACACGAAGTTACTTTGATTAAAGATTATGAGTGCACATCTTTTTTTTTAAAAAAAGAAGCTATATATGCACGGATAATAGATAAAAAAAATTTGATAATTTAATTTCTTGGTCACTTTAAGCACATTCTCACAATTCTCTCTATACCAAAAGCACTAACCTGTTGTCCCAGCAGCTTCCTCATAGCTTCCCTTAGCTCTCCTGTGCTTATTTCACCATCTCCATTTGTGTCAAACTGAAAACAATGCATATATTTATTTTTTATATTTCTTAAATGTTTTATTTGTATATTATATTCTTTATATTATACAGAATATATTTATATTATATAACTCACTTCTTTGAAGGCATTTCTGAGCTCTTTTATGCCGATCATGTCCGCTGTCTCAGCAAGGAGTTTAGGTCCCATCAACCCTACAAAGTCCTCGAAATCCACATGGCCACCTACTAAGAAAAACAGACTGATGTCAATATTTTGCAGTGAAAAGACATAGCTAATAGGATTATGGCTGTGCGCAACCAGAAGCTTACAGTTCATGTTGATTTGCTGGCTCAGTTCTATTAGTTCCATCTCTGTGGGCATGTATCCCATAGTTCTCATGCAGTTCCCCAGGTCTTTACAGCCGATGAATCCATCTTTATCCTTATCAAACTCCTTAAACGCTTCTCGCAACTCTTCACTCGTCAAGACATACCAAACACATGAATGGCATGTTAACACACAGGCTAAATGAAACATGAGGTCTAATAAAACAATAAAACGTTGTAGTTTATACAGGTTTGAAGAAGGTAAAGTAGCTAAAATAAGTTTTCAATCATCTAACTTACCATCAATCTCCTCTGGTCTCAACTCTCGATTCTGTAACAACAAAAGATGAAGGGAAAAAAGTCAAAACAACATAAGCAAAGGTTAAATTTTAAAGACAAAACATTCAGAAATCCAAACTCTGTCCCTCACAATAAAATCCAGGTCATCCATGAAATAAAGTTCTTCTGGAGATGGCTTCATTAGCAGAAAACCTTTAACCAGTGACGCATCCAAACCACCCAGAGCAGCCATTGTTGCTTCTAGTCGTTCAAAGACACCCAAGGTGTATTAAGACTCGTTTTATAGTGTTTATAGTGCGTTACAAAAAGGTGAGGTGGTCCTGGTCACGTGGCAATGGCATTTCTCCAGCGTCACAGCTAAGTGAACAAATCCCGACAAGTGAGACGCATCTGTCCGCATCTAACAGTGACAACCTTTAAAGGCGATGAAGGAAAGAGAAGGAGAAAGATGGAGAACAGAAGCTGTAGCATTCACCACGGGGGAAGAGAGGAGTATAAACATGCCGTCTTTACTGACGTAAGACCATGACATTCACGCACACACACATGTAAAAACATCATGCGACCTAAATTGTAGACCAAAACAAAGGAGAAGCAATTTATGCGACGTAAATACATACGCCTACGCAACAGCATGCAGAATAATAAAATCTAAGTTGCTTATGTAAGTAGTATCAAACATTCCAAGGCAAAGCCACACATAAGCAAGTCCGTATTTACAGTAACGCATCAATCACAACGTGCATGACACTGCAGTAGGTCTATGTGTGTGTTCGGGTATTTGTTGTTTCTAAATTAGAGCTTTCACATCATTCATTCATTTGGCAGATGCATATTTTGGGTCATGAGTGACCTGGGACCCTCTATCTCCCTTTGAACTCATTCAGTTTGTGGAGTTAGAGCCCACAACCTTTCCTGTTATTAATAATGTAACAATACAAATGGCAAATTACTTCAAAAGTTCAAATGGAACTTACAACTGGTCTTCTGGTCATTTATTTTCAGATACAATATGTCTCTGTTTGACTCCGCGTCCCAGAACTTCGTCGTTGTATAGCTCAAAAATTCAACTATAAGACAATTGCCCCAAAAATCTCTGTGTTAACATCATCTATTTTTGTTACATCACTTTTTCCAGGCTCTTGAACATGCTCTATAAAAATGAAAGATACTTTGAGTTGTGTTAAACAGACAGACACTCCTGAGGGTGAATGACACCAGAGAATAGTTCACGATGTGGTCGATCAGGAGCTCAGCAACAACATGCTGCACTGATTATAGAAACACCTTAATGAGGTTCCTAAGAATTAACATGTTCATAGAAACACACAAATCACAACAAATATGTTAACATCTATGTTTTAACATTATTCTTCCTTTTCTCTGCATTGCTGTTTTCATAGGAATCAATGGTCATAGTCAACAAGACCATCAATTAAGAACAGCAAGTCAGGTCTGTATATGCATTTCAACATCCAATCTTATACATAAAACAAACACATGCACTCACAAAACATCACTTATGTTATTTATATACTGCCACATCACATGTGTTGTGAATGTCACAGAGAAAGGACTGTCTGTCTATGTGTGAATTTGTATGTGTGAGAGAGACGGATAGAGAAAGAAAGCATTCCCATTAATGAAAATAAGCAATCCAGCCAACGTTTTCCATTCATTCATCATAACAGTTTACTGAACACATTGTGTAGACTGGCTCTTTAGATCTATACACTCTCATGGTGACTATAAACAGAGAGGAAGGGAAGGTGAGATTGAGATAGATACAGAGAGAGAGACAATAAAAAACACCAACGACATATAAAAGACATTATCTGGTTTAATAGGACTGGGAAAGAAAATCATTCAGTTAATGTGTTGAGTCTGACTGTATGCCACCATGAGGCATATTTATAGTTAGTGAAGTCAAAATTTTGTTTTATCAAAAACAGCTCATATTAGAGAGAGACAAACTATATCAACATTTAAATCACTTAGACGTCACATTGTGGAAAAAGATCATAAAAGTATCAATGTGTAACATGAATGTATCTAAATGTACATATCTACACTGGGGGAAAACACTTGGTGTGGAAACAATTTTTCAAATTTACTCTAATTGCTAGTACACTTCACAATTAATTACAAAGAAACTGCAACGCATTGAATTAAACAATACATTTTTAAGTTAAAAGAATGAAATAGTTTGGAAAATGCACTCTAATAATCTTTGTTGTATTCACAACTTCAAAAAATATTTGTTTTTGTACATTGTAGTGTGCTAAATATTTTATTGGTAACATTTTACAAAAAGATCCCCTAATGCTAGTTAATGCATTAACCAACATTAATGAACACTATGTTTGTTATAATTTATTAACCTTAATATAATTTTAATAAAAATACAACTGTTCATTGTTAGTTCACATATAGCTCAAGTCCATGAAATAGTAACACAAAAATGCAACAACCTTGTTTCCGTTTTTTCCTGTTTCCCTGCTCTGTTTAGTTTTGGTTTCCTCTCATGTTTTGGTCTGTTCTTCTGTCAGGGGTTGTTTGCCACGTGAATATATACTCCCTGTTCAATTCAGTCCCTTGTCAGTTCTCGTTTATGAATTATGGTTTTGCTTTTTTCTCCTACGCTTCTCCTGGGATCTCCTGATTGTTACGGTCTATATATACTGATAACAGAGTGGGGAAACAGGAACAAATGTCAAAATAAGAGTTAACAGAAACTAACATAAACCTGACATTATCATGGTATTTTTATTTCACTATGTGGTTGCTGGGTGTTCTGGGTGGTTGCTTATTGGCCCAAATCACAAATCCACCTTCAAATTTCCATTATATTCAGGTCCCTATCAGGCTCAAATACCTCCTTCAATTTCTTTGTTTTATCATCAGTCAGATGAAAATCTTAAGTAAGATATCACAAGCCGCCTGGTTTTTATCATTAATGTGTAAACTGTAGTGCACGCACCACTAATAACCATTATCTGGAAACTGATGAGAACCAAGGCGTATGCAAATGAAAATAACTGGGACACCTTTCAAAATGTAAATTCACTCCCGTCTTTTGTTTGACGCGCAGAATGAGGATTCCGCAATCAGCATTCATAGAGGCTCTAAGATTGTTCAAAGATTTGCCCTGAAAGCCTGAACAAAGACTGTATGCCCTGATTGTACAAAATATGGTGGTCTTTACTGATAATTAAAGCTAAAAATAGGTCACTCAGTGAAATAACAACGTAAAAATGGGCTTGGATGTCAAAACAAATTGGGAGAAAACATCATGAAACAGAACATAACATCACTCATTTTTACTTTTTAATCTTTTTGTATAACATGTTTTTTCTTTAGACGTCATTAAATGGGGTTATGAAGGGCTCTCAGTAAATTCAGTACATTGGGAATCAGGGCAGTATGAGGTGTTTCATTCTCGTCATTGGCGCAGGTGAGAGGCGTTGGTTTAAGATAAATTAATTATAATAAAATAAAATAATATTACTAAGCCAAAGAAGCTCTGCAAATGGGAGAGAGGAGGGTGTAAATGAGAATCTGTGTGTGTGTTTAGAGAATGGGAGGAGAGTGGGTCTCATTCAGACATGCATATTGCCATTCTCACAGCTGGAGGCCTGGTCTCTAATCCAAACAATCATTTATACAGACAGCTAAAAAAAATACCACACACACACTTTAGTCACTTTAATGCACTCCAAAGATGCAGATCAACCAATACTGCTTTTGTTTTACTGATTCTGATTATCTGCTTTTAAAAAATATATACTGTATTTGGTTACACTTTGTTTTGGTCCCCTCAGACATTCTGTTGACAATAAGTAACTTCACACCAACATGTAAACTAACTCTAATTAAAGTATTAGAGTATTAACGGTTAGGGTTAGAATAAGTTGACATGTTGCAGTAACAGGCCTGTTGGAGGAGCATCAACATAAAGTGTTAGCAGACATTAAGAGGTTAAGCAGACAGTCTACTAATACTCTAATGAGAGTTAGGTGATATGTAGTTGCAAAGTTACTTATAGTTGTAAGGCCCGGCTCGATCGGCCCAATGGAGGCATCCGATCAGCGGGAAAGGTATCTGTGTGTTACTGTCTTTCCGCGTGGCAAAGTAATTTGATTAAATGCAATACAGTTTCTCATATGTATTTTCTCGTTATTTCATCTCACTCCAAAATGAAAAAGGTTTTAATGATATCTGTGCATTATTAAATGTGAGCGAATGTTTGACTATACTTTTTAACTCTTTAAAGGGACACTCCACCCAAAAATTAAAATTCTCTCATCATTTACTCACCCTCAAGTTGTTGCAAACCTGTATGAGTTTCTTTCTTCTGCTGAACACAAAGCAAGATATTTTGAAGAACGATTGGAAATTTGGCACCATTGACTTCCATAGTATTTTTTTTTCTACTATGGTGCCAAACAACTGTTGGTTCCAATCGTTCTTCAAAATATCTTCCTTTGTGTTCAGCAGAAGAAAGAAACTCATACAGGTTTGCAACAACTTGAGGGTGAGTAAATGATGAGAGAATTTTAATTTTTGGGTGGAGTATCCCTTTAATGAAAATAATGTCAAAGTCATTTAGAAAAATCAAATGTAACAATTTATTATGTCAGGTAAATGTATCATGCCAATTTCATAATCAATTAAAATATAATCAATACAATAACATCAAATGCTCTGGAATAAAGAGAAGAGATGCGAACCCAACATTTGGAAATACATGAAGCCGAGAGTCCCGGCGGCTCTCAACATTCACGGGCTGATCTGAGATACAGAAGGCCCCGAGCATTTCTTTATATAGACAGAAACTTCTTTCACATGGAAACATGGGCTAACAATGGAAATTTGCATTCAGAGGTTACACCTTTTGAGAGCAGAGGACCATTTGCCTGAAAGTCACACCCTTCTGTGTGCCAGATATTTCTAAACTCTCAAGAACTTTATTACCTGTTGTCAATTTACTTCTTTGGGAATGAGACATTTGTACCAGTCGCACTGAGACACTTTAAATGATACCAAACATGTATAAAACTGTGTGATAATTGTTCACATTAAAACCATATATATTCTGGATGAATTTCAGGTGATCTCAACACGAGTGGGGGTAGAGGGAAAGAGATGTAGATTAGAATGATTCTGAGGTGAGACTTGCGTTTTGAATGGTGCGCAAGAGTGAGTTCAAATAGTAATGTCCTTTGTTCTCTCAGAGAGTAGCCCTCTCTTACAGTTCTTCCAGCAGTCTTACATAGTCAACAGAATGTCTAAAGGAGACCATCAAAATAAAATGTTACCTTATATTTGCTTTTATTATAGGGGGACGAAGAGGAAACCACTAGGAGATTTGGTCCAATGAAAAGACCTCAAACCAGAACTCAAACTCGCAACTGCCGATAAGCAGAATTCATTTTCAGCTGTTTTATTTCTGATTACACAATAACTAAATTATCATTAGACTACGACAATACAAATATCATATGCATTGTGAATATTTTATTATTTTGTTATTAATTATAAAATTGTGTAATTATGCAAACAATACATTAGATAGGCCACTTCACATGTGAATATTGGTGCGTTCAAGTCCTCCTGAGAAATTTGTATTCACGAGTTGGGCAGTCGTAATTACAAAGTCACGTGTGTTCAAATAACTTTGGTCGGAGCAAGATGGCGATACCTTTCCTGCATAAAATTCAATCCGATTTTTTACCTCTACATCTACAAAACGATGAATAAAGAATGTGCATTGGTGTGTTTCTGCTTGTTTATGTTTTTATTCAATTTTAGAAGGTGCTGTAAATTGTAATTGTACAATAAAATATATATAGACTATGTTGATTATATATATTCGATATATCGATAATATATATAAATACAATAGATACATTAACGATTATGGTTAGTTGGTTTCATTTTCACTCTTTGATCTGTTCCTGTTTACCTGATTTCCTAGTTTCCACACACCTGTTCTGTTTAATCCTGATTACGTCCTGTTTATGCTACCACATTCCTTCTTCGCAGTGGGATAGTCTTCTTTGTTTTTTGTTATTAATAAAGTGCTGCAACTAGATCCTTCTCCTCCTTTTACCTGACCTCACCATATATAATCGATAAGTAAGCTAATAAGTAACCATTCAAAATGTTCGGCAAACTTGGCACAAACCACACTTATCCTTGCTGTAAGTGAACCTGCTCTTAAAGGCATGCCCTAGATCAAAGTTTTTTTAGATCAAAAATAGTCGTAATTTAGAAATAAAAGGCATTTTTCCTAGCCTGATTTTAGCCTCTGATTTGAACGCTCTGTTTGTAGGGGCGTGTCTGCTGTGGGATTCAGTGTAACCGGCCACTGCTGTGATTGGCTGACATGCTTGCATATGAAATAGCTACGTATTACATGTGAAACTCTCTCAAATACTTTTACTACAGCTACTATACGTTTTTACTATTACAGCTATCGAGATTAACGAATCGTGAGATGTTTTTAAAGTATTTAGATCTATTCCCATCACATAAAATGTTGCCGTGATGAGCATTGAGCAAGCAGATGACAGTCTGTTGATCGCGAGAATGAAGATCTTATCATTGCAACGCAGTTTCTGCACTCTCTCTAATGCTTTCACCAATGCAAACATGATGATCTACATACAGTAAGAGCTTCGTTGTGCAGTGTAATGTGCATCATTGATTTCATAACGAGTTGTCCAGATAAACTCGCGCTGTGTGGAAAGATTGTTCTTTGATCGCTTTCTGTATAGGCTATAATTTATTCACAATTTGAATACGTTTTTTTTCATCCTACTAAAAGAAACGATGTAAAGTTGACATTTTAGTCACTGGCTTGACTTACTGATGCATAAACAGTATTGAACGATTTTGAGAGAAAGATTACCTGTCTGAACTTGAACAAAATTACACATCAGAAAGTGTTGCTTGGTAGCTCGAGCCGAGGCCAGCTCTGTATTGGCCCAAGTTGAGGAAACAGTCGTCGGTGAAATGTTTGGAAATTTCCAGAGAAAATAAAATTAACCCATTGTTTCTTCAGAGGCTCGGATGAAGGAACTAAAGAATACTTTTGTGTTCATGTGTACATCCACACTGAGCAACTGCTATGCTTCGGCTGCGCAGTTCCGCCTGGCGTTGAACATGGGCTGGCATGTGCAAATGTTTAGAGGCGTACATATTAATGATCCCGACTGTTGCGTCACAGTCGGTGTTATGTGGAGATTCGCCTGTTTTTCAGGGGTGTTTTTTCAAAAACGAGATTTAAGTAAGAAGGACAAAACAATGGTGTTTGAGACTCACTGTATGTCATGTCCATGTACTGAACTCTTGTTATTTAACTATGCCAAAATAAATTCAATTTCACATTCTAGGGCACCTTTAATGAATTCTGTATTTTATCCTGCAGTAGTATTTATTGTTTCTGAGAACACATGTTGGCATTCACAGTTAGCATTGTTTTTTTCCCTTCTCTTCACATTCCTATCAGTACAGACCTATACAACCCACTATTGAGTTGCAACTCTCCAGTTGAGTACTAAATACATGAATATGGTTCAGTACCATAGTATATATCAAAGTACCATGGTACAGCATCTTAGTACACAAATTGTATTAATGCAGGTTGTAGTTGCTGTCCTTGTCCTTTATTCTGAGCTTAAAAGTATTCATAAACCTTTCAGAAATGTCATAGCCATGCTTTTATATACAAGCCATGATTATGACATCAAAGCTTTTTGAGTGGATACAGAGGCCAATTAATGGTGCCTCTGTTTATGTTGCTCGGTTATCTGAGACACACAGATAAATGTTATTTTCTGGCTCTCATTTTGTTCCTTAAGAATCTCTTTCTCTCTCTCACACACACATACGCACATATGCGCATCTTTTTATCTGTCATCCTCCATCCATCTCTATTTTCCCCTCGTTTTTCTCCATGAGATGATTCATCTTGAGAAACAGACTCAGGGGCCAAAGCCGTTCTCTGCCTCTTCTCCTCTAATATGTTAGTTTTATTTATCCCTCCGTCCCCTTTTCAAGCTCTCTGTGAATGTGCAACCTACTTTTAACTGTCACCTCTCATCCTGTCAGCAGACAGTCACAAGCTCAACATGTACTAAAACATTGCAATGCAATGCATATATCACACAATATCTTTCATAAGTGCACCTGTACACAAACAAAAATATGCATAGGCAAAAAATTCAACAGCAAAAGCAGTTCCTAATACTTATTGTACTTATAATACCTTATTGGGTAACACTTTACTTGAAGGGGTGTACATAAGACTGACATGACACCTTCATAACCATGACATGACATATGTCATGAATATGAAGTAGGGTTTATGCATGTTTATGACAACTGTCATTAAGTGTCTTTCGCTCAATAATGACATTTTGAATGCAAATATGACATTGTTTAGGATGTCTTTGTTATGACATCTTGACATAAACCATAATATCATAACCTGTCAGTGTCTTTGTCATGACAACTTGACATTAAATTAAGTTAAACTGTCATGTGGTTGGTTTTGACATTGGCTGTCATCAGGCCATTATAACTGTGTCATGAATATTTTTCGTGACCTCAACTACAGTGGTACAAATTAAATTTGTCATTAAACAGTTATAATGGCTTCATGACAGCCAATGTCAAAACCAACCACCTGACAGTTTAATGTAATGTTAACCAATAAAGCTAAGTGGTTTCTTAAGTTTGATAATTAATCTGCTATGTCATGTTTATGACAGGTTGTGTTGTCTTAGTAATGTCAAGTTGTCATGACAAAGACACTGACAGGTTATGATGTATTGGTTTATGTCAAGGTGTCATAACAAAGACATCTCAAACAATGTCATATTTGCATTAAAAATGTCATAATTGAGCGAATGACACTTAATGACAGTTGTGACAAACATGCATAAAAATTCCTTCATATTCATAACATATGTCATGTCATGATTATGAAGGTGTCATGTTAGTCTTATGCACACCCCTTCAAGTAAAGTGTTCCCCATTATGGTAACAGGATAAAGATGAGGCAAGACTTGGAAAAAGAGGATTACTTTAAAGCTGTGATTCCCAACCGGGGAATATTTAAGTGGTTTTCAGGGGGGAACTTGTTGAAAAGATGTTGGTTTTTCCCTGTTAAACATAAACATTAATAGATTAAAATAACTAATCATATTTTGTTCAGTTTCGTTTTAAGGAAACTGCTCTATAAATGTGTGTGGATGATATTCGTAACAGAATGAGTCAGTGAGTCTGATTTCCACCCACATTGTTGATTGTTCTTTCTTTTCTTTTTTTAGTTTATCATTAATTCTATTAATGCTATTAATAGCCTAACCTATTGCTGACTAAAAGTATACGGCTGCATCAAGATCCACCTCTCCTCTCCTACGCCTGTCCGCCGTAACAATGACAGAAATTTTATTTCAGACGTTTATAGCAGAGATGCTAGAGCCTTTGACAAGTGTTTGACAACAGACACAAAAACATATCAGGGTCAACGACACACACGCACAAAGGGTTCTGAGACTAAGAATAGCGCTAAAGAGAAGGGGAGACCATATCTGGTTTAACATTTAAGAGATTCATGGAGGGAAAGAGTCGCATCGTCCTCAAAGGACAATTTCGTCAGTCTTATTTCAAC
Source organism: Rhinichthys klamathensis goyatoka (assembly GCF_029890125.1). Taxonomy (NCBI): domain Eukaryota; kingdom Metazoa; phylum Chordata; class Actinopteri; order Cypriniformes; family Leuciscidae; genus Rhinichthys; species Rhinichthys klamathensis. The sequence continues at coordinate 1,336,482 of NW_026606587.1, forward strand.
ACCCGTTTAGGCAAGTGTTGGGAATTCAGACAGACCAATAGGGAGTGTGTCACCCATGTTATCTGAAGCCTGTTACACTGCATTTCTGGTAAATTGTGTTTACACACACACACACACACACACACACACACACACACACACACACACACACACACACACACACACACACACACACACAGTGAGAGACTGTAAGCCAGCCTCACTGATTCATACAGCGTCTGAGGCTGACAGCCTAAACAACATACTTGCAAACAGAAGGTTTCTCCCAGTGATGTGAGACTCCTTCATGAATGCCAATGAAATAGACCAACATTTTACACATGAATGATGCATAGGGAATAATTTTATATTAACTGTTATCAAATTAGGTAAGAAACCCCTATATAATAACAGTGGTTAAGGGCTTTGAAGTAAAAAGGGACTGAGGCAAATGTAGATGAACCATCGCAATATAAACAATGACAGATGGAGGGTTACAGTGAGAAAAGCTCTGACCTCGAAGGCGAAATTCATAATTGGTCTCATTTGTCGATGTTTTCTGACTAGCCGCCAGTTCATTTTACCCTTTAGTCTATCAAGTGGTGTTTTTTTTTTTTTACTATTTGTACATTGAGAATAGCTCTGACCTTGGAGCCGGATATTATTAATCAGTCTGATCTGGTCTATGTTTTATGACTAACCATCCAGTTTGTTTCCACCCTCAAAAAGGAGTCTGTCTTGTTAAAATGGATTCTGAAATGTAGCAATGTGGTTTTAAAAGCTTTCTGGATAACAATAATAGGACGACCCACATTAGTGTAGCTGCAAATGAATGCGTGTGTGTTTGTGTGTGATGTTTTATGACCGCATCAAAGTCATTGTGTCGGTGCCATCAGACATCAGAACAGCTTTTAATCATTTATACACAGAATCTCTTTCGGATATGCCTAAAAAAAAGATTTGCATTTCACAAACGGACGTTGTATTTATCCATTCAGCCTTTCGGGTGTCTAAAGCAACAAAGGAGCACCCGGAGCTCATCCTTCCAGCAAAGACTCTTTTATTATTAATGCAATTGATTTTCAAAGCAAACTTCTGTGATTTGTGTATACCGAAGAGAAGCTTCCACAACGTTCTAGACAGCCATTTAATCAGCGGCAACTAACAGATGTTCACTGTCAGAAAGCGTTTGATCAATAAGGAAACACTGAGATACATTGTGAAAATAAATTCATATTCATTCCGATAATAACCGTACCCTTAACCTCTCCCTAATATCAGAGGGAAATGATAGGTGAATAACGGTGATGTAGAAGCACCTAACCCAGGTTGTAAGCCTAAACTTGACATAAACTGTAAACTTGTCCCTCAAATCTGATTGGTTGATTGGAATGTTGTTCCAGGATCAGCAAAGATGAGGATCCAGGAACATGTTGCAATTGGTGAAATCAGGTTTTGCAATTCTGGTACTCAAGACACAGATACTGTTTCATAATATGGTATCATATGCCAAGATATTGTGTGCGATAATCAGAGTTAAATGCTAAACTAGTCTCGGCAGCCAAATTCGTGATTCCCACAGGCAGCTATTTTTAGACTTGAATGGGAAAAGAATGAAATCTATGTAACTGTTTGTTGAAATTTTGTCTCAATGACATATTTCAAATCAGTAATAAAATCTGAAACCAATTGCATCATAAATTGTGTTTCTTATAACAAATCAGTCAACAAAATTGTATTTTTCAGGATGGTCCAGCAAATGCAAATTCATATTGTTGAATAAATAAATGTGATTGGCTCTTTTAACTGTAAAGATGCGGTCTCATTTACCTTGCCAATTATTCTGGGTGAAATCCAGTGATTTCAACAGGAATTCACACAATTAAGAAATTCACATGAGGGCGAAAGATTTCCCCACACAAACTTCTCAGCGGGTTCAATTGTTCATGCGGATTCACCACAGTGACGAACAGAAAGCTGTTTGGGTTTGTTGTAACTATTGACAATAGACAAAGGACTTTTTGGCCTGCAATACTGTGCAGAAATGTTGCTAAAGTTGCCGCACACACCTTAATTTCTTAAACAACCATGGAGGAAGACACATCATTGCCATATTCCAGGATGACAATGTCAAGATTCATCAGGCTCAAACTGTGAAAGAATGATGATGTAGAGTCCAGACCTTAAATTCATTGTAAGTCTTTGGGATGAGCTGGAGGAGACTTTACAGGGTGCTTGACTCTTGCATTGCCAATACAAGATCTTTACCAAAAATGTATGCACCTCTTGGTGGTAATAGCATCACAACATTTATTTCCATCAAAAGGTGCATCCATTTTTGCTCAAGATCTTGAACTGTTGCCAAACATATAACATACTAGAAACATAATAATCACTTCAATAATGATCCGATCATAGACTCTTCAACATTTACCAATTTAAATCCTAACAGTGATTTTTGCAGTGTTGTGCAAGTAGGCTGCCATTCTGAATTTTGTTTAAAAGAAAATGCTGCAACAACATACGACGAAAACAAAATGGATAAATTATGCTTACATTTTTCAGATTAAATGTGTCCTCTTTGGATTCATATGGAATATGATGATATCCGTTTTTTTTTTCCACACAATGGCTTTGTCTGTCCACCATTGTGAATTTAAAACTTACTCTTTCTAACTATTTAAACATTTGTAATATTCCAAGAAGGTTAATGTTGACATTCAGCAAATAATAACATCATAAATTCCAGTTCTAAGGATATTTTCTGTCAACATTATGAGAACATCAAGTGGGTTATAATAAATAACATTATAATGTTCTGAAAATGTTCTCAGAACAGCATCATAACTTAGACATTCCAAGATATTATTAATAATGTTATAAGAATGTTGTATCAATGTTAGGCTATTTAAAGAACGTTTTATCTTAACATTTACATTACTTTTTTTTTTTTTTATTGTGAAAGTGTGGGAACGTTCCATGTTAGCTAAGATTCCTCAACTTGGTGAGAGATCTGTAAGCATTTGCATTAGCCTATTGCCTAATTTTACGTAAGACGTTTAAGCACGTCCCTCCTAAAATCATGACTAACTAATAACATGCTAGTAGCATAAAGTTTGTTATTGCCCTTAAATACGGCTTACAAAAACTATATTTAAATAACAGCCCTTTCAAAAGTCGTATACTCCGCGTGTGTTCGAGCCTTACCTGTCCGAACACTGAGCTGAGGAACGGGCGCAGGTTGAAATCCGCTTCAGAAGATGCTGCGCTGGACCGCCCTGATCTCCGGGAGGAGCGGCTGGAGGATGCGGGCACCGGCGAGGATGAGGCGGTGGAGGGGGGACACGCCTCTCTGCTCGCTGACGACCCCGGTCGAGCCAGACGAGGTGACTCAAAAAAGAGAGCCGTTTCGTCCCTGGACTCGGAAAAAGACTGAGTTCTGGTGGGCATGCGAGCGGCGTGAGAGTGTTTGGGTCGGGGCTCTTGGGGCAGGTCGTCCCGGGTGGACCGGTGGTGGTGATGGTGATGATGATGACGATTATGGTGATGATGATGGTGCCGTCTGGCTGTCCTTCGTTCCCTTCCACCTGGAAGCTCTGACAGGTCTTCCTGACTGTGAGCCGTGGAAAGAGCGTGTCCATGGGAGTGGGAGTGTTGTGGGTGGCTCTTCTCTGCGCTATTCCGGGTACCGACCAGTGAGGGGTGACACAGGGGTCTCCGCGAGCTCGCATCGCAGTCCCCCGGCTCCGCTCCAGAGGCCGCCGCGGATCGCTGATGGTGTGTCCGCCGGGCTCCGGGGTGATCGTGCGGCTGAGCCGCGCTTCTGGCCGGTGCGGAGGATCTCAGTAAGGAGGTCGTCGATTCGCTTTTGGGAAGCGTGAAACTCATCCTCAGCTTAGTAAAATGCCCTTGAAGGTAAAGGCTGAACTCTGAAGTGTCTCATTATTATCGTTTGAATAGAATAGCCCAGCGTTGAGTGCTGAGAGTACATCGGCACCTCCTCGATGGCATGTTGAAACGATGCTGTCGAGATCTCCTCTCTGAGTTGGTGCCACCTGATTGCTCCGTATAAGAGCTATTCTGGTAGGACGCGTAGGTAAGGGGAGATGGGCTCGGAAATAAACCAAAAAAGATTCAGAGAGAGAGAGAGGGAGGAAGAGAGAGAGAGAGAGAGAGAGAGAGAGAGAGAGAGAGAGAGAGAGAGAGAGAGAGAGAGAGAGAGAGAGAGAGAGAGAGAGAGAGAGAGAGAGAGAGAGAGAGAGGACACGTGGAACGTATGGTGTGCATCATCACATGTGGGTGACACAACACAACATGCAATGTATGCAAAAACTTATGAAAAAAGGATCCCTCTCTTATTGTCCATTTGTGATATTTTGTTAAGGATACTCCATATGCATAAGAGAGTGGGTTGGATTAATTTAAATTATAATAATTCATATTAACCAATGTCCACCCCTTTTGGACATAATTAAAGACTTTCCTGGACACTAAACACATTAAATATTATTCTGGTACATAGAAGCAAAGCACATTTATTTATGTATATTCGGCGGTAACTTGTTTAAAGATAAATATAGCCCATAATAGTTAGCATGTTTATGGAAAATATGTATTTAATATTTAATAAGGCCTACGTAAGGTAAACTTTTGAGATAACAAGTTATTGACAAAATTTAAATAAAGTTTATAATGCATGTTTAATAAAAAAAAAACATGTATTCAATAGCCTCAATTATGTAAACTTCTGAGGTAACAGGTTGATCAGATGAAATGTAAATAAAATCATTTATAATTTATGCCCTGTCTATGTACAAATTCTGAGCTAACTGGTTTATCAAAACATGTATTTAATATTTGATTATGTCCAGTATTGATAATCACATTTCCACTTAAAATTGTTACATAAAAAAATCTATTCATTAGAGTAAGCTTGTAATGACAAAGGTAAAAACATGAGATCAAAAATATTTGGCAGAGGAGTTTGACATTTGACTTCACTTTGACATTCAGACCTTTCTGATTGTGTTTCTAAGCCCAGAAATCTTCCCAAAAATGACCAATCGAGTCGATCACGATCACATAACTGTTGCTAAGAAAATCTAAAATAAAATAAAAAATCAGCAAGAAAATCTAAAATCAGTTTGTGCAATATACAGACTGTTTTAATTTTTTTTTTTTTTATCTTTACAGAGTGCATCTGCTTGCAATATCAGAATAATATCCATGAACCAGGACTGCAATCATGAGATAAAAAAAAAAAAGTTTAATATTGTTTTTTCAATGCTCAATTTGATCATTTTAGTCTTCAGGTTTTTTTTTTTTTTAGTTCCACCATCTTGAATGTGCTCTGTGTCCCCGGGGTGGTAAAGTTTTCAGAACGCATCATGATGAGGAGTCTTCATTCGCCCACAGATTTTCACTTGATTAAACACAGCATCCCATTGCACAGCATGTGCAGGACATCCCAGCCTCAGGCCACTCCACGGTCCATTTATTCCTTATGAACCAGAACTGAGATAACCTGCATAAAACATGACATTTAAACTCAAAAGTTCACCTCTGCCTTGCACATTTCCAAGCCTTATTTCTGAAACCCATCTTCAAAAGATGTATGCAAACATACACAACATAAAAGGTAAGGCTATAATCTATAGAATTATATTATTAGGAAATTGAGACATTTTTGTTCTCTTTTGCCTGTGCTATAAATCATGCATGAACAGAAAGAGTTACTAACATTCTTTAATTAGTCTTTCTTATAACAAAATAAAGTACTGTACTAACAGAAAATCAACCTATTTCTCAATAAGCACAATTCTCCTCAATTCCCCAATAACCTGAATTCTCAAAAAGCATAGATTCTGAAAAATATACTTCAATTTTACTTCAGTTTATATGTGTCTGATGGATGATGTATTTCAGGTTCTTTCAGTAAAGGGCCTTTTGTTCTTTACTAACAGGGTTTACAGACCTACGATGTCGTATCTGCACTTTGTAAATAGGCTGTATAGATGTTTATTTTCTTCTAAATATTCTTGAATGATGAGTGTTGCCAAAAAAAATGTTGTCTAATGCAAAATTTAATTTGAATTTTTTTAGCATCTCCCATCTTGCTCACTTTTGTTGTTGTTGTTGTTGTTGCATTCGCCCATGTTGTTAGGTTACAAATTCTATGGTGTGTACGTGTGTGTGTGTGTGTGTGTGTGTGTGTTGTCTGCTGTAGTGCTCAGGGAATGTGCCCTGCAGTGTCCCTGTCTGCTTCATAATGTCGCTCCACTATGTTGCCAAGCTCCAACAGCTGTCACGGTTTTCTCTCTCAGACACAGCTATTGGTAAAAGGTGCCCTTTTGTGCTGATGTAGGCCTTGCTCATCCAATTAAAAATCCTAACCTTGACCTTCAGAAGATGAGTGGAAACATTCATCCATTAGCTGCTCGTTCAGACGCCCTGTCACTTCCATCGAGAAATGACTGTCTAGCTCCCCCTTGCGGCAATTATACTACATCGCAATAGACTGATGAACGTTTCTGTGCAAGTACAATCATTATCACACATAAAGTCTTTTTAAAATCTAATATATTTTAACTTGAGCGCTGCAATAGAAGTAAGGCGGGTGGAAGGGTCAAACGCTTTCGTCTATAGCATGTTTACATAAAACATTATTAGTGGAAAAACCGCGCAGTGGAATGAAAAAAAAAAAAAACGGGGAAAAAAACTCGTTCTATGTGGACTATATAAAACTATAGCCTACCTATAGCTAGTACTCAGTATGGTGAATATGTACATTTTCTACAACTTTGCTAAAGTTAATGTGGCCCGGATCAAATCTTTACCAATCCGCCCATTTGGAAAATAATCTGTTTTGAGAAAAGTATTTCATTATCATCAGAATGATGATGTGACAACCCAGGCCCAGCTAATGGGGAACATTCTCAGAATTTTGGCTAAGGTCCTCAAAGTTATGAACAAAAAACCTTCAACTAACGTTAGTAGAATGTTTGTTGAAAGTTATCTTTTTTAAATAATATTAACGTTCCCATAACAAAGAAAAAAACGTTTTTTAAACATTCAAAACCCGGACATTTTGAACGTTCAGAGAACATAAACAATATGAACATTAGCCTATTTTGTTAGCAGGGAAGTGTGTCTGCTGCAGCTGGGAATTGGATTTGACATTTTACATGTTGGTTCAAAGGCCATTAAATATTTACATAAGAAAATGCAGTTTGGAATGTCATTCTAATGATTTTCTGCAGTATTAAGGTCTTATGAATACTGACTGAATATTAGATCTGCAACCTCTGCAAAATGCAATCTGGAGAACAGAAATGGACTGTAGGTGGATTGCATCTGCCTTTTATCTACCGTTCCATTCATCTACTATTTATCTCTCCCTTCTGTGTTAGCAAAAGAGGAATATGTATTATGTAAATCTCCAGAGCTGCAGTCTGATAATGGATGCAGTTTGCAGCGCTAGCCTTCTATCTGCCACCCCCATATACAAAATCCTCCAAACATCCAGCGTGTTGCTTTAATGTTTGTCCAAATAGCAGGTGTTCCTGAGAAGCAGCTAATGTTATTGCTACCAGATCTTTTTCATACCCACCCACAGTTAATTTGCATTAACACACAAGAACGTGTCACGATATATTTAAATACAAGCATTGCCACAAAGTACACAAAGCCAAATATTGAATTAGTTCTTTATTAAATCAACAGAATTACTCAATCCATTGCAAAGTGAGTCCATGACACACAATTTGGAAACATGGAAGTAGGAACATTGTCATAAAATTGATCTGCAACTCCAAAAGTCTCACAATGATATAAAATGTCACTGCTCACGAAACGGTCTCAAAACGGTCTGTCTTACAAAAGGAATGTACCCATATCGATGCGACAACCACGAAAGCTCTGCTTACAAGCAGTACGACAAAGCACAATAAGGTTGAACCTAGCACATATTAACAGCCATAACGTTGCGTTTTCCGGAAAATATGAAGCGCCCTGTCCCTCTTTAGTTTCACAGAGATACAAAGTGATTGATAAGTTTTGAATCGTTTCGAAAATTCAAGGTAGGAAAGAGTAAAGTGGAAAGCAGGCTGATTTGATGTGCTCGTATTCATCCCCATCGCAACGATCCGACCCTGACTTGGACGTGGCAGAAAAATAACTTGCCACTAGTGCGTTTAATGGAGGAGGTCATTTTACACAATAGCTGGAAGTGCTTCAGTTCACTTCGCATACCATCTCTGCCATATATCCACATACCTTTGCTGTAAATGTCAAATCCACTGTCATTGCAGCATATGTCGTTTTACGACTGTTTAGCTTCGCTTCTGTAAGCCTAACCTCAGTAAAAATGTACAGACCAAACATTGTACTGTGCTTCCTATACAATCCTACCTAGCTGTGGCAACCAGGCTTGGCAAAAAGTGCATTTCCATGTGCGATTGACTGTCAATGCTTTTGGTGAAATGATACTATGACACTCACTGGGTATAAAGTGACCCTGCAGCTAAATTGTAAGAACAACATGAACATTGCGAGGGCTTTGTCTCAAGCACAGTTCACCAGCAGGTTTTGGCTATGGTTAAACTTGAAGAGGTCTGTAAACATTGATAAATGTACAATAGTGACGGTACATCGGAGTCTCTACTGAAGCAGTGCCAAGAAGTTAAGTGAGAGTAAAGGTACGTATACTAGAGGAAGAGACTGATGCTCTCCACACTCTGTCTTTCCCTTTGCACTCATCTCATACTGTTAATACAATGGAAATTGTTAACCCTTTACTCTTCTCCCAGCTCTCTTTCAGCGTCCAGGGGTGAAGATGTAGTCCAGTGCCTGTCTTTCGGCTGCTGCCACGTTTGGATGCCACAGGTCCACCATGAACACGACTCTCGGGCCATCTTCTGCAGAACCTGAGCACACATACAGTATATGGAATTCATGATGTAAATGGTAAATACTATCATTTTCTTGCCCCGGCAAAACTTTTCAGCATGTTGTTGTGAGTGGTTGCCAGGGTGTTGCTAATGTGTTCGGAGTGGTTTCCTGTATGCCATTTTATAATCCGTCTATCAAAAATACTTAAAAAGTCGGCATGAAACAAGTTGCGATAGTCTTTTCTTTTTCTATTGTGACGTATATCCAAGTGAAACGGCTTCGTGAAGAAGAAAACATTTTAGGCGGGACTTGATTTTGTCCATCGGAAATTGATTGGATGGTTTTGGTTTGCTTATGTTGTGATGTCATGTGAGTGACTGTTGCGGAATTTTAATATTGACTGATTAATAATAGACATTGCACTGAAATATCGTATGATCTCTTTATGATATCTGAAACTGTTTTCTATGGTGCGAGATTTAAGGCATAGACTGGGGCAAGAGGTCCTCGACCAAGAAAATTGAGACCCTAAATGGGTTAAGAGATTTTCTAAACTGAGGCTGAGTCAAGAAGTTTTGACTGAGAATTGAGCTCTCGCAAAGGTGGGAAATTGAGACCTACGAACAGGTCAAGAGATTTTGCCACATCATTTGTTAATTAGGGCTAACTGAAATATTGATTTTGGGTAAACCATAATTGACGACCCCTGGCCGATTTTTAGGTTAAGAAAATCGGATCTGTCGGAGATATCTGACAGATTATTAGGCGCGTCGAGGGAAAATCCAGGAGAGATAGCGTTCAGCCAGTATAGGATCACCTACAGTTTTACACACCAGTTTTCTTTGTGTGTGTGTGTTTTTGAGCAATGTTGTGAATGAGGAGCAGTGTTTCAGATGAATGTTTGAAGAAAAAGTGAAAAGCAGTAATTGTGATTGTTTTTGTAATGTGTATAAAGAATGTGAGCAGACTATAATGCAGAAAGAAGTAGCATTTAGGGATAGATAGAATTCATGGAACTATTTATGAACGCCTGTTAAATCAAATTAAGTTGAAATTATATGAAAAATGAGTTTCAGAATAAAATAAGGCATTGCATATGATTAACAGTGATATAAAAAGTTTTATCAAGTAAAACGGGAAAATTCTATATTTTAATGATAAAAATAATGATAAAATATGATTGAAATGATGATATGAATGCGCTTTATTGTATTGATGTTATGAAAACAAGGGTATTGAAGAATAGATTAGCATATTTTTATAACAAAAATTGAAGGTGCAAGCGGCTATGATAGCTGTCTGTGTAATTTAGGGACTGAAATATGAGTAATAGGATCTTGGGGTTTCTGGGAAACAGTAGAAGTGGAGCTGAGGAATAATGATAATATTAAGTTGAATCTGCTGACTTACCATTTGATAGAAGAATAAGCTCTCAAACCAGTGTTAATGAAATTGATGACATGCTAAATTTCTTTATACTGTATGAATAACTGAACAGTCATGCTGATGATGTTTAGTTTTAGTTTGACAACCATCATGTTTTCTTGAACCTAAAAGGTCTGTAATTAGTGTTAATGATAGAGACAGTTATGTCTAAAGATTCTGGAAATCAATAAGGTTGATATTAAGTCATTGAAGGAAGAAAAGATATTATCTGTTTTATAAAGGAAATTATGGGTCTGGGATAATTTCCCTGGACAAGTATGATCAAAGTTAAACTGTTACGGAAAAATTCTGTATTACTTATATTCATTTGTTTCCAAACTGTTAATTTCATTTAGTTATATGTTTTTGTGAGGGTTTCTAGCAGCTGAAGGGGGCAGGAAAGAACAAACGTAATAAAACCAGATGGGCCAGGAAGATAGACACCTAGGGCCCGAGAAGAGAATACAGGAGGTCGTTTAGTAATAAAATGTAGTCCCGTGCCCCCCTCCTGAGAGGAGCAGAAAGTAATTTAGGTCGTAAATGAAGGCCTTTTGGCTTCTAAGGGACAAAGACAGTTTGACCTGCCTGGGGGGGTAAACTAAAGATATGGGATATCTTTAAGGAAAATTACAGAAACTGGGTAGGAGGGGTTACGATCAGGGTTCTAAATTAACACCCCCCAACCCGCCAAATGCGGGTTAAAATTCATTTTGGCGGGTGTTAATAAAAACTTACTAGCCAGTTTGGCCGGTGATGCATAAGGTTCTGTTCTCAGTCATTTATCCCCCTGGCAGTACTTCCTACATTTCCCATAAACACTGCCATAATGCTACGTGATGACGTTTCATACGCCCATTGGCTGCGCGCAGTTTGCAGTGAAACCAGCGCGAGAAATGATCATGGAAACAAACGGAGCGTACGCGTCCGTCCACCAGAAAACACAAGGAAGATGAAGAACGAGCCAGAGCAGGGAGCAGACTGAAAGAGGAGGGAGCTAGTAAAGTAGCTAAAGTAAAAAGTTAAGATTAAACTAAATGCGGCGGTGGTTGGGACAGACTTCTGGGTTTAAATTTAAATGTCGTTTAACGAGAGATAGCCTACGTTATTTTTTTTAAGTTTAAGGTTTTTGTCATTATTTCTTACAAGCTTATACATTAGGCAATAGCCTATACACAACAAGCTTACTATATATCTTAAGGTTTTCTTTTAGTTGAAAACATTAAACAATATGTGTAAACAAAATATATAAACAACAAAAGCATTTAAGCTCAGGCAGCGCAAACGGGGAAAAAAAAAAAAAAAAAGAAAAAAAAAAAAAAGCAGACTGCGCAGTTATCGTACAGACCGTAGCCTACATACTCGAGTCAGCATATGATTATCGTGTTTATATTGTTTCACGTTCATGTTGAGAAAAACAATAATATCCACATGCTCGAGTGAGAAAACGCGCTGCGCTGACACACAGGCGTTGCAGAGACGCGCGCGCGTGTGTGTGTGTGTGCAAAGTGAAGTAACAGCACTTTGCGTTTTCTGTTCTTAAACCTGTCTCCCTCAACGAAACTTAAAGGAAGCATATGTCAAAATCATTTTGCTACCAGAAGATATCGGGGTACAGCTGCTGACCTGCAGTCGTTAATGCAGTGATGGACAGCTGCTTCCTCAGTCGACTGCTGTTTCTTTGGATTTCATGTGATTTCTCATTGTGGTGGTGATATTATGATAATAATAATAATAATTAATAATTGATTAAACGTAATTCCATTTTGTAATAGGCTATCATTTTCATCTAAGTAATTCCAAACTTCGCGAGGCAGACAACGACATTATGTGATCAAAAACACAATCCACTTGTTAAATGCTCCACCCAGTGCATTTAATTATAACTGCGAAAAAAAAATGAAGAAAAAAAGTATTAGTATTTTATTTTTTTAATAATAATTACAGAGCGAAAATTCTAATATTCGTGCACATCCCTAATAGAGATAGATCCCAAACTTGAAATGAAATGTTTGCACTTTCTGTCTTGTATTGTACTTTATTTGTGTTTTTCATGCCAACAATGTTAATAAAATTATCAAATGCATTCAGTGGCACTCATAATTTCTCTTATTTTCACCGGAAAAAATTTGGCTAGTGGAAATTCTAAATGGCTGGTAACTTTAGAAAGTTACCAGCCACATTGGCTGGTGATCAAAAAAGTTAATTTAGAACCCTGATTACGATGCCGGGGAACTGTAATATGTTGTATTGAAAACACATGCAACTTATGAAAATTAACGTTCTGCCAATGATAATGATTTGGATATTGTGATTGAATCAGCCACTGTCACTGATAGCTCTGTTTTACATTCCTGATTGGGACAGACTGCTTCGGGAGGTGCAGCGAATTGAAGTCATTTGCAAGCTAATAGTGACCAAAACAATGGGCAGAGTTAGATGAAATTTGAAACATTATTATTTTTATAAAGATAAAATAGGCTAAGCAGAAGCAGTGTTACAGAATTAACAGTTGCTAAATGTAAAATGTGTAAAAAAAAGACATTTGATTAAACAAAAGCTTGTTAGTGTTGATTTAGTACTTAATAACTTAAGGTTTTCATTTGTCTCATTGTTTCTCATTTTCACCCAAGTACAAATATTTGTATTCTCATTAATGCTTTTGGAACATTTCTGAAACTTATTTGATTTCTTCTTATTTGTATTTTGTCCATTTTACTTTCAACAATGTTTTGGGACATTAATTCAATTGAATCTCTGCGTTTGGTTACACTGAATGATTTTGCTGATACACTTCATGAAATGTTTTTTTTTAACCAGCATTTGTTTCGTTTTATTTAAATGTTTCCAGAAACAGTGTAAGAGCTTGTACGATCTTATTTTATTCTCCCTTGACCATATTTTGAAGTACATCAATTTAAGAAAATTTTAATCTGACCATATCAAACCTCTGACCAATGAAGAATGCTGTATGCTTTTGTTGGTTGTTGGGCTATGCTCTTTTAAATTTCAGAATCCATGCTGCCTAAGTTAATATCAAGTGTCCTGTCTAAGAAAGATACAGCTCCGAGTTTGATGTCCCACTGTCTCACTCGTTTGCTCCCAGATCCAGTGCCTGTTCTTGTGGAGGTGTTAGGTGTGTGATGGATGATTTGCATATCTATGAACGGTGGAACAACATTTGATGGAAGCCTCATAAAGCAGGGCTGAAAGGAAAACAAAGACTGACCAACTGGTATTACAACTGAAGATGACATCTACACAACAGAAAGCATGTCTTGGACTATGGACTGTGCTACCTTTGGACTTCATGCGTGTGGCCACCGGTGCCAAGGGTGGATTTGTAGGATTAAAAATAATCAAAGAAATTTGAAATGAGGGATTTTATTTTATGTTTATATTTTTATTTTAACTATTATTTTTCTTTATTCCTACTATGCTGTAACCTATGTCTGAGATGACTGAGGGTCTGATTTTATGTCAGAAATGCGGTAACAGTGTTTACTCGTTTAGCCCGGTCTTAGACAAAAGTGTTTACCTATTTGCTACAAACTTTTTATTTTTAAAATTTGTATTACTTTCAAAATATTCTTTCCAAAATTCAAGTAGAGTGATCAGGCATACGAAAATCAGACATTAAGAGATGGACGTGGAATAATGTTAATGTGTTATTCTGATAATGTTGTTATTTATGGGTGAATAGGAGGCTGTTCAATTGGAAAATGACAGTCTAACCCAGTGGTCTCAAACTCGCGGCCCGAGGGCCATTTGAGGCCTGCGGGGTGATATTTTGTGGCCCCCTACTTGACATTAAAGTTTAATGTTAGTGCGCCCCTTGGCGTGTGCCGCGTTTTTATTTTTTTATCCCTTATGGGCTACCATAGATAGTCTCGTGACAGCTTACGGTGGGTTTGTTGTCAATAGTTGTCATAGACAACCGCAAAGTACAAACATACTGCGCCTGGAAAAAATTAGCGCGTCGCTTCAATTATGAGCGGGCTTGCCGCGCGCCTACATTTGAAATAACGAACTTGAGCGTGCAAAATATGTGAGCGCGATATGTGAACGGCCCCTTGGCGAGCTACCACCAATCAGGCCTCGAGCTACTGGTAGCTCACGAGCGACGTGTTGGAGATCCTTGCTCTAAAACAATGTGAGAATAGTCATTTTGAGCTTGTAATATGTGTCCAACAGGTTGATAAGAAGGTTTGCTTTGATTTGTGCAAAGTAAGTAATTTGCCTGAGACACTATACATGTGTAGAAAGAATTCAATAAGACGGGCAGACATGACTGCAAATATTTGTATTTCAAAAGCAATAATTGTTTTTCTAAGTATAATAAAAGGAAATGTGCCTTCCAAAAAAACATTCAATATCATATTGAAAATAAAAAGGACATGAGGAAATATAAGTACCACAAATATGTGTTATAAGGAAAAGATAAAGAAAGTTTGTAATATGAACTTCAACTGTCAGAAGGACAGCTCATAAAGAACCAATCATGTACAGAAAGGAATGTTCAAATTCAGAGGAACAGATCAGAAGAAACGTTAATAATAAAGATTGAGAAGATTGGATCAGTTGTGCTCCTTTTTTGGAATACTTGAATACTATTTTTTTGTGGAATACTTGATGCGGCCCAGCCTGACCCAGACTCTACCTCCAGCGGCCCCCAGTTAAGTTGAGTTTGAGACCCCTGGTCTAACCCAAGGGTGAACAAAATTATGCAGACGATACAAGTAGCGGAAGTTACAATGAAAAATATTAATCGAGTTAAGCACAAATGGTTAAGAAGAGCGATCATTTATACAAAAGTCAGAAATGAAGAGTATAAGTGTGATGATATGACTTAAAATTTGATTATGGGTAATCTGAATGATAAAAAGCGGGGAATTGTTGCGGAAATGTTAATATTGACTGATTAATAATAGACATTGCACTGAAATATCGTATGATCTCTTTATGATATCCCTGAGTTGATCGAGAACAAAGGGCCCTGTTTCTTCTGTTGATATGTTGATACAGCTGGAGGTAGGTGTGTGAGACAATCAGGAGATGATTAGGCAGTGACCTCTGACTTCAGAGGTGAGAAAACCCCTGGGGTTAGAAGGTCTTGGGGGTGGCCATTAAGCCATTGTTCCTCCTTTTCTAAACAAATGAATGACAAGAGATAAGAACACTATAAAGCTACTAGAAAAACCCTCCTCGTGGTCTCACTCTGCCTGCAGCTGGTCTGTTTGGTTGACTGGGAACTATTCTTGCAAGAATAAAATACTTTATTTTTTATACAATTTGGAATCCTGTCTCTTAACGTGATGCTTTTTGTTTAATAATTGATTTTGCCACAACAGTGACAGGTTGTCCCGCCCTCACGCCAGTAAACATGCCATTAGAGAAGAGAAAAGATGACGCTGCAATGTTAAGGGGAAATTATTTTGAATAAAGAATTTGAGGGAACATTAATAACAGATATTTGGTGTGAATAAGGAGTTATTAACGGGTATTGTTAGGGGTAGGTGTAGGGGAGGGCTTTAGGGAAAGGGACAATGTCCCAATAAGGTGCCATTCATTCATGTTTTTAATAAATATAATCATATATACTGAATTTATTGTTATTTTTCGCACTGTTTTATAATATACTACAATACACTGAGGTGCTAATAGTATTTGCCACTATTTGCACTAACTGTAAATAGCATTCAACTACTATTTACGCTTACGGTAAATAGCCGCTGCCCATTTAAAAAAAAAAAACCTATAATAATGTGCACAGATAAATAATTTATTGTAAACACTGTAGTCTAGCAGGAGAAATAGGTTCCCATGTACCTGTTTGGCATTTTTTTGTAACCTGTTTTTTTGGGACCCTAATGGTGTCTAGTTAAGAATTTTTGATGTTCCCGAGGTCAACTAATGTCCCATCCCTCTTTGGGTTTGGGTTGCTAGGGTGCTCGACAATGGTTGCTAGGGCATGGCTAGGAAGTGTTGAAGGTGATTTGTGATTGGCTGTTTACTGCCCCGAGTCAAATGAGCCCACCCTCATGTTTCTATGACACTTCTATCCCAAGATATCCCTTTGACCTCTTTCGGTGGAAGTCTATGGAACTAGTTGCTAGGGTGTTCTAAATGGTTGCTAGGGTGTGGCTTTATGGTGATCCTGAGAGACCACCCCCTGTCTCTATGACACTGTGATCCAGAGTTATGTTTGATACAAAATTCCTATGCAAGTTACATAGTGGGATAAACACGTATGCGCAATCCCTGTTTCATGGGCCGTCCCTTCACCATAGTATGTCTTTGGGGCAACTTTGGGCAGATCTTGCCCCCCAGGGGTACAACTTACACCTCATTGTGAGGTATGTTCTTACAGAGCCTGCCAGCCTCTTCAAATGTGGTAACCCATATGTTTCTACGAAATCCTCGCTTAGAGCTACGACTCTCCAAAATTCGTTGCAATGTTAAGTCTATGGGCAAACATTATACGCCCGATCGCTTATAAAAGATATAGCACACCTCTCCTCAATAATCCGCACGATTTGACACCTCATTCATGGGCATATGACAAACAGGACTAATGCAGGAAACTATTGCAAAAACAAAATAGCAATTTAAGTTACATCGTTATGAGCCTAAAATGTGTTATTTGTCTATTTTTCACCAAAAAAGAGTGGTTGTACCATGTCAATGACCTTTCCATTTGATTCCTGGTGTCAGAATTATATAAAAAAGTGGGTTCATTTGTCTTTGTATGTTGTGTGGTTCAGGAGATAATCTCATTTTTCACCCCTAGCGCTGACATCACTTCGAGATGGCCGCCAAACGAACCCCATGGGACATTAGTTGACCTCGGCAACATCAAAAATTCCAAACTAGACACCATTAGGGTCCCAAAAAAACAGGTTACAAAAAAAAAAAAAGCCAAACGGATACATGGGAACCTATTTCTCCTGCTAGACAACTGCAATAAAAAAAATAAAAAAAGAATTGTCCATTTTGATTTCATGATGATTTTAAAGGCCCAGTGAAGTGCCTTGAAACGCACAGCGTTATTCAATGTGTTGACATAATTTCCACTGAAACAGGAAGATAGGGTGGGACCAAGCGGCAACATTCTAATCTGAAAAATGAAGCCTACCCGGAAGTGCGAAAAACTGCAATACATCGAAAATTGCAGGTCCCAAAATGGAGCAAATGTCCATAGACCCCATGTTAAAATGTCCGTTTTCACAGCATAAATTCATGTTTTTACAGGTTGGTCCCATGGTTAGTTTAGATCGTATTTAGATATAAAATGTATGACAAATAAGGGCGTGGTTAACTTTGATTGACAGCTGATAACGGGCTGCGCCGAGTGGAATTCCTGAAATTTGACGTCTCGGCCATGATCTGACACAACACATCATCCCACTTCTGTATCCTTTCTGAACATTTGTTTTGAATTATCGTACATAAAATGGGTTGCTCTGCTATAACTGCACTAACCGACACTGTAGGAGTAGGCTACTTCGCTCTGTTTTTTTCCGGTAAGTGACATTCCACTACTATTTCACGTAGTTAGCACTATTTAGCATCAATGTTTGTGGGCAGTGGCACTGCAACAGTTAGCATTAAATCGTCTCAGATAAGTTAGCGTCCGAGGTAGTTTACCTATGGTTATAACCGGTTATAACTGACGTTTGAAACACTGTAAATGCGTCTGCCAAATGAATAAATGTAACATAAGAATAGACTGATATGTCCCACATTGGAGTGTTAACATATTTTGATGGGTTGTACTCTTCAGCAGCTTTGCAGTGAATGTAGTAGCCATAGACTGTAAAAAGTAGCCTAGTCTGCCAGCAGTGGTGGAATGTAACGAAGTACAAATACTTCGTTACTTTACTTAAGTACATTTTTCACATATCTTTACTTTACTTAAGTAGAATCAATAGTGCATACTTATTACTTTTACTTCGTTACATTTTGCAGCAATTATTATACTTTCTACTCCACTACATTTCTACAACGTTCTGTTACATTTTCGGATTAGTTTTCCCCTGCCAAAACGTCATCCTGACCGTCCGTTCGTCGCACGTTTGTCTCACCAGTGAAGTTTGGTTGCCATATCAACCCGGTCACACTAAATGCGTCTCTATAGCACGCAGTGTGTTTATCGTGCAATTTGTACGCGGAAATTTGTTTTTACGTGCACAGGATACGCATGGGTAGGTTTAGTAGTGGTGTGGGGTGCGTGTAGCCTATTATACGTTTGGTTAGGATTAGTATGGCAAGCCAAGAGGTTCAGAATTACGCCAAAAATGAATTGCGTTTACAGCCAAACCCCGTCAAATTAAGCTTGATGTGTATATTGCCTAAGTGCAAGCTTGTTCAGAAATGGTAAAAAAAAATAAAAAAAATAACGGCTTTTCCATCATTATTGAACATCATTATAGGATTATTAGGTTCAATGAGTTAGGATTAACTGTTTTATTAATCATTAGAATATAGACATTAAGAAAATTAATTGTTATGCAAGTACTTTTACTTTTAATACTTAAAGTACATTTAAAATGAGGTACTTTTTACTTTTGACTTAAAGAACTTCACGTATACAGGCAGAAGCCATCTTTGAAAAACAGTCTCTACCAGTCGATCTACGAACGCCGATCCAAGCCTGCTGTTCGCGCTCACCTTATCACAACTTATAGCTCGTTCACATCTCACCAGCGCACTTGGATCGGCGTTCGTAGATCAACTGGTAGAGACTGTTTTTCAAAGATGGCTTCTGTCTGTATACGCGAAGTTGACTGTATGTATTAAATATCTTCTTATTAAACTGTCTGGACACTGACAAAGTTCTCAATGCTTCGGTTTGAAGGTAGGGACCCTCATTATGCTACCGTGTTAGTGTGGGGCTATTTTGAGCCTTGTTAGTGGTATTAACAAGCGATTTTTATTTGTCATTACTCGATGCCCAATATACTAGCGTTATACTAGCTTTATAGGCTAAACTGTTTTTAGAGATAAAACTATTTGCATTCGATAATCATGAAAACAAATCTCAGATAACGGTTGACTAGGTAACAATGTGTAATTAGACCAAAGGTTCATTTTGCGCCGGAGTTCTCCTTTAAGTAGGGTTGTCATTGTGGTACTTCTACTTTCACTACAGTAAATATGTCTCTGGTTAATTGTACTTTACTTAAGTACTGAGATTCAGTACTTCCTCCACCACTGTCTGCCAGTCGATCTTGTAACGGTACAGATAGCTGAGGCTGCTTGGCTGAAGAGGCGCGTCCATCGGCCGGCTCAGTCTCACACAAAGCCGCCCTTTTACCCATATATGGATTGGCCAGAAGGTGGGCGGGGTTAGGATTTCCCAAGATTTTCAAAAGATACCCCCCATAAACGGCCTCAAAACCGTTATTCAGAAAGTCTATGGGTGACGTCACAGACGCTTTGTCCATTTTTTTTTTACAGTCTATGGGCGGGACATATCAAACAGCTCCTCCCCTTTTTTAAATAGCCAATAGCGTTTCGTTTATATCAGCTGGCCAGAGCCATTGAGCTCGGTAAAGCCACAGTTTCCTTCTAATCGAACCGTTTTTCCTCCATATCTCTTTAAAATATAGCATTCTATGCAGAATACGCCAAACGTTATGTGGTCTGCGCCGACTCGTGCATATGATCCGCTCGGTGCTATCGTGTCTATAAACCGGAGCAGACTGTGTGCGCGCTGTGGTTGTTAATATTAATTGTGTGAACAAGTGACCGATTTTAGCCGCAGTATAATTATAATGTACAACGGGCGGGACGCTTCAGATTCTAGAGAGCATTTGATTGGACAGAAAATCAGATGAGAAGCTGAAGTGCAGAGTGATGTCATCAAAATCATTGATCCATATTTGTCGGAAGACAGAGACTGTAAGTTTTGAATGCTTATATCTTCTAAATACTAATTGTGTCATTGTTTTGGAGCACACTAGATTATAGATAACAACTAACACATACTAAAAGCCAAAAAAACTTCCATTTTGATTTCCTGTGGACTTTAAGTCTGATCTCTTACAGAATTACCTGCACAGTGCACACCTGTCCTCAAAAAATCCCCCCTAAAATGTTTTAGAGAATCATTCATAATTTAGTTATAATATATAATTCATAATATATGGTAAATAAAATATGATTAACAGAAATAGTGAAGCTTTTCTTAGTGCAACTAACTGCACACTAGATATATTGGCCGATATTTGGCATTTTTTAATTATTTGCATCGATACGTTTTTCTGTTTGGCCAAAAAGTGTCATAAGCAGGACTTGTATTTTTGACAGAGCTGAGAGACGCAGTGCTTGAATACAGATGCATGGAGCTCCTATTCTTAGCCTTCATTAGTTTACTCTCTGAACATAAAGCTCTCAGATTTCATCAAAACCTTCTTCTTGTGTTCTGAAGATGAACGAAAGTCTTACAGGTTTGGAACGACATGAGGGTGAATAATTAATGACGGAATTTTCATTTTGGGGTGAACTATCCCTTTAACAGTTCCGTCTAATAATTGAAAAGCAAATACTATAATACTTTTTCATATACTGTCAGCATTCAGCAAATACGCATTTTAAACAAGTCTTTGAGCATCTAATAAACATTTAATGGCCAGAACCTGAAAAACTGCGACATATCCAGCTGTTAGATCTAGTGTGCATAGCCTGTATAAAAACATGTGTATTGTGTGAATTGGTTACAGACAGGAGCTATCAGCTATCACTGGACAAGAAAGAGCAAGTATAAAAAAAAAAGATTTCAAATTATGCTGTGCTATATCCAGTTTTTCATTGTCATATTCATGAATCATGACATATTCACTGTGTACTGTAAAATTAGTGTTAGCTGTAAAAATATGATTCCAAGTGTGCAAAAACTAGATTACTAAGTACACTGTTGGTTACAGTATTTACTTGCTTTTAGCCTTTTTTTATGCATGAAAAATACTATAATAGGATTATTATATTATTATTTACTGTAGATTATTAGACTACATAATTCATAAATTCCTCTTTAAAGTATAAATCTGTTACATGTTCATTTTTAACAGGTTCAATTTAGTTTTTCCAAATGTATTCATTTTCAAATGATTTATTTCTAATTGCACCACAATCTATTATACTTATTCTGCACACTGTTTCTGTTTCTCACCATCATGAAATGCAGTGTGAAGAAAAGAGTCATCGAACAGCAGGCAGCTTCCCTCAGACCAGCACTGCGGCTCTCCACCAACTACCAATTCACAACCAGAGGGCACCTTCAGTCCTGCACACACAGAGGGAAAATGGCTATACCTTAAACAGGCACAGACTGCTGGTGTCACATATAATGCATACATTGCCAGTCAGATGTTTGGAAACGTTCGGCTAAAGTTTATTTTTCTCATGATCTTGAAAATGCTTGAAATCAGTTCTGTAGAGAAATATAAACTTATATATTAATTTCTTTACATAACTAAAAGTTTTTTAGTAAAAGTAAAGCATCCAACAAGTATCCAGCATTCATGCAAACTCTTCATCAAAACTGATGAAGTTGGGCTGTGAATCTGAAGATGATCAAATATGATTTGTTTAACATTACACCATTAAAAAAAAGTTTAGGTTTGGAAATATTAAGATCTTCTGCTTACCTGGGCTGCATTTTTTTTTTATTACAATACAGTAAAAAACATAATATTGTGAAGTATTACAAGTTTAAGATGTTAAAATGTCATTTATTCCTGTGGTGGCATCATTTTTCCAGTCTTCAGTGTCACATGATCCTTCAGAAATCATTCTGATTTGCTGCTCAAGAAATATTTGTATTATTATCAATATTTCAAACAGCTGTGCTGCTTAATATTTTGTGGAAACCATGTTGCATTTTTGTTCTAGATTCTTTGATGAATAGAAAGTTTAAAAGAACATCCTTTATTTGAAATATAAATAGGGGTGAACTTAACTCGCAATTTAATGCATTCTTGCTGAACAATTTAATGTTTGAATGGTAGTGTAATTCAATATTATTATAAACATTTCCATACATCCATCTGTGATACACTATGTCACAGTATAGATGAGATTATTCTAAAATGTAGTTGTAAAATATTTGTAAATAATAAACAATAAGTAGCTGTGCCCAAACTTTCAACAGGTAGTGTACATAGATTCACATCCTTTGACCTCTTACCAAGATGGCAGCGCAGGCGTACGTTGGTTGGGCCGTAGTGTTCAGTGATGGTTGTTCCAGGACTGAGCACTGAGAAGCAGGCGTTTCCAAACACATTATTCGCAATAAAGGTACGGAGCTGGCCGAGCACCCTCCACGTACGCGGACACCGCCTGGCGTTCAGCACCATCGGAGTTCCCTGGTTCACCAGATAGAAGGTCCACCACTGGCCACGGGGTGTGCTGTTGGCCTTCCAGCCCAGTGGAAGCGAGGAGCCGGTCCGACTGGACGGCAGCCGGTACACGCTCTCGAATTCGGCCAGAAGTGCAGGGAAACTTCTCTCCAGAAGCTCCACGTCATGCTTCTGCGCCTCCCGTGAGAAGAAAGGAGCCGAGGGAAGGTCCGGTAGGAAGAAGACCTCAGGTTTCTGGATGGAGGGCCGGCTGCAGAGCAGATAGCGGCCCTGCTCGCGTACGCCCTTGTGGACGCGGCCCATGCCGGCCCAGGTGTAGCGCTTGGCGTACTCCTGCAGGCTATGGTAGAGCCGCTGGTTCAGGCCCTCGCCAGGCTTGGAGCAACGGAAGCATTCAGTTGACTGGCAGTAGGCGAAGCCGTTGAGTTCTTCCTCGCTGACACCGCTTCCTCCGACCTGACGGAGTTTCGACGAGCCTCCGCGGGCCGAGAGATCCGAGGCGAGAACTCCACCAGGTAGGGCTCCGCCACGTGGCTCTGGGCTGAAACCACCACGGAGCGAAGGGACGGCGTGCTCGCATCCCACGCGGTAGCAGTACCAGATAAACAGAAAGGCGAGACAAAGAGCAGTGCCTAGAGCACTGGTCTCACACTCTCGCACCGACTGCATGCCACCTGCCACCCATTCCCTCATCCGCTCTAAAGACCACTCCATCCCTGCATACGAACATAGATTCACACTCCAACTCAAACACACACTCTTAGACGTACATAGATATGATTTTGAGTATTCTTATCTGTTGGGTTCGGTTTGATTTGTTGTTTTAGTAAAGTGACGCTGCCTCGTGTTTTTGCTTCATTTTCGAAGAGCTTTTTGTCTAATTGGATCGCGTTCCAGTCGCTTTGGTTAATTCAAGCGAGCTTTTCTCATCCGTTTCAATGCATTCGGAAATGTTGATAGTGTGAGATATTTCAGCTGCTCCTCGCCTCCTGATCCCAGCCAACAGAGACACAGTGCACCGGAGGGCACCTGGAAAAGAGAGCAAAAAAAAAAGAAAAAAGATATAAGAACATTTTGTGATAAAGTGCAGCAGAATATCACTATGCCGACATTGCCGATGAGGCAAACTGCATCACACCTGCCTTGACAGCCCGGTTTGACCACATGATCATTTTATATACCACCCACCCACACACACATCCCCCACATACACACACTCACGCACAGACCGACGAGCAGCTTGATAGAGACCGCAGCACACACAGACGGGCATGACATTTCAAATTCAGTCTTTGCAACACCTCCGCACTGCACTTTTTAGAATCATGAGTCATGAGAGAATTTCAAGGTATACTGCAATACAGTCAACACAAACCTGAAGGAACAAATTAGACCATAGAGCCTAATTGGCTTACACGAAGAGAACAGGGAATTGTTGCATTACTGTTGCATTAGGACCCTTCGGTTAGAATGCAATGCATCCTGACAGGCTAGTAGAGATGAAAGACAAAAACAAACCCGGCGTCTGTCAACACAGACAGATTGAGAGAGAGTAACAGCAGGGGAATGCGTACAATAACACAGCACAAAGAAAAAGAAACCCCAGCTAAAAATCAAGAGATCCAGCATGCAATAATAGGCTACGATTATAACGAGTCAATGCGCAAATGACGTTCATTCAAATTGATATTTACCGAGAACTGCGCGGCACTTCTTGTCTGTCAGATTTTCAGCGACTGTTCCGCCCAGCAATGCCAGTTATTCTTCCTCTACACTTCCCTCTCAGACACCCCCCTGTCGCTGTTTCATTGCAGTCTCTAGTCCTGCCCTTATGTCCGTAAAGCGCTGTCAGACGACGTCCATAACGCCAGAGACAACCGGGCAGAAAACAACATGACAGACGCCCGACGTCTCATCATTGAAATCTGGGCGTTTAGAAGACGCATAGGCTAAGGCTACTGACTGACTGGCTACTGAAACCATAACAAATGCTTCATTATATTATTAATATCGATAATGCCTATAATAGCACCATTAACATGGACAATATATAATTTTATTGTAGGTCAAATAATATTTTAAATTCGCTATTAAAATCAAGCTTCCCCTTACTATGCATGCAGGTTGTAAACCGCATAAAGAGGGGTGTAACTGTCAGTAGTGGTGAGGATTTTGAATCATCCCAGTTACTCGAATCTTTTCTATCCGTTCACCAAAGTAATTTTTATTACATAAAATATAAAAATGAATTATTGTATTGGGTTACAGCCTCTCTGCGGGTTATATCGTTAACCGGTAGGTGGACAAGCCGATTTTGTGCTCGAGCGAAAGAGTCATGAATCTTTCACAAAAATGATTAGTAGGCTACAAAACAATGACTCGTCCATGGAAATAAATTGTATTATCTTCATTAAAATTTGCTGTCCACATACCAATAAGAGAAAGAGTGTTTAAGCATTTAAAACGGTTTCCCAATAAATTACAAAAACAATATTGATTTCTCTTTCATTTCAACAGTAGCCTAATCAAGACAACAATAAATTAGTCTAAATAAATTATGAATTAAAATAATCAGTCATTCACACAATCAGAATTCTTCAGTCTCCCTTCTCTCCTTGTTAATTCAATAGGCTACGCAAAGGTTTGAAAAAGGTTTGCGTTAGTCAAAAAACACTTAATATGAATGGATAGATTTGAAAAAGATTCAGAAGATTTCAACGATTTGTTATTGTTATATTAATTCATTTTTTAATTATTCATGAATATAAAGTGCAACAACAAGGCTATATCACGGATAATTATGATAAAGTGAACAGAGTAAATCCTGCTTCTGCCACGTGGTTCTTATATGTGGCAGCTTTATTCGCACAGTGCGTGTTATAATAAAAGCATTAGTAGCTGTTACAAGTGACACAACAGCCTACAATTCCCATGGTGCATTATATGCCAAGCCGACAACTTCATATGACGTCATGCTCGTGAGACCAGTTTCCCCATGGAATCGCAACAAATGTAACGCTTTGTGGTTTGTTTAAAAATATCTTGATAGTATGTTGCAAATGGTCTTCGTCGATTAGTTTTTTTGGTGTTGTTGTTACTCTTATATTGGTTTCAATGTCATCTCAGTAGGCTAGTAGCCAACAGTTTTGCGGAAGTCTGCTTTACAGGCTAGCCTATAATATCCTGTTCAAAATGGTTTGCATTCGCATAAATTAAACCTGCCATTGTTCAGAATACACAGTCTGTGCCAAATTTGAAACTTGCCTTGAGGTGACACACGAGATGAACCGTTTCCTTATGTGCCGTGGTGGGGTTGCGTCAGTGGGCGAATCAAAGATAGATTTCATTAAGGACCTCCCCTTTTACCCAGCCCTCATATGAGATAGGCCTACCTCACAAAAATACTACGAAGGCTACTTGAAAAAGTTTACAAGTCATATGCAGGTTTAGTTTAAGTTACACTTATCCATAAATACAATTTTGCTTTCTAACAGCTGTCACCATGAAATCATAACGGACAAAGAAGTTTACTGGCGCGAGGGCGCACGAGATAGCAATAACAAACCACAACGATCCAGCCAATACAATATTCCAGTCCTGTTATAATCAATGACATTAAATATCTGTTCAACATGTCACTATCCAACACCCATAGTGGGTTTCAAATTTTTTTTGGATAGCACAATGTAATGTCAGAGCTTTTCTCTTGTCCGAATAGCATATGCATAAAATTCTGTATAGTAGGCCTATACATATCTACGTGCAGGCTATGCACATTCAGTGGGCACTTCAAGTCTAAAGTAAACTTCAGGTTTGATGCAAATCAGAGCTGGCAACTTTTGAGTTTAGCTTGGCGTGAGAGAGGGGGAGGGGGAGTAGGGGGAAGAGGGGGGGGGGGGGGTGGCTGGCTCAAATGGTGGTGGGGTGGCTGGCTCAAATGGTAGAGAGAGGAGGAGGGGGAGGGGGAGGGGGAGGGGGAGGGGGAGGGGGAGGAGGAGGAGGAGGAGGAGGGGGAGGGGGAGGGGGGGGGGGTGTGCCTCAAATGCTAGATCTATAGATAAACTTATCTTTCAGGCATTTGACCGACCGGGTTGACACTTCAGCGTGAGAAATCGGGGGTGTGGCGTGAGAGCGTGAGAATTGGCTCAATTGCGTGAGTCTCACGCTGAATGCGTGAGAGTTGGCAGCCCTAAAATACTTTGATAGCACGCTCAACATAATGCCCAGATAGCACAAGTCTATTTGATGTTATATTTACATCTGGAAGACGTATTTTTAAGAGTGTTTGCTCATCTGCAAGACGTCTATAGGACGTTTCCTGTCAGATGTCAAATAGACGTTTAGAAGATGTCTTTAAGATGTAATGATTTAAAATGCATGTTAAACTGACATCTTCTAAACGTCTATTTGACATCTGACAGGAAACGTCCTAGACGTCTGGCAGATGAGCAAACACTCTTAAAAATACGTCTTCCAGATGTAAATATAACATCAAATAGACTTGTGCTATCTGGGTGTGCACTAGAAAGTTTCATCCTTGTCCAGTGTGTAGCCTACTCTATTTCTCTCCAGAAGTTATGACCAATAAAGATGACTCTTAACTGCCTTCACACAAGTGCTTGTCTGTGAGAAAGTCTGCTGTTGCAGTCTCCTGTAGTTTGTTGTTGTTCCGTCTGTTTCTGCGTGGTTAGAAAAATATGGCTGCACGTATTCAGTATGATGGTGAATGGTACTTCACTTGCACTGACTGTATATATCCTAACATAAGTGTAAAACTGAAGTATACTTTGGGCACATACTATGCTAATGACATCCAATTATAATCACATAGTAGCGTACATGATAAAACTGAAGTATAGGTTGGGCTTTACTGTCAGATGAAGCCACATGAAAATGGAGGCGGGGAACACTGAATGACTTCATACGTCACATGACATGGCCTACATGGAGAAAGCAAACCCGTTCCGCTGAAACTTTTTAACGGTTGAAATGTTTTTGTTTAGCCGTGACTACATTCACAATAGCATGGTCTCTTGTATGTAAAAAACAAAACAAATTGTTGGTTAAAGTATAAGTAACTTAAAAAAGTAAGTTACCTGGTTGCCTTACAATTTTGAGTAGAAAATTAAAACTAATTGTTAAATCAACGAAGAATGGTTTAATCAACAGAAACTGAAAATAGTTTTATCTAAATCACAGTAATGATTGATTTGACAAAAGAAAAAAAAGTTGTGATAAAACATGAAAATATTTTTTTTCAGTGATTGAAAGACATTTTACAATATGAATGATTTCTGAATAAATCCTTTTTTTGTTGACATAGGCTACAGGTTGATAGGATATGAGATGTTTGCCTTACACTGTAAAAAAAATTGTAATGTTTTACAGAAATGTGCACCATGTAACATCTGATTTGACGGATAGCCTACATTAAAGTGAAACATACCACAAAATTACAAAATCAAGCCAACTAAACAGAGTTTAGTTGGAGTAATCTAATGTAAACAGGGTGACATTTTTTTAGTTAATTAGTATTTTTAACAGAATCAAACTAATCAACAAAACTGTTAGTGTTAAGAGTCATGTTAGGAAGAAATGGCTGTGGTAACTCACTTTTCACGTGGCAGGAATTTCTGAGACCCAACATATGTGGTGGTGAGAAACAAAAGGTTGTAGCCTAAATGTAAACAAACGCCAGGTGGTCGTCCAGCCCTTTGCTCCAGTGGTAACGTCTCTGTGTGAATAAAGTCTGCCAAATGGCATTTGGAGAGTGCAAAAACGCTTCTTACAGCAACACTTTCCGCAATCCGCTTTAGACTCGACCTCTACACCTTGACAATGCGCTTAATTATGCGTTGACAGTGTAAAGAAGGGGAGGGATAATTGTGGAAGTGCAGCTGCTGTAGGCTACGCGAGAAGAAGTTCAGTGATAAAGCAAAGACGCACTAGGTCGGGTTACAATGGCTAGACGAAAAGAGAAAGTTTGTTTGTTTATGAGTATTCCGCTTATATGTATTATTGTAATTATAATTATTTGCGTGGCTCACTTTAACGAGGAGTGCGCTGAGGGACTCTACAAAAAAGGAGCAGTGGCAGCGGACTCGGAAACCTGTTCAAAGATTGGGCGGTAAGTGATGGTAGATACTCGGTGCCTTACTGTATAGGCTACAATAATTATTTGCATTCTGAAACGTCTGAATCATAAATAGTGTGCTTTCGGATGATTACTTTAATGTTTTAGAAAATAATTTAAAATAGCTTCCGAATCTTTCAATCGAACAAGCATAATGATGCGGGATATCACGTTTTCTGGAAAATGACAAGGTTCTTGTAATCCTGTGTGATGGCTGGGTCAGGTAAATTTGAGGACACAAGTGGCTAATGAGGTGAGACGTCCGGTTAGATATTCACAGAAAGTTGGAAGTTAATCAGTTGAAGTATCTTCACAGCCTAGTAATCCTATTGACAAATCTTTGGCTTCATTTCACTAAAGGAGACATTCCTTGACAACAACTGATCATTTAGCCCTATATAGCTAAAAAATCATCAGCAGCCTATACGATTACTTCAACAATGTTGTAGATTTAAGTCTGTTGCTTGTTTGTCAATTGTTTCTTTAGAAGAAACACTGTTAGAAATGGGTCTTTGAAAGGTGACAGTCCTGTGGTTAGAAAGTAGGCTTATCATTAAAGACGTCTATAGATCATTTAATTTGTAAATAAAAATCATTATTCCTGCGTATGACGGGTCTCAACGCGCTTATGATACGCGACTGTCTGCTGTAACAATTGGAATATGTTTAATATGTTTGGTAATGTATTTTCCAAGTTACTTCCTCGTGTGTGTTTTTTTTATTTAGTTTTTTAATCTCTCTCATCAACAGTTCCTCGACAATTAGCCCAGGGGGTGTTAAACAGTCAAGGGAAGGCAAAAAGGATCTGTCGAATTGTATTTCATTGCTGACTAAAGTTAACATGTCAATGTAACATGTTCAAGAGACAACAGTTTTTAACATAGACGGGCAAATTATTGATTATACTGACTGTTTCACTCTGCTTTTTTGGAAATCATATGATTAATTGCGATATTTTAATTTTATTGACTGCATTATATTTTGACAGCAGCTAAAAAAGGATTATTTAATTCTAGAACTTTTTGAGCTATGGCTTGAAAGCTTTTACCAATGTGATTTGGTCAAATTGTGTGTTCGGGGAGACCAGGTATGGTTGTAACACTTTTTGCTTCAGCATATGTAACTCGATGAATGTTTGAGGTAGAGTGCTTGAACTTTTATACAAAGTAAAGTACCCACATTGTTTACTACAAAATGCACCCATTCAAATCTCTGTAATATCACAGCCCTTATTGATGTCAAATACATGGTGTGCCGTTACAAACTATTCCACCATACCAGGGTTGGTTGTAACACATGCTGGGGTAAGTTATAACAATTAGACAAAAGAAGCAAAAACAGCAGTCACTCCATGCAATATTCTTCAAAAACAGGTTTACTGAAACAATCCAAAAAAAAAGAACAATACAAAACAATGCCTCTTCTGTGATCGACCACAGCTCGAAGACACTTTAACAATACACAAACAAACTTCCTTAGCAGTATTTATGCTTAAAGGTACAATATGTAGGATTTTTGCAGTAAAATATCCAAAAACCACTAGGCCAATGTTATATATTTTGTTTAGTTGATTACTTACAATATCCCCAATGTTTCCAACTATTTGTAAATCGTGAGAAAATTGCGATTTTAACCAAGGAAACGGGACGTGTCAGCAGGGGTGAGGAGTCGCCAGTCAATGGCGTCATATCCGCGTTTCCCTCGGTTTCCGCTCGTACTGCCATAGTAACCATGGCGACAGACGTGGACAACTGGGTTATGCCTAGAAGGACGCTCACGCTGTTGTTGTTTTGTTCAAACATTATGGACCATGGCAAACAGACTTTGAGACAAAAAGAGGACTAAAACGAAGATCAACATCTTTCGAGATGCCGAGAGCTCCACGTCCGCGACTAACTTCGACTTGACAAGAGACGCGAGTGTTGCATGTAAGTTACTTTACAGGTGAGCAAATGTACATAAAACTAATGTTATTTAGTTCAACATGATGAAATGTTAGAATATGATCTGTATGTTATTCTAATGTTGATCTAGCTTACTGCTAGTCTCATATAGCCAACAAACAAACTAACTAACAACATTCAACACACTCAAATGCAGTTTAGTGTGATAGTGTAACTGTTAGAGCAAGTGAAACAGCGCTGTGTTACCTCAAGATTAATTCGTCTAATAAACTGACCTGTGTGAATTAATACTCACACAGGTCAGTTTAATTCGTCTAATAAACTGACCTGTGTGAGTATTAATTCAGCTCTTGCGTGTAGTTCGGTAGAATGAAATGTCCATTCCTTTATATCCGCAGGACTCACGTTGCGTGTGGCGGTATAACTTACGTCTCTCATTAGCAATCGCGCCCTGCTCCATCCCAGTCATGTTAAAAACATCAAAGTATTCACTCATCCATAAAAGATCCATCAGCTTGACAACAAGATCCATAATTCCGCTTAATTCTTT
This sequence comes from Rhinichthys klamathensis goyatoka, assembly GCF_029890125.1. Taxonomy (NCBI): domain Eukaryota; kingdom Metazoa; phylum Chordata; class Actinopteri; order Cypriniformes; family Leuciscidae; genus Rhinichthys; species Rhinichthys klamathensis. The sequence continues at coordinate 1,367,721 of NW_026606587.1, forward strand.
GCGTCATAGATATACGCCTTTTGTATTGTATTGTATAAGAGGTTAGCGACCCCTGGTGGCGAAAAATCCTACATGTACCTTTAATGAACACTCAACTGCATTGTACCTGTGTAAAGAGCATAGGTCTAACAAAACAACAACAAAAGTGTAAATTAGTGTATATGTGTGAATATTCTCAATCAGAGTAACAATGGTAAAACAAATCTGTGTTGTTGAATGCAGGCTTGGTGGGCCCAGAGACGGGCACATTTTACCCACACTTCCTTTTACTTTGATTTGCCAAATGGCTCTATACAGACAACATAAAAGTTTTCATTGTATGAGGTCTCAGAATCCTCACCACTGGCCTTCAACATTGTTGTCGCAACTGATCTCACTGATCTGCCCTTCTTTGAAACCTCATCAGTTCCTTTTTTATAAAACACTGGCATGCACACTCATTCTTTTCCCTCTCTAGGCATTCTGTTATTATAATAAAATGATTTCAAATAAACTGTTGTTAGTTGTATATGTAAGGGTATGGTTGTAACACTTTTTAAACATGTGTTAGCCTCCAACCTCACCCCTGTCAGCCAGTGTTTAGCCGTATTAGCGTAATAGTTTGAAATGAACAGGTTAAAAATGCATCTTATTTTGCCTGAGAAACTACAATTTAATGTAATATAAGTTATATGATTTTATCTGCAAAAGTTTAAGTATGAAAAAAATATATAGTTTTAATTAAAATTATATTTGTACCTAAAAATCAGCTTTTTCTTTATAAAATCTGCATGTAGCCTTGACAACCATTCATATGGGATCTGGGAGGACGTGGATAAATAATGAAATGATCATAGGACTCCTAGCTTATCCCTGATTGGTGGAATTGGTGGTGTTACAACTCTCCCGATGTTACAACCATACCTGGTCTCCCCCTATAGGTTTGATTGCGAGGTTCAAAATGTCCTCACTGTTAAAAAAAATTATAGTGAAACCTGCTGAACAAGTGAGCCAGACGTCATAGTTAAAGGCAAGCACACACACACACAAACACACACGGCCCTATATCATATATAGGCTATAGTATATGCGGAGGGTGAACCTGCAGGGTGGCTAGAAGAAACACATTTAAATAGATTTTCTTGAAATAGATTCAAGTTATGTGTCACCGCAAAACCTACACATTCCAGCATAAACGCTCCCGATAAAAATATATGTGTTATTTAAGCGTCTACGACGTTCACAAGCCACTGTTCATTTTAACAGAAAAGGAGCATACAAGCGCTCCCTTTATAATCAATAAAAATCTGTCACTCAGTTCATTGCAATCTCACAAACTTCCATTATAGTCAATGAAGCTGACTGCACAATGAATATTTAATTATAATGTCTACACTTTGTTATTTGAGAGGATTTGGTGGGCGTGCAGAACTCCGAATCCACTCACCACTCAAAATGCCAGTGTTTTTAATCAGTGCTAACTTAAACACATCTGATTGGCCATCGCTTTCAAGAAATACAACAGATATGTTTGTGATTGGCCACACCATGGGCCACACTGCTCAACGCTGCAAAAACACATTGTAAATAGAAACCTTTAAAGTCCCTGTAAAGGCAATTTCAAAAAAAAATTCTAAACACATTATAAATGTTAGAAATGTATTGATTAAACATATTACAAAGACTGTGAACTGTGAAGTACTGAATTGTGGAGTTAGACCGTTAAACAGTTTTTCACCATTGCTATTTTCCGGGCGGGGCTAAAACGGGGCTCGATGACGCACTGGAGCCCTTGAGCTCCTGGACACGCCCCTACTTGATGACGCACTAAAGCCGGTGAGGCTGGCCGCTCCTAACAATATTATATATAGAGCACATTCACATTAGTTTGCCGCTCATTCGCGAGTTACTGTCAGTACTATTATTAGTAACGGCCTACAGATTGCTAGCTAGCTATGCCTTTGTCACGGAAATGCATAACGTTACTACCTGGATGCGATCACCGGATCAGTACAAAACAGATCGGTGTCCTTATTTACATTTCCGAAAAACGATTACATCAAGAAGAAGTGGATTAATTTTGTGAAGAGCCACCTTGATGAAGAGCTGAGGATCACCGCCAAAACCCACCTCTGTAAGTGATCATTTTACACGGGATAGTTTCATCAGAGACAACTGGGATTCACTGATAATCCGATGTTACTGGTGAATGGGGCCGAACCGACTATCTCCCGTCTCAGCCTTCATCCTCCAGTCGCGCCGACAACTGGTGCCATCATCGGCAGTGCGTGCCCACCGTGCGAGCATCCATTCCGGCTGTAGAGTTGAGTGTGGCGAGTCGATGACGGCAGCTTTCCCGCGAGTGGGCGTGGTTTCAGCGCAGCCAGTGGACACGCCCCCAGCGTTTGAGAGCAGAGAATACTGCTCATTTTTTCAAGATTTTGATAGCTTATTTTATGTACTTGCTGGCTTTTTTATCATTCAAATTTGGCTGGGTGACTAATAACACATTTTTCTGTGGTGTGACAAACTCAGAACACATACTTAATTTTGACTTTACAGTTCTCCTGAGCGCAAACAGACACTCACTGGATCGATTGACAAAAGTTTTGCCAATATGCTATTATTGCGGAGATAACTGATCCTAGACCAGCAGTTTGAGCAGCTTTCCCTAAAAGCAATCAGATTCAGAAGTAGCAGGCAATTGGTTTGAACGGGCGGCCCTGAACAATAGCTGCCGCTACGATGACAAAAAAAGTTCTGTGGTAATGACTGGAAAAAATACAGTCTGAACAGAATCCTGCAGGAGAAGAGGGAGCATCGAACTCTGGTTTGGACCAAATATGTAGAATAAAGGCCCGTTTACATCAACAATAAAGAAAATAACTATGATGATAACTAATTTGCATCCACACCAAACGCACGATAACATTCTGTTTAAACACGCTTCAGTTATGTCATTCTGATTGGCTGTCAATGTTTTTAAAATTCTTTATACAATTTTCAAAGTGATTCCAACGAATTCTTTTTTCTGTGCCATTTTCCTTAACTGAGGTTCTTTGCGTTCTTTCCTTAACTTAACTTTTACATTTAGAATGATTTTTATAACTAGGCCTGTATCTTCTGTATCGTTATTATTGTTATAGTTATCGCCCTTGGTGCGAAAGGGCCTTGATACGCTGTCAATTTATTTCAGTTATTTAATTTGGGAAACTACTAATTTTCTATATTGTTACATAACTATAGCCGCCTTTAAATTTTAGGAAAAGGGCCCTTTGCAGGGGGATCATCATATTTGGAGGTCCTTTGTATCCCACAGCTCATTTTTCAGTCTTTTTCTCCTAGAGATATACTGCAGTCTGGTGGGTCAGCGGTAGATGGCGCCATTGCTACTTTGCTGTGCACGTCAATCATACATCCCCAGAGCATGGGCATCGGTGGCGGCTCTATATTTACAATCCGGGAACAAAGTGGTGAGATTCCTACATACATACCTTAAATTACTTATTATTTCTATGTAAGGTATAATGTATATTTTTGTTATTATTTATCAATATCTTTGTTATCTAGGCAAAGTGAAAATAATCAATGCCAGAGAGACTGTCCCAAAAGCTTTTAAAACAGACCTTCTTGCCATGTGCCCAACAACAATTTACACAGCGGAAGGTGAGAGTGTGTTAAGATGGATGAACTTTTGTTTCTTGCAACCACACAAAGTATTGTTTCTATCACACATTATTCACCTTTAAATATGCTGATAGTGTAAATAAAGTGTTTCCTGCATAAAATATGATACACTTAGATAAATAATGTACAATGCCCCTTGGGGAAGATTCAGTGCACTGTTTCTTTCTTTACTTACAGACCTTGTTATGCTTTACACTGGAAGTAGTCGTCTCATTTTTTATATTTACAAAACTCGTAGTGCATCGAGCACTTTAAGCACATATAGCTATAGTTTATCTCTCTTTCTCTCTCTATAGGGGCTCACTGGATCGGTGTCCCGGGTGATATCCGTGGCTATGAGCGAGCTCATAAACTGTATGGACGTCTGCCGTGGGCCAGTTTATTTCAGCCCACTATCAAGATGGCTAGAGAGGGCGTCCGCATTCCCTATGTGCTCTCTCGATTTTTGCCACTTCTTTTAAAGGAGAAGCCAGACTCACCACTACGGTAACACATGTACTCCCATTCAGAATGAATTCAGACTCATAATGTTCCCTTTTACACCAAGAGGTTTTTTTTTTTTATATAATGAAATTTAAGACCAAAAAAGTCACTTGGATGCGTGTGTGTTTTATAGCCAGTTATTCCAGAATGAACAAGGTGAGCAATTGAAAGAGGGGGACATAGTGAAATTTGAGAAACTAGCAGATACACTTGAGATTATCGCAGAACATGGGGCGGATGCTTTATACACTGGAGACATCGCCAAACACCTTGTCAGTGATATACAAGCTGCAGGTAATTCACAACGTCACTCTCTATTATTCCGATTTGTATAAATATACAGGAATCAGTTTATTTACTGTGTATTTCAGGTGCAACAATTACTCTGGAGGACTTGAGTTTGTTCAAGGCGTCTGAATCCGATGCCTGGGAAGTGAATCTAGGAGAGTATGACATGTACTTTCCTCCACCGCCAGCAGGCGGAGCTACACTTAGCTTCATACTCAACACCATGCTAGGTGAGACAACTTATTAACCTGTACCTTTGTCCTTTATTAGGTTTATTAGTTGTACTTGCTACGACAAGCATCACTATTAACCCTTCAGAGTCTTGGGCTATTTTGGCCCTTTTTGATTACTTTTTAATTTTTTTAATTTTGCGACATAAACAAATGTTTACCATACTAATTTTTGGTATCATTTTTTTCAGCACATCATCACCTATATGACCAGACAATTAGTTTTTCACTTTGGTGTACTGTATCAACATACTGGACCCAAAATCACACAAAAAACACAAAATCCGAATAGAAAAATTATAGCTTTTCTACTACAAAAAACACAAACATGCTCAATGAAGCATTTTAAAAGGTTTAAAATGTAGACACAAGTTGTAAATGTCAACAAATACAGGTACAATTCAGATATAATCAAGCTATATACAAAAACAAATATGATTTACAAATAAAGCGGGTGTAGCCATAGGCTTTTTTTTTTCTTTTTAGCTTTGCCACTTTAAAAAAAAAAAGTGCACACAATTCTACAGAGAGCTATATTTAAGGCCTTGCATTCCCAGAGTATGAGGGCTCCCAAATAGTGCTAATACAACATAAAAAAAAGGTAAAATTGAGATAAAATCAAACTATATACAGCAAAAAGCAGGTGTGGCAATAGGCATTTTTTTCTTTTCTTTTTTGCTTAGAAACTCTACAAAACACTTAATGTACAATTACACAGACAGCTACATTACAGGGCTTTCATTCCTTGAGTAAGAGGGGTTCCTCAATAGTGCAAATATACCATACTAAAGGTAAAATGAACACAAAATCAAACTATACATACAACAAATATCAGGTTTTTTTTTTTTTTTTTTTTTTTTTTTTTTTTCATCTGTGCCACTCCTCAAAACAGTTTATCTAAATCTACTCCTAAACTACCTAAACTACTCCTAAACGATCTACACTATTCAAACTACTCTCAAAATCTACTCAAACTAGCAATAATATCTCTCTCTCTATATATAACGTATATATGTCTCTCTTTATCTACTCCGTAAATCTCCTGCCTTTCAATTTCGCGTCTTTGCTCAGTTGGCTCCTCCTCCATTCCGTAAAATGTGCAGCCTAAAGAGCAGAGTCAGCAGATTCACACGTTTTTCTCCGTTTTGTTTTATGACAAAAATCGACAAAGTTATTAGAATAAAAGCAACGTCTGTCACATCCCATCTTGCGTTCTTTTACGAACGCGTCAATATACACGTCATTTTTTTTTATATAAAGTTTAAATTATCATATCTCCGTTTTTACGTGGTTTATCAACACAAAACAAAAAGTAAAATAGAATTTCAAGCCAGCACTTTCGACAGAAGTGGACGGCAGCGCTCAACGTGACTTTGTTTTTATGCTTCGACGTCTTAAACTGGGCATGTGATTTGATCACGCCGGCGTGATCAGCGACCCCGAAGAGTTAATGTTGTTCACATGTAAGTTTAATGATTAAATGATTACTGACCCCCATACTTTTGAATTGTGGTGTAAAGGGGCCAGAATATCATAAAGACTTGACTTGAGCTCTTTTGACTTCGGCCAACAGGGCTTGACATTAACTATTTGCTCAACAGCCACTGTGGCTAGTGGTTTTCCAAAGTTACTAGCCACTCAGCTTTTTCACTGATCACAATTTTGACATCGATACCATACCATGGGGACATACTGACATATAGATATTTGTAATATCTCATAATTTGGCAGCAGGTATATTAGGTTTCTGTCACTTTAAGACCTGACACACAGACCCATTATACTGTTACACATGCGTTTTCTTTCTCAACTGGTTACGTTCACTTAAAGCCAGAGATGGGGGACTCGAGTCACATGACTTGATTCGAGTCAGACTCGAGTCGCAAATTTAAGGACTTGAGACTTGCTTGACTAAATTAAGAAAATGACTCGACTTGACTTTGACTTGAGATCCAATGACTTGAGACTTGACTTGACCTGAACTGTATGACTCGAGAATGACTTGATATACATTTTTCTATAAATCATCGCAACATCCATTGATAAACAAAATGAAAGCAACGGAACGATTGACGTCAGTCATCAGATTCTGCGCGATTGCGTGACGCTGCACAAGCCCAGAAATAGCCTACATCGCGGTGAGCGCGCTAAATACAAAAACATCTCCCTGCATCGTATCTTTTTGGATATAAACACTAGAAAATGACCATATTCATGCAAGAAGATTTGTTGTACGCATAATAACTGGCAAGGGATATCGGACGACCATCACAACCTCGAACAGTCGAACTTCATTCACCACGTCTAAAAGTAAGCTATGGCTTGTTTAACCTGTTTGTTATAGTTAATTTGACTATCTTTAAATCTAGAGAGAATAATATTGGTCAAAACAGCATGCCTCTTTATACACAATTATGTTTTCAAATGTAGCTTAATGTTGTCAATATTCAAATGATAATTTAGTATGGTATATGTTTTGTATAACATTTGCCACATTTCTTTTTAAATCATGCTTTAATGTCAAAAATGTTGTTCTTTCCAATGACGAAAAACAATATAGAAAACTGTTAGTTTTGTCGTTTATGTTTCTCTTAATGTTATCAGGGGGTTGGTGGAAAAAATGCCAGCAGAATTAATATGCACCCAAAATTCAAAATGTGGTGGAAAAATGGCCCTATGAGTTATTTTCATAATTATAACATATATAAAAAAATATTTCCAGATTATTGGCGCGATTGCAAATGTGATGATTTTATAAAACAGTTCAGTAAACAAAGAGTGAATATTGTGATGTGACATTTTAGACATAATATTCCAAATATTTTCTGTTTTTGCTCTATTTCTCCAATGACAATAGTTCCAAACAAGCCACAGAAAGAGTTATGCGTATTTGTGATTCAGTGACCTAGTTGCTTAGTTCCAGAACGAATCTGTCATTTTGAACAAATCAGTTGACTGCTTCTATGACTCGTACATTAAGACGGTGATTTGGCGCCACCTATCGGCGGTTTTAACTTCATAATAGGCTAAATGCCAACGGCTGTTATATAACTTATATAAAGGGGATGCCAGTTTGAAGAATGCCATTTGGTGGCATAGGAACCATTATACTTGAATTGTGAATTGTTTAATACCTTTTAATGGTCTTCTGCAATGTTTGAGGCATATTTATTTTTTCATGCTTTAATGTTGGCCTAATTTCAGTTACATTTACATTTTAGGCTATGTAGTTTGAAATTGTATTTATTTTTTATTTTTTAGATTTTTATTGTAGTAACCACTCAGCTGTATGTGGAAATGCATATTTAAAAAAAATATGTTGCAAATAAAACCATAGTCCACAACAACTTATGTAGTTTTAACTTATTTTAATATATAAATTCAGTGAAATCATCAAACGTTTGTATGACTTGCCAGTGACTTGTGACCCAAGCTACGACTTGACTTGACTTGCTTGACATAAGGCAGTGACTTGACTTGACTTGCTTGCTTTTATAAAAAATTGACTTGGACTTGCTTGAGACTCAAAGGTTAAGACTTGAGACTTGCTTGTGACTTGCACATGTGTGACTTACTCCCACCTCTGCTTAAAGCTACAATATGTAAAAAAAAAATTCGCCGCTAGGGGTCGCTAACCTCTTACAATAACAAAGGTGTAGGTAGATGACGCAAATTCCAGCGGAATTATGGAACTTGTCGTCAAGTTGATGGATCTAATAATGTTTATGGATGAGTGAATACATTGATGTTTTTAACATGACTGTGGGATAAAGTAGGGCGCGATTGCTAATGAGAGACAGATATCAGCGCCAAACGCGAGTCCCACGAGTCCCGCGGATATAAAGGAATGAGGACATTTCATTCTCCCGAACTACCCGCAAGTGCTGTATTAAAGTAACACTATGTAGTTTTTCAACCTTCAAAATATATTTCCAAGACCCTTGTGATGGTACATTGACTTACAATAGGTTAAATGACACTTCTGCCATAGCCTGACGTGGTCTGTATCGCTTTTACTTCCACTATGTAACTTCGGGTATCGGGTAGTAACCGGAGCACAAAAAGAACTACAAAATTCGACTGCTTTACGGCATACGTCACTTCCCCCACCACTTCCTCAAATTGTCTGTGGCCATTGTTGATTCCAAAGCCGGTGCTGGATAAACAGCGAGCGTGCGCGTGCAACGGTAGGCTAAATTATTTACGACAGCGGAAATGGACAATTCCGCTTCCAACCTGTAGGGCGACCGCAGAGGAAAAGTTCCTTGGTATTGCTTTAATACTCACACAGGTCAGTTTATTAGACGAATTCAACTTGTGAGGTAACGCAGCGCTGTTTCACTTGGTCTACAGTACACTATCACACTAAACTGCATTTGAGTGTGGTGAAAGTTATAATGTTATTCTATGTGTTAGTTTGTTTGCCTGTATGAGACTAGCAGGAAGCTAGATCAACATTAGAATAACATACAGATCATTTTCTAACATTGCATGATGTTGAACTATATAACATTGATTAGTTTTATGTACATTTGCTCACCTGTCTAATAAAGTACATGCAACATTCGCGTCTCTGTCAAGTCAAAGTTTGTCACGGACGTGGAACTCTCGGCATCTCGAAAACGCCACGCTGATATTGATCCTCGTTTTAGTTCTCCTTTTGTCACAAAGTCTGCTTGCCATGGTCCATAATGTTTGAACGAAACAACAACAACGTGAGCGTGCCACTGGACGTAACGCTGTTGTCCACGTCTGTCGCCATGGTTACTATGGCAGTACGAGCGGAAACCAGGGATAACGCGGATTTTACGTCATTGACAAGCGACAAGTAAACAGGGACGGCCCATTATTTAAAATTAGAATTACTCTGAAATTAATAAAATCTTTGGGAACTTTGGGGATATTGTATGAACACAACTGCAGGAAATATATAACACTGTGCAAGGGTTTTTCAGATATTTTATTACAAAATTCTTACATATTGTACCTTTAAAACATAACTGACTGTATTTACGTGAAAACTCGCCAAGACCGGCATTTTGACATTATTTTGGTTGTATTTTACTGTTTAGGTGCAATAAGCAGCAAAAAATGACTAAATTTAGTACTGAGAGGCGGCTTTATGTGCACACTTTGGGTGTGAGCACAAAATCTGTGGTAATGAGTAAAATTATGCGCAATACACGCAATCCCACGGCGAAATTCAAGCCCTGTAACAGCAACAATACTCATCCGGAGCAAATGAAATGAGCGAGTGAGGGGAGTCGGGTTTGTGTGTAAACTCGCTGTCAGAGAGATGAGATGAAAAAGCGCAGCTGGTATCGTATCTATTCTGCGGAAAATGAGTATTGGATGCATTTCAGATATTTCAGTATCGATATCGAAAAATCTATATTTTTGACAACACTACATTGCACTTAGTTTATTATTTCAGATGCCTTTTTTAAAAGACTACAATTGAAAAATGTATACCGGTATATTATATATAAAATGAAACCCTCAATCCACCCGCATCTGGCGAGTTGGCAGGTGTTAATGTCAAGCCCTGTCTGCCACTAAGAAAACCATTGAGAAACAACATAGCAAGCAACCACAAAACAATGTGCTAAAAACACTTGTAGCAACCACAATGTTGTATTGCACAATGTAATGTATCACTTCTTTTTAGTCAAATGTCTTTTGGTGCACTGTGGTATCCTTCAAAAGATGAATATATTGTTTCTTCGATCATATTAACGATCAATTTAACAAAACCTTGTTTTGTTGTTGTTTCTAAACTGTTAGACTGATTAAGTTCTCTGTGCTCCTCAGGTTTTAATCCAAACTCTTCATCTATGGAGGGGGATGAGAAGGTCTTAACATTCCAACGTTACGTTGAAACCTGTAAATTTGCCAACGGTCTTAAGAAGTTCATGAAAGATCCCAACTTTGCCTCTAAAACGGTAGGCTCTGTAGGAGGAACTCGTTTGTTTTACACATTAAACTTCTGTGTAAGCGTTATAGGCATGATACCATTGGTCAGGCTCTGCTTTAGTAACTCAACAGAAACATTACAGTCATTACACTCTCTAGAGGCACTGGTGTAATCTGCGATAATGACTTAAGTGCTGTGTTCTGGGTGATCATTACTGCAGGCAGTAGAGTACAGCACAGCAACACTGACATTATTGCTGGCAACCCACTGGTTGGCACACATAAAGTCATGCATTAGTTCATCATCCTCGACGTTCTGTGTGGCTTGAATAGGAGGCAGTTGAGATCATTCAGAAGCATTTTGCGGACAAAGTGAGAGCAAAAATCAGCCCTGACCGCACTTATGATGCCAGCTACTACAACGCCACTCCATACCTGGACTCACATGGCACCACTCATGTGTCCGTGCTCGCTGAGGATGGGATGGCGGTATCTGTGACCAGCACCATCAACCACATGTACACTCAAGTATCATTCTCACCTTTTATACAAGCTCTAGAGCACAATGAGATAATATTGTCATTATATTATTACTTTATTAATAAACGCAATGCTATACTGGAGTAAAATGGTACTTTAGAAAGTGTCAAAACTGACTTGCTGTTCTTGTTTCTCAGGTTTGGATCCAGAATTTTCTCCTCCAAAACAGGCATCCTGCTCAATGATCAACTCGCAGACTTCTGTGGAAAAACAGAGCAGATTCATGCTGGTTAGTAAACTTTCACAAATGGCTCCCAAATATACATATGCAGCTCCCAAAATTAATGGAATATTTCAGTATCGATATACATTCTACAATAGGAGAACACTTACAAGTGGACACACACTGTTATTTAGGGATGCACAATAAATCGGTACCATATTGTTTATCAGCCAACATTACAGATTTTTTTTAATGATTGTATCAGACGATATTAGATATTTATTTGTGCATGCTAATTTCCCCTATTTTACATTTAGATGACTTGAAGATGAAAGAACAATTCTGAAAAATTATATTTTTACTCAGAAATTGCTAGTAAATTTCACCAACGGCAAGAAACATATTGTATTAAATGGGACATTTTGAAGTAGAAAGACTGAAATTGTTTTCTTGAAAAATACTCCAATAATCTTTGTTTTATTTACACCTTCGAAAAATCTGTAAAAATCTGATCTGTACATTTTATTGTTTCCGGTGCCTAAATTTGCTTGCAATATTCAAATGATTGGTTTTAGTTTTTAGTGTTTTATTTTTTATTTAGACAAAAGAGACAATCTCTGCCATTTATCGCTTATCAGACATAATATAATTATAGGCTTACCTGTATCATCCATAATTTAAAAAAATATATACCCACATGACTTAAACATATACAGGTCCTTCTAAAAAAATTAGCATATCATGAAAAGGGTCTCTAAACAAGCTATTAACCTAATCATCTGAATCAACTAATGAACTCTAAACACCTGCAAAAGATTCCTGAGGCTTTTAAAAACTCCCAGCCTGTTTCATTACTCAAAACCGCAATCATGGGTAAGACTGCCGACCTGACTGCTGTCCAGAAGGCCATCATTGACACCCTCAAGCAAGAGGGTAAGACAGAAAGAAATTTCTGAACAAATAGACTGTTCCCAGAGTGCTGCATCAAGGCACCTCAGAGGGAAGTCTGTGGGAAGGAAAAAGTGTGGCAAAAAACGCTGCACAACGAGAAGAGGTGACCGGACCCTGAGGAAGATTGTGGAGAAGGACCGATTCCAGACCTTGGGGGACCTGCGGAAGCAGTGGACTGAGTCTGGAGTAGAAACATCCAGAGCCACCGTGCACAGGCGTGTGCAGGAAATGGGCTACAGGTGCCGCATTCCCCAGGTCAAGCCACTTTTGAACCAGAAACAGCGGCAGAAGCGCCTGACCTGGGCTACAGAAAAGCAGCACTGGACTGTTGCTCAGTTTTGCATGTCATTCGGAAATCAAGGTGCCAGAGTCTGGAGGAAGACTGGGGAGAAGGAAATGCCATAATGCCTGAAGTCCAGTGTCAAGTACCCACAGTCAGTGATGGTCTGGGGTGCCATGTCAGCTGCTGGTGTTGGTGCACTGTGTTTTATCAAGGGCAGGGTCAATGCAGCTAGCTATGAGGAGATTTTGGAGCACTTCATGCTTCCATCTGCTGAAAAGCTTTATGGAGATGAAGATTTCATTTTTCAGCACGACCTGGCACCTGCTCATAGTGCCAAAACCACTGGTAAAGGGTTTACTGACCATGGTATTACTGTGCTCAATTGGCCTGCCAACTCTCCTGACCTGAACCCCATAGAGAATCTGTGGGATATTGTGAAGAGAAAGTTGAGAGACGCAAGACCCAACACTCTGGATGAGCTTAAGGCCGCTATCGAAGCATCCTGGGCCTCCATAACACCTCAGCAGTACCACAGGCTGATTGCCTCCATGCCACGCCGCATTGAAGCAGTCATTTCTGCAAAAGGATTCCCGACCAAGTATTGACTATTGAGTGCATAACTGAACATAATTATTTGAAGGTTGACTCTTTTTTTTTTTGTATTAAAAACACTTATTTTATCGGTCGGATGAAATATGCTAATTTTTTGAGACAGGAATTTTGGGTTTTCATGAGCTGTATGCCAAAATCATCAGTATTAAAACAATAAAAGACCTGAAATATTTCAGTTGGTGTGCAATGAATCTAAAATATATGGAAGTTTAATTTTTATCATTACATTATGGAAAATAATTAACTTTATCACAATATGCAAATTTTTTTAGAAGGACCTGTACATTTAGGTAACCTAAAACATTCCTCATGTGATAACTAATTGCTTTTATTCAAAATGTCTTTTAATCAGACTAAATTAAATTAGGTTGCACCAACACAAGTCATTTTTATAGGTTAGATCAAGTAAAAATAGATCCCTGCACTCTTTTCGGTATCCCAACATCAAAAATGTTGATTTAGACAGCTTCACGGCTCAAATAATACATGGATTAAGAAATAATTCTTGTAAGTTCTTTAATGAAAATACAAATGCTGGCGATAAAGTTTAACATGTAGAATATTTTTGTGGTATAAGTATCTGTTCTGTGTGTATCTATGTGAAGGTGAGCAGCCGCCTTCCTCCATGTCTCCAGTGATCCTTTACTCCCGATCTCAGAAACACATCGTGGTCATAGGAGCCTCAGGGGGCAGTATGATCACCACCGGGGTGGCGCTGGTGAGTTTAATCTGCACTTTTAGGGCCAGATTTTTTAAACGGGGCAAATTAGCATGATCCCATAGAAGAGCCGATGGAGGGGAAAGTTCTGGATTTTTTTCCCATTCATTTTTCCCATTGGGATTTATAAAAAGTCTTTGATAAAGAGTTATAAGCCATAGACCAAGCCAACCAGCTACGAGGTGAATCCCAACACTCCAAACTTTTGAATTGTGTTTGGAAAAGTTTGATTTTTTTTTTGAAAATCGGACAATAAGACAAAAGTACAAGACTGTGTGCTTAACGGCTTTAGTGAGAGAATTACAATCCCATGAAGCATTGCGAACAGCATAATCAAATTAAAATGAAGAAATCTTAAAACTACTTATGTTAATTATATATAAAAGCAATATATTTTAAGTTTATTGCAAAATATGCAAGTATATACAAACATTTAAGTATTTTGAAAGCATAGAGAGATCGACTCAATTACATTATTTGCAGTGCTTCATGGGAGTGGGCGGAGCTAAAGAGCTATTTTGGAGAGTGTTGACACTATAGAGTTTTTACTTTCGGAACCTGACTGCTGACCATAGGGTCGAAAACAAGCAGAGGCGATGATAATCAGGTGTGGGTAATCTACTAACAACACAGCAAATTATAAATAACGTGGCTTTGCACGCTATATGTTCAGATAGCATCTTCCTTTGGAATTCCACATAAATAAACACGAGTGGAAAAAAATTCTCTACCTTCTACCAGACACTCTATTATGTGCAGTGCCTCCTCCTAACAGCAACTATCACGGTCACGTCAAGCGCTAAATTAGTTAAGACGTGCTGTGTCTGAAATCTCATACTATACGGTAGGTACTGTACTGCATTTAGTTTAAAACTTACTTTGTGAAAAGTGAATTCTATTTAGTATGAATGTGTGTAGTATGCATGAAATTCTGGTATAGGGGAGAGCGGGGCACAACCTAACACATTTTGGTTTTGGCTCAATTATTAAAAAAATGATTAAGTTAGATTCAACTTTTTTTTTTTACACAAGCAACATACACATCTCTGCTACAAATGAACACTTAAAGTTTTTTTCTAGGACCTGCCATTTTCGTACTGTTGCACTAAAAAGTGACAGAAGTGCAAATGTTACAACTTACCCCATATGCGGGGTTAGTTGTAACACTTCAGTGTAACACACATAATTCAGTACGATTTTATTTGTATAGTTTGATATTGGTTGTGCATCTGTATAGATAGATATCCATACATCCATCCCTCATCCAATCATCCTTCTATTATGGATCAATATCATGGATAGAGGCTGCACAGTTTTGCAATAAATAAATAAAAATCAAATATTGTAATTGCAATTGAATTAGATTTGTGTGTGGCAGCTGCATGTAAAATTATTATTATTAATAACAGTAATAATACAAATGAGCTTAAAATCAAAATTTAAAGGGTTTATTGCATTAAAAACAGGCCATATTTTTAATAAATAAACAAGTGATCAATGCATAGTAAACTACATTTTAAATTCCAACATTGTTTGCGAAAGTCCAACAAAGTTAAATATATAAATAATTACTCAAACCTGAAAAGTTGTGTGGCTCCCTGTTTTCATTTGATTATCATTGTAGGCCTACACTTGGCGGCTTAGTTGTAACACTGTGCTACAACTAACCCCGCTGTGTGAAACATATTTTAAGCCTAGCTAACAGTTGCTGACATGTTTCAAAACGGTGCTATGTTTTAGCAAACAAGACAGTGATTAAGGCAATATAAAGTTAGATTTGGAAACGTACACACCCAACTCAGAAACCGAAAAAAAACCTATGATGAAAAAAATTTACTTGCATGGTGTCAAACCACTCTTTGTCCAGTATCTTCACGAAATATTTTCAAAACTTTCCACAAATTCACGGGAGACCGTCTTCTGGCAGCGAGAGAAAAAGAGCGGTAACATAACCGGCTTGATCCTGACTAACTATGTAAAAGGTCCGTGTTACATTTAACCCCGCGTTAGGTTGTGCCCCGCGCTCCCCTACTACATCCGTCATGTTGTCACTGTTATGTGACCTAAGGCATTAGTTGCGTCACTTAACTGCCATTCACAACATTACGAAGATGAAGAAGCTGAAGGAAAGTTCAAAAAGGTTTCAATAAACAAAAAGGTCTTTTAAACTCAGGTAATCCACGAAGATGAAGGCAATGTAACGACATGTCTACACGCAAACATGAACAACAACCATCAACCGAAGGGTGAAACAGAGCAACTAAAATACACAGTGATAATGAGTTGATAACGAACAGGTGTGATGATTAGAGAAGTATCCATGACAACTGATGACTGGCGGGAAACTAAAGCCCTATTCGCACTGGATTAGTATTACCTGGTGACCTCTAGTCATTTGTAATAATTGTGGAGGTTGTCTGTGATCTTAATCCCGTGCGAATCGGCCATGTCTGTGATTTGTAAAGTAAAAATTCCCCCGCAAATGACCTACCATATTTCACCGAACACAGAGGTCCTGTGATAATATTAGTCCCGTGCGAATCGGCATCTCTGTGATTTGGCGGAACCCGTTTATAATTTTTTTCAAGGTTTTTGTTTCCTGTGCGCCTTTTTATCCATCTTTCGCGAAGAATGGAGTTCATATCGCTATACACCATACTAATTTCTAAATCACACGAGGTCTCCAGATAATACTAATCCAGTGCGAATTGGGCTTAAGACAAAGAAACACACGTGAAGTCCATACAAAACAGAAACTAACTGAACATTAATGTGACAAGGTCATCCGGGTACTTTTTCCCTACTGTTTTTCGAAGAATACTATGTATTCGGGCATGCAACTCTGTTGGCTTACTATTTTTTGCATACTATATAGTGGGAAAGTATTCGATTTTGGACGCAGCAATACTTTTTTGTGCGTTAAATAATGGTGCAAATACCAGTAAATTGACTACTACAAACCTTAGTAAATCATGTTGCATGATTCATTTAAATACTCTCCTCCCATAAATGTTGCGTCTGAAAGGGAAAAACGTACAAATGCATGTGCAATAAGGTCGGCCGGACTGTCCACACCTTTTCAGAGAAAATTTTTCACTGCTTGTCTTTAGTCAATCCTGACTGTAGTGTTTTAATGCCAAAAAAAGGTTTGTGCTGGTGAAAGCTGTTAGTAGATCTTACCCTTAAACTGAGCAAATTTAACGCATTGTGCTTTAGTAATCCAACTCTGACTAAAACCCCTCTGGCTAGACTCTCATGAACTTCCTGTGGTTCGGCAAGACGATACAAGATTCCATCGACGCCCCTGTGGTGTTTGTGGACTCCAAAAACTTTCTCAACTTCGAGCCCTTGTTTGACAAGGTAAGTAGACACAAATGTCCCTGTTGTAAATTGTTTGTAAAGGATCAAGTGATATTTTTTGAGCCGCTTTCATCTCTTTTCTTCCTCAGATAGTTTTGGAGTCACTTAACAAGATTGGACACAGAGTCAAAATCCCGCAGATGTTTTATAATGTGGTTAATGCAGTATCAAAGGAAAACAACTGCATAGAGGCTGTATCTGACTCGCGGAAAAATGGAAAAGCTGCAGGGTATTGACCTGGAGTGCAGCTGGAGACTAATTCACACCAGATCTCTCAACTCTGCTTGACGCATCTGTGCCGTGTGTGGATGAAGTGCACTGGGAGGATGGCAAACTGACAAATAACAGCAAGCGCCATCAAGAAGTTTTGACATTTTAATGTGAAAATTATTAATGAAATGTGTGTATGTGTGTGTATACACAGTATGTTATTTTATCATGGGCGACTACTTTAGTGGCACATTTAAAAAAATTACTGTGTACTACAAAACTTGTATAATATGAGTTGATTTGTGCCATCTAAAAGGGCAAATCTTGCTAGCCCAAACTTTTGAATGGTAGTGTCACATTTTTTTCTAAAACTTAAAACACTGGCAAACATTTTAAAAGTTTGTTATTTTCACGTTCAATGTCTTTATTTCATATTTATTTTGTTTATGAAGGTTAAACAAATAGAAATGAAGCAACATTTGTACCGACTACAACAGATGTTTTACATAAACTCTTTTGTTGAAAAAAATGTGAATTGTTTCATTATTCATGTCATTAATAATTATTTCACAACTGATCTCTGAGTAATTGAAATCTTACCTTTTTATGTCATTAGAATCTAAAAAAAAACTAACTCTAAAATACTTTAAATGTACATCATTTAAATGAAAAGATTGTAAAATGTAAAATATTACTGCGAAAAATCTATATTTGAATGTTTAAGGGTTGTGTATGCTACTATTTGTATTATAGTAGCGTACATTATAGTGTAAGATGTGTTCTATTCTCTATATACTCTCATCTAATATTAGCTGAAACACATTTCCTAATTTTTGGGAGGTCATGCACATTCCCCAGGGGCCCTGAATATAATATAACATCTATGTGATTATTTTTACTTGGATGTTGCTTGAAAACCCCATATCTGAAGTTTTAAATTAGAATTGCAATTAGATTGTGTCAAAACATTTGTAATGGTGTACAACAGGACTCTACAGGCTCTTCAAAAAGTCTTCCAGTCACATTATTGATTGCTGACCGCCTGTCACAGGTTCTTGGCAACTCTCAATAGCTCTGAAATGTGCAGATGGATGGTCAAAGGGAATGTTTAGCTCAGCTGCTCACCAATGATGCCTCCACAGCAAGACGCCTGGCATTTCTTTATAATTAACTTGCAAAGCTCTGAAAAAAAGATGTGTCTGACTAATGAAAATGCACAGCGAGATCCCATCGGAGGCTATGAACAATGCGAGTGATTGCATTAGCTTTGGCATCACGATCGGAAAGATAAACAGAGCATTATGAGCTCTAGCTATTCCGGAGCACAAGAAAGAAACGTCGTCGTGTAATCGCTTGGCATAAACAGTTAGCATGACTTGAGTGGCAGTCAGCAAACCCTTAGAGTCTGCCGTCTGTGCATGCCTAAAGCCCAGTCACTTCCATTTGAAGTCCACAGGGGAGCTTTAGTCCTGATTCTGCCTGCTGGTACCCAAAATCTTTCTCATTCTTATTCCTTTATGCTTTTCATCCTGGAGCTGAGAGCATACGGAAGCCAGAGGGTTTCCTGTCTGACAGTAGAATACCGAATCATCTCTCCTCAGGCCAAACTTACAGTCACCCTCAGCAACTGCCAGCTGTGGGACAATACAACTGTCAGACACTTGTGCGCTTTTGGACATTGCCTTTTGTGTGTCAATCAGTGGATTTTTCTTAGTTTTCAGCTCATTCAAAGTATGAATGTGCGCACTGAAAACTCTTTGACGGAAAATTCATGAATCTTAACAAAGCCCTGCAGTGAGTTATGAGCATTCAGGTGACCGCACTCCTGTCAGCGAGTAGCTTCAGGGCTTTTGCGGAAAAGAATGCTTCCTTGAATTTTTTGTATTCTGTCTTTTCCCTGCTGAGGAAAGTCAACATTGAAATATATGCAAATCACACACAGACAAAGCCTGAGGCACTTCACTTACATGTTTTGCAGGCTGCTACTGCATTATGGAGTAATGCTTATAATATAAAAACATGTCAAATAGCTAAAAGTTATACACTTTTGTATAAAAATATACATATGCTACTGTTTTAAAGTTGTTCGGTATGATTTTTTCAAATGTTTTGTAAGGTCTCTTATTCTCACCAAGGCTGGATTTATTTGATCAAAAATGAATTCAAATTAAATGAAATAAATAAAGAACAATATATATATTGAAATAATTATGATATTTCTTATTATTATCAATGTTGAAAACAGTTGTGCTGCTTCATACTTTTGTGGCAATCATGAGACTTTTTTTTTTTAGGATTCTTTAATTAGAAAGTCAGAAAAAAACAGCATTTATGTGAATATGATATTTTTATAAAAGTATAAATTTCTTTCACAAAAAAAACACTTACTGACCCCTAACGTTTGAATAATAGGCTAATGTGAAAAATTCAACAAATTTAAATGAAATAAAGCTACCATAAAATGAAATTAAGGCTGGGTCCTAGCCTAGCCTATATGGTTAAAAATGCTGCCTTCGGACGATGCATTCTATATTAGGAAGGTGTCGAGGCATGTCCAAAACCCTTGTTAGCTTCACTTCCTGTATCCTGATACTTCATTTTTGAAGGCAGCATAGATGTATCCTTCGCTGCCTAATATCCCACAATCCTCTGCTTTCCATTCCGTGACAGTTGGGCTTAAAAAATAAGTCTGAAAGTTGCAGTTGGTCGTCGGTTTGCATGTAATTGTCATGTTTGACCAACGTTTTCCACTGTCATTTCTAGAGAGATATTACTATTTAAGTAATTAAATATTTTCTATGTTACCACCAAAGCTCGCTCTATATTGTATATCATTTCATTGTTGCCTCAGAAGTCTGTCCGAAGTCAGTTTCGTGAGGTATACCTTCGTGCACAAACGCTGCCTGGAAAGTCATTGCCTGATAAGGCAGCATGGCAACACGTTTTTTCTTCTATGCAGCCTATAGATATTACATTTGAATAAATGTCAAAGAATAAAGATGTGTGTAATTAAGGCATCTTACCAGCAGGGGCTAATGGAGCCATGACTAACCTTGATCGTTTACAAATCAGAACATAATAACTTTGATTGAACCGGTGGCGTGTGTTGGGGAGGGAGCTGGCCGACCGACCAATAACATAAGTAAGGAGTGAAACCTCAACCTGTTTAGTGATGCAGAAATTATACTACACGGGTATTAAAGGCCTTTAAAACCAGATTTTCATTAGTTCATAGGTTAAATCTTGTTTACTTGATTTGTATCATTCTTTCAAAGAAGTTTGCTCTTCTACCTTTATAAAAATGTATTCCTGTGTGTTGCTCCAGACTGTCCATGTGATAATTGGCTAGTAGCCTATCATGCCTTTCAATTTTCAAAACATGTTTTTGCCTCAGAGCTGGTTTATATGGCACTGTTTCATAAAATACAGCTTGCATTATTTAGTAATTAGCTCTTAAAATATTTATACGAACACTTATGAATGCGACGGCAAACATCTATCGGTCCAAAACAGTTTAATTAACAGCATAGCAGCATCCAGAGGACAGTGGATGTTTAAAAAATATATACACAAATGTATTTTATTTGTCTGAATGCACTTTACATTTCCACCACAGTGTCATTTCATGATAAATTAACATAGCTTCATGAAATAGCTTGAATGTGATATACATTATACAGCATGATATTGCAGTTTTATGATTTGGTAACAAAAAAAGACAACGTTCAACAGTCTAGTGATAGCTCATAATGTAATTCAACATACAATCAGATAACATTAGATAATAACAGGGACTTCTGATGAATATCTCTACACACGTTTAATATTAGATGTTGTTATGATGGACCTGGGTATCTCTTAATAACCTTTTTCATGGCTTGATTTAAAATGTTTTTAAGTTACAGTTACACAATGTTACATTATATATTGCCTTGCAGACTTCTAATGTAACATTCAGACCTGAAGTGAACATAATGTTTTACTACATTTAAGCTCAGGTCTGTTTCATGTACACAAGTCATTTACTTATAACAGAAAAACAGTTGTTATTGCGGTTCAGCATTTCACATTATGAAAGTCATCTCGGAGAGAATGGCTGTATAGAGTAACATGTCCAGTGAGGTAATCTGATGCCTTGCATGCCATTCTCCCAGGATTTTACGTATGAATGGCTCTGATGTCAATAACAGCTTCTCTTCACCATAAGAACAATATCATTCCAGTTCACCATTTAAAAAATAATATGTTGGTTGCTGCTTTAATCGAACATTCATCTTATAGATAGTAATAGTTTCCTCACACATTTTAGCAGTGTCTTGTTATCCAGTTTGTCTACCATGAAAAATAGAAGCTTAAAGAGGTAGTTCACCCCAAAAATGAAATGGTTTTCCAACTAATATGACTTTTTTTCTTCTGTTGAACACAAAAACAAATTAAATTTGATATATACAAGTCATACTGTCCACCATTTTTGAAGCATGAAATCTCTAGTCATTCATTGTTACTGCTCTGAGACGAGAAAATAGCACATATTTTGTGTTCTACAGTAGAATACAATATAGAATACAAAAAGTCTACAGGTTCAGAACAACTTGAGAGTGAGTACATGATGAATGAATATTAATTTTGGGGGGAACTATCCCTTTGAATATCAGCTGAGCTAACACAAATATGTTCTAAGAACATTTTGCTAACATTCCCTGTATTTCTGAATGTTCAAAATGTTCAGTTTTTAAATGTTTTAAAAGCATTTTTTCTTGGTTATATGAACTTTAAGGAAATGTTCCATTTTGCTAACATTATGGGAATGTTACTTTTGAATGTTTTATGAAGATTCTGAATCAAGTAGTAACATTTAAAAAAATGTCCAACTAAAGTCCAAAAATGTCCACGTTTCAGAAAAAAAAAGTTCCATGATCAATGATTTATCAATAATATTTTGTGCTGCTAACGTTTTGAGAACATTATTAAAGACCAGATAACTTTGAACAAACATTGTATTAAAGGGTTAGTTCACCCAAAAATGAAAATTATGTCATTAATGACTCACCCTCATGTCGTCCCAAGCCCGTAAGACATCCGTTCATCTTCGGAACAGTTTAAGATATTTTAGATTTAGTCCGAGAGCTTTCGTTCCATCCATTGAAAATGTATGTACGGTATACTGTCCTTGTCCAGAAAGGAAATAAAGACATCATCAAAGTAGTCCATGTGACATCAGTGGGTTAGTTAGAATGTTTTGAAGCATCGAAAATACATTTTGGTCCAAAAAAAAAAAAAAAAACTATGACTTTATTCAGCATTGTATTGTCTTCCGGTTCTGTTGTCAATACACGTTCACGAGTCCGCAGTGATGCTGATGACGTAAGACGTTGCTGACGTGTTATCTGGTGCGTTCGTGTATTCAGGTTCAAATAAATATGGCTGGGCAAAAAAATGCAAGTCTTCCTCTGTGTCGAAATCCTTAGACATGTTTGCGAAGGTTGTTTTGTTTACAGCGTGCGTCTCCCTCAGACTGTAAACGAAGCTCTTTCGCACCAGATACACGTCAGCAGCGTCTTACGTCAGCAGCGTCACTGAACGCGGATTGACAACAGAACCGGAAGACAATGCAATGCTGAATAAAGTCGTAGTTTTTGTTATTTTTGGACCAAAATGTATTTCCGATGCTTCAAAACATTCTAACTAACCCACTGATGTCACATGGACTACTTTGATGATGTCTTTATTTCCTTTCTGGACAAGGACAGTATACCGTACATAAATTTTCAATGGAGGGACAAAAAGCTCTCGGACTAAATCTAAAATATCTTAAACTGTGTTCCGAAGATGAACGGAGGTCTTACGGGCTTGGGACGACATGAGGGTGAGTCATTAATGACATAATTTTCATTTTTGGGTGAACTAACCCTTTAACGTTACTGTAGAACCTTGCCAGAACGTTAGCCAAAGTTCTAAGAACATCCCTGTTAGCTGGGAAGAATCTCAGTCCCATGCAGTCAGCATGATGTACAATAAATACCTGTAATATTTTAATTTCATACTTATTTCCCTGACTTGAACAAGAGTCGCACATCCTCATTTTGGAGCACTCTTAACATTGACCCCATGTCCAAAAAACCTCAATCACACAACAAAGAACCTGTACAATGGAATCAGGTACCAAATGACCCCCACATACTGATAATCAATACTCTTCTCTACACACAAAAGGAATAAATAAGCTTGGTAAAACCATAGACCGTTCAATATGAAAGTAAGGCACTATTGATACCGATGAAACATTTTCCCGTCAAAAAGAAAAGTTAATAAATACAGGGAGTCTTTGTGCAACCTTGTGCATTATAGTCCATGTTGATTGTTGGACTAATTGCTTTTGAATGTGTATATTAGTCTTTCCTGGTTCTTGATTGAGTCACCAATGAACGAAAGTCCACAAAATGTGAGAAGGGTGAGAGGGAGTGGCGTTCAGTATCCTGCAGGATAGCCGCCTTTCCTGGGATCAGATTCAGCGCAGAGTTTGTCCCCTTGTCGCACGATGGCCTGCACTACTGCTCCTGGCGTCCTCAGCAGCTCTGTTACATGATTCTTCTGAGCCAAGCCATCAAGAACACTCTGTAGAATCATGTCACACAGGCCTTACAGAGTTAATGAACTGTTTTATCATGACATAAAGGGTTAGTTCACCCCAAAATGAAAATTCTGTCAGTAATTACTCACCCTCATGTTGTTCTAACCCCGTAAGACTTTCGTTCATCTTCGGAACACAAATTAAGATATTTTTTATTAAATCTGAGAGCTGGATCACTCCTCCATAGGCTTCTAAGGGATCGAAACTTGCCGGCCCAGAAAAGTTAAAGACATCGTTAAAATAGTACAACCTAGAAGCGCTGCGCTGTTACACTATTTGAACTATCTCGAAGCCCACAGAGAAGGAAATTAATAGTTGAATAAAGTCGTTATTTTTGTTTGTTTTTTTTGCGCACAAGTATTCTCGTCGCTTGATAAACTTAAGATTGAGCCATACTTGGACTATTTTAACGATGTCTATAACTTTTCTGGGCCGGCAAGTTTCAATCCCTTAAAGGGATACCTCACCTCTGGAAAGATGAATGTGTATTTAAAATGGGTCATTTATGTAGAAGAAATGTGAAATTATTTTTTAATTTGGAGCTTTCTAGACTGAGAAAAGCCAGAAAATGTATTTTTGGCTTATGTGGATGAAAGACAACAACTCCCAGAATGCACTTGCTTCGCTGCCCTAGGAGGCCACGTCTACCGGTAACAGAGCGCAGTAGTTAAACAACAAGTATAGGCTACTAGTGAGTAGGGTTGGGTATCGGTTGGGTTTTATCCGATACCAGTACCTACTCGGTATTTTTTAAACGGTTTCGGTGCCTAAACGGTTCTTGAAACGGTACTTAAGAAAACGAAACCGCACACACTTTATCAAAAAATAATACCCTTTTATTTACAGGGCCAAACTGGACACAATATTAACGTAAATCTTTAAACAATAAATACAAATAATAATAAAACCAATATAAAATAAAAATTCACATTTACATAATATCAAATAAAACAATATTGTATCAAACAATGTAATAATACTGGAGATTAATAGAGATTACTAGCGGGAGAGCTGCCAACTCTCACGCATTGACCGTGAGACTCACGCAATTGACCCTTTTCACACAGAAAAATCGCGGACAAAGAGGACGACAAGGTTACTTTTGATATGGAACAAATCCACATCTGTCAGATTCTGTCAATATTTTTACGAGATTCACACAATAAATAACGTTTTGGCTCTTTGAAAAGAGACCGATCGCTGTAGCGCGTCAGTTCAAACGGCACGTGATACAGCAGCCTACAAATCCAAATCCACTGCTTCTTAGCTACGCAGCGTTGAGTGAACCTATGAAAGAGAACATCTCTGGTTACTGGTGTAACCTATGTTCTCTCAATAGGGAACGAGACGCTGCCAAGCTCCTTGCGCTGCCGACCAGCTTCCTTTTTCGGCAAAGAAATCTGAGGAGCAGATGGCGCGCGCGCGCCAACATAATATGACGACGTAAGTGCGTCGAGGCGGCGCCCGCGACATCAGCCAATGAATTGGCTTGATTCTATATGGATTCAGACTATCGGCACACCCAGAGGGCGTTCTGACGCGTAATTTTACACGTGAAATGCAGCCAAACCTTGCGAGCAAGAGCGCGCATGCGAGACAGAAGAGACTGTGCGTGTGTGTGTGCGCGTGTGCCTAAGTCAGGCACCGAAATCAGGCACCGAAATTGTCGTTCTTATTCGGTCTAGTTACTACCGTTTACGTCGGAACCGGTTCCCTATTGGCACCGAGTTTCGGTACCCAACCCTACTAGTGAGTCTCCATGATGAGTCTGCCCGGGATTTCAAGATCGCCCAAAATGTCCGGGATTCGGCTTTTGCGTTCTACAGTCGTCATTCATTATGTTTACTGTGGCGAGCAGGACGAGGCCGAGGGCGTGATTACTGATGAGCGACACCTGTGAGACGCACCGGTCTCGTATTTCTCACGGAGGAGCGGGAATTTTCTTAGCAATGTTAAAACGCACATCAACCGATCACTTGTTTAGCGTTCATGTAAACACTACATTCAGATTCACCAATCGGAATGAATTCAGTTAGATTGAAACAAAAGGTGTGCATGTAAACAATGAATGGCGACTGCAGAAAGCAAAAGCTGAATCCCGGACATTTTGTACGATCTCGACGGCCGGACATGTCCGGGAAAAAGAGGATGAATGGTAACCCCTAGTACTCAGCTTTCTCCTACTAAGTTACTCAGCTTTCTCCACAGAACAAGGGCCTGCTAGCTTAGCTTCCAAAAAAGATGTCTGACACTATGTGTACATTCTGTGAGTGAGATCGTTGAGATCCCACCCTCTATGGGCGGGTTGAGAACATGCGGGACAGCCCCTACTACTGGCTGTAGTCTTTAGCCTCTGGCCAAAAAATCCTCAGAGGACGCAAAATGACGATTTTTGCGTCATCGGAGGATTTTTTCCAGACAAAAAATACATAAATCTCTGGTCTCAGGGGGATATGAGGGTGGAAAGCACGGTAATTTTAAAAAATACTACAGGTTTTCTACTAATACAAAGCTTAATGCTAAATCCTGAAGTATTCCTTTAAGAAGCCTATGGAGGAGTGATCCAGCTCTCAGATTTAATCAAAAATATCTTAATTTGTGTTCCGAAGATGAACGAAAGTCTTGAAGGGTTGGAACAACATGAGGGTGAGTAATTACTGACAGAATTTTCATTTTGGGGTGAACTAACCCTTTAAATTAAGAAAGTTCAATGGTCAAGTGCAGAAACCCACCTGCTCAAAGTCCTCTTCTACAACTGTCATGTTGGGATTGAGTTGGTTGTGGACTCTTGGTTCTGTAACCGCTTTCTTCAGATCGTAGTGAAAGAACAGTGAGTTCAGGATCACCTGGGACAAGTGAAATTAGTGTTATAAGAGAGAAAGTGAAGGAAGACATTCAAAGCCATGGTTGGGAAACACTGCTGCATGTTTGGCACATGCATCCAATATATATATATATACATATATATATGTATATACACACACTGAACAAAATTATAAACGCAACACTTTTGTTTTTGCCCCCATTTTTCATGAGCTGAATTCAAAGATCTAAGACTTTTTCTATGTACACAAAAGGCCTATTTCTCTCAAATATTGTTCACAAATGTGTCTAAATCTGTGTTAGTGAGCACTTCTCCTTTGCCGAGATAATCCATCCACCTCACAGGTGTGGCATATCAAGATGCTGATTAGACAGCATGATTATTGCACAGGTGTACCTTAGGCTGGCCACAATAAAAGGCCACTCTAAAATGTGCAGTTTTACTGTATTGGGGGGGCTGGGGGGACCCCCCGAGAGAAAAAAAAAAAGGTTGTTGATTATGGCCTGTGGAATGTTGGTCCACTCCTCTTCAATGGCTGTGCGAAGTTGCTGGATATTGGCAGGACCTGGAACACGCTGTCGCACGCTGTAGGTAGCATGAATGAATGTGTTTGGGATGCTCTGGATCGGCGTATACGACAGTGTGTTCCAGGTCCTGCCAATATCCAGCAACTTCGCACAGCCATTGAAGAGGAGTGGACCAACATTGGGTCCTTTGTCTGTGGAAAGTTACTGAGAGGCAAGGCCTATAGCAAACAGCCTTGGAAAGAACAGTATAAAGATTGCTCTGATTTTGTGTTCTGGGTCTCACTCACTCCACAGGGTAACTGCTGTGTTGGCGACTGGGCCTATTCTTGCAAGAATAAATATTTCTCTTTTAATAATTTGATTCCGAGTTGTCTCTTACTCAGTGATGATGTTTAACAGAATTGTTGCCACAACAGATATATATACAGATATTAAACAGATTTTGATATTTGTGGTTACCAGAGCAGTTGCTGTAGTGATTTTCGTCCCACCTGAGGCCCCAACCACCATTTTGACTCTGTTGTGTTTGTCAAATATTATCGTGGGGCACATCGATGAAAGTGGTCTTTTACCTTGTCAAAAGAAAAAAGTAGTATGTACATGACTTCATTTGAATTTTACCAGTGTGTCTATAGAAATAAAAAGGGGTATTTTATTTTATTATTTTATTTTAGGCTGTAAAACCCAAGACACCTGGCTGAATGAAGTTGTTGGGTGAAGGGGGAACCCCAAAGCCATTGGTAATGTAAGGAGAGCTGAAATCATCCATCTCATCATTAAAGATAATCCCAGTTGAGCGTGACATCACCTTAGAGCCAAAACTGTGAGAAAATAAGAAAGATCAAGATAATCAGATCAAAATGAAGAGAACACAAATATAGAATTTCCCCCTGAGGTCCACTTAAAATATTTTTTTGACACCAAAAACAATCATATTTTTCTTTATCAGGGATCCAGACTGACACATGAGAGCAGACTATATAAATATTGTTAGAGGAACACTGTTTTTAAAAATAAATAAAGTGAGAAACATAGGTCTAGTGCCCTTTTTTCCTCTTACTAAAGGTTGATAGTGCTGGTGGCCGCCACCGCGCTCCCATCCTCTGCGATGACTGACAGGTGAGCCGTGCCGTGGTCATCGGGTACAAAGTACTCGGGATCGTAGTAGGTGTCTGGGTGAGTGGTGTCATCTGTGATTTTACTCCTGATGTTGTCTGCAAAGTAGTCTGAGGTCATGTTTTGGATGAGCTGGGAAAGGAGATAATTGAAAAGAGATTTACAAG
Organism: Rhinichthys klamathensis goyatoka; assembly: GCF_029890125.1. Classification (NCBI taxonomy): domain Eukaryota; kingdom Metazoa; phylum Chordata; class Actinopteri; order Cypriniformes; family Leuciscidae; genus Rhinichthys; species Rhinichthys klamathensis. Next base: position 1,396,403 of record NW_026606587.1, read on the forward strand.
AGGCCATTGAACTCGTAGGTGCATGAAATCGGAACAGTTAGAGGCCTTGGGAAAATATTCAGACAATAAAAGCACTCTTTAAACCACTTCACAGATCTTGAGTAAAATTGCATGAGATCGGGTTGCTTTAATTCCCATAACTCCTTGTATAAGGCACAAAAAAAAACTAAATATGTACAAAATAGCTGAACTCACGTCAGTAATGTTGAGGTAACGCGGGTCTCCCAGTTTACTCCTCTTTGCATAAGCAAAACGAAATGCCTCTACGATGCGGTGATATGTCAAAGTCTTCTTCTCTGCTGTGGACACACTGCTGTTTGAGAAGTTGTAACCTAAAATGAGAGTTGAATGCTTGATGTGAATAATTACGGTAATACATTTCCATAAGATCAAAACGCAAACATTTACTTTGCTTACACAATTCAGTAAGTCTTAGGGACAATTCCACTGTGATTCTTTTCCACTGTTCTATGTAAACATACACTAAATGGACGTGTTTGACCGTTGCATTTGTGTATAACACGGAGTTCTAAAAATGTAGCGTTTATGGTAAAAGAGGTTGATACATAGAAAAATATATGTTTACATAGATAAACAATGGAAAAGCAGCACAGTGGAATGCAGAAACATCCTGTGTCATAGTTACACGGCTCTCTGGAATGTGGAATTCTGCGATCAGATATTTTCTAATATTCTCCATCGTCAATGGCAATGCTGTGTATCATTCCATTCGTTTCTCTTGTTTCATGTAAACAAAACTGGCACTGGCATCTTGAATCTCTTTCATAGATTGCAGTGAAAATGACCTCAGTATTCATATTTTTTAAACATTATTGAGTTGGATCTTGTTTTGTACATCATGATGGACTTTTTAAAAAAGATCATGTCAAAGTCAACTTTATTGTCATTTTTAGCACACTGCATGGCAATTGTTAAAAACGAAACAGTTCCTTCAGGGAACAACGAGGGTAACACATTCTTCCCGCACATTCCCACATTCATGAAGACTAAGAAAAGACAACAGTAATGTAAACAATAGATATACAAAAAGATGGACAATAAATTATACAAATAATTAAAGCAATATATAAGTGTAGCAGCATTGAGATACGAGTAAATTAATAAATATATATATATTATAATGGGGGTATGGTCACAATCTTTTGGCGGGTTGGGGGTGGTTAGGTGCACTCAGGCTTGCGGTTCAGAAGTCTGACCGCTTGCGGGAAGAAACTGTTTTTGAGTCTGGATGTTCTGGCCTGGATGCTTCTTAGCCTCCTCCCAGATGGGAGGGCCTTGAACCAGATGTGGGAAGGGTGAGAGGAGTCCTTCAAGATGGAGGTTGCTTTTTTCACACACCTTGTGTTGTAGAGATCTTCATTAGCAGGAAGGCTGGTCCCAGTGATACGCTGTGCCGACTTCACTACCCGCTGTAGGGCTTTCCTGTCAGATGCAGAGCAGTTTCCATACCAGACCGTGAAACAGCTGGTTAATAGTACACTCTCAATTACACATCTGTAGAAAGCAGTGAGGATAGAGGGGGTCATGCCTGATCTCTTTAGCCTTCTTTGAAAATACAGGCGTTGTTGGGCCTTCTTTACTAAGGAGGAGGTGTTCGATGACCATGTGAGGTCACTGGATATGTTCAGGCCCAGGAATTTAAACTTCTGTGTTGTTTCGACTTTTGTGCCTTTGATGGATAAGGGCTGGTGTGGGGCTTTGGTGCGTCTAAAGTCAACAATCATCTCTTTTGTCTTGTTGACATTCAAGGCGAGATTATTGTAGTCACACCAGGCTATGAGTTGGTCCACTTCATCCCTTCGTCATTGTTGATGATAAGCCCCACCACTGTAGTGTCATCTGCAAACTTTTTGCAGTGCAGGCATTGGTCAGAAGGGTGTATAACAGTGGATTCAGTACACAGCCTTGTGGTGCACCCGTGCTCAGTGGGATGGGCTGAGAGGTCTGTGTATTGATTTTGACAACCTGTCATCTGTTGCTCAGGAAGTCAAGAATCCAGTTGCACATTGACAATTTTTCAATTAGTGTCTGTTGGATGATTGTGTTAAATGCTGAGCTAAAGTCAATAAACAGCATTCTAACGTATGAGTCTTTGTTCTCCAGATGTGTGAGGGCCAGATGAATTGTGAATGCGATACCATCATCTGCGGAGCGGGTATGTTTGTATGCATGTTGTTGAGGGTCCAGTGTGGATGGAATGTGTGCTTTGAGGTGAGCCATGACCAGTTTTTCAAAGCACTTCATGATCACAGGGGTGAGTGCAACAGGGCGATAGTCATTTAGGCATTACACTGTGGACTTTTGTTTTGAGGCACTGGGGTGATGGGGGTGTATTTGAAGCAAACCGGGACGACCGCTTGCTCAAGGGAAATGTTAAAAAATGTCTGTAAAAACATCCGCCAGTTGATAGGCACATTCCTTGAAAACGCGGCTTTGGATGCCATCTGGACCACCAGCTTTGCGTGGATTCACCCTAAGGAGAGTCCTCCTAACATCACTTCACGAGTTCACACTTACATAAAATTAGAGGGAGTAAAGTTTAATGCATATTTGGCGTGCTGTCCAGGGGGAGGGCTCCGAGCTCGGAATTCGGCCCGAACCCAGAGTACTCCCCCCCGTATGTAAATGGTTAGGACTAGAAGAGTGGAGAAGGGGAGGGATGCTGCAAAACTGTCAATGGATTGAGGTGAGACCGCTGAATCTATATACGCCTCTTATCATTGATTGCTGAGTGCTCGTGTTAATTATCTGAACGTGCTCCTCCCGAACTTTGTTAATAAAACATAATTTGTAGAAACAGACAGCACATGGTCACTTGGTCTTCATTCATCATATATGGTCCTGGGTCTTTAAATGTAAAACCCTCTACAGGGTGATACAAGATCTTATCCTGCTCGCCTTGTTGACGTTTATTTTGCAATAATGATCAGCTAAATGTACAGTACGTTCTTTCGTAATGCATAACATGATGCTGCTCGCCCTCATGAATGAAGCTCTTTTGCGTAATCCTGGGATTACTCAATGAAGACTGCACTCTGACATAGCGTCTCTGAGTGAGTTAATATATGTCTGGGGTGATGAAGGATTATTACATACTCAGTTACTCAAATCCTGCTCAAAAAACAACATGTTCTCTCATAGTTATCCATAACTCAGTCATCTCTATCAAATGTTTGAACATGATCTCTAAACGCTTAAATACGTTGTAAAGAACAATCCATCCATCTCCTTGATGCAAGCATGCAGAAAGACTCACCATCCACTATGTTAAGAATCAGAGCGAGTACAGGTCCACTGGATGGAGCATCAGGAATATTAATGGTGTACTCCCCCACAGTTAACTTCAACGGGGTCTCATTTAACACTGGCTTATATTCCATTAGGTCCTCAAGTGTTATAATCCCTCCTGTAATGACAGTATTTTATTAAAATGAGGTTAGATTACCTTTAAGGCATGATAAATAGTGTTAAACAAAGAAAGTATGAAGTGACCTGCAGCCTGGATATCATTCACTATATTCTGGGCCATAGATCCATTGTAAAAAACATCCGGCCCTTCTTCCGCTATCCTCTCATAGGTGTCAGCGAGTTTGAGAAATCTAATGATATCATTTGCCCTCAGGAGGTTTTTGTTTGAGTCACAAAACACTTCACTGGAACACAGAGAGAGGACAAGATCATTATGATTTCATTAAAACTACTAGTAGAGGCAGTGTTTATAGAGTGTGGCGAGTTCGACTAGTTATGTGTTTAATATCAGTAGAATTATTGATGCAATCTCAAATTACACAACAGTACACAACGGTATACCTTGCTACACTTGTTACTTGACACTGAGAAACTCAATGTGCCATTTTCATTTATGATAAGTAGATTTTCCTCAGATTGCCCAGTTTCTGTAGCGTCCAAAAGATAAATTCTTACCACAACATCACGTCACTCAGAATTGATTCTTTGTTTTTTGCAATGGCATTGGCCAAGGACTTGCCAATTGGAAAACCATTGCGTGCCAATTCTATACTGGGCTGAAACAGTTCCCTCCATGGCAGTCTCCCATGTCTTTTGTGCGCCATCTCGTAACCACGGATTTCTCCTGGTATGGCGATGGACAACCCTCCTGCCATTCAAACAAGACACAGTACAGTGTTTTCATCATTCAAGGGCCAGAACTGCAATAAGGTCAACGACATGACACTCATTTTCTGTCCTATCTGTTAATTTATTCAAAAATACTTTAAACCACTTAATGCAATTTAAAAAGACTATTTAAAAGAAGAAAATTCTGGAAACAATTCTGAGAGAAATTAATACTTTCATTCAGAAAGGATTCAATAAATTGATCAAAATTGACAGTAAAGACATTCATAATGTTTCAAAAAGATTTATATTTCAAATAACTGCTGTTCTTTTGTACATATATCATCAACGAATCCTATTACAGTTTCTGATGAATTTTGTATCAGATTTTGTATTATAGCACGACTGTATTCAACATTGATAATGACAAGAAATGTTTATTGAACACCAAATCAGAATATTAGAATGATTTAAAATTGTAATCATATTTCACAATGTTACTGTTTTACTGTATTTTTGATTAAATAAATGCAGCCTTGATGAGTATATGAGGCATAAACAAATCTTACCAACCCCAAACCTTTTAACCGTAGTGTAGTTTGGCATAAATTTGTATTATTAAGCCTATGTCTTAAAAAAATAATAAATTAATATGAATAAAAAAAAATCCTTTACTAATATTTGAAAAACTTTTGTCCACCAAATCAAAGTCATATGATGTGACAAACATGCCGGAAAAAATCAGGAAAATATGCCATAGTTAAAAATCACATTTGTGTTTTATTTATTTATGTTTTATTGCTGAAGTAAGAGTGTTGAACTGTCTTCTCCTGCATCATTTACCTTTTGGTGTGCTATGGCCTTTACATTTGCCAAAAATAGAACCCAGCCCAGGTGAGAAAAAGTGTAAAAATAGTAACAATGTATTACTTTCCATAAAAAGTAACTAAGTAACGCAATTATAATACAGAATGGAGGCTGGACTTGGTGATACGTTATGGTAATATTAATGGCAAAGATACCTTTTCGTGACAGCTGGGTGTTATTGCCAAACATGTTCTCTGAAGCGTTCATTGGAGCAGTTTCTCTGGCATCAATTGTCTCCACCTTTCCTGTGGACAAAAACATGGAATTTATTTATTTCATTGTCAAGACTGTCATTTTGAGTGTTGTTTATGAAGACTATAAATTACTAAAACATTAAGGCTTGTGAGTCACCATCAATTGTTGTTTACTCTTGTTACCTTCACCTAATGAGGCAGTGGTTATTCACGTCATTTGCTGACATTAACTACCAAGTAAGAGTGACGTAAGATTTGTGGTCACCATGATGCTGAGTCAAACCATGTGGCCTTTTTCTAGGCACTTGCCCCCAGGTTGCTATTGGGCATGTCATATCAATTAATGTACTGTAAGTCACTTTGCATGACAAGTATCTGCTGAATGGCAAATAACCTCTGCGTCATATTAAATTCCTAAAACAATGTCCTTCAGTGCCAGGGTTACTAGAAAGGGATGTAAATTTTGTGGAGCCCTGCAGTTTAAATGATTTTCCGAAGATTATTGGAGTATGTTTTACATTTAATTCAATGTGTTCAATGAAGGCAACGCAAAGGTCATGGATTCGATCCCTAGGAAAGCATCAGATGAATGCATAAATATCAGTGTTTTACCTGTTGCTGCATTGTAAATGGTGAAGAATAGCCCTCCTCCAATGCCCATGCTGTGTGGATTAAACAGCCCAACACACAACAGAGCAGCAATAGAAGCATCAACTGCTGAACCATTGCGCTTTAAGATGTCCCTGCAAACATAAAGAAAGCTGGGTGTGTAAGTGACGTTCAATGGCATGCAAGGAAACTCTGGATCTTTGGACTCTTACCTCCCAATCTCAGAGCACTTCCCGGCATCTGCTGCCACTGCTGCTTTTGAGTAGAAATGGTCAGAGGATACAGCAAATCTCCTGTTTCCGATCCCCAAATACACACCCATGAAAAAACCAACTGCAGCCACAAGCAAGACCACCAGCCCAGCAACAAGAGACTTCTTAACCATTTTCCTGAATGGATACAGAATGTGAATAAAGGACCTCTGAGATAATCATATTTGAGTGTGTAATTTGATGTATGCTTGATGAAATTTATGAGATCATCACTCATTACACACAATACAAATATATTTATTTAGTTTGTAGACTGACATGTGCTTGTCAGCACCATTTCAATGTCATTTACTTCATCATTCTCAGTTGATCAGTGAATTGTACTTACAGAAACAATGAGTTTCAAATATATGCAGCAGTATATGGGCATGCATTTTTTTTGTGATCATAGAGAACATTTCTCCCCCCAAAATAAGCATACAAGTTACATCACCTTTTCAACATGCGCTGTTTATGAATAGAAGCACGGGTGTAAACCTCAGGTAATTTTTTAGGAGAAATGGATAACAATGAAATGTCACCCAGCTCACTGGACCTGTTGAATAAACCCTTTACAGTAACACATCACTATCATCATCACTGTTTACAGCTGTTCTGTAAGTTTAATAATAAGGCTCAGCATTCTACAATGTCATGACACTCTACAAATTGTGCTCTGTATCAACCCTGTAAATCCAAGCCATACAACAGTCACACAAGATACAATCCCTGAATTTTATTTTCCTAATTATAGTCCAATATTATATGCATTTCGAGACAGTCAAAAGTTAAAACAGATGTTGTGGAAGTAATTAAAGGCAGCCAACAACATCTGAAAAACACTCACACTTCAATGAGATAGATGATAGATAGATAGACCGATCGATAGACAAAGAGATAGATAGACAGACAGACGGACAGAAATATGCTAGACCGCGATAGATCGATATACAGACAGATAGATAGATGATGACAAATTGACAGACACAGAAGATTGATAGACAGGCAGACAGAATTAGATACGCAGACAGAAAGATGATTTACAGAGACAGATTGATAGTCAGAGAGAGTCATTAGATAGATATATAGATATAGATAGATAGATAGATAGATAGATAGATAGATAGAGACAGACAGACAGACAAAAAGATGAAAGATAGACAGAGACAGTGATGAGAAAGACAGACAGACAAAAAGATTAAATATATAGACTGACCGATAGACAGACAGACAGAAAGATGACAGACAGAGACAGACCGATAGACAGAGACAGACAGACAATTGATCAATAGAAATATGAGAAATATAAGAGACAGATAGACAGACAGACAGATAAAAGATAGACAGAGACAGACAAAAAGATGAAAGATAGAGACAGATTGATAGACAGAGAGACAGACAGATAGATAGATAGATAGATAGATAGATAGATAGATAGATAGATAGATAGATAGATAGATAGATAGATAGATAGATAGATAGATAGATAGATAGATAGATAGATAGATAGATAGATAGAGAGACATAACATACCTCACAGATGATTTCGTCTGGTGAACCATAATCCTTAATAATCCATAAAACCGTATCCTTTTTCTTGTAGTGGATGTATCAACACAAGAGTGAATGGGACTGGGGACAGATATAATCTGTGCTAATTCAAATTTAACTCCAGAGGTTATAAATCAACTTTACATGGGGGATTGGCTAAAACAGGATTATTTTTCAAAAAGTCCTGACAGTAAAAACAGGTATTACTCACATGAAACCTCACCCTGTTTTTAAGGAGCTTCATAGGTAAAACTACTGCAAGATTGTGATGACAGTGCATTCACCCCACCCTTGAGACATTTAATCCCACCCTTAATCAATGTCCATCCTTAAGACATTGAAACAACAACAAAATAATAATAGTGGGGTTTAAAACAAGTCTGAAACCAGATTGAATAAAAAAAACATTTAAAACTGTAAAAATGCCCAGACATTTTCTAGGATTAAATATTGTAAAACACAGCAAAAAAAAAAAAAAAAAAAAAAAAAAATATTAACGAGTCAGGAGTATTTCTAGGTCACTAATCAAACAAGTAAATGTGTGACATTGGCATGTAAATTCCCCTGTACAAAAGATCACATATTATTTCTTCCACTGAAGAACAAGACACTCTGTGATCATTCTGAAATCATGACGGATAACATGGATCATCGGTTTTGAATGAAATGTCTGTGACAGCTTCAGCACAGGCTTCATTACAGCAAAATGTCTCACACCACATTCTTAGAAATTGTGAAAAAAAGTGTAATGTAGCCATTAATGTAATGTTATCGAAGTATGGTTGCCTAATTTTTTTATGCTGATAATATAATTTGTAATGAATGTGGCCTATTGAATTAGAAAATAATCCATAGAAGCATTTTCACTGGTGGTTTTAGACTTTTGGGCATCATTTTTGAAGCTTATTTATGTGAGTCAGCATTTCCTGTTACGTAAGATTTGAAAGAAACACCTCTGATGTAGCATGTTGGTGTTGACTCGCAGCTACATGAGGGATGAGGGATGAGGGATTCTTGACTTTGAAAATGTCATGTTTATGTTTGTAAAGCTTCCAGGAACTTTATTCAGGAGGAATTGCTCCATTAAGGAATGCTAAAGATCATTTCAGGCCTTTGGCACTTTATACCAATGACAGAAAATTCCATGACCTTGTAACTGGCGTTAAAGAGCACAGTTATGTAAAAATGTCACTGTAAAAACAACCGGTCAGCACTTTTCAGTGTGGGACAAGACACTTGAAGCATCATTAGACCTGTTCAAGAGACCTTTTGTCCCAAAGTCATAAATTTACTAAGTGTGTGTCAGCATGTCTTCAGCTCCTCCCATTATGTGTCACACACTGTTCCGCATTTATTAATATGCTTTGTCACTCAGCAGTCCCTTCAAGCAATAAAACTTCAATTAATTAAGAAAATAGATAAAGAGCATGTCTGTGCATGAGTATTTATATGTGTCAACGGTTTCAGGGGAATAGATAGGACTTCACAGATTTAATTTGGAAATAAGTTTTACAACATATCATGACACGTTACTTGATTAATTCATCCCATTAATGCTGACAATCGAACAATCAATCAAGTCAGTTTGAAACAATTAAAACAACTTCAGCCCTTACTTATCTGAGTACTGAATTATCTTAGCATGAATTGAATTAATAAATGATACATGCTCCTAACGCCCTTTTAAAAATGCTTATAATCTCGCTTTCATTCTGATATAATGTACAGTCTTGTTTTAGTTATCAGTGACTTGGACAGACAGATGTTTTGGAATTGAACAATCAATGAGCCACTGGTATTGCTGAGATTGCACATAATATGAAATCATAACACTGAATTTCACTGACATTACAGCATATCAGAGCTATTTTCACATATGAAGTAGACACGTAGGCCTATATGAAAATATATAAATTGTATTTACTTACATGGAGTAACAACACAACAGAAGCACTCATTTGTAAAGCAACAATGTGCAGAGCCAAACAACTGATTTTAATGTGAGAATGTTATGTTTTGACCCATATAAGTGGAATATGCCATATTTACTGGCATATTATGCTACTACAGCCAGCAATAAAACCAACCCAACTCATTTTGTGTGTGTCCATATAGCTTGCCTTCACATTGGAAATAAAAGACAGATGGAGTTTCAGCAGATATTTTGAAAAAAGTCTGCAAGTCTGCAAATCAGACGGGGACATCAGTAAGGTCTGTTGCTAAGGTCTATTCAATCTGTCACTTATAAGATAACAGATAACGAAAAGCTTTACAGCAGCTAAATAAGAAAAGCTTAAGCGACCGTCTAGGCCACATTATCAGCTATAAGGCTTTCAGTGAGACAAAATATGTCATGGACATTCAATGCCAACAGAAGACCTGCGATATGGATTGAATCTTCGTGAAGGTGTTAAGCATTTTCCTTTAACTGTTTAATATTTATTACACATATTTAGGTTAGAGAGCATTTCAGCGCCATACCTTAACTTTATCAATTCATGAGTTGATAAATTGTAGCTATTGCTACATCTCAGATGTTTCCCCTAAAATTAGGCTAGGCCTACTTACACCCTACAAGTAGCCTAACTTTTATATGGAAGCTTGTTTCCCCCACCGAATAAGAAATTAAAAAGGTAATTAGATTTTTTATCTCACAATTCTGACTTTTTATCTCGCAATTCTGACTGTTATTCTCTGAATTGTGCTTTTTAAACTTGCAATTGCGAGTTAAAGTCAGAATTGCGAGATAAAAAGTTGCAATTATTAATATTCTGTGGCGGAAACCACAGATCCACGGATGACCCTCTAGCGGTGAATAAAACTGCCAGTTACACAAGGAGGATCGCCGTTTTGGTAGGCTAAAGTGGGCTTGGACTCGGCTCTTCCTTCACAAGTCAACAATCTGTTTGTAGCCTACATACCCATGGTAGCAGTTGCTCATCTAGTGACTGGCGCTTTTGAAATCCTCCTCCTTATTAAAGCTTAGTTTGAAACATTTACGAATCTGACTTTTGTTCCCAATCAGTGGTTCGGATCTAGTCAAACTCGCCAAGTCACGCGATTTCAGCAAACGCTTCGTTACGTCCAGACTAGCCGTTAAAAACGGCCCTGGTTACGTCTACTGTTTCGAATTGTTTCATGGTTTCGAAACATTTCAAAATTCGGATGGTTCGTCGCTAAATGGCATTGAGCTGGTGAACGCTTAATAGGCTACCCTGCTGATCCTGATCTCAGGTCAGTTTCATAATGAAGGTTTACATTAATTTAATGATTTGTAATACTTATACATGCGTGTAGCCTATAGCTAATACAAAAAGGATAATTGTATTTGTAACTTGTAATTTACAAAAAGGATTATTGTATTTGTAACTTGTAATTTACCTATTTTGCCAAGCCCTGCCTAACACACAAACCAAGCAGTAGCCTAAACATTCAAATACCTACAAAATCGTCATATTTAATTATATATTTGTAGATTTATTTAGCTTACATTTTCTTGAAAAACGTTAGCAATTGGTTAATGTGAGTTTACTGCGTTATACCAGCAGGTGCCGCCGAGTGCATCGCAAACACTGAGGCCCCATCCACACTACTGCGTTTTAGTTTAGAAACGGATAATTAAAACGAATACGATCTCCGTCCACACCAGCGTTTTAGCTGCGTATTAGAATTGATCTCCGTCCACATTAAAACGACTGAAAACGCGGATCACGTGACCTTTCACCAACACTGGGCATGCGCGCGCCGGTGTAAACACAACTTCATTGATAAAATTATCCCACCATGCTCTGGGTTAACCCCAAACCGACGCTCCATGTACGGTCAACGCCGCCGCTGCACACGGGAATTGTCACAGATCGCTGGAATAATAGCTTGACTCCGGCGCATGTAGGCAGTTATAGCGCTGTAAAATGCAGAATTTACTTGTACAACAGCGGCTAGCAAAGATATAAGCCATGACTGATGACACCCAATCATAGAGCCGAGCGTGAGCCTCTACTACGTCATCGTTTCTAAAGTTCTCCGTTTTGTCCCGTCTACACTAAAACGCCCTCCGGAGATTCAAAACGAAAAACGGGTCGGCAGCGTTTCTAAACTTCTCCGTTTTGGGTCTCCGTTTTTGCCGTTTTAGTGTGGACGGGAGGTGCAAACGTAGCAAAAGGTCTCCGTTTTTAAACAAAAACGCATTAGTGTGGACGGGGCCTGAATCTGATTTTGCGAAGAAATGGTTCGAGTTTCGAAAAGCTTCGTTTTCCCATCACTAGCCTTATCATGGGTGCGTTTCCCAAAAGCATCTTAAGCCCTCCCGAAAAAGCTATCATATTAGAAAAAGTAGCTATAGGCTATTTAGTGTGCATGATGGAATTATGGAATTTCCCGCGAAATCCGTCCCATGTTAGTTAGGTCAGGCACGGATTTAGGCCCCGTCCACACTACTGCGTTTTCGTTTAAAAACGGAGACCTTTTGCTACGTTTGCACCTCCCGTCCACACTAAAACGGAAAAAACGGAGACCCAAAACGGAGAAGTTTAGAAACGCTGCCGACCCGTTTTTCGTTTTGATTCTCCGGAGGGCGTTTTAGTGTAGACGGGTCAAAACGGAGGACTTTAGAAACGATGACGTAGTAGAGGCTCACGCTCGGCTCTATGATTGGGTGTCATCAGTCATGGCGTAGCCTATATCTTTGCTAGCAGCTGTTGTACAAGTAAATTCTGCATTTTACAACGCTATAACTGCCTACATGCGCCGGAGTGAAGCTATTATTCGAGCGATCTGTGACAATTCCCCGCGTGCAGCGGCGGCGTTGACCGTACGGAGCGTCGGTTTGGGGTTAACCCAGAGCATGGTGGGATAATTTTATCAATGAAGTTGTGTTTACACCGGCACGCGCATGCCCAGTGTTGGTGAATGGTCACGTGATCCGCGTTTTCAGTCGTTTTAATGTGGACGGAGATCAATTCTAATACGCAGCTAAAACGCTGGTGTGGACGGAGATCGTATTCGTTTTAATTCTCCGTTTCTAAACTAAAACGCAGTAGTGTGGATGGGGCCTTAGAAAGCAGAGGGCCCTGGGCAGGGGCGTAGAATTTAGTAGGGACGCTAGGGACGTGTCCCTACCAATATCCAGTGACACTGATATATCCCTAGCAATATTTTCGATCAAAACTTTAAATATATTAAATATTGATGTCCCCGTCCCCACCAATTTCAAAATCAAACCTACGCCACTGGCCCTGGGCACAAAATCTTGGAGGCCCCCCTCCCCACCTCCCAGAACTCGTGGCCCAAACTCACACAGTAGGCTATCTTAATTTTTAGAAACAGTAAAAGGAAGCTGTGGGTTTTTCTTTAGTTTAAAACAAAACCACTTTCTCCAACTCCATTTCTTGTGATGTTAACTGTGACAGCAAAAGAGATCTATAAATATCTATACAACAAAAGACAAAATGGAAACAATCACAGAACAAAATCAACAGATTTTATTGGAATAAAAGCAGATTAAAATCTATGAAAATACAGCCTAACATAAGAATAACTAACTATAGCCTAGTCATGTCTGTACAGTCTGTCAAAATCAAACTAGCTTCCCACAGTGACCACAATTGTACAAGAGCTGACTCTGATTGTTGAGCACCTCTTTTTCTCTCTCTCTCTCACTGTCTCTCCCCTTTACGGAGAAACAGATGATCAACGATATACTAGGTTGGGTACAACTTGTTGTTCTAAAAGGTCTGTAGTTTTCAGGAAAACACGATCAAATGACGCCCTTTTCACCATGTCGATGACCGCTCTGTGTATGAAGTAGAGCCCAACCGATAAAGGATTTTTAAGGCTGATGCCTATACAAATATTTGGTGATTTAAAAATCTGATATAGCCTATCGGCGGATATAGGCTATATGCGGATATAGGCTATATAGGCCTATATATAGGCTATAGCTATATGTTTTAGCTATATGTTATATGTATGTGTATATTTTTTAAATGCAGACAAGTGTAACAAAACATAAACAGATTTGCTTTAGGCTAATGCATTAACTAATGTGTACAAATGAGACCTTGTTGTAAAGTTGAGACCTTGTTGTATAGTGTTACCCTTAATTCAATAATATTAGAGAGCATAAATAGGCCTAATTTCTTTTTGGATGAATTTGAAGAAAACATGTGTAACTGAAATTTCAACAAATCTGAGAACAGTGTGACTAAGAAATCCTTGAATTGTCTTTTTAAACTGAAGAAACATCTGAGAGACAAATTTATCAAAAGTCTCAATTCACTTTTCGTGGCTGTTTTTGTCTAGAACTGATAGTTTCTTTCAAATTTGACATCATATTCAATTCACCATAACTTAATTCACCCTCAGTTAAAAACAAAACAAAAAAACTTCAATTAAAATTCGATTAAAATGTTTTGATTTCCCCTCACCACCATATACATTTTTCTCTTGGCATGTGGGGCACATACACGAAACACCACGAGCCAATGGCAGGACAGCAGAGCAGTAATGATCCACGCGCGGTGCTGGAGAGCATCACCATCATCCACTGAATACCAACCAGAGCATCGGGCGGACGTGTCTTACTGACAACAAACACAAATACAAGGACGTGAGAGCTGGCATAAAGAACAAAACACTGACAAACCCGCAGCGAAAACTACTGCGTGTGTCGTCGGGCGAACTGCACAAAGAGGCTGTAAGCAGACCGAGTGTGCTACCCAAGTTCGGACCGATGTGGGGACCGCTGGGCGTTATCGTCCGGGGTGCCATGGTTACGCCGTGAGAGGTAAAAAGGTCGTATTTAGAGTAACACTGTGATTTTTAACGTGACTGAAATCATGGGCTCTAGGCTCAGCCGACAAAACAGTCTCGACAACGATAATTTTTCAAGAAGGCGACGGAAGCATCTAGACAGCACGGGAGAGAGCGATCGGAGCGGAGACTTCTTGTTTACATCCCTGATGCTCAGGTCGGATAAGCTGCCGGGGGTTCTGAGGAGAGCCAACCACAGCCCGTATGTCAGACGAGTCGCCTGGGTCCGAGAGATTCAGAAGCTCCTCCAGGAGAGGAAGATAGAAGATGCGACGGACGTGCTCAAACTGTTGAGGAAGGTGAGTGAAAATGTCCAGCAGTGCTTAATAAACAAGTGCATCTGACACAGGCAGCTGTAAAACATGCATGAATTTCTCTTTCTCTCTCTCTCTCTCTCTCTCTCTCTCTCTCTCTCTCTCTCTCCTCTCTCTCTCTCTCTCTCTCTCTCTCTCTCTCTCTCTCTCTCTCTCTCTCTCTCTGCTTGATTGGCATTGCATTTGTAGATCATGTAGTTGCAATCACTGACGCAAATATTGCACAAGTACATCAGTTGCCTGAACACTCAAAGGACATCATAAAATGAAATTCATGCAGAAATAACTTCTTCTATGGTAAACATGTTCTCATTTTCTAAATTAAACGTTATTCTGATGTTTTTGTGGGGCTTAAAGTAGCTCTGGAGATTTCAATTCTTGAAAAAAGAAATGTTGACTTGATTAGTTTTGGTATAACTGTAATATATTATAATAATTCAAATATTATTTCTTAAAATTATATTATATAACTATTATAAAGTAAAACAAGCATGTATTAATCTAAAAACAAAATCCAAAATTATTCATATTTAAGATAATATTTGAATTTATGTCTTCCAAATGAAAGTCAGTGTGGCATAACCAACATGCAGGGAGCCATTTTGTTTTCATGTGACCAGAAAACATTCAAATGTCCATTTAGATTCTCATGACTCTGTCAAGGTCAGTATTTTTTTTTATTAGTCAGTATTAGTCTTTATTTTTTTATTACGACCTTTTGAAGACATTTTTGTGACTCAAAATTCATGATATTTCTATTTGTATAGACTGTATAAATAAATAAAATAAATAAATAAACAAAGTAATAAAATTTATAAATTCAAGTTGTGCACACTCATGTGTATGTTAGGTGCAAGGAAAACATTTTAATACTTTTTACTTGATGGTTGCACCACTTGACACTTTGCCTTTTTTTAACATGATTTTTTGTGTGTAAAAACTGCTATAAATGTTTTTCAAACATATGAATCTACAGTGAATACAAAAGTTATATTTCTAAAAACATGCCACATGTGTTTTAAACTACATTTCTCATTTTCATGATCTCAGACATCCTTATGTGTCATTGACCCTTATATTGTATCTAGTAAAGTGAAATGGCATTTCCACTTCAGACACCGACCGTGCAGCTCACTTTGCAGTGAGTCATCTTACAAGAAATCATTTCCCTGGATTTGTTGCTGCTATTATTTGTTGTCTAGACTCTACACAAACACCTAATACTAATGCCTGGATACTTCTATGGTACATTTGTTCTGTCACAGTGTGACCCATATGCTCAAATTCAACACAGAGTGCCAGTAGCACAGAACAGCAGAGAGAGAGCTGACCACTGATGACAGGAGATCAGGAGGTCACTCGCTTAAGTGTGTCATGTGTATGTGTAAGAATAAGTCAAAAGCTTATGTTTGTAAAAGGCAATAAAATAAACAATGTAGGCCTAGTATGTTATATGATATTTAAGGCATTCCTAGATGCTGAATAGATTAAATCAATTATTGTAGTGTTCAATTGTCGTATTCAATTCAAACAGGTTTCTTGAATTTGTAGGGGGGATTTGTAGAGAGAGAGAGATGGCTGAGAGACATTACAAAAGAGAAAAGTTTTAGAGGAATATCACTGGAAAACGTCTAGGTTACGACTGTAACCTCTGTTCCCTGAGAACAGGGAACGAGACACTGCGTCGATGACGCTATTGGGCAACGCCCTCCACGTGAACCGGTGTTTGAAAAGCTATCCAATCACGGCAATCGAATTTGAGCGGCGACAGCCTATGACGTCACTACTAGTGTGACCTGGAAGTATAAAAGGGGCGCCTAGAGAACATGTCATCCACTTTTGTCTGAAGGGACTGTTCAGCAGGCATGGCTAACGACGCAGTGTCTCGTTCCCTGTTCTCAGGGAACAGAGGTTACAGTCATAACCTAGATGTTCCCTTTCGAAAGGGAACTCGCACTGCGTCGATAACGGAATTGGGGAACAAAGTACAATCCCACCATGCTGAGGGGAGTGCATGCCAATTATGGGTCATGACAAAACGTCAGAACTGGCAGTTTCAACCTAAAACGCCAAGAAAACACTCCCCCTTCGGGTCACATACAGGCTGTCAGTGACATTATTCCCTACGGTCACTGCCCAAGCTATAAGCCTCAAAGAGGCCTCCGAACAACGGAAGGCCTACCAAGGCCGCTCAAAGGCTTGGAACCAACAGCTTCCAAGGAAGGGGTTCCTTTAAGGGAATATGGCCAGGGGGTCCAAAAGGAGTCCTGTCCAGTCACTTTCTGAGGGGGACATAGAGTCAACCATAGAGCCACATGCCACCAGGGAGGCTGATCTGATCAAATCTACTGACCCAGTCTTGCCAACAACCTGTCTGTTTTCCCAAACAGAGTCTCTCACAAAACCAATAGTGAAACCGGAACATATAGAGACGGGCATCCTGGAGAGTAGAACTCAGTATAGTGCTTGATAATGAGGGGAGTAACTCTACTCAATCCTGGATCTACAGTAGTGCTTTAAAACATTGTGGCACTCTAAAGGGATCCTAGATAAGGGGAGCGCCTCCAGCTCTTAGGCTAATCTAGCAGGGAGGCCTCGTGAGAGTCCTTCAACCTTCTAACCAGACTTAGGGTAGCTAGGAAAATAATATATATATATATATATATATATTTGACCAGGCTCTGGGCTAGAATCAGGGAGGCTCAAAGGGAGCCTACAACATGATGATCTTATTTTATTGCTAAAAACCCACAAGATAGTGGAACCACCTTCAACGAGGCCTGTGAAAGCCTACTACTTGATAGCGATACTTGTTAGCAGAACTAGCCTCAGATATCATAGGTGTACTCATATAAATACTATAGGCCCGGTTTTTCCTACTTTACATTGCCAATGGACAGTGTGCTAGAGTTAGACAGTGGCCTCGAGTTAGTTCACGTAGTGTAACTGCGCAGCGCTTCTGTGTTGTATGTCATATACAACCCAGAAGCGGTGCGCAGTTACACTACGTGAACTAACTCGAGGCCCACAGAGAAGGAAATGAATAGTTGAATAAAGTCGTTATTTTTGCTTGTTTTTTGTCTCGTCGATTGGGAGCATCAACACATACATACCCATGTTCACGCATCCCCTCGACATCAGCGTAGTTTGCTCGCTGCTGACGATGGATGTGTGCAGAATATGGATTCTTCCATGCCTTCTTGATCATAGTATGCAGATCTGGAAAGAATGGAAGGCTCACGGGAGCTAGGGACTTATGGCCAAAAAGGAACCGCTCATCCAGCCTGCCGCGAACGGCTCCTTCCTTCACGCGCTCCCACGGCAGCTGAAGCCTCGCTGAAGCGCGCTCCATAACACCCAACAGCTCATCATACGCGGGGCAGGGAGGCTGTGAGGGTTCAGGTTGTACCTCTTCTTCACCCTCATCAGCCCTCTCCTGCTCTCTTGGGCTAGGTGCCAGCAGAGCACTTGCTGCTGGATTAGAGGATGTAAGAGATAACACATCCTCGTCCAGCAGCTCACCCTCGCGAGCTTCTGACGGGCGTGAGAGAGAAGCACCTCTCTCAAACTTGTCAGCGAGCTCCATCTGGGAACTCCATGATCCGAGTCTCCGCAGTGCCTCAGCACAAGCAGGACCCGAACCACTGGGCCCAGATGCCTGTCCCTCTTTCCTCTAAAAGAGGGAAAACTCTCACATTCTGCACAATCAGGTCTCTCAAGAGCTGATCGTGCGTGCTCTTCGCCCAAACAATAAACACACAAGTTGTGTGTGTGTCATCTGGTGTCTGAAACCTGAGATTCTTACCTTTTTCAGGTGATTGCAAATCAGATAAAACAGTCCCTGAAGACGAAAAGAGGATGACATGTTCTCTAGGCGCCCCTTTTATACTTCCGGGTCACACTAGTAGTGACTTCATAGGCTGTCGCCGGTCAAATTCGATTGCCGCGATTGGATAGCTTTTCAGACACCGGTTCACGTGGAGGGCATTCCCCAATAGCGTCATTGACGCAGTACGGGTTCCCTTTCAAAAGGGATAGAAGGGTTATGATCAGGCATCCGCTTTAGAGCCCACATTAATATTAGAAAAGCTTTCCAGCGCTGGAGTGACCTAAAGCAGCAAGACACGAAAACGGACGCTGAGGTTGCGTTGTTTCTGCTCCATACGTGAGTAACATTGGTTCTGATTATGTTTCACAGAACCAAGATATGCTGTTGTTGTAATCTTAGCTATAGTAACAGGACAGTTTTGGGGGTCATTGTTTATCTGGAGCCGGTGAACTGCTGACGACTAACAAAGAACTCTTGCTTGTATATTCTCTAGTGTACTGTATGTTCATTTTTTGTTCTTCCTTGTTGTTCCTCCGTCATCTGCACTTTCTTGTTCTGCGCTTTACTCTTGAATTGTGTGTTTGTGCATTTTGGGGGTGGATCAATGAAGGAGGGGTGTGTTTGTTTGGATTGATTTCAAAGATCAACATTGTTGCTCAGAAATGGCTTACTGCATCTTTAACATAAAAAAAAATCACATTTATTCACTGAAGAAAATTCCAAAATGTTAAGACTTTTTTTATTATGTTGCCTGGAGCAAAAAGAAAGGTTGACATTGTGTCTCTTGCTTTGTTAAAAGTGTTCACTGCTATGCAGATGATACACAAATGTATTTGCCTCTGAAACGCAACGAAGAAGTAAAAATGTCGTTTTCTCAAAATCCAAAACGGAGGTTATAGTCTTTGGCCCCCATGACAACCATAATAGCAGTAACATTGATCTGGATTATCTTTATCCAACTTCATCTTGCATTAAGAATTTAGGTGTTCTCTGGGATCAGAACCTCAAATTTGAAAAACAAATAAATGCGGTGATTAGTTCTTGTTTTTTCCAGCTACGTCTTCTCTCTATGATCAAATCCTCTCTCTCTGAGAAAACCTTAGAGATTGCTGTCCATGCGCTCATTACATCGCGGTTGGATTATTGCAACTCTCTTTACTATGGCATACCCAAACACTCTCTTGCTCGTCTCCAATTAGTACAGAATGCTGCGGCAAATTTCCTCAAAAGAAAACGTAAATTTGATCATGTTTCACCTATCTTAAAATCACTGCATTGGCTACCTGTGCATTTTAGAATTGAGTTTAAAATTCTTCTCTTTGTTTTTAAATCCGTAAATAATCTGGCACCAAGCTATTGTCTGAGCTACTCTGTCCACACAATCCCACACGAAACCTGTGGTCTCGTGATCAGAGACTTCTGTCTGTCCCCAGATCACGGTTAAAGGATAGAGGGGACAGAGCCTTTGCGATTGCTGGCCCTATGCTGTGGAACAGCCTTCCGGTTTATATCAGAGCGGATCAATCTCTAACCGTTTTTTAAATCTTCTTAAAACCCATTTTTCTTCTTTAGCTTTTAATTCATTGTGATATTTTGTCATGAATGTGTGGTTTGTCCTTGTTATTTATCTTGTCTATTGTTCAGCACTTTGGTCAGCCCTGTTTGCTGTTTTTAAATGTGCTATATAAATAAATACGAACTTGATATGAGGGCAGAACTTGTCACAGTTAATGAGTTCCCGTTCTCCTTACAATCTCTTTCTGATATCATACGATTAGTGTCAAAATATGAGCTATTCCTCATCTTAATGGAGTTTAAAAAGTTCTTCCATTATTTTCCTCCCAAAGATCCATCCATCCAACTCTATAAAACTTACACCCAGCCATCTCTCTCTCTCTCTCTCTCTCTCTCTCTCTCTCTCTCTCTCTCTCTCTCTCTCTCTCTCTCTCTCTCTCTCTCTCTCTCTCTCTCTCTCTCTCTCTCTCTCTCTCTCTCTCTCTCTCTCTCTCTCTCTCTCTCGATGTTCTCGTCTTTGCAGCTGCTCATCTCCTCATTCCAAATGAACTCAAATGCTGTTGCTTTGCTCATCTAAATTGGCTACTTTTGATTTCCGTCTGTTGTTTTGATTAGAAAAGCATCTGCCAATTATAAATGGATCTGTTGCTAGCTGTCTTATCAAATATATATATTTTTAAATGGTAAGAAGAAACAAGAATTTTGAAACAAATTTCTTTTTACAGTAAAATTTTGTTAAAATTTGGTGCCTTTTAACTGTGAAAATGGTTTAAAAAAAAAAGAGGATCCCAGAACTTCTTATGTGATGCATCCCATTTGATTATATTTTGTTATTATATTTTCTTCTTATTTATATTTTGTTTATCGCATTATATTAGTGTCATGTACAGTATGTTATCCTGATAGTGTTTTGTTGTTGTGCTGGTAACACTGTACACTGTGCACTGCCTATGTTTATTAGCTATTGAGATCATCGGGAACGTTTTACCACCTATATTATTACAGTGGTCTGAAATCATGAACTCATGTATGGCATATCATATATAACTAAATTAAATGTCATCCCATAATGCTGAGAACATAAGTTTACTGTGAATGCCTCATTCTGAATAAATCAGCCGTTTGAACGAATCGTTTGAATGAATGACTCAATGACTCGCTCATTAAAGCTGCATTCACACTACAAGCGACTTTGTCGCTGCAGGTCGCCTTTTCAACATTCCTTATTTGTATATTCAAAAAATATTCAAAACAATCTCATAATCTCATTTTATACAGTTATAATTTTTCAATGTAAATTATTTAATTTGATTGGTAACAGCCAGTGTCTTATTATTTTAATTGAATGTATTGATAAAATGTAAGAATTTGAAAAGAAATTTAGAGCATACATTAAATAAAATTAGGGGGAAAATGCCCTTTATAAAGGTACAAAAAAACATTCCACTAAGAGTGTTTTCAAAAATGAAACATTGACAATTTAAGTTTAAAAGGGAGTAAAGCCTCTGTTTAGGCTATAAAGGAAATGTAATTTTGCCAAAAGAAGAACTTTTAATTTAAATAAATGTTCATTTTAAATCAGCGTACCTCAGTGTGATATGTTACCATAATTATCATGCTTAATTGAATAATTGTAATGTGATGATCAGATGCAGATATCTAAATCAAAGAATATGGGTGGTTGGCGGGTGGATTATTATTTATTTTTAACAACAGATTTGAGTGAATCAAAGTGCACCAGATTATTGAATTTATCTTTAAAATGTAAAAAAAATTCTCCCGGGGGGACATGTCCCCGGACCCCATAGTGTTACAATTTTACCACCTCCACCTCATTTTGAGCCAGGAAAAACCCTGATCATGTATGTATTATTTAAATGAAAAAGTTTCCTCCTTTTAATTCCTCCGCGGTTAATAAACAAAACTAGAGGTAAAAATTGTCTTATGTACAATATGCCATACGAATCAAGGACAGGACATGCACAGGCCTGTACATATCTTATATCTATTAGTCACGTGTGCATATTTTTTATTCACACTGTGCCCTCTATTCTCCTCTTTTCATCGTCTCCTTCTCTCAGGATGTGCTGTTAATTAGACTGAGAATTTGACATCCCAGAGCAGAGAGCGTTTAATCTACACTGAGAGATAGTCTTGGATACCTATGCGGTGACAAGCATGTCACCAGAGATTCACGGTGTGGTCCTCTGTGTGCATTCTCAGTCTTTATTAAGGCTTTCTCCCATTAGCAAGAAACAGAGAATTTAAAATAGGTCTCATGTTTCAGAGCCGCTAACAGAACCTAACACAATTAGAGTGGACTTGGAAGGAACTGATAAGAGAACATAGGATAACCCCCTGTACAACAACATTTACAAATGATGATAAATTGCAACGTGTGAATTTAGCATGTGCAGGATGATGATGCATCATTCAATATGTTATTAGGGGAAATAAATGGAAACATTTGCTAATTTGTAACAGCAAAGAAATTGGGATATGCGGACCCTCTAGCAGTTGAGTAATTTTACTTAATTTTAAAACGTTCATATTTACGCTTTCATTTCTACGCGCTTGAATTGAGTACTAATATAGAATTTACTTCGTTTTTTAAATTATTGCCTGAACTAACTTTTTCATGTAAATTACATTGTTTTTTTCTGTAGTATCTACTTCACCACAAAATCATTTTTATCAGTGCAGATCCACAAAAACGTCTAAAATCGCTGTATTATTCATGCCAGGCCAGTAGTTGGCTATGTCACTTTGTAAAGAAACACTACTTGCCCACAGACTGAACATGGAGGCTCTGTCCAAAAGCTTCTGCCTCTACCTCAACAAAATACATTTCAGACAGACTTCTGAGGCATTGAACGGTTTAATGTTCTATAGCAAAATAGACCTTTGGTGATAAATAAGCAAATAATTAAGTGCTCTCGTTAAGAAATGACATCAAAAGTGGAAACCGTTGGTCAAAAACGTACATTTACACACAAACTGATGACCAACCGCAACTTTCAGACGCCATCTTTCTTTCTTTAGCTCAACTGTCACAGAATGGAAAGCACAGGATTGTGGAATATCAAAGGCAGTGAAATATACATCTATGCTATGCTATTTCAAAAATCGATCAGATGAAGGTATCTCAAGAGACAGGAAGTGAAGCTAACTTTGGATTAGGACATGCCTTGATGCATTCTTACCTTGGAATGCATCCTCTGAAGGCAGCATTTTTCAGTTTTCAGACGCAACCGTAATATTCCGTCACCGTTTTACACAGAGATAATAACAGTATTGGTTTCAAAAACTTGGATTTTGAAACCCGTTTTCGACAATTTGCATTTTCAGGCCCCAAATGCCGTTGTTGTGTAAATGAATGGCTAAAACGCATAAAAAGATTTCTGTTTTTATGAAAATGGTGTCGTGTAAACAACCCCTAAAATACCAAATTAAATATTATATTCAGTATCAGTTTAGTTTATATATTTTAGTGAAAATATTTGCAATATAAGATTACATTTATTGTTTTTGAACATATATTAATTAATTATTTAAATGTGCAAATAGACATTAACATATTTGATTTTGATTGATTGTATGTGATGTAAATTCGGAGAGCACTATTATTCAGTGACAAAAAAAATTTGTAAACTAAGAACTGGTGCTCAACCAACTGAAAAGGAGGTGGAATTAAACTTTAAAAGTTCATCTTGCTTGGAGAAAAGGTGCAACACTCTCTCTGGAACAAACATGAACTTTATTAGTTAAAAAGCAGGTAACTTTTCTGCACTAACTTTAAACCTGTTCAGACAGAATAAATCCCACAAAAGATGATGTTCAGATGTCAACTTATGCAATGGTAAATGGACTTAATTCTATGGTCAAGTGGAATTTGAACCAAAGGGGGACATCCTAGTCTGGGGGCATCTTGCCCCGTCTTCCTCTAGATGTGTGTTGGTGACAGGACTGCTAGTGAACTCACATTGATGAATAATTCTTTTGGCATACAGAGATACCAGATAGCCGGACTGCATCTTAAAAAACAGTTGACAGCCCCAGATCTCGTATGATATAACTTGAGGCAGCTTTCTATCGGTGCTTGGTGTTTTACCGAAGTCTCTTTCTCAAAAGGCTTGTCATAGAGATCTTATTATTAAGATTCTTGGAAGTCACAGTAACAGGAATTATTTCAAATCCTAAAAGGTTTATTATTATGATGTCCTACTCACCGTCTCCCTAACCTCTGAGGCCAATTTGAGATGACTTTCACAATAATGTCGTTGTTTCTCTCAGTGTGTGTTGGTCATACTAAGATAAAATGGTTTGTTTAGGTAAAGAGTCACGCATCATTAGACACTCACAAAAAAAAAAACACATCCATCTTGCCCACTCTTTGAGACGTGTATGTGTACATAACTGGGCCTACACATCTTTTTATGTGCTTTTTTCATATTCTACTCACTTGCTGTCTGGATTTCATAGAACACTATTGGGATTTACATTACTTGGACACAGCTAAATGAAAGTATAAATGAAAGTATTTTATTAGCTTTTACAGACAATGCATAGCTACTAATTTGCACCAAGGAAACCAACAAATGATCATTGGAAAACATACCTGTACATACAATTCACTGCAGTTTCCAGTTGAAATGAACACCAGAGGCAGTAAAAAACAATTTTTAAAGCTAAATTGGCATAGTTGCTTCAGCAAATGCGATTTTATCTCATGTTTGCTTTTTCTAAACACAATCGGTTGGGTTAGGGTAGGGTTTAGTGTATTGTTTTCAAATGTAATAGAGAATTAACCTTTTAGCGCCACTCACTGAACATTAATTTCCGAACTGCCGCAATATGTACTGGACGACAACCAACGTAATAAAATGTTGTCAGATTCACTTTCACCTGTTTCAGAATAAACTGAACACACTTTTAGTACCACTCATTTGACATTTCACGTTGAAAGTGTCGTGAAATGTGCACATAGCAACGTAATATCATTTAGCAGAAATGTCGCCACAGGCACATTTTCCCAATGAGCCTGGGTTGAAAGAAACAAGCTTAAGTATCAATCCAGCACTATCCAATATTCATTATGGAAATTCATGCTGGTCTAACCTGGGCTTTCCAGAAGCTGAAGTGACCCCTGTGCTCTTTTGAGATTCAGCACACCATAATGGGGGAAAAAAATGTTTGGTGCCAGATGGATGGAGAAGAGTAGGGAACAGAGAGATGGGTAGGTGTGGGCGTCTCTTTCCCTGCAGCTAAACACATTTAAGCATGCACACTCCAACTGCACTGAGTGCAAAGACCTGTTCCATCCGAATATGCAAGTCACCATAGATAAAAGCATATGGTCTCTGAATATTAATAACCCAATGGAGGCGGTTTCATAATCCCCTCTCTGTTACTGAAAGTCTGTGGCTTTCACTCTGTCTCAGTGAAACACCCCAATCTTGCCATTCTAGAGTTATTCTTGTCTATGTAAATCAAAGTTGCATTATACATGAAAGTTATGTTCTCCACTTTCCCGGTGGGCTGGTTGACTTTTTGGGACAGCCGTCAAACACAAAATTACAAACAGACTAAATATACAAAGATTTTAAAAGGTGAGAAAGTTCTAAATTAGGACCATTGAAGCCACAATGGTGGAGAGTTTTCTCTCAAGTCAGTAAAATTACAAATCAAATATGCTGCTGATAGCTAATTTGTTTAAAAATTATTAAATTTTAACATTGTTCTCTGTAATGGCTTACAGAGAACAATGGAGAGTAAATGGAGAAAAGTGTTAGTGTTAGAAGTTGAAGTGTTAGATTCTTTCGTTCATGATTTTTTTACAAATCAGAAAAATGTATTACTTTTTGTCCATTTAAAGTCTATTTACAAACTCACTACAAACATAAATGGTCAACAACTGTAATTTATTGAAAGCCATTTGTTTTCTAAAAAAAAAGACACCTTGCACTTGAAGATAGCACATTCTGTAAGAATTTTACAGTCAAAAAACTTAATATGTGAAATATTTGACCTATTTTAGCTTCAGGTTCTACAGGGTTAAGTTTCTCCCCCGTCATGCTCAAGGGTAGGGGCTGTCAGCCACCCAGCCGCAACCGGGTCCAGCTTCTCAAAAGAGAGAAACTCAGAAACAGAGCGTGGCAAGTCGTGCTCCCTATCGGAAAGATTTGGGACCAGCGTGCCAGCCTCTACCATTAAAGAAGAAGCTGGACCTGAGATCGATGATCTTAGCTATGAAGAAGTAGTCCTGAGGCTTTTGCACCCAGGATTGAGGGGGTATGCCCCCCTCTTGGACAGGGCGCGTAAAAATTCAGCATCTAAAGCGAGCTCCTTCCCGACACCCTCACACCGTTGTTCCATCCCTGCCACCTCTGGTGTTTCGGGGGGCAGCGGTTTCCAGGGAAATGTTAAATATTCAGTTGCTTCCTGCCGGTACCCAGGGCAGGGGATATTTAACATTCCCCCATCAAGACATTGTGTCACAAGACGTTGCGTCACAAGATGTTGCGTTGCCAGACACTGCGTCAAAATTAGGGCCCCTTTCAGAGAAGTTGGCAGCGTGGAAACTCCTGCCAAACATATCTCCTAGGGCAGCGGTCGGGAACCTATGGCTCGCGAGCCATACCTGGCTCTTTGGCAAAAATCATGTGGCTCGCGAGGTCTCTCACCCCTTAACCAACAGACGAGCGAAACAAAAAAAAAGACACATCAATAGAGATGGGCTCTCTGCAGAAAAATCTGCCAGTTACAATTCCCTTGTAGCACAGTCTACCGAAGTTAGTTAAACGTTTATGATAATAAGTATATTCATGTTGTACCGGCAAAAGTGCGTAGCCTATTCAGTGCTGGTCGCGCTCACGAGTGTTACGAGTCATCAGAGCAATCAACTTGTCTCTGTGATAACCTACAGCTCCTGCATTGGGATTCAAGCAGCTGCAGCTTGTTTAAGGTAGGCATAATGGCGAAAATCAGCATAAACTTTAATACTTTCACTTTTGCCGCTGAGACCTTTTATGACAAATGGGTCGTATTTTTGATAATCCACGCAGATTGCAGTTGACGATTCTGTTTTAAGTTATTACTAACAAAAATTGAAGGAATGAAAAAAAGAGAAGGATGTGCTTTATATTGAAAAAAAAATATTAAAAGCGCGATAATTCGCGAAAGAGAACGGAATTACTGGCAGGATGCTGTGTGCGCGCAACACGGAAAAGCATAGCCTTTGTCTTCGGTCGCGCACCTAAACGGCCAAATAAATACAGAAATATATAAAAATGGCAAGTCGAGTATTCACGTAAACACAGTAAATGTAAGTACTGTGTTCTCTCTCTCTCTCTCTCTCTCTCTCTCTCTCTCTCTCTCTCTCTCTCTCTCTCTCTCTCTCTCTCTCTCTCACGCAGACAGAGAGGATTTATGCTCATCAGTTGATAACTCAACCTCACAGTGAAAGCCCTTCACAATTAATATTGTAACTTTGCTAAATATTTGTTTGTTTTTAGCCTAATGCTGTTGAAATTATTGATAAAAAGCACGTCTTTAATAATAATATTATATAATTATTTTACTGTGGCTCTTTTGGAAAAATGCATTAACCAAAAATGAAAAAATGGCTCTTTGGTCAAAAAAGGTTCCCGACCCCTGTCCTAGGGTTATGAGAACCGTAGGAAAAGACTACAGGATACCGTTTGCGTGCCGTCCTACGCATTTTAACGGCGTGGTCTCCACTACTGTGAAGCCGGAATAGGCTCACTTGCTGATACAATAACTGTGAACTCTGTTGGACAATAGGAGATGGGAGTGGCCATAGGACATGTTCCCCTTTCAGACAGACAGTCAGGTTATTACAGCTGCAATTTTCTGGTTCCCAAAAAAGATGGGGTGTTGTGTTCGATTCTAGACCTTCCCGGTCTGAATCGTTCTCTCAGAACATTCAAGTTCAAAAGGTTGACAGTCAAAGTTATTGTGTCTCAAACTCAACCCAAGATTGGTGTCACAATATGATGTTTTATTAGCAAAGTTCGGGAG
The DNA here is from genome assembly GCF_029890125.1 of Rhinichthys klamathensis goyatoka. Taxonomy (NCBI): domain Eukaryota; kingdom Metazoa; phylum Chordata; class Actinopteri; order Cypriniformes; family Leuciscidae; genus Rhinichthys; species Rhinichthys klamathensis. The sequence continues at coordinate 1,424,481 of NW_026606587.1, forward strand.
AAGCACCAGCCCAAGGGGTCTGGCTATCTATCAAGAGGCTATCATCTTGACTGGCACATCAATTGCCTTGAATTTATGGCTGTATTTCTGGCCCTGAAATACTTCCTCTGGCAGTCAAGGGGCTACCATGTCCTGGTGCAGGTGGACAACACAGTGGTAGTCGCTTATGTAAATCGCCGGGGCGGACTGCGTTCGCGCCGTTTGAACAAACTAGCGTAGCAGGTTCTGCTTTGGGCTCAGGACAGTTCCTATCCCACAGGGCAATTTACATTGCTGGAAGCACGAATTTTGGAGCAGATTTATTGTCCAGATGGGAGGTGACACACGGGGAAGTGACACACTGTGTCTGTCAGTCAGATCTGGGAAAGCTTTTACAAAGCAGAGGTGGACCTCTTTGCTTCACAACGCAATGTCCCCTTTACTTCTCACTGACTCCTCCAGCCCAGGAAACGTCTCTATGCTTTCCTGCCAAGCGCTCTGCTCCCGGGAGTCCTGGCCAAGGTCTGTCGACAAGGGTCTTGCATCTTGCTGATAGTGCCTCGTTGGCCGACCAGAGTCTGGTTCTCGGAAATAATATCCCTCCTCAACGCCTCGCCCTGGGAGATACCGAACAGAATGGACCTTCTTTCTCATGCGCATGGGATGCTATTCCATGCTGGCACAAGCTTTGGAACCTTAATTTTTGGCCCCTGAGTGGGACCGGCTAAGAGATGCTGGACTTCCAGCGGATGTAATAGAGACCATTCAAGGACTCCCTCCACTAGAAGAATGTATGCCATTAAGCGTTGTGTCTTTGAAAGGTGGTGTAATGTACATAATGCAGACCCAGTCCACTGCCAGATTGTTTTAGTGCTGGAATTTCTGCAGGAAAGCAGGCAGATATGTCAGCAGCATATGTCCTGCTAATCTCAGAGTATTTGTGGTCGCTATTTCGGCTTGCCACGCTCTGATTGACGGGGTTTCAGTGGGGAAACACCCTCTGATGGCCCGCTTCATTCATGAAGCTAGGCGACAAAGACCACCCATCTGGGACTTAGCTGTTGTCCTTACCCCGACTATCTTCCCAAAGTTCCATTTTCGACCGTGCATCCAGTTATTCTTGAAGCCTTCTGTCCTCCGCAGTTTTCTATGCCTCTGCAGGAGAAACTCTTTTTTGAATGGGAATGTCTTGGGTTACTTGACTGTAACTCTGTTTCCTGAAAAAGCGGGAACAAGATGTTGCAATGCATTGCCACACTCAGGGCGTTTTCAGGATGTTCTTCAGACAAAGTGACCTGAAAGCGCACCTGTTTCACATCTATTTATAGCCTCTGACGTCATCATCAGAGGTTATTTAATATTAATTCTTGGTGTGTTTGCCACACTTGTTCACAACCAGTCAAACAAAGATGTTTTCCTATAGCGCTTAAATCAGCGCAGCATCTCGTAATTCTTGTTAAATTAATTTTATTTTAATGCTTCATCCAAATTAAGATTTTTTTGTGCTAGTTAAATGTTCTAATTGCAGAATTAAATAGTAGCCTTTAATTTTAATCATCTGAAAGACGTGTCTAATTTTTGGGCAGAAATCATTATACAACAATCACATGATTTTTCCCCCCAAACCAAGCGCAAATGCCACCTGCCGATTCTAAAGAGGAACCCAATGAATGTACGCACTTAATACTCCCTACCAATACAAAAACTGTTGTGTTTTTAGAATGGCACACTTTTCTTTATATAAAGTATATATATATATTATATATATATATATATATATTAGTTTCCAGTTCAATCATGACAACTCTCTGCAAAATAGTTTTAGCATGTTATTGAATAATGTACTGTTAAAGGTGCAGTCTGTAAGAATGACAGTGGTCGAAATAGGTACTGCAGTCCAAATTCAAAATATCGGAGATTGTTTTTTGAGTCATAATTATGAGTCATAATTATGAAATACAACGATAAAATGATGACATTTAAATGACTTTAAATGACATTAAATCGAAATTGACAAAAAGTCAGAATTATTAGATATAGGGCCAAATTTGCTTACAGCTTGCACCAGCACCCTCTTTTGGCATTACAAAACTACTGTCAGGATTTACTAAAGACATGCAGTGAAAAATTTGCGCTATAAAGGTGTGGACAGGGTTATTTTTGCGGCTGACCATAACACTTATTGTAATACAATTTCACAATATTATTGATCAAATAAATGCAGTCTTGGTGAGCATAAGAGACTTCTTTTAAAAACATAAAAAAATCTTACCGATCCCAAACTTTTGAATGGCAGTGTATATATACAGTATATATGAATTTATAGTAGTAATATTTTAATCGTTTTCAGCATAAATTCCAGGGGGTACCAGTTTGAATAAGGACAAATATAAACATGTATGTATGTAATTCAGAAGCACACAGTACATGATGAAACAGTCAGAAAAGGCATCTTGAGTGAGTGACTGATAATATGTGCTCTCTTTGTGTTTTCTTTTCTTTTTCAGGACTTGGGATTAGAGGGTACGTCACTCAATGATATCCTCTATAAGAATGCATCATTCCTTAACCTGGTGGACCCCATATCTCATGAGCTCCTGCTTTGTCTGGCTAGAGACATGCAGTGCCCAAAGAAGGTGAGTCATTCAGTTTCACTTGAGCGTGTTTTTTCTTCACTTTGTTGATTGCTACTCAGAGTAAATGAAAACAAATGTGTTTGCATATAGTGTACTGATTTACTGCAGCCATCAAATTGAGCTCACAAACAATTTCGTAATCCACACATGGCTCACAAATGAAACACAAGACAAGACTTGGAATGATAACTAAGGCATCTGATTTGCATAACTAATGATAACTAATGCACCTAATAGTGTTTCTTCATGTATTCATTTAAAAGCTAGTCTGCATTTCAGAAGGTTAGTTGAGTCTGTTCAATCAAATCATAAAGACTTGGTTCATTAAACTTTTAAGCACAAGACTTGATAAACTCAAAATGGATGAGATTAAACATTCTATTGATGGCCTTATTGTAATACCTTGTGTCATAACCATTCCTAAAATGAATAAATCCTGTTGTCTGAGACACTGTGTCTGAATTTGCTGATATGCTGAAAGTATGATATGATTGAAGATCAGAAAAGCGTCAGTGCACCTTAAGTCAGCCCTACAGCTATCCAGGATCTTTTCCAGCTATCCAAGTAGCTTCCCTACTGAGCGATTTAACAGGCGCAGATCTAAAATTGGACGCAACCCCCCCATCCTTCTTTGGAACGATGAAATATCGGCTGTAATAACCCAACTCTCTGCTGGGAGGAAGAACTCATATAGCCCCCTTCAGCAGGAGAGTTTTCACCTCCTGTTCCATATCCAGAGCCTGCTCGGGGCCCACCACTGTGGGCAGAACCCCTCAAAAGCGAGGCGGGCGTGATCTGAACTGAATCGCGTACCCCTTCTCGATAGTCTGCAGGACCCATTGAGATACATTTGGAAGGCTTTTCCACTCTGCCAAAAATTCTACTAAGGGTACCAGTCTCTCGAGACTGGCCTCTGGAATATTTTGAGCGGCAGACACAGTGCCCTGTAACGGCGCACCGGCAGGGAACAACTGGTCTGACCGCTCTAAACCGCTCCTCAGAGCGGCCGAACGTCCCTCGGGAAAGCGCTCGCTGGGACTGTCTACGCCCCGGCACGCAGGCGGGGTTGGCAGAACGGGCCCCTGAGGGCACCGAGAGAGAACGGGTGCCGTGTACTGCGGCGAACACCTTCCCCTCTCGGTGGGGACCACCCTTATCATCCTGACGTTCCTGACGTCAGGACTTCTTTGACGAGGCCTTCCTGGCAACAATAACTGTCCTCCAGATGGTCTCGAGGTCTCGTCCCAGTCCCCAAACGAGACGCGACGCTCCGTTTTTGTTGCGCCCTCTGCGAGGAGATACTCGACGCCCGGGTCTGCTCCCGCCCAGCAGCCCTGGGGACATGCACGCGGAGAGGGAGAAACTTCTGGAGCGCCGCCGCCTGCTTTTTCTCTTCCTGAAACCTCTTGATGACTGTATTTACTGAGTCACCGAAGAGGCCAGCAGTTGAAAGCGGGGCGTCCAGAAGGAAAGATTTCTCTCTCTCTTTCATATTTTAAAGGTTTAACCATAAGTGCCTCTCCGTGGCCACCAGGGCTGCCATAGAACGGCCCACTGATCTGGCCGTCTCCTTGGTGGCACGGAGAGAGAGATCGGCTGCCTGACGTAACTCTCTTATTACATCAGCACTTATTTCCTCCCCCTCACTAATGTCTTTCAACAAATCTGCTTGATACGCTTGAAGAATCGACATAGTATGCAAACAAGATGCTGCCTGTCCAGCCGCCGAGTAAGCTTTGCCCACCAAAGCCGAGGTGTATTTAATGGCTTGGTGGGCAACGCCGGTGTCTTAAAGGACGATGCCGTGTCAGGAGAAAGGTGGCTCGCCAACACTTCCTCAGCCTTAGGCATCGCCCCATAGCCATAAATCTTAGCCTCAGAAATATTCGAATATATAGATGTCTGATGTGTGAATATTCTGGACCAAACCGGTCTTTTCCATGATCTCGACACCTCGGTGTGGAGATCAGGAAAGAACGGCAGACACCGGCGTTAGGGCTGTCAATCTTCCTCTAATACTATTCGAATTCCATTCCTTATTTTATTTAATATTCGAATAATATTCGAATACTAAATGCTCAAATTCATCCTATTATTAATATTTACGACATTACTCAGGCTTATGGATCGCCAATGCCACTATAGCATGTGGTTGTTGTTACACGTTCTGTCCACTAGAGGGATATCTAACATTACAATAAACATTTTATTCGTGCTGAATATGGTTGAAGCGCTACCGATTGGTTTTCGGCTAATATCTCCGCTAAAACACCACCAAAAATTCTGAAACTTATATCGTTCTTTTCAATTCGACTAGACGGTTCCAACGAGTTTGGTGCTCGCCGAATCCGTTGAGTTTTCACCAAGATATTTGCGCTTCACGGGCGCTTTTTTAAGTTGTTAAACATTTACCATTTTTGACAGTATTGTTATGATGATACAGCGTGGATAACGTGCACAATTGTGTTACGATTCAAAAACTTTATTGTTCATCAGACGAAACAAAAGCATTTCATTTTCACATGTGTGTAAGTCAAGGTGGCAAGAAAGGCAAGATTCCATATAAAAAAAATTAATGAATGGGAATAGGAGCAGGCTTCACTCAATGATTAAACTTAAACTTTAAGAATGCTGGCCTGATGATTAGAATATATAACGTTAAACAGGAAAGAGGCCGCACTATGCATAAATTGTTTTATTTGCACAAACGCGTTTCGGCGCGTGCCTTCTTGAAACGCGTTTGTGCAAATAAAACAATTTATGCATAGTGCGGCCTCTTTCCTGTTTATATATATAAAAAAAAAATATATATATACATAAAAAAACAATATTCGAATAGTAACTTCAGCATTCGAATAGTATTGATGTTTTTAATATTCGAATTATATTCGAATTTCGGAATTCGTTCCAACAGCCCTAACCGGCGTGGAGGTGCAGCGCGAGATGGCAAAAATCTCTCATCCAACTTGCTTTTAGATCTAGACTCCTGTCTATCAGCTGGCCACTCAATGCTTAATTTTTCAACTGCACGAGTCAACACCTCCATGAGCTCCTCACTAGCAGGAGACTGGAGTGACGAGTCCCCAGTCTTTGCTGTATCAACACTTTCAACATCCAATTCCTCAGAACTGGATAGTTGAAGTGTTGGTGTCTCAGCCCGGGGGAAGAAACCGCAGCGCGTGCTTCCACACCCAGATCTGAGGCACTGGATCTACCACGTAAGGGCTGAGATAAGGCAGAGCCCGTCTCAATCCCCGCTGATAGATCCATTTGCGAACCCCACGATTGAAGCCTTCGTTGTGCCTCGGCAGCAGCGGGACCCAAACCGCGGGGAGCGCACACCGAACCACTCTCCTCGAAGAAGGCTCGGCGGGAGCGGAGCGTTTTCATTGACATACGCTCGCAATGCTCACAATCAGCTCCCTCGAGAGCTGACTGGGCATGCTGCACTCCCATACAAACAACACACAGATCGTGAGTGTCCCCACCCGTAATAGAACGTGGGCAGGGATGAACACACTTTCTGAACTGCTGTTCGCTCGCCATAATATAGTCTCTTTTTATAGTTTTTTTACGTGAAAACTCCTGCCTAGCAATACTAAGGACAGACTAAAACACTTTGAGACACAGACTGATATATTTCACACACAGAGCGCTTGCTGAAGACTCAGAAGCTGACGCGCTTGTGTTTTGGGGTGCTTATATAGTTTCCTGGTCGATGACGTCACCCGCCTATGACGTTCCGTCTCGCCATTGGACTGATTTCATACATGCTTCATGACGCACTCACGCAGGGGCGTTCCCAAAGCGTTGTCACACAGCTCGAGTTCCCTGATATGGAACCAACTTAGCATCTTGAAATGAATTGCTGGGCCGAAACTGAAAATAGGATTGGCTGCAAACTGAAACTGAACATGGCTTGAAAGGGAAAAAAACAAACAAAAAACATTATTTTAAAATGGTTTTATTGGTATAATATATCACTATCATTGTATTATAGGCTAATACTTTTGAATTATTTCATGCATTTTAGTGATGAACTGAAATAAACTGAAATTAACATTTTAATTTAGCCAAAAATCGAAATGGAAAACGAAAATAACGTTTATAATCAACTGACCAATAAAATGTATTTAATAATCTAACACTCAAAAAACTGAGGAGTGCAAACATTTAAATTGCACATAAGGCAGTTTTATATTGAATAAATATAGAATGTTAATATCTTTTTAGGCCTAAAATGTTTCTATTCCAATAAAAAAAAAAATCATCAAACAATGCCTAACTGATAGATTTATTCAAACATAGCCTACATTAAATAATGAAGACATCAGTAACAGGTTAAGTAAAACATAATGAATATGTACAGAGCATAATAGAAAAACGCTCTTCTCTAGAAATATTTTTAGCTAACTTTATGTCGAGCAATGGACATTGAATAGGCTAGCTTTTCCTAATGTAACGGTAAGTGACAACTGTTGAGGTCATTCCGAGGTTGAGATTGAGAAACTTCGTGAGACATGATACATTTCTGTAAGTTGAAGGCTAGGCCTACTGTATCTTTCAACATACCTTCTGATATTTATTCATGTTTATTTATTGCTGTAACTAGTTGTAGATCGGTTCACAAGCTGTTTGATCCGTGCTGCCGCTTGAACGCGATCTGTCAAAAGTAAGTGCGCCAAAACGGTAGGCCTAGCCTATTTCTTGTTTGAATTTCATGACAAAAATTGACAGAATCTGAAAGCTGAGACTTTCTTTAACAAAGTTAAGCTTATTGCGATTATGGCAGACACACTACAAATATTTAGGCTAGTGAAGTTGTTTATGCATACAGAAAAGAGTAGCCTTTAGATCTAAAGAATCCGGCAATCAGTATTAAAAACAAGAAATTAATATTGTGAGACGCTTTAGCGTCCACACAGCTGACATGATTACCTGTTGTAGTATATCCAAGCAGTGTGCACGAAAATTAACCATCAGAGGAGCACTTTAATTAAACATCACTTTCGACTGATTTCAGCCCTCTAAAACCATTTCGGCCGCAAATTTTCGGTAGCCAAAATTTGGGTGCATCAATTGATATACGCTAGGCTTACGTAAAATTCAGGTCTTCACAGTAGAAAAATGTAGATTAAAAGAACAAAGAAATAATTCAGACTTTTGGCTAGGCTATTTTGAATAGAGTGGGAGCTGATCATTACAGTGCTGGTGTTGGGGTATAAACGTAAAAATTAGCAGTGTGTGAGGGGGTTGGTTGGCTGGGGGTATGGGATTAATAAAGAAAAATAAGCCCATAGACTGAATATTTTATTCGATAATTTGTCTGCATCAGCCAAGGGAATTAACTCCACTGCTACAACGATCCGTAACACTAGCGTGTCAAGGCCTACAGAGCTGTACAAACAAGTGATGGACCAATATGTACATGGACCTCATTCAGAGACAGATTGGCCTCCCAAAAAACCCAAAACAAATTACAAAAAGTCACAATTATGACAAAGACAAAATTATGACAAAAGCCTTGAAATTTTGATATACTAATTCACAATTATGAGATAAAAAGTCGAAGTAATGACAAAGTTGAAATTATGAGATACTAAGTCACAATTATGAGATATAATGTCAAAATAATGACATAACGTTATAATGACTCAAAAAGTCAAAATTATGGCATACCAATTGACCTCCCAATAAAGCCTGTTCATTTTCGATTATTTTAATTAATCATCTTGAATTTTTTTGAGATATTAAGTCACAATTAAAAGATAAATGTAAAATTAATGACAAAAAATTATGTGGCTACTGGGCATTCAGAGATTCTACTAGCCATTCTGACAGCGTTAACCGCCATAGTTGATTTTTACCCAATTTATGCCAATTTGGTGGGTTTGGCGGGTGTTAATTTCAAACCCTGCTAGATCACAAATTTGAGATGAAAGGTCGAATAATGACATAGTAAGATAGAATTGAAATAATGAGATAGTAAGTCACAATTGTGAGACTTTGTCGAGAATATTTGTACATGGAGTACAGACAGAGACAGATTGGCCTCCAAAAAAAGCCATAAACATTACATAAAAAGTCATAGTTATGACAAAAAAGACAGAATTATGTCAAAAATTATGAAATATTTATATACTAAGTAGGGCTGGTTGGTATATAGAGTTTGTACTATATATCTATATATTTATTATATTATAAAACGATATGGAATGAGATAATATCGTTCATATCAATATACAGTGGTATGCGAGTGTATCTGAAAAATAGCGAAGGACACAGATTGAGCTGCTGTGGGGACGTGCATAATCCAATTTGTCCTAAACATGAGACATACAGATTATCTCAGTTTAATGCATTAAGATGTGGTGTTTTTCTCACTGCATAACTCATATTTCACAGGTATTGTCATGATTCTGCCATCTAGTTCTTGTTGTTCTTTAATTCTTGAGGCAGGATCATGACAGAACCATGTTTTGTGTGCAAGCACGTGGCCTTTGGTTTGGAGCATGTGCTTGTGTTGTCTCGTCCTCTGGCCCCGCCCCCTTGTTATCCTCGTTTTGTCATTATTGCTTTACCTGTGTCACCTGTTGTTATCATTAGTCTCTCTATTTAATCCCCTTGTGTTTGCTGTCTTGTGCCGGTTCATTGTGATTCTCAGTGTGTGTATCATGTGATACCTTACCTGTGTGTTGACCCGCTCGTGATACCTTACCTGTGTGTTGACCCTCTCGTGAGTATCTAGTGAAGAACTCTGTCTTGTACAATCCTGATCTTGTTGCTGTTATTAGTTATTTGTCTAGTTACCTGTCAAGTCTTAGTCTAGTGTTGTTAGTCTTTGTTTTTGCCCTTCAGTCTTGTTTTACCCCATCGTGGGTTTTGTTTTCCTTTTTGTCAAATAAACCTTGTGTGTTTTCGCAAACTGTCTGCAATTGGGTTCATCCTTACAAAACCCTCACAGGTATATTATCCATCTGTAAATGTTAGAAATGCAAATAGTTACATTTTGCTGTCAGGAGATGACAAGCCTACTGCAAGCGAATCTCCGCTAAACTTCACATACTTCCGTGAGCGAGCGCCGTTGTGCGCGCCAAACTAAATAATTGTTATTGGACAATAAATGTGCCATATGTAGAATTTTAAACTTACAAGTAAGTGTATTTTTATAATAGCAGTAATTCTAAAGTGACTAATGGGGTAATCAAATGTAGGCTAATATAATTAGTCTGTGCTTTTGCTTTTGCTCAATCAACGGGATTGATCTACCTTTGAATCGTGAATGGCGCAATGTATCTGAGACTCAGCTTACGGCAGGGCAGCCGTAGACGTATGTCTCTTTTGACCTGGGAGGTAGGTGGGTGTTACAGCTCTGCAGATGTCGGCCTGGCTCTTGTGCCTCCTAACTGCCCTTTGCAGATGGACGTGTGCTGAGTCCCAGACCCTCTCGTTCTCCTGGAACCAGTGGTTGACAGCTGGCACCTTTGGCGGCTCTCCTGACTAGGGAAACAAGAGACTGGAACCTGAGTATGCACTGAAAGGTACCAGTTCCAGCTGTGTTTGTGGCTATGGCAATACGATCTCAGGAAGCGTCCTATCTCCTAGATCTTCCTCTCTGTCTCCCCATTCGTTTGAGGGTGGTAGACAGATGTCAAATTTACTGACACACCTATGAGGCAGAAGAATGCCTTTTAAACTCTTGAGACGATCTGGGGTCCACGGTCTAAAAAGGTGTCTTATTTTTCTTCGAGTCCATAAGGGAAAGTCACAGAGCCAATGGAACATAAGTTCATCCATCAGGACCTCCCGGCGGAGCAGGTTCTGTGTGGGTAGCTTCCGCGATCTGGTCGTCTAGGTGCCAAAAATTCTCATTGGTTGGTCAGGGGCATGCATACGGAAAAAGAGCAACAGCTTTTTGATTCTTTGTTCCAGGACAGTAAGACACAGTGAAGTTACACTGGTGAAGAATAGAGCCCATCTGTCCTGACGAGGGTTCAAGTATTTGGCTTCTTTGAGGCAGTGACGCCATTCATCCAAAGCCAATTTGATGGCTAGAAGTTTCTGATTGCTGATGTCATAATTCTGCCCCGCTGGGAATAATTTCTTGGAGAAAAAAAAAGGCACATGGATGGAGCATTCTTGGATAACCCTGCTGCTGTGATACCACTGCTCCAACACCCATTGTGGAGTGGTGGTGAACGCCTGCTTGAGCTGATGGAATGCCTCCGTGGCTGCTGGAGACCAAGACGGAGACTTGGGCATCTTGCGTAGCAGGGAGGTGAGAGGATCTGATAAGGTGCTTAATTTGAAGAGTTCCTTTATGATGGTGTATATGGGCCAGTTACGGACAGTGTCCACCTTCCTCTGGTCCATCTGGATACCTTTGGCATCGATGATATAGTCCAGGAACTGAATAGAGGAGCGATGAAATTCACATTTTTCAAACTTGAGGTAATGGTGATTCTCCCTCAGCTTTTGGAGGACCTGCGTAGCGCAGAGGCGATGGTCTGCCTCGTTCCGGGAGTAGATCAGGATGTCGTTAATATAGATGATCACAAAACGATGCAGGTACTCCCGGAAAACCTCATTCATGAAGGTCTGGAATACGGAGGGTGAGTTCGCATGCCCATACGGCATAAGACGATATTCATAGTGCCCTGATGGTGTTATGAAGGTGGTCTGCCATTTGTCCCCCCTCCATATCCGAATGCGATTGTACATGCTGCGCAGGTCCAACTTGGTGAAAATGGAAGCACCTCTCAGCATCTCAAGTGCCGCCGGGACCAGAGGAAGGATATATTTGTACAATACAGTCTGCTTGTTTGAGGGCTTTATGATCGATGCCTTTATGATCGATGATCGATTCACAAGCCTCCATCCTTCTTAGCCACAAAGAAAAAGTTAGAAGCGGCAGGGGATGTAGAAGTGCAGATGTAACCCTGGCGAAGAGCCTCTTCTATATACTCCTCCATGGCCTTTTGTTCTGAGAAGGATAATGGATACACTCTTACCTTTGGCAGGGTGGCACCAGGCAGCAATTCAATAGAACAGTCCTATGGCCTATGAGGTGGTAAACAGGTAGCTGGTTGCTTACTGAATACATACTGGAACACCACATACTCCTCTGGGATCTTGTGGTCGCTAGGAGGAGCACATCAGATGATTTGGTAGCTAAGATGGGTCGAGACAGAAGTTGTAGACAGGGAATACGATGGCAATCGTTTAACTGTCTTAAAGCAGTTGTCATGCCACGAGAGAATGTCACCAGAGGTCCTGGAGATATGAGGATTACGATGTTTTAGCCAGGGGTGACTTTTTTATAATGGATGGCACCAATGCAAAGAGTGAGTGATTGAGTGCAGTGGGTAATAATACCTCGTCTGAGTGGTTTCCCCAGGATGAGTGGACATTCATCTTCTGGCAAGGGATTTGTGGGATGTGGAAACGGTTGATGAAGTCTCTTGAAACTCCTGCGGAGCCCAAGTCAATGAAATTTGCTGAAATGAAATGAGCAGACATCACTCAAATAACAGTGCATTTAAGGATAAAGCCGCTGCAGTTCTGAGAATGTTGCTGGTAAGGCCATGGGACTGGCAGGCAGGTCAGGTGAGGGAGCGGCGACTGGAGGAAGGAGTGACTGGCAAAGCTGGTGAACTAAGTCGGCGAACAGATCGTTTGCGAGGCTAAAGGAGTCCCGGGATCCATATTACTGTTGCGGTCTGGTCTTCTGGTCTTCTGTCACAAAACATGGAAGCACAGGCAACAGGACAATCGTTCACAGGTATTTATTGAGGAGAATAGGTGAAGAAACACAGGTAAATGTCACTGAGTGTCAGCAAGCACAGGAATCACTTAACTTGAGTTAAATAGCTCTTGTAAATTAGGATAGACCGGGACCGATGAAGATGAGGGTAGACCGAGGATGACGATGATCAGCAAACAGGGTGTCAGGAAAGTCTTGCACGTAGGTGAGAGATGGGACCAGACAGCTTAGTGAAAGTGAGTGTGGGCTTATATGCAGGTCCTGGTTAATTAGTGACAGGTGCAGGAAATCAGTAGTCAGGTGAGTTGGAACGGAGAGGTGGAGTTGCAGGGTCTGACGTTGATTGGTATGGCTGGAACCGTGACAGATACTAAGGGTGTATTCACACCTGCCTTGTTTGGTTCAATTGAATCGAACTCTAGTTCGTTTCCCCCCTTGGTGCGGACCTTTTGGGCAGGTGTGAATACAGAAATCGAACTCGGGTGCGGACCAAACAACCGAACCAAGACCCAGCTGAAGAGGTGGTCTCTGTACGGTTCCAAACAAACTCTGGTACGGTTCGTTTACGGTGTGAACATGAACCGACCCAATTGCAAGAAAGCACTGCACCTTTGAGTTAACAGGTTAACCTCGGAGTTGCGTTATGGGAAAGTGATCTGTTGTAGCCTACTACATTTGATTAAATGAGTCGTGGTTTGACCTGGAGCTTCGAAGAGACGAGCTGCCTTATTAACATTTGGGCAGATGCCCATGTATCACAGCTGCCCATGTAGCACAGAATAACACAAAATTAGTAAAAGAACAAATATTGCAGTACGAAATATCTCCATGCTGAGCCTTTTTTGCACTTCCTGATTTCCCTACTTGAGAATCCTTGTCCAATGAATGGACGACCTTAGCACAAGTGTGGTTTTGTTTACAAATTTTGGTTCACTTGCAAAAAGAGCAGTGTAAAAGCGAACCGTACCAAAAAAGAAATAAAAAAAAAATAATTATTTGGTCCGGACCAAAGCAAGTGAACTATCGGACTTTCCTGGTGTGAATACACCCTAAGTCACAATTATGAGATAAAAGGGTTAAGTAATTACATAAAATGACATGATTATTACATAAAGTAAATTTTTTACATAAAGTCCAATTATGACTTTTTATCTCGTAATTTTGACTTATGTCATAATCATGAGGAACCAAAGCATGATTTTATTTTTTTATGTGGAGGAAATGGCCTTTCATACACAATCTGGCATACTTTACTGGGACTGTTGGCTAAATTGTGAACGTCTGCAACACAGATGTATAATGTATGCCCAATTATAATGCACTTCTCCATCATATAATCATCTTTTAAATAAATAAATTCACAAATATGTTATATAAAATTCCACAGATGGAAATAGCTTTAAACATTAATTGTAGCCAGACTCATTTTTGTGAATATGGTGTATAAGCTTTGCATAAAAAGGACCTGTTTTTGAGCTGAAAACAACGACAATGACTTCATTTAAATGTACAGTACTTTTTAAAATCACATTTAGTGTCCACTTTAAGCTGGTTTGCAGTCTAAATATTACAGACAAAATGTTTGCGGTTGTGAATTTAATTTGCACCTCAGCATTTTGCGTTACAAAGAGGAAAAGTAATGGGCATTGGTTTCACAAGGGTATTAAATGCCGTTGGTTTAACATCACACCTGTTCCAGCATAAATATTTGATGACATGATTTATTCCACCTCCTACAGTCAGTGCATTCTTACCAGGTTTGTATCTCTAAATGTGAAACCATCATCTCGCTTTTGCCAGTGGGAGGTCCAGAGATTTCCATCTAAGCAGGGTGCAAGTTATTAATAGAAGGCAACAGTGAAATTTTGGTTTAGGGAGTCTGGTTGTATTGTGACATCAAAATCCACAGCAGTGATCCACAGTAATACATTTTGTACATTTTAATTCCGGGGTTAACAAATTGTGTCATCTATGCGACCATGCTTTGGTCCTGTGTGATCAAGGGTAAAGTTAACTACAATATAACCATACTGCCACTGTTCAATGCAGACAATCTTCAGCAACATGTTCAGATGACATTGTATAGATGTAGGCTATATAAAAATGGACTTTCTCTGAAATTAAAATCAATGAGTTTTGTAATTTAATTTAAAGGCACAAAAGTGTCACATTCAATGACAACTCTCTTATCTACTTTATCGAGATACTTGTAGACAGCACAGACAGAGACAGATTGACCTGCCAAAAAAAGCTCATTTGTTTAAAAATGATTTGAACGAATCATCTTAAATGTATTTGTTCGGTCTTGACTTTCACAGATCTATATCTGAGGAATTAGTCTGATTTGGCTGGTAGACATTGAAGGAGTTTAATGATTCAAAGCTTCAGACGGCCATCTTTGCAAAACCACAAGACAAAAAAAAAAAAAAAGACACCAAGCCGCTATGGATTATATATCAGAGGAGATTACTGTTTTCAGTCTCTGAGAAGATTCTTTTTCAGATGTATTTTTGTCCAAATACAAATTTAGATCTAAAAAGTCCATCAAACTTCAGAAAAAAAGATTGCAATAAGAAACTGCCCTGATCTGCTCCTTATGTAGTGAATTATTTGTTTACTCACAGAATATGAGAACTTCATGCTGCAGGCCCCACATTTATCTTGTCAAGTTTAATCAAATGACTCTTTTTTTTATTCTTATTGTGCCTTTCTAATCATGTTGTTGTTTCAGGACTCAGAGACTCTGAAGTCGACTGATAAAATCTGCAGACAGCTCATCTACCACCTGACCCCTCACTCCAAGTGGCTTAGAAAAAGTATGACTCGGCGAAAGGCCCAGGCTTGGTGAGAAACTTTCTCTGTTTTATGGCATCAAAACATCAGAATATGCTGATATGGAGTAAATTATTTAATTCCATCCCTCAGCATTAATGCTAAAACTGATATACTATTTACTACAGCTTTTATATTATATTATATTATATTATTGTCATGGGTTGAGTGTCTGCAATGAAGCGCACAACGATCCATATTAACTAATAAAGAGCAGGAAAACTGAACAAAGGGAAAAAAAAACAAAAAAAACAAGACCTTAACGTGACAATTATATATTATATTATATTATATTGTCACAATTGTCACAATGTTACATAGCCCCCCTCCCTCTTAAGGAGCATATACCAGACCCATCACATAAGCGCTTCTCAACCCGTCACATAAGTCCAGGAGGGAAGTGGAGTGGAGGCGGACCTGGGGACGGGACAGAGGGCCAGGTCCATGGAGTGGAGGCAAGACTGGAGACTGAGGTGGAGCAAAAGACCACCACAGCAGATTAGGCAGAACTGGTGACCCCCACAGTGGAGCTGAAGACAACCAAGGCGTAGCTGAGGACCACCAAGGCAGATCGCGTGAAACAGGGCAGGCAGGACATTCATGAGTGATGTCAGTGGCAAGGCAAACATATTATTTAATCGCGGCTTCCTTGACGAGACGAGACTTGGGAACTTAGAATGGCCTCTCTGGCCGAGACGAGACAGGAAGAGATTTCAAGGGCGATCTCTGTGATCGAGACAGGACAGACCGGGAAATCTAGGGCGACCCCGTCTGACCAGGTGTGCAAGCCAGCTGAATCGTCCATTGCCGTGGGAGCACTCGTGGAGTACAAGGGAATGGAAGCGAGCCCCGCCAACCCTCCCACCACTGAGTGTGAGTGTTGGCTGGACCCTATGGACAATTTGTGTGTTTGTCTTCAGTCCTGTTCACCCCACACAGCCTCCCTCTCCCACCACCTCTCCAAACACCATTCCAAGCTCCTTTACGGCCGCCTTGACTCTCCATCTCATCGGCTCTCCGTCTGCACTGTGGGCTCCACCACCATCACAGTCATCGCCTCCAGTCGTCCCCAAGGTGATGTCAAACATCTTCACACCATGGCTCCTCCCTCCAGCTACGAATGGAATTCCATGGTGCGAATTCGTGGCTGTGCCCTGGTTCTCCATTTGCACGACCCTGTTCAAGGCCATCACCTGGATTCATCCACAAACCTCAGCACCCTGGACTGGCCTGTTATCCATCCCCCTCCCAGATCTTCGTCCTCCACCAAAGCCTCCTCCAGTCTGCCTGTTCTCACTATCCCTTCGCCCACTCCTCTCCAACCCTTCGCCATCTCCTCGTCCTCCCTCAGAGTCCCCACCCTACTTCCCGTCTTCCGGAAGGGGGTGTACTGTCACAGATTCTCTTTGTTTGGACTTTGTGTTCGTTTTGCACTGTCTAATCTGTCGTAATGGACACTAATGTGATTCGTTATTCAGTTCAGGTGTGTTTCTTTAATTATCCTCATTTACATGTATATGTAAGTTCTCTTGTTTCAGTTCAGTGTTGTTAGGTCTCGTCAATATTATGGTTGTGTTTGCTCTCCTGCCTCTGTTAGGATTTACCTGTGGATACTAATAAAGACTGTCTTGAATCCTCTTTAAATTTCTACTCAGTAAACTGCAAGACAAATATGTTTAGCTTTATCTCACTCAAGTATTGTATAAAATGTGAAAAATACATTTAATTTATTGTTGCAAATATGTTTATATGTTTAGCTTAATTTTTTTTTGTTTTAGTTTTAGACATTTTAGTATTTAAACATTTTATTTCAGTCAGTTGCCAAGGCAACATTTCTGTTTATTTCAGTTAGTTGCCAGTTTTAGTTTTAGATAATACTGGTCCACATCATTTTTCCATTTCCTTCCCTTTTAAGACCTTGGAAATCTTCTGAAATTTGCATAAACTACAGATCTGTTCCATGAGTTATTGAACAGAAATCTGGTAGTAGTTTCAAACAGTGTGATTATAGATGAGTGTAACAAATTACAGCTTTGACCTGCCACCACTGGCCCATTAATATCAGCACCCCCCTCCCCCACGCCCCCCTTCATCTTGGCTATTGATTAGTAGTCTTTTTAACAGCACCGCTGCTGGATCTGAGAAGTGCTGTCTGAAGAGAGAGCCATAAATGCCCTTTGTAACATACTCCCGATTGTAATACTCCCGAACCTAAGTTATCCAACATAAATCTGTTCACTTCGCCTGATTAATTAAATTAATTTGAGCAACCAGTTTGCAGTGTGTTTTACAAGCACCAGTCAATGGTTGCAGAATTTAATTTGCATATGTGTGCTTGTTGAAAAGTGAATAAATGTACATGTACCACCCACATTGCCATTACGTGCACCCTCAATCCATTGCCTCTGCTCAATGCAGTGTTTCCACATACTGAATTAACCATGCTGCCCTGCTCCATTACCTTTAGGCTCTCATGGGAGGATAAAGCAGTAAGTGGATGAGAGAGAGAGAGAGAGGCATTTTCACACTAATACAGTCTCATGTATTATGCAGGGTTGCTAAACATAAGCAACTGTCACTGTACTGGTCATTTTGAAACAAGGTCATATCCCTTATAAAAAAGATAATGTGGCAGTTCCAGTGGTTCAGTGATGCTATCAAATGGTTCAATGACAAAATCTTTTACTTTATTAATTTTGTTGTCCAGTAAAATATGTAGACATACATAAAATAAGATATTATTAAGATATTATGAAATTTCTAAAAGTCCTCAAAACAAGATAAATTAACTTGAGTCGCAAAAACCCTCGTTCCCTGAAGGGGAAATTGGGACCACTTCATGGAGCCCTATAATCTTCGAGTGTCTACAGAACGACCCAATGAACGTTTGCGTGCGTGAATCGCGTCACGCGCCCCACCCCGCAGCGCGGGTATAAAGAGGAAGCGGGCGCACGCACCTTTGTTTTTCGCTGAGGAGCCGAGATCGTGACTGCCGTGCAGCGATGGTCAGCAACCGTGGCGACGGGAAGTAACGTCTCCCATTCCCTCCTTCAGGGAACGAGGGTTACATTTGTAACCGAGACGTTCCCTATCAGTTGCTCGCGTTCAACGTTACGTCGACGTGACAACGTAATTGTGATGCCTATGGAAAACGCCACGGTTGCTGCCACATCCAGTAGGGATCACAACATATGGAACCCAGCCTAGCACAAGTTACAGAAGCATACGAGCACTAGGTCTGGCCCCAGACGCTCCTCAACGTGGGGAACTAAGTGGGGAACTCGACTGGAGCCAAAAAGCGCACATATCCTCTATGTGGAGGGGAGTGGCGCAGCAAGCCGACACTAGAGCGGGAACTTCGGTGTTACTGGCTGGTTGAAGCGAGCACACAGGAAGAAACTGGCTCAACGTGTAGGCTATAAAACCTAGCGAACATGTTAGGTGTCGCCCAGCCCGCAGCTCTACAGATATATCTGTCAGCGAGGCACCGTGTGCCAGCGTCCAGGAAGAACTCCTAAGCAAGGCAAGGCGAGTTTATTTATATAGCACATTTCATACACAATGGTAATTCAAAGTGCTTTACATAGAAGAAATTAAAATAATCGAAAGAAATAAGAATATTTAAAACAGTTTAGAATAAAAAAGAAAAGAAAATACAGTACAAACAGTCGGACGCACAGTGGCACAGTGCTCATTCAGTAAATGCACAGCTAAACAGATGTGTTTTCAGTCTGGATTTGAATGTGAAAGACCTGAGGACTGGTGTGACATGTTCATATTTTCTGGTTCTGCTCAGAATCCTGGCAGCAGCGTTCTGTATGAGCTGCAACTGTCTTATGGTCTTTTTGGGAAGGCCGGTGAGGAGTCCATTACAATAATCCACCCTGCTGGTGATGAAAGCATGCACAAGTTTCTCTAAGTCTTGACTGGAAACAAAGCATCTAATTCTTGCAATGGGGCTGTAGTTGTTAGGCGATAGGGCTAAGTAGAACTGTGTGTCATCTGTATAGCTGTGGTAAGCGATTTGATTCTTTCTCATTATTTGGCTCAGTGGGAGCATGTACAGGTTGAATAGGAGTGGCGCAAGAATTGAGCCTTGAGGGACTCCGCATGTCATGGATGTCCATAAGTATGACCTGAACCATTTTCGGACTATCCCATAAAGTCCCACCCAGTTTTCCATCCTATCAAGAAGTATGTTGTGATCGACAGTGTCAAATGTAGCGCTGAGGTCGAGTAGTACCAGCACTGATAATTTTCCTGAATCAGTATTTAAGCGAATAACGTTTATTATCTTTATGAGCGTTGTCTCTGTGTTGTGATGCGGTCGGAAACCAGATTGAAAATTGTCAAAGTATCAGTTCGAGCTTAAGAATTAAGCTGATTGAAGACAACCTTTTCAACGATCTTGCCTATGAAAGGAAGATTTGAGATCGGTCTATAGTTGCTTAATATGGTCTTATCCAGATTGCTCTTTTTAAGGAGGGGCTTCACAACTGCAGTTTTCATGGAGTTTGGAAAACTCCCAGAGAGAAGTGAGGCATTTACCACTTCTTGGAGATCTGCTTCTAAGCTGTTTAACACACATTTGAAAACAGATGTGGGAAGTGCGTCAAGGGCGCAGGTTGATGTTTTAAGGTGCTCTTTCTTAAAATGTTGCCATCAATTTCTTCGAAATCAGACATATTAACTACTTTCTCAGGTTGTGGTCTAATATGTCTGACCCAAGCGCAACTCAAGGATGTGCTGATCTCTTTTCTGATATTATTGATTTTCTCAGAGAAGAAGGAAGCAAACTCACTGCATTTGCTGTCTGAGAGCATTTCTTTGGGAATCTGGCCTGGTGGGTTTGTCAGTCTCTCTACAGTAGCAAAAAGAGTTGTTTAAGTTGCTGTTTATAATATTCGAGAAGAAAGTCTGTCTAGCTTTGCCTAGTTCCATATTGAAAGCATGGATGCTGTCTTTGTAGATGTTATAATGGACGACAAGTTTTGTCTTCCGCCACATGCACTCTGCTTTTCTGCATTGTCTTTTCATATTTTGCACAGCTGTTGAGTTTCTCCAAGGTGCTTTTTGTCTGCCACTCTTCTTCCTGACTTTCACAGGAGCAATATCATCAATTACACTTTTAACTTTTGAGTTAAAAGAATCAATGAGAAAATCAACATAGTCAGCAGATATGCTTGGTGTTAAAGATATAGCCTTCATAAATAGTACACTAGTGTTCTCATTTAAGCATCTCTTCTTGACAAACAGATCTAGCTTCAATGGCAGGAGAGATCAATATATCAAAGAAAATACAGAAATTATCAGATAGTGCTACATCCTTAATAGCAATCGTTGTTTAGACCCTTACTGATAAGTAAATCTAGAGTGTGTCCACGATTGTGTGTGGGACCATATACATGCTGAGTCAGATCAAAAGTTTTTAAAACGGTTTTGATTTCTTTTGCCATATTGGTTTCTGCATTATCTATGTAAATGTTAAAATCTCCAGCAATGGTAAAACAGTAATTGTTTATAACAGTTCTGTAAAGTCCTCAGCAAAGGCTGGAGAGTATTTTGGAGGCCTGTAAATAATGATAAGTAAAATGTCTGGAGCACCTTTTAACACAATACCCAGATATTCGAAATATGGGTTATTCCCAAATGATATTTGCTTTCATTGATAGACATCTTTAAAACTTTTTATTGATAGACATCTTTTACTTGTTCTGTAAACATTTTAGAAAGTTACTGTTATCATAGCAGAGACCCACATATCACTGAGAGCTGGTATCACCTGGAGCAGATGGAGGAGGGTGTGGGCCCTGGCGTTGTGGCAGAGGCCGAATAGCTCTCACAGGAGGAGGGGGAGGGCGAGCTGGGCCCGCAGGCTTTGGTGGTTCCGGGGCCTGCCGTTTTTTGGTTGATACCTGGGGGCTCGCAGCAAAAGAGTGGGATAGTTTGGTTCCAGCATACACTAGTTCTTCCATTTTCTCTAAGAAGCACAGTAGTGGAGATGCTAGAGAGAGGGATAACGTGTCTGGTGAGTGGGGCTGTTGCTCTGGTGTTATCGGAGGCTGTAATATGTTGTCCTGGCTTCCCTGGCTGTTTTCCAGAAAGTCGTCCTTGGGTGCTGAATCTGGGAGCAGTTCTAATATGTCACAGTCTGTCTGCGGTGAGCTCTGTGGGCAGGGCTCAGCTGAGATTGTGTCCGTGAGCAGAGGTTGTTGTGGCTGAGTGGTGTTATCATTGTCCTTGTGTGATATGTCAACCGCATGTCCATTCAGGTGCTGAAGTAAAGGCCTGTGGTCATTCATACTGTGTCCAGGTGTGTGTGTGCCATTCAGGTTGAGTGGATTGGCATACACTGCAGAAGAATGATGTTTGGGTGGTGGCCATCCTGTTGAAACAGTTGTCTCTGACTCCAGAAAAGATTGAAGTTGTCAATTATGTTCACTCCTTTTATATTGCAGGTTTTTTGCAGCCATGTATTAAGCCCAAGCAACCATGAAAACCTGTTGGTTCCTCTTACTGGGAGTGGTCCACTGATGAATGTCTGAACTTTCAGTCTTTTAAGTGTTTCAAAAAGTTAATTGAAATCCTTCTTAAGGAGTTCTGACTGCTCTTTATGAATATCATTCTTCCCCACATGAATGATAAGTCGATTTGTGGTCTTATGTTTCATCAGAATGTTCTGAAGTTCCCTGTTTACATCAGATGTTGTTGCTTGTGGAAGGCAGCACGTAGTTGTATCCCTGCTGCTAATGTTTCTGATTATGGAGTCAACCACTATCAGAGTCCTGGGCCCGGATGCGCTCTGAGCTGAGTGTTGCTGTCTGCTCGACCTTGAGCGCCAGTTAGCATCAGTGTTAGCTACTGGCTGATTCGATCTTTGTTTTATCACATTCATCACATTTGGGGATTCCTCATCTACATTCATTAATACTTCAAATCTGTTCTCAAGATGTATAGGTGATGGTAGGAAATCAGTGTTTGCAATCCTTGTCAGAGCCGTATCTGGGGTAGAGGATGCTACTGCGGCAATATGTGATGCTCGTGACAATTTGATGTCTCGAGTGCCTTTGGGTCTCGCTCCCCGTTTGTGCCATCGATTTGTAAGTTGATCCGTTACGGCTTGTGTCTCTACACTCAATATGGCCTGTCGAGGAGCACTAGATTCATGGGACTCACCGGCTGTATGCTGAGGGCGTCCATGACGAAGCTCTGTTGTGTGTTCCGTCTGGTTTGGTGGTCCTGCAAGTAACTTTGTTTCAAGAACTGCAATCCTTTGTAAAAATCTGTGGCAGTTTGTGCAGCAAGTAGATTCTTGAACCAGAAGAGGCATTTTCTCTCTTATCCTTTTGAATATAGGCAATTGTGTGTTTTCCCTTCCCCAGAATGTATGCTGATGGCGGCTTTCAGTGGGAGGCTGGTCGGATAAAAGAATTCTGCTTTTTTGTAGTAATCCAAGCTTTGTCGTTTGAGCACTGATTTGCTGAAGTTCAAATTAAGTGATTAAAAGGAGATAAAATATAAAAATATAAAAGCAATAGAGCAAAGCGCGGAGCAGTAAGCATCCGTCCTTCAGATGAGACGTTAAACCGAGGTCCTGACTCTCTGTGGTCATTTAAAATCCCATGGCATTTCTCGTAAAGAGTAGGGGTGTAACCCTGGTGTCCTGGCCACATTCCACCCATTGACCCTTGCCAATCATGGCCTCCTAATAATCCCCATCCATTGAATTGGCTCTATCACTCTCTCTCCTCTCCACCTATAGCTGGTGTGTGGTGAGTGCACTGGCGCTGTTGTACTGTGGCTGCCGTCGGATCATCCAAGTGGATGCTGCACACTGGTGGTGGTTGAGGAGAGACCCCCTGATATGATTGTAAAGCGCTTTGGGTGTACAGTAGTACAAATGAAAGCGCTATATAAATGCCTCATTCTATTCTATTCTATTCTAAGCAAGAGCGTCCGAACAGTAGCTGAGCAGGAAGTGGAGCTAGCTCCTAGTGGAGTGGGCTCTCAACCCGGGCGGGCAAGGCACGCCTTGGGCTTTGTAAGCCAAGGCGATGGCATCCGCTATCCAGTGGGCCATCCTCTGCTTGGAGACAGCCTTCCCCTTCTGCTGGCCTCCGTAACAGACGAAGAGCTGGTCTGAGGTTCTGAGGCTTTGACCTCTATCCACTTATAGGCGCAGAACGCGAACGGGACAGAGAAAAGCCAGGGCTGGGTCTGCCTCCTCCGAAGGCAGCGCTTGCAGGTTCACCACCTGGTCCCAGAAGGGAGTGGTAGGAACCTTGGGCACGTATCCGGGCCGGGGTCTCAGGATTACGTGAGAGTTAGCCGGGTCGAATTCCAGGCACGATTCATCGTCCGAAAATGCATTCAGGTCCCCTACCCTCTTGATGGAGGCCAATCCAACCAGGAGTACTGTCTTACAGGACAGAATTTTTAACTGAGCTGTTTGCAGAGGCTCAAAGTGTGGTCTCTGAAGTGCCGAAAGGACCAGAGACAAATCCCATGAGGGTATAGAGAGTGGGCGAGGCGGATTTAGTCTCCTCGCCCCCCTCAGGAACCCGACGATCAGGTCGTGCTTTCCCAGCAACTTAACCTTAACTGCATCGTGATGTGCGGCGATAGTGGCAACATACACTTTAAGGGTGGAGATAGACAGCCTTCGTTCCAACCCACCTTGCAGGAGGGAAAGCACAACTCTGATCGGGCAAGTTCGGTGGTTCTCCTGGTGAGAAGAACACCATTCAACGAAAAGCATCTTGAATGGCAGCCTGTGAAGGGACCGGTTCAGGACACGCAGGTCCAAGATTGGTCGTAACCCACCGCCTTTCTTGGGTACAATGATGTTCAGGCTGTAGAAGCCTGTCTTCATAACAGCTGGAGGGACCGGCTCGATCGCGTCCTTCACCAGTAGGACTGCAATCTCTGCCCAGAGCACAGGGGCATTGTCCGCCAGAACACGGGTGAACTGAATGCCCCTGAAGGCTGGGGGGTGCCGGGCGAACTGAATCGCATCGCCGAGTCTGATGGTACGGATGAGGCAGCGAGACGGGCTGGGAAGCGCTAGCCAGGCTCCCAGACACCGTGCAAGCGGGACCAACAGCACGACAGACGTACCCGGGGTGGGGCACTGCGGCAGAATGCAGGGACCCGACTCGGACGGCATAGTTGCCCGAAGGGGGGTCTGCGAGTGCGTTTCGCATTTGATACTTGCGTTTCAGATCGTTAAAATAGGGCCCGGAGGGTCTGCGGATGGGTGGGAGCAGCAGCGGTCCACCAGGGCAGGATGTGTAGGATGGCCTCCGTCTGCTTCTGGGCGGCCGAGAACTGTTGGGCAAAGCTCTCGACTGCGTCGCCGAATAACCCAACCTGGGAAAGAGGGGCATCCAGGAACCGATATTTATCGGTGTCCCTCATATCCGCCAGGTTTAGCCAGAGGTGACGCTTGTGGACCACCAAGGCGGACATTGCCTGACCAATGGAACATGCAGTTTCTCAGGAGCTCTGGGTCAGAACCACCCTCGTGCATGTCCATGAGCGCTTGGGCCTGGTGGACCTGCAAGAGCGTCATGGCATGGAGGGCGGAAACAGCCTGTCCACAGGCTCTGTAAGCCTTCGCCGTAAGACCGGATGAAAACTTACAAGCCTTGGACGGGAGGCGCGGATTACCCCGCTAAGAGGAAGCAGACGCTGGACACAGCTGCATCGCAACGGCACGCTCCACTAGTGGGACATCCACATACCCCTTAGCTGCTCCGCCATCGAGGGTGATGGCACCAGGGCGGCGCACTGAGAACCAGCACGGCCCGCCCCGAGAAACCAATCGTCTAACCAAAACGGTTCGGGACGTGGTTGGGATTCCACACAACCCCGACCTTCTCGGCGGACTGGGAAAGCATTATTTCACCGCCCATTTTGGATTGGACTCGGGCAACGCTACACTCCCTGAAGGGTGTAACGCAGCCGAATCCTCATCTCCATCTCTTTGAAGGCTCCAATGGCGGCAGCGTTTGTGAGGCGTGAGGGACCCACGGAGATTGCCTCAGCGGGGAAGCCCTCATGGTAATCCTCAGATCACCCTGGCTATGCGCCGAAGTAGGTCTATTTTGAGGTCCAGAATAGGCACTAGATCGGAGCATAGGCGAGGGGACTGCACCTCCCTTGAGGTAAGCAAGTCTCGATATTAACGCTGCCATAGTCATATTCCCGCAATGGGAACATGAGTTATTCACAAAGGCTGCCTCGGCGTGCTGAAAACCCAAACACGAGAGGCAGCTATTGTGGCCGTCTGCTGGCTCCAGGGAACGACCGCATCCAGAAACGCACAGGCGGAATCCTGTTACTCTTTTGTGAAGAAAAAAAGCTCTTTTGTGATTCTCACACAGTGCTGAGGCACCCAGGGAATGGTCACTGAGTACACTTTCAGGAGAACGCCCACCGAACCGACACAATACTCTTTATGCTGCGACAACAGCAGTTGTTTGAGCTCGCGGCCACTCGTTGTTCGCGCCGTCACATCAACACTGAATAGTAAGAAGGAGAAGAGAAGCTTCTTCAATGCAGTAGCAGTCTGTTTCCACGAAGACAAACAGGAAGATCGGCTCTGAAGTGAAAGACAAAGGTGCGTGCGCCCGCTTCCTGTTAATACCCGCGCTGCGGGCCGGGGCGTGTGACGATTCACGTAATGTCGAACATGAGCGACTGATAGGCAACAATTACATGCTATATTAATACTTGATTTCAAATCACATATCTTAAATTAAGTTATTTTAGACCATGGGCAAACCATTTTTCATGTTTTATGTATAAATCTCATAATAAGCTTACAATGGTACTCCATGATTACAGTTTTTACAATCGCTAGGACACATTTTTAAAACTCTTCATACAGTTCTGCTAACCAACTTTCAACCTACTTTCAGGAGCACTGATTTGGAGGATCTGTTATACTCTCCCTAGAGCTTTGTGTTCATATAAGTCAATCTGACAAACAGAGAGTCCGCAGGTCCTTGCTGCTCTACTCAACAGAAACCAGGCACAGACAGAGGAACTGCGTATTATATTAAGACATCTCTGACTGTTTTCAGACAATATTTATTGCGTTATTTTATAGGTTACTTCATTAGTGTGCCTGTTCATCCACTATTTTTTATTTTATGAATGCATGCTGGTCCTATTAGGTGCCATATCACTGTAATCGAGCTCCATTTACATGGAAATGAAGAACAAAATGAGAAAGAGGGTTGGTTATATTATAATTGACAGATTTATATGTGTCTGTTCACTTTTGATGTATCTGCATTAGTTTGCTCCTGTCTTGTAGAGATATCATCAGACTTTCATTGGGGTTTAACTTGTGTGAATGGTAACTGAAGATACTTTAATTATACAGGGGGGAGGGGGTGATTAATGTAACATCAGGGTGGGTTGCATGATAGGAAAAATTGAGCAAAACAGTCTGATAATGCAAAACAGGGAGGGAGGAAGAGATAGATCCAAGTGGTGATGAAAGAAGTAGGATTTCATGTTGTGCTAGGTCTTTTGTGTGTGGTTTCTTGCAGCTTGATCAAGAGTGTAAGACAGGCATTGTGGTGAATCTGCTTGAGAGAGGACCATCATTCTGTAACCCTCATATCTTTGATTGGCAGTGTAAAGCGACTGTCGGCGATGATTATGTGACTGTCTGATTTAACCAGACTGCACACATGCATGATCAGACATATACAAACACAATCTGTTGGTCGGCCTAATGTATTATTTTTGCTTTCACATTTATTAGGGCTGTGTGATTAATTCTACAACCCTTGCATCAACATTTTCTATTTGCAATGTGTTTTTGCAGTTGTTGAGGATTGTAATTCATCACAGAGATTGATGCATGAATGCAATGACGAATCTGAGGTATTTAAATTACCCATACTACCGTTTGGTGTTGGTAAGATTTTTTATGTTTTTGAAAGTTTCTTATGCTCACCAAAGCTGCATTTATTTGATCAAAAATACAGTGAAAACAGTAATTTTGAGAAATATCATTACAATACTGTTTTGTAATACATGTTATGTTTAAGACTGACAAATTGGTTTTCACTTGGGAGCCCCAATCACCTCCTAGTTATAGAAAAATGGCCAATGGAATTGGCGTGTGGAATTTGCATGCAAAGTCACTCCCCCGTAAATACGGGTAAATAAGATGGCGGCACACAATTACTCATTCAGGTTTATGCTGAGGAGCCCAGACAGGGATCTTGGCCATTCAGCGGGCTGGTTCAGGGATGTGGCAGGAGGGACATAATCCTCCATCAGGAAACAAGGGTTACATCAGTAACGGATGTTTCCTATCTGTCAGTCACGTTCAACGTTATGTCAAAGACTGACAAATGGGGTTCGTATGGAACTGTGTTATGAGAGTTGGAGACGCAGATGCTGGCAAGCCGTAGCGTGGCCTTTTGGCAACTGCCCTCATACAGTCGTAACCTACCCCTGCGCCCCACGTAAGCCCAAAAGTTAATAGTCCTCAATGCCAATGGGATGAAAGGGACAAGGCACAGGAAAGGGACAAGAGAAGGTTGTAGCTGCTGTTCCTGTATGTCACTTCACGGGAAGAGTGCTTTGGTTCTTTATTCCTATTTTTTTTCAGCCATGACCAGTGTTGTAAACGCTGGGGAAACATACCTAGTCCAAACGAGAGGGACGCTACAGAGGCCACATCCTACCCGTAGGGAGGAGCATGTGGAAATACACATATGGACTGACCTGTGGGGAAGTGCTACATATGGAAGATCTCTGCTGTAGGTCCTGCCTAGACAGGGATGGAACCACTACAGACGCAGAGACGGGGCAGAGTGGAATCTGCCCAGGGAAAGCCACTGGTTTACCGACAGGGAAACCGTACCATTGAAGAATATACATGGGATTACCAAGAGGGAATCACAACATATGGGTCATCTAGCCCAGTACAGGGGCTGACTGATCGGGCATGCATCTCAAGAACACAGCAATGCAAGGGCTGGATCTGCCTCCTCCGGGGGCATCATCTCCATTCACGCCGGAGCAGGTGTAGAATCTGCAGGGGGTGACGGTGGTATTACGCCGGGGCAGGAGGTGCTTAATGGCCTCAGTCTGCTTTTAGACTGTTGAGAACTGCTGGGAAAAGTCCTCGACAGTGTCGCCGACACTGCGTTCCTGGACCACCAAGGTGGACAACGTCTGGCCGAGGCCCCTCGCTCTGACTTTCTTCGCCCAGAGGGCAAAGTCAGTCACCGTGTGCAGTTCCTGGATCAACCCCGGCTCAGAACTACCCTCGTGCAGTTTTTTGTGCTTTGGCCTGATGGAGTTGCAGGATGGCCACCGCATGCAGGTCGGAAGTGACCTGTCCAGTGGCACTGTAGGTTTTAGCAGCCAGCGCTGCCTCGTCTTACAGGCCTTGGACGGGAGACGTGGAGGGTTCTGCCAGATGATGCCACTCAGGACAATTGTGAGGACATTTTCTGTGACCTTTGCAGGAATGTAATATTGAGATTGAACAAAGTAACATGTATCTTTAGCAACACTGTGAAGGTGAATAGCACATATCAGGCAGATACCAGTATAAACTTAAATATCTATTGGTACAGTATGTGTGACTAAACATGCATAATAGTTTTCAAATACCTCCATTTTCACAATCCACCCTACAACACGAAAACAACGTTTTCAAATTTCAAGACTTCGGAGTGCGTCTTTAAAAAGCTCAGTTTTCAGAGAAAAAGACTTCAAATGTATGTAAATGTATGCTTTAGCGAGTGAACCAACAAAACTAGAATGTTTCCATAATCAACAAGGCATAGGCACCATGAAACAAGAGAATTAGAGAGCTTATGAATATTAATTATGTGACATTACATTCACCCAGTGGTCCTGCCTGATTAATAATTAGGGACTAGCATAATAACAGATTGCAGCTTACTGATTGTGTGTTCATTTATTGATGTAACCATTTGCCAGGGTCGTGGAATTGTAAATTTATGCAGCAAGGCTAAAAAAAATTATTTGCACTGTCGCCAAGCAAAATATAACTCCTAATATATAATGATTGTTTCCCAAAAGCAAAGGGTGAACTTAGAAATGTCCCTGCATACAACCTTCAAGCTATAAACTTAATGTTGCAATGTTTGGTTTTGATTGTGAATTGGCGTGTTGGCAAAAATAAGCAGTTTGTGACACTGTTGAAAATTGAGATCTTTTCTGGAACTCTAGTGGAGACACATGTACGATTACTAGGGTTTATTTCTCTGGAGTAAATCAGAGATCCCAGAGATTTTAAAGATTAGTTTACACAAACAAATGACAATACTGTCATCATTTACTCACCCTTTTGTTTTTTCAAACCTGTATTTGTGATTTTAATGTCAGCGATTGGTGTTTCGGTTCTCAAGTGGCATGTAATTGGCAGTGTTTATACTTCTGTGTGTTGTATACCTGTGCTCAGTTAAGGCTATAATGTGTTAGTGTTATTGGCAGGCCTTCATATAAAGACAGACCAGCATCTGCTCCTGGAGGCGGGTGTAAGTCTGAATCTCACGCTGATCAAAGGTGTAAAAGCATCCACTCAGGTAGAA
This sequence comes from Rhinichthys klamathensis goyatoka, assembly GCF_029890125.1. NCBI lineage: Eukaryota > Metazoa > Chordata > Actinopteri > Cypriniformes > Leuciscidae > Rhinichthys > Rhinichthys klamathensis. Next base: position 1,454,288 of record NW_026606587.1, read on the forward strand.
AACAGCCATTGCCATGCCAACAGCGGTGGGAGGCATGTCTTTGTTGCACTTGTCTTCCTTTTCTCTGTCACTCATTCTGCTTGGTTGGTCTCTCACCTCTCAAAGCCTTTCAGACCCATTCAGGGATGAAGAGCTGGCCCCTGAAAACCACCTTTTCTACTTGTGTACAGGTTTTGCAAAATCATTTTTGCTTTGTGGTGGAAGACTTTTGATATGTCCCATTTGTAGACCATCAGCATAGTCAGACAAACACACATGTTGAGTTTTCATGTTTTATGTGTACTTTCCATAAGCATAAGGGTTTTATACTTTACAAACTGTATATTCTATCCCCTTACACCAACCCTAACCCTAAACCTACCCATCACAGAAAACTTTCTGCTTTTTTACATGTTCAAAAAAACATCACCTAGTATGTGTAACACCGTTCAGATGTTATGGGAAGAAGGAGGCGGGAACCTGCGAACATTTAAAGATTTTAATAAAAAAATAAATCAACAACAAAATGAAAGTAAAAGACAGCAGCCCCTCACGGACGACTGCTGTCACATATAATAAAACAAACAAAACACAAGTCCAGGCCTGTCCTCTCTTCACTGTCGTCGCTCCTCCTTTTATGCTTCCGCTCCTCCGTGAGAGATACGAGACCTGTGCATCGCGCAGGTGTCGCTCATTATCAATCACGCCACCGGCCTCGCGCCGCTCTCTCACGGCCCTTGGCCTTGTCCTGTTCGCCACAGTATGATTTCTAAGCTCTTTTCCCCATGGGGACCAAAAAACGTCCCCACAAGGACAAGGATTTCAGATATTGCCATCTTTGTAGGGACATTTTGTCCCCATACTAGCCTACCCATCACAGAAAACTTTCTGCATTTTTATATTTTCAAAAAACATCATTTAGTAAGATTTATAAGCTATTTTCCTCATGCTGACCAAAAAATGCCCCCACAAGGACCTTTTGTTCCCATAATGTACGGTTTACTAGGCCACACACACACACACACACACACCAGGGAGACCTATAATATTATGAGAACGTTATCTCTTAGTGTATCAATTCATCCCAGTGTCAGTGAGATATATCCAGCTGCAGACCCGCAGCACCACCAGTTTCAGAACCCCAGCGCCAGAACCGGAAGTGAGGGAGGGGCGGAATTATTGACATTGAGACAAGCATGGCGGAGATAATTTTTTTAATATATATATATATATATATATACACTATGTAATTTCTTCTCTCATTTGTCTTTAAGCTTGAATGGGCTTTGGGGACATATGGCCCAGATGAGACAATTGCCAAAGTTGGACACTTGGTTCTGAGATGGAAAGATTTTTGAGAAGGAAATTATTTAACATAAAGAAAAATGCGTGCTGCACATATTCTTGTGAAATAAAGTATATTTTATATAAAATGCCCATAAGTTTCAAGCATTATTTTTCACCATCATGATCATGAAGTAACTCTCATAATACAATGAAACGGATAACTATACAATCAATGATATTACACAAAATCAATGTTTTAAAATGCTTATTGCACTGTACCTTAATTTATCATTAAAGTATGTTATGTTTTACCCCCACCCCCGTGCGTTTTTAGTTCTACTTATACATTGTTAGTTGTTTTTTGTGACAAATGTGTCATTATTTACAGTCGTTTAATATCAAAAGACGAAAGGGGAGTGAACGGGAAATTTAATGAATAGCTTTCTTCAGATTCTATTGATTATCAATCTCATTTTGGGTGGATTTTGATCATTTGATCGACAAAAGGTCTTTTCATTTTTAAATTACTCGGTTTAGAACGTAAGCTCCGCCCCTCACTGCCGGTCCTGGCGCTGGTGTTAGAACGTAAGCTCCGCCCCTTACTTCCGGTCCTGGCGCTGGTGTTAGAACGTAAGCTCCGCCCCTTACTTCCGGTTCTGGCGCTGGGGTTCTGAAACTGGTGGTGCTGCGGGTCTGCAGCTGGATACTATTGGAGTCAGTTGCTTGACTATAAATCAGGGACAAAATCTGTCATGCAAAAAAGTTTTGGGGACCTCACTGTAAATTATGCCTATAACACACTAGTACAGTTCAAATGTTTGGGGTTGGTACATTTTTTTATGCTTTTGAAAAAAGTCTCTTATACAAAAGTAATTTATTGGCAGATGCTATTTACACTAAGTGGAAATAGCAGTATTGTATTTGCACTTGTTGTTAGATTTATACTTAGTGCAAAGAGTGGCAGATACTATTTTCACCTCAGTGTATTGTAGTACATTATAAAACAGTATGCAATAATAACAACAGCATATTCAGTGTATGTTATTATATTCACTAAAATCATAAATGGATGCTGCCTTATTGGGACATTACTTTTCCCTGTTTTTTAAAGCCTTCTCCTACTACCCGTTAAACACTACATTCACACTATTAAATAGCCATTATATAGCCATGGGGGTGGGGGTGGGGGTATCTCATATTGAGATACAGATCTTTGGAATTTATGAAAGACGCTCCCTTTTTTATGCTGAACGAAAGATTTTTTACTCTGATTTAAATGTGCTCTTTTACCACAGAATTTCATGGGAATGTATTGAGTCATGTTTGGTTACAACTACCCACAGTACTTCTAACAATCATAAGGTCTTAATGCTATCTTCTTTTCATGCTCGACTGCCATACATCTGTTTAGGTCTTTTCACTGTCAAAGCAGAACAGTTTCTAGAGAAAAAGTCTGTCAGATTAGGCTGTATCTGAGAAAGTAGAGCTTGACTCCATACATGTGCCTTAGCACAAAGTCATGCAGGTGTTAAAGATGTCAAATCTGCTGGTTTGACGCAGTTGGTTGGTTTCTCGTGCCTCTAATTAGCATATTAGACACGACTTCCCTTATTCCTTTATTCATTTAAACAGATCACTGAATGAGAAATTCATATTTAGGTAGGATTCTGCAGTAATGCAAGAATACATTTTTGTGTTCAGTGTTCAGATTTGTATATTTGCTTTTTAAAGTAACACTATGTAGTTTTTCAACCTTCATAATATATTCCCAAGACCCTTGTGATGGTACATCGACTTACAATAGGTTAAATGACACGTCTGCCATAGCCTGACGTGGTCTGTATCGCTTTTACTTGCAACTTCGGGTTTTGGGTAGTAACCGGAGCACAAAAAGAACTACAAAATTCGACTGCTTTACGGCATACGTCACTTCCCCCACCACTTCCTCAAATTGTCTGTGGCCATTGTTGATTCCAAAGCCGGTGCTGGATAAACAGCGAGCGTGCGCGTGCGACAGTAGGCTACGGTAGGCTAAATTATTTACGACAGCGGTAATGGACAATTCCGCTGCCAACCTGTAGGGCGAGCGCAGAAGAAAAGTTACTTGGTGTTGCTTTAATGAACAACCGTTTCACTAGGAGATACTGTGCTATGCTGTTTGCCTCTTTTCAACCATTTGTGAACAAAATCTGAATGAATGCGATTTAGAATGTGAGAATGAGAAGAGCACGTTGATTACTGATTGTGTAATATGCCAGTAAAGCAGAAAAGATTGTTTACTTTCCCCTGGTCAATTCTCATTGCCACAGGTGTCAGAATAATAAAACATCAAAGGAAAATATGGAAATATTTTTCCTTTTTCCTCTATAATTGTGATATAGTTAGTGGGGCTGTCAGTTTAATGCATGCAATTTGTGCATGTGTGAAGAGACAGAAGGTAACTTTGGGCCAGAATTAATAATGGAGATATTTTGCATCATTGATGACTCTGCAAAAACAAAATGGAGTGAAGCTTGAATCAGACACGTCAGGGATGGCTAGAGGGAGAAAATGAGGTGCTAAGGAGGAAATCTTTTCAGCTCAGCGTGGCCAAAATTTTGTCTTCTACATGTTTCAAAACTCACATACTTCCATAGACTGGAAATGTGCTGCGAAGGGAACACACATTGGCGCTGCCTGAGTGCAGAATGCTTAGTCTCTGTGATTGTACGAAAGCTGACTGTAAGGAAAATGAATGTCAGTCATAGCCACTGGTTGCCAAGGAACGCGAAGTGAGCCCGAAGTGACTGTAATTCAAACTGGCACCCAGTCGCGAAAAAAATAAACCAATAAATAACACATTAAAATTACTTATTATTCTTTTACCCATCCTGCAGTGGAAAAAAGGCACATTTGCGTCTCAGTTTATGTTTCAAAACCTGGAAGTCACAACATACATACATACATACAGTATACTGTCACTCAATTAAAAAGTGCGATCGATCGATATAACTACAATTAATATTAAAAAATGATTATGAATATATCAAGATATAATGTAACAATTTAGTGAGATTATGCTTAAAAGGGTCATCAGATGCAAAATGTACTTTTATATGGTGTGTGGACACAACCACTGTACAATTAAAAAAATCCATTCCCTCCTTTTTTTTAATCCTCAAAAAGCCTAAACACTCTCAATAATCAAGCCGTCTATTTTCTGAGCAATATGATGTCATACTGCTCATGCTCCGCCTACGACCGATGACGGACTGTCATATTAGCATATTTCCACCCTCAGCCATTTGCGTGTCTTGTGTCGACACCCCCCATGGAAGAGAGGGGTGGGGTGAGCAGTTGCTCATTATCATTTAAAGAGACATGCACCGAAACAGATCGCTGGAAACAGAGCTGTTTTTGAGGAGGTAAAAAGGGTGTTGTTTTACACAACCATTGAGGAATTTTAACCAAAGTATCTTACAAACTTTACATGAAGACCCTAAAGAATCACATCAACTTGTGGAAAATGGGCATCCGCTGACCCCCTTAAAATCAAGAAAAATACGGTAACACTTCATTTCGACAGTCCACTTTAGACAGTCCTCTAACTATAAGTAACTTTGCAACTACATGTCAACTTACAAAAATACTATATTCATTTGTGATCCTCAAGTAGATTTATCCTGTTTTAAGGTTGTGTAAATGTTTTACTGCACAACTAGATACAAGTATGATTAATTTTACCTTTTTACCATGCTTAAAATGGCAAAATCTAAAAAATATTTGTTTTTAATAACCAATTTGTCCTTGTCTTTAATTCATTCAGTTTTGAAGCAAGTTTGGCAGGTCAGACTAACCTTATTTTCTCTCAAAAGCACCTCCCTTGCTGACTTTTTATCTAAATTGATTCCTAACGCATCTTCAAAGAACTTCTTCAGCATTTCATCAAAGCACGCAGCCTTTTCATGGGCCAACCTATTGCCATTTAATCACAGAGATCCCTCAAATGTCACTGTTTAAAGGCAGAGCAGATTGGCTTGTGAGTTAGCAGAAATGAGGCAGCAAGCTTAAAAGAACCACTGTTTGTCAAAATATAGCCTTTGGACATTCGTATACAGCATAAACCCCAGGGGGTTTGGACCTGAAGTTATATTTGGAAAAGAAATTGAATTTGGGCGCAAACACAGAAGAGTGATGCCACCTGCTACCTGTAATGAGAAAATAGAGGAAGACTGTCAGTAGGATTTCATGAAGAGATATCAGCCTTTGAGAGGATTGTAATAATGCATTTGCATCTCAGTGGGTGTGTGTGTTTCCTTGGCAAATTAATATTCTTTTGATCTCTGTCCTGTGGTTCGTGTGGCAGTGTATTTTGCAAGACTCGCCATATTTCCATTTCAAACTGTGCATTGTTACCGTGTGGCCCAAATCATGAAAAATGTATCATGTACATCTGTGGAGCTGAGTGATTTTCAAGCAGATGTATGTCTGTGTTTGTGTTTTATTGATCCTGTTAATGGAACTAGGTCAAAATGAAGCACACAGACTGGCAAGGATATGGTAATGGTTCTGATAGAGGACTGTAGAGGGGAGGTACTGCTGTTTTGAAAGGAGTTTTTTCCCCTAACATCACTTTATTTTTTAAAGATTATGTGTTTAATTTTCTGATGTGTCAGCAGATGGATTTCACTTGGTTTTAAAGGGGAAGTGTACAATTTTAGCACCATTAGGCACCAAATGGAATTGCAAAAAATAATGTTTTAAAAAAGGTTTCCTGAACCCTGCTGTCTGCTATTGGTCAACCAAAGACAAAGCCACGTCTCAGACTCACACCATTAGTTAGCAGGCTAGTCTACATCCTCATACTATCAGATCAGTTTTAATAGCACCACAGACACTGTATAAAACCTACAAACATGCTTTTAAATAGTACTTATAATGGAAAGTAGCCTACACTTTAAAAGATACTTGTGAAATGAATGTAATGTTTTCAGACATACAATTGCTAAACGTATTATAATGCAATTAGCTAAACTTGAGAGTTATTTGACCCACTTAAGCAGGATATACATCTTCATATGTAATTTGATATTATAATTCTATTGTCTTTAAAATATGGTTAAAGTCAGGGCTTGACATTAACACCCACCAACCCGCCAAATGCGGGTGGATTTTGCTCGTGGCGGGTAACACAGTCACTTCAACTAGCCACTTTGGCGGGTTGAATAATTGTAGTCTTTTCAAAAGGCATCTGAAGCGCACTGGCTGCGTGGCGTGCGCGTCTCAGCTGCGTGGTGTGTCCGTTTTTATTTCGGCTCCCATGTTAACAGGTTAGAACTTGCACACTGCCTGCGTGACGCGCGTCTCGAGCCGCGCCGAAAACGCGTGCATGCTAGAAAAAAAACCGACGCCTATTTCTCACGCGACACGCAAGCCTGTTGGAAGCGTTTCCAGGCTAAATAGAATAGGAAAATATGTCATGTTGACACGAACACATATTAATAAATGGCATTTTTATGTTTGAAAGTCCATAGGTTTTGGCAAATGCAGATATAATTTTAAAAAAATCAAATATTGCACCTGTCAATACAGAACGAAATATTCTTATAGCCTATTTTGCCGTCTATGCTGCAACGCCCGAATCCCGAGATAGCCCTCCATGTACGTTACCAGCAGACACCAGTCAGACACGTTTCTGCTGTGCAAAGACACAGAAAACGCAACTTGTAACAACGAATTTCCCATCGGGGCTCAATAAAGTAATTCCGATTCTGATATTTAAACAGACAGTGTTTCTAATGCTAAAGGTTTTTTCAGTTTAGTTTTTTATATTTTTTTATTAATCTTCTACATCCATGCACCACTTTTATTATGCAATAAGAAGCTATGTCTTCATCTTAATACATGGTTTTATAGGAGCTTTAAAGGAGCTTTACACACAACCTTATCAGAGCTAATGATAATGACCTGTATTGTTATACCTAGTCTTGATTTGCGTGTGTACAGTGGTTTTACATTTAAAAGGGTTGTAAATCTAGTTCAAGTAAATTTTAGCACGCCATAGTCAACTTTAATCAGGTAATTTCACAACAACAAAAATGTGGCTAGTAAAAATGCTGTGTGGCTAGTAACTTTGGAAAACCACTAGCCACATTGGCTAGTGAGCAAAAAAGTTAATGTCAAGCCCTGGTTAAAGTGTACTGTCAAATGTACTGACAAATATTTATAGTAATCTAAAATATACTTCAATGCCATTTCTATTGAAACTTGTTTGTATATTTGGAATTTTACATTTGTAAATATGAATTATAATTTTTTACATATTAACTTTGAATGTAATGTCAAATAACACTACAGTTAAAATTACAATCAAGTACTTGTACATGTGCTTTAGGATGGTAGTCAACAAATACGATCTTTAAAGCAAAAATTATTTAAACATAATGATTTAAAATGCACTTTTAAAGTAAAACTTTTCATTTGAGATTATTACAAAGTGGACTTTTTAAAGGTGTATTTAAATGTGTAAAGAAACATCTTGAAATTGCACTCTCCTTAAGTACACTTTATGGCGTTCCATTTCATTTATATTATATTATTGGCAAGTAGGTTTTTTATAAATATATCACAGATACAATTAAGTGCACTTCTTTTTCACAAAGGAATATCATATATTAGACTGGGAAAGGAGAAAGTATTTTGACATTGAATTACACTTTCTAATAAACATTCGTATCTCTTTTTTTATCATTTGTTATATTTCTAAAATAATCAAGTTTTGACTGTCTAAATCTCAAATCCAAAAAGTACAGTTCAGGTGAATGTTGGACTTTGAACTAAATATGAATTTCTTTGCAACTGTACATTGAGAGTGAAAAGAAGATTTATTGTGGGCGAGTAGAAAGGCACTGATGCCAGCAACATCATCAGAAAAAACCCATCATAACAGCAGCTTTCATCAGCAGCAGGAATCCACAGTTTGGCAGAACAATAGTGAACTCTGACTGTGAACCTACTTCAGAAATTATTTGAGAAGAAAATAATACTTTAGGAGGTTTTATCTCCTCTTATAGACTGTATGTTTCCACAGTACATCTTTGGCTGTCGTCCTTTTAATTAGAGTCAAAATAAAGACAAACCATTTCATTAATGACTTCTTCACACCAATTAACGTGTCCAAATTTGTTTGTGTCCAATAATGTTTTTAGTCTATGTAAGTTTGGTCAAAAACTGTACATAAAAACACCACCACATTAAATAACAGTTTGCACTAATTTTTACAATTGAATTAATTTGCAAGCAAATCTATGTTAAAGCTGCAGTAGGGAGTTTTGAGAAAACGTTGACTTAGCCTGAAAATTCGAACAAGCACAACTTACAGGTCCCACCCCCTTGCTGTCTGCTGCGCTACAGCCCTCCCTCCACAGCTCGTCCTCCACAGCTCGTCCTCCACAGCGGAGCCTGTCGTGAACGCGCAGGCTAGTAAACAGGGCCACCGATAACAGCGGATAAAAAGTTATATGGCACATTCACTAATAGGGACTAAACGTCAATAATATGCTTTACATTGACTATGGCCTGCCCATACTTTGACTACAAACTTGGTCCTCAAATCATTATGTATTTTGCAATAGCCTACATGTAACTTTATAATAGGGATGGGCGATATGGCCTAAAATCCATATTGCGATATACATTGCAGCCTCTTGCGATTACGATATATATCACGATAAATAAATTATAATAGAACCATTTCAGAACAGGTTAGACAGACCATAAGGAAAGCCAAACTGCAAAATGTATTTGTTTTAAAAACATTAATTATGCAAAACTGTAATTATAGAACATAATGTTGCAGATGAATAAAATTCAAGTACACTAGCTGCAGAGACTTTAACAAAGAAAAAGCTTAAAGTATTGGGTTTATTTCCTGTAGTGCACGCCTGTTTCACACATACTCCTTGTGCAGTGCAGTGCGGTGGTGTGCGGCACAGGAGCAGCACGCGCTATTGTGCTTTCACATATGGTTTGCAGTGTGCAACTGATCTACGGCTGTTCGACAAACAACATTAATCCTCTATTTTTTATTTTAAATCACTATTTATATTATTAGTGTCTTTTATAAAATAATATAAAAGAGTTTCAGCATTGTGATTCTATTTGTACACAGACAGTAGGCTAGTAATACGCACTCTTTCACAAGACTTACGCACTCTTTCACAAGGCTATTCACGTTTAAATTTATAACACTTAAAAACATATTATTACTTCTATATAGATTTATATAGTAAGTTGCTCAAGCAAGTGGCAAAACATTTATACATTTATGTTAACATCGCAAACATTTTAAATTAAAACATACATAATTGACATAAACAGCTCTCTCATACCTTTTCTTTTGCATTTAAATCTTTTTTACAAGAAATATTGCAATCACAAAGAACTTGTTTCACGAAGAGACAAGTGCATCCATTATGTCGCGTTGTTGAGGTAATGTTACTGTGTAGTTTCCTTGCTTTAATTACCCCGAGCTTAAAGTTAAAAAGAAAATGATTGAAAAATAGTATAATTTTTTTTTTTACTATATTAGTAAAAAGATTACTATATTTTCATATCAATCCGTGTTCATTTTGACCATGAACCATTCGCTGTCACTTTAATTCAGCACGTGCAGCACAGCAGAAATAGACTGTGTGGAAACGATCACTGCACTGCTGTATACACACCGCTCCTGGAACGCATTGCCGCACCGCATCCGCGTGCAGGCCTGTTAACATGGGTACGGAAAAAATATATAGCCTACATATGCACTGCAAACGGAATATGTGTGAAACAGGCGTTAGCCAGAACTGTTGCCCATACAGAGTATAGTTTGCTGCTGCTCGTCGGACGGCTTAAATCCGAACCAATGGATGTTGCACCGGTTTTTTTATACTCTCCTCCGTTTCGCTTTCAGCCATGTTTACTCAAGATGTCGAATACGATGATGCGTTGCAGCCGTTTGCAGCTCGTGGCTCTAAATTTTGCGGGTAGATTGCGTCAACATGCATTATCGCGATACTGCAATATAATTAAAATCCATATCGTAGACCAATTTTGTATCGTTTATATTGCATATCGTTTATATCGCCCATTACTACTTTATAACGTTGTACTCTTTCTATAAGTTATAAATAGCTAGTAAGATAACGTTAATATAACGGTAACTAACGTTACAGTATGTAAGTAATTAATCTAGCGATATATAATGCTAGACAAGGTGTGCTAGTACATTATTTCAGCAACATGACAAACCAGTGAATTAGCAGGTTTCAATTGTTGCTTAGCAGAGTGCGTGACATTTTATCTACATGTTATGCGGCAAGAGTTTTGACACCGAGTCAATGGGCTCTGTGTAATTCTGTTTTTTTCGCTTGTTTATCGTCATCAGTCTTTTTCCTTTTACCTCTTTGTTTTATGAGCAGGTGTCACTCGAGAATTGCCAGTTTAGGTTGTTTCTCCGTCATAGGCACAGCTGCAGCACGCCGGCAATATGGAGTTTGAACGACGGCTCACGCTGTGCAAGAGAGGGGTGTGATCAGCGCGTACACGAGCGGGATTGACACTGCTAAGACACTCCTCCTGGCTCTGATTGGTTGTTTCTGACCGGGAGCGTGTATTTCTTGCAAATGGCAATAGGACCACTGGGAGGAGCCAGAGGAGCTTGATTTTTACACAGATTATCTGTCTCATATTCTACTGTCAGGACATAATGACAGTTTTAGCAAATACATTTTTTCAAAAGTTACCTACAGCAGCTTTAAAGTACATGAGAAGATGAAAACAAAAATCACTGCACAACTTGTCTCTATCCAAGTCCTCAAAGAAAGAAGCTTTGCAAAATAAATGTATTTGCATGACTGAAGTGTGCCAGATAGTTATAGCTTTGCCAAATAACCTCATATCAAAGAGCAGTATAGTAGAAGCATTATGGGCTGCATTTCTACCTTCCATCATAAAGCCTACATTACCATGAAAGCACATCAGAGAGTACCTGAGAAGTCTTTTCATGACTTTGGACCTTGCATCTAGCTCAAACGCTCAGAAATTGTCTCAAAGGGAAGAAACAAGCGGTTTGGATTGGCCAAGTCAAAGACTCGTAACAGGCAATTCATGCAAGAAAGCTTTTAAAGCTCTTATCTGATTTTTGCAAAGGCTCTCGATGCCAGCTACTGAAGCTAGAGGATATGTGCACATAAACTGTATATATGAGTCGTTAAAAAAAGGATAATTTTCATTGAATTGATGTTTATCTGTATATGGATGCAGTAAAGATGAAATGCACATGCCAGTGCAAACAGGTGCTTCTCACGATAGCAATAACTAACTGTGTACTCAGTTTTTTTTATGTTTATTCTGATTTATATATGTAGTGTTGTTCCCAAAAGCTACTTCACAAACTATTGTACTAAACAGTGAAATTATTTACCTACTTTTGATATAATACATTTGAAATAATCTAATTCTGAATGCCAAAGAACAAGTTTGAGAACACTGAATGTTATAACAGGGTTCAATTTCAGATATGTCTAAATACTGTCAGTCACCTAAATCAACACATTTTATTTATTGGGTCTTTGTTGCAAAGTCCCACCAATTTGAGAGCTTTACCTATCCTCATAGAAAGAAGCCAGGCTTACATATTTTATTTAAATGATTTACACTTTTATTCACTAGAATATTGAAATGTACTGTGATTGCTACATTTGTAATAAATTTTAGGGTAAAACATAATCTTAATGCAATCCATACAGGCAAATATGCTGAAAAACATTAGTTTTGATTAAGTGTACAGCCTACTTTTACTCACACATTATAAAATGATAGATTGTTATGAATTCTGATATGATTGCAACTCGGATTTGATATTTTTTGGACAAAGTCTGGACAGTTAAGTACATGTAACACTCACTGACCCCACCACAGTGTTCTTCCTTTCCCCTGTCTCTGGAGTTTAAAATGCTGGAAACACAAAGCTATTACAGAGCCCTGCTCTTAGCCAGAAGAGAAGGATTTTAATATAGACCAAATAACCAAATCCTCAACCTCAATTTAGTTAAAGTCGCAGCATTAAATGATCAGATTTAGAGACAAAATCACCCTAATGCTTGTATCTTTGTTTAAGTAATTCCTCAGTATATATTAATTGTTTTTTTCCACTTTTCAGTCTTAAAACAACACTTCAGAAGAAGCTCTGCAGCGACTCGGTGGACCTCTCTGGCATCCCTTTATCAACTCGAGACATACGGCACGTGGCATATTACCTCCAGACCAGTGGGGGCGCTGTGATATCCGTAGATCTTAGTTTCACTGAGCTCCGGGATGAGGGCCTACGTCTACTTCTGCCCTTCCTGGGTGCATTGCCCAAACTCACAACACTGGCTCTCAATGGGAACCGTCTGACTCTTGGCATCCTTAAAGATCTGTCTGAAGCCCTCAAAGAATCCAAGATGTTCACTTGTCTTGCCTGGATTGACCTAGGCAACAACGTGGACATATTTACCATGCCACAGGTAAAACAACAGAATCTTAAAATCAATCACAGTCCCCCTTAATGTAGTATTAACACTGTGATAAATGCTTCATTTTGTGGAAAACATGGTTGTGCTGCCAGATATAAGGCACAGCCTGAATTAGCCATTAGGACATCCGTGATGCTCCTGGAACCGTATTCTTTGAACAAAAAGTTAGCTCCAGCCTTAAGCCTAACTAACCCCTAAAATTAAAGACAAGATCTTTGTCTACATAATCATACCTAACCCCAGCCTTAAGCATAATCTTATTCCTCACTTTAATGTTGAAGTAGGACCATCAAGGATGTTGATCCAGGAACATGTTCGTCTTGGGCGAATCACATTATACAAGATGAATATTTGTTTGACACGTTGTCCATCACCTTTTTCAACTGGCAGGGCAAACCATTTAATTAAATTCTATTTGGATGGGACTAGTTTTCCCTAAGGAGAAGAGCCCTAACATTAGTTAATTCTTTAGGTGTCCTGAACTAACAATGAAGTCCTTTTACAGCATTTTTAAATCTTTGTTCATGTTAATTGTCTTTATAATATTTTTGCATTATAAACAAACATGAATTGAAAATGAACAATAAGAAGAAATTTACATAAACCTAGATTAATAAATAGTGTTGCTTATTGTTAGTTCATCATACCTAATGCATTAACTGATGTTAAAAATTGTACCTTATTGCAAAGTGTTACCATTATGTTTTCATCTCATTTAGTTTGACCTTTGTCGAAATAAAAGCGATTTTAGACCTTTTAAACCAAGTTTCTTGGTAACAGTTGTCAATTCAAGTACTGCTGGTATCCCATCTAAAATAAGAAATAAATTATGTAAGATGATCTCATCCAGAGCACATACACTTTCTGTAACATCCACATCCAGACAATAGACACCCCTACCTTAATCTGCACAATGTGTCACAGCAAAGACTTTATAAATAGAAAAATGGTGCACTCATATTATGAATGGGAGAAAATTCATAATATGGTGAAATAAGTCCCGCCTTCTAAATGAAAGAGCCAATCCCCAATTTGTAGAGTCATTGCTTCACTTCAGCTGCCATTAGAAGCTCATGACTGCACATTTGCTGATCCAGTCTGAAAAATGCTGTTTTTTTTGTCATGATTTGACCGTTTAGAAATAAAAATGGATGTGATAGTTGTTGTCAGATTTCATTGGTGAGTTCAAATATGAAATTTATTTGTAAACTTGGTGATCAGCTTTGGAGAATTTGATGTTTCCCCATTCAAAGAGATAGGAGCTGTACTTGCATGACTGAAATAGCTGCCCGAGAGGAATTTCAAAGATGGCTGCCAAGTCAAATGACTTGCCTTAAAAGGACTTTAGTACAATCATTATCTGTAAGTAATTGTATCTCAGAGTTGTCTAACTGTTTCTACTCTGTTCTCAGTCTCTACTGGTGTCCCTACGGCGACGCTGTAGTCTAAAGAGCAGTCTCCCCACCATCTATGAGTACACAGAGGGTCAGCCCTATTGCTACCGCATGGAGAGTTCCATTGAAGAACCCAGCCACTACGAAGAAGAGGAGGATGATGAGGAAGAGGAGGACCTGGAGCCATGGAGCATTGGGGAACAGAAAAGTTCAGGTAGCTTTAACCTGCGCCATTGCGAGAGGTGAACCAATTACGTTCATCTGACGGGGATAAAGAAAGAATGGGAGAGCGCAAGCAAGAGATTCCTCTTCTCTCTGTACCATTTCTCCCAATCAACACCTTTTACCATCTCCCTCCTCCACCGCAGCTCAATGACCTTCCCATTGTGGTTATGTGTGAACCAACAGCATCACATATAAAGAGCCACCTAACCACCTGAACACAGCGAACGGTGAAACACGGCAAGTTTGAAACGCTCTAAAAGCTTCACCATTGACTTACTGTGTTGGCAGATGACGCTCCTTGACTCAAGGTGGGGGTTCATTGGAGGCGACCACCGAGAGATGCTTTCTTACGCCCCTCTTCGGTCACAAAGAACCAGTGACGGACAGGAAAAAATGCGAATTAGAAATCCCAGAGTCAATCAACTGGCTGATGCATACCAACGGTTGATGTGAAGCGCTATGGATCCCGGTTTTAACCAAGGTATGGTTAGGAATTTTGTGGGGTCAGGTTTGGTCGTATTTGTCAGAGTTGCATTGCTGAGGCTGTCTCTGCCGCAGCAGGACCTATCACCACTCTGTGTGTGCTCTACTAATCTCCCAACAAAAGCCATGAAACCAGCTCAACAGACTATACAGATGACCCACGTCACGTGACGCAAGCAAAACTGCTATGTCAAGACTTTTGCATTTTCCCCCCCTTTCCAAAATGTTCACATGTGAATACCCACACACACCACTTGTCGTGTAGTTGTCAATGATGTTGAATTGCCAGCGGCTTGTTTTTGTTGTCTACTAATGATGAACAAAGCTATCTTAGAAGACAACAGGTACATTTCAACACAGATACGTTTTTGTTGTATAAGATACGTTTTTTGTTATATATGAAAGTTTATTGAATGATAATAGCTTCTTATTTATGTTTAAGTCATAGTCTACATCCTAAATATACCTCTTAAAATATGTCTTGCTGTGTCAAAGCATTGCTGTTCCCTTTGGAATGGTCCAGTGAAATATGGCTTTTTTCATCCATATAGTGTATTTTAAAATCTATTCTACATTCTAGTCTTGATTAGTCACGTCTGGTACACTTTACTAAAAGTGATTATTCACGTCTGGTACACTTTACATTTTGTTAACTGTTCTTAACCTCATGCTCAAAATAACCTTGGCTGTAACAGAGTTTTTAAATCAAATTTTGGCAGACAAGTAATTAATGTCAAAATAAATGGACCTTGAGCTAAAGAGCTAATGATTGTTCCATGGCCTTTGATTACCTGAGCACTTTAGTCTGTTTTCATCAGGTTTGTGACTGAAACGCTTGTTGTAGCATTGTCGTCTTGGAATATAACATTTTTACGTAATTCTGAAACAAAAATGAGCCAAACAAATAGTTACTGTACTAACCAGCACTTAGTTGTTTAGGGGTAAATCACAGATGATCAAATAGTTAAATGTCAGTGTTATGTATGATATTATATGTATTCTTTTAAATGTGTCAGTTTTGTGTGTGTATTTGTTTAATGTTATCTTAATGTTTTCTCAGTGTTGTTGTCGTTAACTTCAGACTATATTATATGTAATATTACACAACAACCATCTTCACAGGGCCTCAACAAATTCAAATTATACACAAAATAACCTCTTTTTAACTTTTCAAGGCTGAATATATAAAAAAAAAAATCTGGAATATTCAGAACTTTAAGCGGCTTGTCTTTGTATTTGTTGTTTGGCCCTTTAAGATCATTACACTTACCAGGCTTGGTAATTGGTTTGGTTTGATGTTTAACCTGCGTAATGCTGTATCTGTTACTCATAAACGGCATGATGGTGTCAATACCCACAATGCTAAGCAAACTAATACACTCAGTCAGTGGCAGGTTATAGAGGGCAGTTTATTGGTCAAGTTGTTTATGTGCAAGTCTCTATCTGTGTCATACAGTGTCCTCTTAATCTGTGCTTCAAACATCCTGTATTAAATAGTTTATGAGACTGACTGTTAAACGCTTCTGTAATAAACTTTTATTGATAATACCATGGGCGTGGCAAAATAATTCTTTCTTGTTTATTTTTAAGAGATGGCAAATCGGCGTGAAAGCGTTTGATGGTTGAATGTGTCTGTGGGAGGTTGGTGAGGTGCCCATCTGCTGATTGATGAGCTGGAGAACAGATTCAGAGAAGTTTTTATGATGGTGGTTGTGCTAGGATCTGTGACAGCCTGAGGGAATATTACACACACACACACACACAAGCTCTTCTGAAATGTTAAAGAAATAGTTCAACAAAAAAAAAAAACACAATTCTGTCACTTACTCACCCCCATATGCACTGCAGTTTTTTTTTTTTTTTAAGAATTGTGATGCAACTCTTTTTTTTAAATACAGTAACAATCTCTCTTTTAAAGTCACCATGAGGTCAAAATGGTCAATTCAGATTTTTTTATGGAATATTGCATTTATTATAAATGATTTGTCTGTGCACATCGTTATTTTTTTTTTCAAATTCATGTGCCTTCATAATCTTTAATAAAAATAACTTCTCTTCTCTGATGATGTGTTTACTGGTACGAGGGCAGGGACAACCTGTCACTCAAATGACATCACAGCAATAGCAAACTACAACAATATGACGATCAAATATGACCTCAATAGCATTTGGTCATGAACCATTGGCATTTGATGTCCAACCTCACATGATATGTCAGTTAAATATTTTTCTTATTCAAAACTGTTGGCTTTAGAAGACTTGGAATATAGCACACACATAATAGGGATAAGCTTTTATGGTTCTGTTTTTGTTTGATAGCTTGATTGGAGTAGTAACTATAAACTATTACATGGAAAGAACATTCTTCAAATTCTCCCTTTAAGTTTCATAGAAAAACAATGCGTAGTGTTACGCCAAGTGTTACACCAAGTCTTTTTGAGCCAGACAAAATTACAAAAGAAACCTGTCTGGTAACAGGAGCAGTGACATGGAAAGACCACAAGTTCAATTCCAGCTTTCTCCTATAACTTAGTATTTTCCCTTTTTCGATGCACATCAGCTCGGAGAGGCATTTCATTTAAATAAAAATTAAGAAAATATTCGAAAATTAGTAAAGTTTATAAATAAAGCACCTAACGGAAATAGTGTTTTAGAGGTTGGGAAAAGAGTAGGGGTGGGTTTTAAAGACATGGGATAAGTAATGTCCAAATAAGGCGGCATCCATTTATGATTTTAATCATATACACTGAATATGTTGTTATTATTGCATACTGTTTTATCATTTACTACTATAAAGTGAGTTGCAAATAGTATCTGCTACTATTTGCACTTTTTAAATAGCATCTATCTACTATTTACACCTAGTGCATAGAAAATACTGTTTTTACTTAGTGTAAATAGCATAATTATGTCGCTAAGAAAATACTGCTATTTTCATTTAGTGTAGGCCTACATTGCATCTATCTCTATTTGCACTTAGTGTAGCCTAAATAGCCTCTGGCGAAAAAATAATAGCAACAGATTTTGAATGAAATGAGGATGAGGAAATAATGACAAAATTTAAAATTTTGGGTGAAATATCCCTTTTAAAAAAGTCGTATTATCTTTCTAGAGACATGTAACAGGACACAGATGCCCAGTTCCACTCAAATATGCAGTCGAGCTTGTATGGTTCTTGTCAGTGTGTGTATATGATAGTGGTTATAAAGAGTGTGTGTGTGTTAAACATCTGTAAACAGATCTTCAGCAGTGTGTGTACACTTGTTATTGTCACTGTGATCTCAAACAAGTGCAGGCGGTTCTGCCCTGTTACATTTGCTTGTATAAACTAATGCTGTAACGGCTTTCGAGACAGTTCTGTTATGGTCTTGGGAATTATGATGCATGTCATGGTCTGTGTTGATGTGACAGACCCACGTTACTGCGGAAGAAATACTGCCGGAGTCCTCGTCTGCCACCCCATGGCTAAACAAAACCTACTGAAAAAAGCAAATAAAGGTAAAAAAAAAATTAGAAGGAAATTTAAAAAAGGCTTGTTCCTAAAAAGAGAGTTGACCCACAATTTATAACTTTTTGTCATTATTTACTCGTATTTACTACATAAAGCACCATAAAACCATATAAAAGCTGCATTCCCAGTCTTTAAGTCACACGATAGCTTTGTGTAAAGAACGGGCCTAAATGTAATCCTTAAAGGAAAATTTACAAACTTGTATCATGCTGAAGGCATGACTGTAACAATGTTTGTCTTAATATTATTACACAAATACAAAACAAATAAATAAGTGGACATCATTGTACTTGGCATAAAACAGAAGTTGCAATGGTCTTTTCTTTCCTTTTGTGACGTATATCTAAGTGAAAAGGCTTCTCGCACAAGACAAAATTTAGGGCAGGACTTGATTTTGTCCATTGGAAATTAATTGGATTGTTTGGTATTGCTGTGATGTGATGACGCATCATCAGAGAAGAGATGTCACTGCAAGAGGGAGAAGTTATTTTGATTAAAAACTTTGATTTAATGGTGACTTTATTAATTAAATATGAATTATTAATTATCTTAAAGCTTTCTTTAAATTGTAATACTATTTCACTGTATTGGTGATATTATTGTATTTTTGATCAAATAAATTAGATTAAGAGACCACTTTCAAAAACCTTAATGTTTCCAAACTTTTGACCGATACTGTACATTAAAGGTAGGGAAGGCCATTTTTTTAATAACACTTTTTGTTATAATGGATCTCTTCAAATCCTGATAGCAATCAATAAAAGAAGGATTCTAAATATTAAAAATGTACATATCTTTAGTCTCAGGAGCAAAAAAATGTTCGTCCAAGCATTTATGTCCTACCTGCCTGTCAACATATGTATTTCCATACCATACCAAAGCCACTTGTAGCCTTATCCGAAAGAAGAGTAACAATTAAAGAGGCTGTTTTTTTTTAATGGATGTCAATGGAGGAGAGGCTTCTATGCTGAATAAACCGCTTTCGCTTCTCATTTAATGAACCGACAGCCCATCGGCTAATCTTCAACATGTTTGCTCATAAACATTTGTTTTGGATTGATCTATTTTTAGAGTTTACACTGAAAAAAATGCTGTTTTATAAGATAGGTCACGGACAATTGCGCGACAGGTATGATTCAGTTTACGGCTCTTCTCAGTCATTTCTATGGTCTCCGCAAACAGTGACTGACTGTCGCACAACTCTGAACGAAATTTAATGACGTCAAGGCTGTAATGTGATTGGTTATCAATAAGATACACGTGATCCAAGTTACAGTAGCTGCTATACTTTGTCAAATGGTTGAGCCACTGACCCTCATATCTCCCAATAATAAGACCATTCTTCCTCCGCGTACCCTGCTCGCAGAGACATCACACGATGATCTCATAATGATTCATTGACCAATCAAAAGATAGTCTTCTAAAAGTCACCTTTTGTGTTCCACAGAATAAACGTATGCAATGTATAACATTGGGACATTTTAACTGTTTAATTTATTGACATGCCAACAAGAAAATATTCCCCATGTATTTTTCATTCGTTATGCTCAGTCTTGAAAGTTCCCATGGATTTTTATGCCCAGCGATGCACCTTATGGGGTCTTCAGTGCTGTCAAAGCGAGCGAGGCCTTTTGATCAGAGCTCACAAAATGTCAGAGCACAGTCAGGCAGCGGTAACCCCACCAGGCTGAACTTTGAAGCTTAAGAATGTACGCTTTCACTTGTCTGGACACTTGGTACATTTAGTTCTGAAGATGTTTTTCCTCTAAGAACATTCAGTTCTAATAACAAACAGCATGATAGATAGGTCAGGCTGAACCCGTTAAACACGAGGGCAGGGAAGGTGATTGAGTTGGCAGAGATGGACATCAAACTCATTACTCTGGTCTTTGTAAAGTCTCTTCGCCATTTCTGTCACATCAGTCAGGAGGATGAAGAATGAGCATACAAGGCCTGTCACTTTCTAAGGGATCTGCTTAAATGATATATAAAAATACAAAACACTGGACAGAAGCAAAAGATTTACCCAAAAAAGGGGGAATAGAATACCCCAACCCCCCACCCTGACCAAAAAGTTTGCTAAACTTCACATTGTAAACATTACATCTAATTCTGAATGCTATAATGTAGGCTACATCTAGCCTACATATAATGCTATAATGTAGGCTAGAGAATGCTAAATACTAATGCTCACTAATATGTAATGTCAATGTAGCCTAAACTATAAAATGTACATATAGGCCTAGTATATACCTATATGCACTCTATACATTATGCTAGTAATTACTTTATAGCCTATTTAGCAGTGGCGTGCACAGACCTCCTCAGGGGGAGGGGCGGAGGGACCAAAACAAATTATTACTTCAAATAACAATCAAATGTATTTATTTATTTTTTACAGAATTTAAATGCAATTATTTATTAAATAAATCACCTGTATTTAAAGCAGTACCCGTCTGTACCGTCTGCTGCATTCTACACACTAAATATGCATAGGCCTACTCTTGTACCGGTCAAAACCGGTGGTGGTAGCCTATGTATGCCATAACACAATTTTTGTGTGTGAATGTTGTGTGAATGTATTTTAGGTGAATATTACGTCACGAGTGAAGCACAAAGCTTTGGTTACAAAATAAATAGGCCTGGTTAGCAATTAAATGTTACGCTAGGCCGAATGAGCCGATACATGTAAGTTATTCCACAGGACATGGACTCTCTTGTTTATTTTCCCAAATCTTCACTCACGTCATTTTCACAGAGATAAAGTTTCTTCCTTTCGTTTACTTTCAATGTACTATTCTTAGTGCATTCTACAAAGAATGTACTTTACTTTTCTAATTTCTTTCCCTTTACACAAAGTCCCACAAACATAAAAAAAAAAATCCATATAAAACCTCTCACTTAAAGCAAGAGCAAATCTATCAGTACAATGCAATGTGAAAAGTGCGACATGAAAGTGTGTGAGGGAGATTTGTCAAGTTGGGCGATTGTGCCATCTAGTGGACATGGACGAAAATGAATATCGGACATTCTTTGTTTGTCAAATCAGCTAGATTTAAATTGGTTTATAGAAGAGTGTTTAAAAATTCAAAAAATTCAAACAAACCTCCACTACTACAGCAAATAAGTGGAATAATAATAAATATGCATCAAGAGTTTTGTGTTAGGCATTATGGTTTTTATGACCCAGAGGAAATGAGCTTAAAATACAGATTTTTCTTATAATGTAAGCTTTGTGAATCAAACAACATTCCTTTGAAAAAAAAAAAAAATCATTTTGATGATGGATTTTGTTAGGATTAAAGGCTTAAAACAACCCAAAAAAAATCAAACATACAAATATAACTGTAACCAAATTGGATGTTTTTTGAGATGTTAAGCATAACATTATTTTACTCACACTGATGATCCCTTGCGATTTTTAGATTCATTGTTACTATTTTACCATCAGCCAATGGCAAATTCAGCTCCTCTTGAATAAGCATTTATAATAAGCAAGTTTGTAAATATTTTCGTAAATTACATCATTATAGTAAATTATGAATATGCGTTTATCTGCAATACCTTCCTTTTATTCCAGATGAGTGACATATTTAATTGATGATTGCATGACTGATTGACATACCAGAAACATTATCAGAAACGTGCATTATTGCATATTGTCACAAGAATCAAACTAGTAAAAAAAAAAATCAAAAAGACAGATTTAAAAGGTGTTTTGTTTTTGTTTTGCAAAATCATACTACCAATGACAAAATGTAAAATTTTATTAAATACACAAGAACACAAAGCCAGGCCTCAAGCGATCATCTTCTGTCAGTATCATTCACATTAACCAGAATTATTCATTCTCATTGATGTCAATGTAGGTGAAGCCCTCCGCATTTGACCACAGATGATCTATACGCACTTAAATGTGCACAATGCTTCACTTATGAGTCTCTGAGGGGGGTTGTGCACATCATAGCTCCTGTCTTTTTTTCAGTATTATATTCCGCACAAGGGCTGTGGCTTCCTTTCGAATGTCCTCTATGGACTCCTCCGGCTTCCAGAAACGCACCACCTGGCCTTCCGAACTCACAAGAAACTTCCAGAAGTTCCATTTCGGCATTTTCTGTACTGAATCTAGAAAGAAAAAAAGTTTTAGAATATTGAGTCCATAATATTATTCATTATTCAATATTACTATAAATGAATTAATTTAGAAATGTCCTCATATTTCAAACCAGAGGTTAGGATTTGCTTTGCTATCCCATAGCTGGGCTGTCACTAAAATTTACAGGTCTGAGATCAAATATTTATGGGTGGGTTCCCTGTGTGCAATGAGCTACCATAAATTGTGTCCCAATTCCCATCAGAGTACGATAGCACCTCGCCCTCCACTGCACAAAGAAAGTTGAGTGCATGAAGAGGCCACCAAGTGTCCACACTTTGTTATTTTTTACATTTTTGGGGGGAATTTTCAGTGTGAACTAGGGATGGTGTGTATCTATAGGTAAACTAGACAGCCGTCTAGGGTGGCAAGAAAGAGAGGGGATATTTTTTGGGACATTCATTTGGAATTATTGCATTTATATCACCCCGTTAGTTATTCTAAATCTAAATGAACTTTCACCACCAGCCACTGGAGACATGATGCGAGAAAGTCGCTGGTAGTGAACAGTCTTCACTCCTATTGGTTGTCGCGCGCAAAATGTGCTGCTAATTTGCAAGTTTAAACTTTCTGAACTTTTGTCGCATGAGTCACGTCTACATTCTGTCGCCAATGGTCACCGTGTGTGTGTGTCTGTCCAATAATCTTGAGCTAATTCATGAAGTTTTATTTCGTGATTCGTGAGTGTGAAGTGTGGTGTGGGCGGCACAAAAGTGTTTTGCATAGAGCGGCAGTTGAGCTTGCACCAGCCCTGGTGTAAACACAGAACTCACACTATTTATACTGCAAAATGGCATTGAATTGTGCATTAGTTAGGATGCACCAACAACCCACCTCAAGCTACTGATATTATGCGAGGATGGAATTTTGTTTGGTTTCCTTGTGTTTTTTTAATGTACTTTTATATTTATGCTTTGAATTTTGAAAACGTACTGTGCTATATAAAATAAATATACTGCTGCTGTTATTGATAATTTCTTACAATCAAGTAGTAGGAACTGGTCACGTGATGTCGAAATGGCAGCGCCCATAAGGGGTCGCCCTTCTTCCCCGCTCTAAACAATAAATCTAGAAAACACATAAGTTTTCAGCTAATTGTGACTGTAAATCGTTCTGATGTTATTTCGCAAAGGTGCTGCAATTTTTATTTTGTGTAAAACTTGAAAGTTTTTGAATGAAGATTATCCTCAGGTAAAACCTAACTTACCTGTTATGAATCTGAATGCGGGCTCCGCCTCAGACCCCATTATTTTGATCTTGCTAAAGATGGGGAACGTTACACCGTAGTTGGATTTGGCAAACGCCTCGATTTCTCGACTGGTGCCTGATTCGGTGTCACCGTATTGCGAGCAGGGAAACGCGAGCACGTTAAAATGAGACGTGCCGAGCTCCCGGTGAAGCTCCTGCAGAGCCCGGTAATTCTGCTCCGTTAACTCGCTTCCACTCGCCACGTTTACAACCAGAGAGACCTGTTATCACAGAGACAGCGAGCCCTCGAGTCAAAATACTGCAGCACAAAACTAGGGGAATTATGTTTCTCAAAAGTCTTACAAATGACGTCAAACCACTTAAAACATTAAAAAAAAAATGCAACTTACTTTCCCTCGATACTTTTCCAGTGAGACAGCTCTGCCTCTCGCGTCCTTCACTTCATACGAGTAGAAATCTTTGGCTTTTCGCGACTTTGACAGTTTACTTTGCAGTAGGTACAGTGAGCCCATGCACACGGCCACACTCAGTAAAACCTTGAACAGTCCTGCTTTAGAAGCAGATGATTTGGTGGGGTATCCCCCAAGCGCCTCCATGATGGAGGATAAATATGTGGAGAAATCTGGGAGAAAAACTTCAAATATGGCTCTTTTGCTGGTCAGAACAGTGGGCGTGTCGAAATGAAA
Source organism: Rhinichthys klamathensis goyatoka (assembly GCF_029890125.1). Taxonomy (NCBI): domain Eukaryota; kingdom Metazoa; phylum Chordata; class Actinopteri; order Cypriniformes; family Leuciscidae; genus Rhinichthys; species Rhinichthys klamathensis. The sequence goes on from NW_026606587.1 coordinate 1,478,755, forward strand.
GGGGGCGTGTCCGAAAGTTATTCGGTAGAGAAAGCTGTCAGTCACACATGAAGGAAAATTGAAGGGTCAGCTCAGCACCTTAAATTTGCATTAATTCATATAATGCTATTTTGTTATTGTCTACCGTGTAAGTTCATAATTTCTACTCTTTTATTTTAAGATCTGTGTACATTTTAAATTAGCATGACACAATTTTTTTTTTTTGCTTCCCCCATCCCCACATGTATAAAAAAAAGGGTAAAAATGTAGTTTTTCACATACAAAATAAAATTTATTTCCAGTATGCACACGGTACAATGTTTGGTGTCGTTCATTAACACCATAGCAGATGTTTCCTAAAGACGATTGACCACAGTCATCCCGGAGGACGGCAGCTCCTGATCCAGCAGGCGGAAGAGCATGGCGTATTTGTTGCGTTGAGAGACGTTGCCGAGAGTGTGATGCAAGCGTGCCTGTAGATAATGTATGTCTCTCATACGCTCTTTACAGTCAAGACGAGAGAAATACACAGCTGCCTCCTCTAAAGTGTGCACGGCTTGTTCCAGTGCTGTAGGAAAGAAAATACATCACTTAAACGTATGAAGTATGACTTGAATACAGTGAGATGGGTGTCAAACAGGACTCAGGCAGTACCAGTCAGTCTGTGTTTCTGTGCAGTAGTTCCTGCTAAAGTCATCTGACAGCGAGCGGCCAACAGCAGAGCTCTGCCCTTGTCTATCAGAGAACCGTGAGCCAAAACCGACTCCAACACGTCCTGCACCAGTGCAAGAGCCTGCTCAGGAATCCCCAACATCAGCTATCAAGAGAGATGATCAATATCAGACACTCCTAGTTGAAAATTACACAATTTCTTCATCTTTCATCTAACAAACACACAGGTATACTTAAAAAACACTTCAGTGAATTCTTAGGTGAAATCAAGGAACTGGGAGATGTTTTGTGAGCATTTGTCAGTCATTATCAGGTGTCTGAGCACAAACTGTGAAGGTTCTTGTTGGTGTACCTGTGTAAATGCCAGGTGTAACACCGTCTCTGAGGTCAAGCTCTGAAGGTTGTGTTGGCGTGACAGAGCAAGAGCCTGTAAGAGTAACGGCAGACCTGATGCAAATCCAGAAGAGTCCCAGTGGAGTTCTGCAGAGGCCAGCATCACCCTGCCACACAAACACCGAAGAGTTAAAATCTGACATGGGAACACTGCCGTTCTAACAAGATTTCAAATATACACTTAAAAAATGTGGGGTCTTTTTTTAAAGCGAAAAAAAAAAGTAATCGTGTGAAATATTACAATAAAAAATAACCGTGTGATCGCGAGCCAGTGTTGCTTCTCCATGCCTCAAAATTGTGTCCTTATTGTTTTTTTTTGTATCATGCATGAAATAATTGTTCATGTGGGTTTATACTGTTTTATTTCCTGCTGTTAGAAGACTGGGCCTTACCTCTAGGTATGTGCACACCCTGGGAGGTGGGGAAATGCTCCTTTTAATTTATTTAGGAAATATCAGTTGTTCAAATGACAATATTTGTTTTTCTCTTGCCTGTCTGTTTTATTGATTGATTGTTTTTAAACTCTTTGGGTCTCATTCATAAAACACGAGCAGAACGAATTTTTGTGTAAATCGTGTGTAAAGTGGTTCTGGCGTAAATTTTCGGATTCATTAAAATGTTTGTATTTTCCAAATGTTAGTTGGTACACAAGAAATCTACACCTGCTCCCAGCCACGCGTAAATAGTGCGCTTAACACCCGAACGTTTTGCTCATTAATAAGGCTGCATTTTAATTCACCTTAATCGGGTACATATTTGCACAGCATTTTGAAAAAATATTATATATAGTAATTACATCCGGTTTTTCTTATTATGAGAGCCAGTAATAGCATCTGCGATGGTGGTCCTTCTCCAGTTTGAATACTATTTTTCCGAAGTGAACTAATTCGTTTTTTGCTCTCAAGCTTAATGTCGAACCATTTTCTTCTCACTTCTGGGAATGTTCGATTAACAGATGAAACTCCATTAACTGCATCTAATATGCTGCCAAGCTTCCTTTTTTTTTAGGACCCGATACGCCACTATGTACGCTTGAAAATAAAATGTGGCGTTTTGAATGAACTTCTGATAATAAAATTTAAATTTCTGCATCTGAGAATTTTTTTTTTTCATTCGCATTCATGTCATAATATGATGCCCATATATAGTTGTCAGTCGGATTTAATAGGCGGGATTTATGGTAATTGAGAATGAACGTGCACGCGCATCCCATTTACGACTGATTGGAATTCATTAACACACACACACATTTCACTATCACATCTGACGTTTACGAAGTATTTGTGAATCAGGAGAAGAGTTTTCGGGAAGGTCTCTTTACGCGCAAATCACTCGCATATTTACTCGTATATTTACGAATGTTTCATGAATGAGACCCATTGTCTTAACTATCATCGAGGGAACTTGCTGAAATGTTTAGAGAGACAAGAGTTAGTTTTACAGAAAATGGTATGTTCCAATTAACTAAAGGTATGGACCTTTTTGCACTTCCTTGCCTTTAAAGCATTAAACTTCTTTTGAAACGACCTTTAAACGGATGCCTGGTGTGATTCTCCTTGTGACCGGTCGGGTCTCTATCAAACCGTTTTGCATTTTAAAATACTTAACAAACCAGAATTTTCAGCAGCCAGTAAGAAAGTGCAAGTCAATTTTGTCAATCATCACTTATTTCCAGGTTTCAATTAGATCTTGAATCCCAGATTTCCAATGGGATCTCGGACTTTTCTTTTCATGAAGGCATACCTGATGATCATCTCGGTGTTCTTACTCTTCTCACACTGCTGCTGCAGCTGCTGTAGAATCTTCGAGGCTTCAGACGTCTGATTCAGAGCTTTCAGCAACTGGGCTTTCCTGAACAGACAAGGACATTAGCAATCACTTGTACAGCCCAACCTACTAAAAAACGTATAATATGTGCCGTTATCTACCTGTACAATCCCTCAGTGCTGTTTAAGGCAGAGATAGCAGTGACATGAGGTTCAGCCAAATGGTATTTCCCATCATTCATAGCCTTTTCAAATTTAATTTTCAGATCGCATAGCATCCAGAGCTGTTAAAAAGAGAAAGAGAGAAAAAATATATATATCATATATATATCAGCTGCTGATTTGTGCTTTATGAAGCCTATATTTTGTTCAGCAGTACTTTGGCATGTTGGGTATGGGGAGGAAACTGCTGCTTCAAGTGTTTCATGATGTCAGTCACAACAGCATAATGGCCCTGAAGACGGAAAAAAGAATCACAACTGGAACTGGAAAACATGCTAATTTAGCATTCGATACATTTTGGCACAGAGCAATACATGAAATCAAGCGTATGCACCAAGAAGCATTTGTGTTCATGTACTTGTGAGAGAGGTCAGGTACCTGCTCAGCATGGAGTTCAGACAGATGGCAGAGAGCGACGGCAAAGGCCTCAGTGTTGTTCTGCTGCACGCTAAAGTTCACCGGCTCCAGACTGTTCATATTCAACAGGAGCTGAGCCTGCTGCCGTGCCATAGTGCTACAGAGAACGCAAAAAATCTGCTTTAACAACATAAAACCTGCAAAACTGTATGAGATGTAGCACTAACATCAATGCAGAATGGAAGTGTGAGCCCTTACAGTCTGTTTGAAGACATATTATTTACATATGATTGAAATAAATTTCATTTCACTTCACAGTTCTCTTAAAGGTGCCCTAGAATGGGGTTATTTTATTATTTTATAATGTTTCCTGGGTTGCCCTTATAATGTTAGTATGTGTTTTAGATCAAAAATAGTCATAATTTAGAAATAAAAGGCATTTTTCCTAGCCTGATTTTAGCCTCTGATTTGAACGCTCTGTTTGAAGGGGCGTGTCTGCTGTGGGATTCAGTGTAACCGGCCACTGCTGTGATTGGCTGACATGCTTGCATATGAAATAGCTACGTATTACATGTGAAACTCTCTCGAATACTTTTACTACAGCTATTATACGTTTTTACTATTACAGGTATCGAGATTAACGAATCGTGAGATGTTTTTAAAGTATTTAGATCTATTCTCATCACATAAAATGTTGCCGTGATGAGCATTGAGCAAGCAGATGACAGTCTGTTGATCGCGGGAATGAAGATCTTATCATTGCAACGCAGTTTCTGCACTCTCTCTAATGCTTTCACCAATGCAAACATGATGATGTACATACAGTAAGAGCTTCGTTGTGCAGTGTAACGTGCATCATTGATTTCATAACGAGTTGTCCAGATAAACTCGCGCTGTGTGGAAAGATTGTTCTTTGATCGCTTTCTGTATAATTTATTCACAATTTAAATAAGGTTTTTTTCATCCTACTAAAAGAAACGATGTGAAGCTGATATTTTAGTCACTGGCTTGACTTACTGATGCATAAACAGTATTGAACGATTTTGAGAGAAAGATTACCTGTCTGAACTTGAACAAAATTACACATCAGAAAGTGTTGCTTGGTAGCTCGATCGATTTTTTTTAGACGTTCATCGAGGCCAGCTCTGTATTGGCCCAAGTTGAGGAAACAGTCGTCGGTGAAATGTTTGGACCCCACACAACTTTGGGAAGATGTGAAAATGAGATGTTCGATCAACTGCTATGCTTCGGCTGTGCAGTTCCGCCTGGCATTGAACATGGGCTGGCATGTGCAAATTATTGGAGTCGTACATATTAATGATCCCGACTGTTGCGTCACAGTCGGTGTTATGTGGAGATTCGCCTATTTTTCAGGGGTGTTTTTCAAAAACGAGATTTAAATAAGGAGAAAACAATGGTGTTTGAGACTCACTGTATGTCAGGTCCATGTACTGAACTCATGTTATTTAACTATGCCAAAATAAATTCAATTTCACATTCTAGGGCACCTTTAAAGGGGACATATGAAAATCTGACTTTTTCCGTGTTTAAGAGCTATAATCAGGTCCCCGGTGCAACTCAGAAAACGTGAAAAGTGACAACTCAGTAACTTTCTTTTGGTAAGCCTTTCTCTGCAAGCATGTCAAAAAATAAGCCGAACAGATTTCGCTCCCCTTCTGACGTAGGAAGGGGTCTTATTATAATATTACCGCCCCATAATCTGCACGTTTCCACCAACGCCGTCGCCATTTGGTTTACGCAAGCGACAACAGTATAACCAGTTCTAACGCAATGGCAAAAGTTCGAGCAAAGCATGCAAACTGTTCAGTCGTTGGCTGCACAGACGAGCACAGAACACTATTTGACCAAAAAATGTCACAGCTGTCTTATAAAGATCTCAGGGAACTGTGTCAACTTTTGTAAAAAGTTAAACATGACGGTACATGCAAGTCGATGAGATGAATTAATGTAATCCCACAACAGCTACATAAATGTATCCACTAACCGTTCAGAAACGTCAAGGTTCGTCTAAAAGTTGCAACCTCTTCCAGAGTCTCTCCGTAACGCCGCCTTCACCCTGGCAGTTGAAATCAGCTCTGTAATACGCAATACGCCCCCAGCGGACGCCGTACTACACCGTTGAAAAGCGTCGGAAGCGAGTAGAACAAAAATGGTGGAGAGATTAGATCTCTTCTTTTTCTGCTTGCGTCTCCAGTATAGGAGAGCAACAGCAAGAGCATTGACCAGCCGACGATTTGCCATCATGGAATTTTCTGGCTGTATGTGAGTGAATGAGCGGGGTGAGGGAAAACGGCCACAATATTTAATTATACATTTTAATTGTATTAACTGGCCTAATAACATTAGAAAATCATGAAAATAAAAAAAAATGACATGACAACTTATCATTATAAAATATCATTATTTATTTTATTAAAAGTTAAGAATTCAGGTTTGTTTATCAGTGCCATAGCAACGCTAACTTCCGCTGGAATTGTCGGATAGGAACCGGCCGTAGCCTTTCGCAAGAGTTCAATTTTTTGAACGCATCCGGATGACCAACTGACACGATTTTTTTCGCACCGCACTCGTTCGGACCCGGTTCGGACCCATTCGCATGCGGTCTGCGAATCTCCATAGGAAATGAATGACTTCCGGTCGTTTCGAAGCCGTATCGGAGCTGATTTCAACTGCCAGTGTGAAGGCGGCGTAAGGCTGCACTCCGCAACTGGTTATTTTTGAGATTTTGGATGAGTGAGATTATTCACGTGTTTTGTTACTGCCGTTTTATCCAAAGCGTCGTGTAAAGGATCGTCCATCTTCTAAACGGAGGCGGGGAGCAGCAGCTCATTTGCATTTAAAGGGACACACACAAAATGGCGTGTTTTTTTCTCACACCCAAAAAAGGGGCAAATTTGACATGCTATATATGTCACCTTTAAATTTCATAATGTTATCTGACCTTTTGCCATACATCCTCCATATGGAGGTGGTCTGTGCCAGGCTGATTTCTATCAGCTCAGAGAGGCTTTGCTTCCAGTGCATGATGTCGGTTCCTCGCAGGGCGTCCAGCAGCTTGTTGGCAGGCATGCCCTGTTTTGCGCCCTGCTGGACCAGGGACTGGATGCCTAGAGAAGCTAAATACTGCAAAACACAACGGGGAGCATTAATTGAATGTGAATTAATGTGCCTGATGCCATTTATTATGTCTTGTGGTTATGCAAAGCATTTCCCTATTATAAGGGCATTAAAATGGTTCCATCTTAATCAGCTACTTACAGGGAGGCAAAAGTGAGCTGCAATTTTCACAGAGTCTTCCGTTAGTACCACACTATCAGATCCTTTCATCTGTTCTAGTGTGTACAGCCAACTCTAAAATCACAAATTAGAAAAAAATAAGAATACAGCAGGCACTGTTAAGCATAATACACACACACACACAACCTCTATCAAACCTCTACGGACACCAGAACCGATTAATCGCTTAAACCGATTTACTCGCATTGTAGAGGGTTGTATTTATGTTTTTGAAAGACGTCTCTTATGCTCACCAAGGCTGCATTTGATAAAAAAAAAAAGTAATTTAACCTTTATTTAATGGACAAAAGTACAAAGAAATCAACCTTTGATTATATTTCCAAAAATCAATTAAGTTGGTCAGTGAAAACATTGGAAATCTTTTCTCTGTACTTTTGTCAGTTAAAGGTACAAGAGAATGAACAGACCACAAATTCTTGATTTTATAGCATTTTACAAAATGTCCCAACTTTTCTGGATATGGGGTAGTAATTGAAATGGGATTGAAACATTTCTTATTAGTATTCATGTTAAAAACCTACCTACAAATATATTATTGAAAGGTCATAAAGGTAAAGTATAGTTTGCATATGTTTTTGGTAATTCTAATAACCTTTAAATTTTGTGGAGGCAAGTAATGAGAGAAACTGCTCTTACCAGACAGTGCTGGAGACACACATGGTCATTTGCTTCCTGTGCGATGCGGATGGCTTCCTGCAGAGCCAGATCAGCCTGTTGACTGCACATACACAACCATAGAAATCAGCTTTAGTCATATAACAACAGTTCAGTTCAGACTAAGAGGCTAAAATTCTGATTTGCTGCCACATTTATTTTAAAATGCTCCTGACACAATGTAGTGCTCAAAACATAATCTAGACAACTAATACTCACTAGTGTCCAAAACGACAGTGCAAGGTTGCCAGATTAAGGACAGCGTATCGTAAACTGCGGCCATAGCCTTCATCTCCATTGCTTTTCCCCTCTCCACCGGAAAGAATGAGGCGGTCGAAGTAGTGCAGGAGGCTGTGAGTGGAGATGAAGATGTCCTGCACTCGCATACTGTTCAGATAGCTGAGGTAATGCTGTGAAGAGACAGAGAGAGGCTCAGTTTTAGTAAAAAGAGATTAATCCTCTGTTTCTTGAAAGGAAGGAGTTCAGCTTACAGCTTCGGCAAAGTCAGGATTAAATTTGAGAATGTTGTTGAGCTCGTCCTGTAACTTAGCTGGCGACATGGCCTTGTTTTCATCGTTCTTAAGGAGGTACGCCTGGGAAAAAAACAAGATGGCAATCATACAGGGCAAAAGGAATCATAGACAGCTGTGTTTATGAAAGCCAAATCTCTTCTAGTTTAAAACAAACCTGTCGTGCAAGGAAGTATTCTGCTTGTTTCTGAGATAAAGGACCTTGGGTCTCATCAGATCTGATGAAAACAGAAAATAACCACCACAGTCAGTTCCATTCCTATTCAATAATCCTCTGCTTGTTGGGTTCAAATTGACTTCCCATTAGTTTCCATGCAGATTGCCAAAAGTAGACAGTATGGAAAAAAACTAAACATTCATGTAAAAACAGAAAACATCTATTGTAGTTTGACAGAGACTAAAAATATGTGAGAAATTGAATAATTTTCCATCTATTTCTATTGTGTTAGGGGTCAATTTGACCCACATATTTTTATTTGCAAAATTAGCTGAATTGACACAAAAAATATAAAGAGTTCTTGTAACTATTTGCACACTGAGAAGCAAATAACTACAGCTAAGTATAAACAGTATCTATCTAAAAATAGTTGTACTAGGTGTAAGTAGTATTTATTGCTGTTTGTACTTTGTGTAAACAGTCTCTGCCTATTGTTATGTCTGATTCTCAACCCCTCGTGAGTGTAAAATGGGTTTCTTGCACTTCTTTTCAGTCCTGCAAGAGTCAAGTGCATGAGATCCAAAAAAACTAACAACCCAAAACATCCTTTCACAGATGTTGACTGTGAAACTGTGGATGTGGATGAAGAAAAAGCCTTTTTAACCTGACTCTTTTGGTTTTTTTTAAAGTGTTGATTTTTGGTGAATTGCATGAAAACCAATGGGGTCAATTTTATCCCTAACACAATTGATGTAACCACAATTTCTACAGCCTTTCCAAAACACATTTGAGTTAAAACTTTGCATGCACATTCAAGGCCCTAAATGAGAAAGTCACAAAATTACAAGAAATAAAGAGTACCAATACGGGTCAAACTGACCCCAACACAATAACACAACCCTGATTCCACTAATAATACAAGTAACACATGATTCCCTCTGACCTCAGTTCGGACTGGTGTAGAGATGTAGTGTCCAGCTCATCTTTGTCTATGCGCTCGGCGCTGGGGTCTTCATTGCTGGTCAGCTCCATGTCTTCAGTGGACAGAGCCGACAGCTCCGTCTGGTTTCCACGATGGCAGTACTGCTGTAGGGACTTGTACAGCTTATATACCTGACTGAAGGATAGTTTATTGTAGGCCAGCAGCATCTGACGCATGAACAGACCTACAAACACAAAGAGATTAAGGGTTCAGATTCACAGATGAATCTGTCTCACATTAATCACAGATATTTTGTATTCCCCAAAATAAGCCCTTAACACTCTTTTATACTGTTAGAAAGTGATCAATGTACTTCAATGGAGAACATGATCTCATCTGACACATTTTACATCATATGATTCTTCAGTTAAAATGGGTTCATAGGTGGACAAATGGTGGAAAGTTCAAAGAAAAGCAGTTCAATATATATATATATATATATATATATATAAAAGATTAAACAAAATAACTAAATAAATACATTTTATTAAAATAATACTTTGATTACAATTAATAAATACATTTAGATTTGAATAAATAACTAAAACAAATAAACAAAAACATTAATTTAAAATAAATAACATTTGTAAAATATAAATTTAAAAATAACTTGATTTAAATAATACATTTAACCATACTACAGAGAATAGAAAAACCGCAATGTAACATAATTGACATTTATAATACTAATATTTACACAGTATTAATTAGGTCTTTATACTTAAAAATATAGAACTGTCTTTTAAATTTTAGGGTGGGGGTTCCTAGCATGAGGATGATCATATTAAGATATTTTTTATGAAATCTGAGCGTTTTCTGTCCCTCCATTGACTGCTACGCAACTGACACTTTGACGCTTCAAAAGAGTTCATAAAGAGATTGTAAAATTAATCCATATGAATTGAGCGGTGTAGTCCAAATTTTCTGAAGAGATTCAATCTCTTTATATGATGAACAGATTCAATTTAAGCTTTTATTCACATAAAAACATTGATCAGTGAACATAAACAGCTCAACCATACTTGCTTGATGCGCGAGAACGAACGCCATTGGTTCTAGCACGTCAAACGAACATAACTGATGTGTGCATTGATGAATGTTGATTTGTGAATAAAAGCCTAAATTCAATCTGTTAATCAAAATATCTTCATTTGTGTTCCAAATATGAATGAAAGTCTTATCGGTTTGGAACGACATGAGGCGGAGTAAATAATGACAGAATTTTCATTTTTGGGTGAATTAACCTTTTAAATTTGCCAATATTTGATGGTCATTTTGGTTACGGCCCTGAAAGAAACACATATACGTACCAACAACACTAGTTTTGAATGCCTCCGAGTCACTGAATGCATTTGGCAGGATAGTAAAAAAGTGCTCCATGTCCTGCAACTCTCCACCAGCCATTAAAATCAACCTGAAAAAGAAGAAGGTTATAATTATATGTACGACTAATATATAAAAACCAACCCAGGTAGAAAAGTTCTTTATAAAGATAAGATGCCTACTGTACCTGACTTTAACAGCATTGACCATGCGAGGACAGCATTCCTCTACTATCTTCACAAACTGCTTCAGGGTCAAATCTGCACCCTGGTCATCACAAACACAAATCAAACATGTGCAGTATGGTTTAATCTAGAAAATTAAGTGTCTGAAAACATTACATTATTTTTTTTAAAAAGGGGCACACAGGGTAGGCATAAACAGCCCTACAAGAAAACAAGCTACATACCTGTTGTAAAGGCAGGATGAGTTTGTTCAGGCGTCTTCTGTCTAGAAGTGCCATTGGTTTGGTTGTGGACATCTCATACAGTAAAACTAACACTGCGATCTTGTATGGAGTGACCCAATCCTTTATGCCGAAGATATTGGCATGAACAACCCCATTTGTCATCATGGGGTTGAAATACAGACTTTCATGCACACTGGCCATTGCCTCTCGGGACTTATATTCCTCAAATATCAATAAAATGAAGTATATCGGTGCAGTAAATACTCTAGTTTAATAGAAGAAAAAAACAACTATGCTATGTGGTAAGCTAGCTTACATTATGTGTGCTAATACGGTAAAATATCAACAGTGTTTCAAATGCAGTCATAGCGATTTGAAGCCTTTCTTCAACGTGAAAATCTATAATCATAACCACTTTGTTTGATGCGTTAGGTTATTAATCAAACATGGACATATTCGAATATATTCACATGGATCATTTGCTGACAAACAGCCGGAGACTTTTCATCAAAATACCCTCCAGTTCCGTTTACGTTCCAGGACGGAATGTAGAGCACAGACGAATCGATTATGTTTTAAAGATCAGTTCTTGTATCGGTTCTTGTGAACAATTCGTTTCAATGAGTCCGTTACGAGTCGGGTGTCTTTGAAAAAGACGGTTTTCGGTTCAGTGACACTCGAGACATTTAACCCGATGATGATAAATCGTTAAAATCAGCTTTGCAAAACGGTTCAATAGATTTAGTGAAAACCCGTTTTAGTACGGGCTGCAGTGCTGATAAATCGATTCCGATTCCTTAACAACAACTGTATATATTCCAACACAGAGTTAATGATAATTTCAAGGGGTTTCAGCTAATTTTCAATATTCCTGAGACAAATCAGGAATCGTTAATCGTTTAATCGTTAAAGATGTCCGCAAATATTATTATTTTTATATCTGCATACGGTAGAGGTCGCAAATATTGAATATTTAAATGACATGGTATTTTACATTTGAAAGAAATCCTACTAACTATATGTCAATTATTAATATACATGAACAAAATCTAAGAATAAATAGTTTATAGGATATTGTGATATTGTTTCCAATTGTACTGCTTTTTCACATCTTTTTATTTCAAATAATATTTTTTAATGATGTCAGTGGATTTTTATCAAGTGATGACTATGCCTACATTGTTCAAAATACATTTACCCTTCACATTTGTACTTAAGGGGACATGATCGTCTGGGGATTTTTTTTAAACTATCCACAAAGATTTAAGAGGTGTTCACCAATATCTAGTTTACAGTTTGACAACACATAACGCCACTAAACAACAATTCTGAATCCGATTATACAGCTAAGCTTTAAACATAAAGCTTAAAACTACTGATCAATAATGGATTGTCATCTGTTGGAACAGCAACAGTGACCTGTGACTCAGGTGACACTCATGAATTATTCAGTATCTGAGTCAATTAATCTGCTAATAAACATTCCTTAAAATAAGTGTTAATAAGTGATAAACCACAAGAAATACTTAAACCACTATTTATGGTGTAATATCACTCTGTTTGAAAACGCTAACTTTCCGCTCATATAATAATTCTGTCCGACAAATAATAAGGATCTAGGATGCGAACTCGTTAGACTGGGGTTAAGCTATCAAGCTAAAATTACAAAAGTAATTTAAACAAATACTTCCATTACATAAGTGTAATAAACTAAACAGCAAATGAGAAACTCTAATAGAAATGCACAAACTTCCGCTGCACTACTGGGGATACGAGATGATTGGCTGGCTGGTATTGCGTCACAGGATATCCACCACTGTGATTGGCTGAAAACACTTAATCACAGTCATAGCGATCCTCTTGGTGCGGCAGCTGTAGACAGCGACTGTGAAATGAAGAGTTAGCCGTTTGTGAGCAATGTTTTGGCTTCCTTTGCATGCAGCTGGGTGACTTCCCGTGGTGTCTTTGAGCTGCTATGAAGGTACAGTAATTTCTCATAATGCTTGTATAGTTTTTGAACTTGTTTCTATGTTGGCTGTGCTGCCTGTGCATCAGGCTAGCATTAATAATCTGCTACATTTGCTATCAGCTTGATAAGTAACAGCTGATTTCCAGTTTAGCTTTTCATGCATTATTTGTATTGTGTGGTTTTGTGCATTGATGACATCTTTCATGCCTAATATATATATATATATTCTCAGTCAAATTATATAATTTGTGTAGTGTATTTCAGTATTCAGTTGTTAGATGCAATGATCAGTAATGTTTTTTTAAACTATTCTGTTCTCATGTTTTCATTTGTTGGGAGGCGAGACCCAGCAACAGGACCGATCCTTCACTGTGTCACACAATGACAATTGGGAGTTGATTATCCTGTTGGCTCCCCATGAAAATAAAAACACCATGGTTACTCTCTGTTGAGTGTGACTAAGAGCACTAGCTGCAGTCAGAAGTCCTTTAAAGCACACTAATCCCTTGTTATAGCTTAGCCCTATTCCCATCCATCTGTAATGAGATTGATCCCAGTCAATGGGAACTATTTCTGGGCAGGACATTCTGAATGGGGAAATAAAGCACAGCAGCTCAGACTTACTATTGTTATCATGCACAAGGTAGTATCACTCTCACAATGGCAATTTTCTACATGTTAGATGTGTCTTAATTAGGGCTGTTAAAAATAACGTGTTAATTTCGATGATTAATATTTTCTGTTTAAAGGGGACCTATTATGCACTTTTACAAAATCTTGATTTTGTAAAAGGGGTGTGCTAGATTCATGGTTGAATGTTCAAAAACACATTAGTTTTCACATAATTTAAATTGTTGCAGCACCTCCGTTCCCTGTTTTTCAGTAACATTATGTTTATTTCTGGTCTCTATGACTTCCTCCATGTCGGAAAGCACAATGTGCTCTGATTGGCTGGCTGGACCAATGTGTTGTGATTGGTCAACTGCTTTGAGCATGTTTGTTACTCCCCTTGCGAATTACTGCACATAACTGCAAATTTCAACTCACTACTACTGCAACTCAACCAGGCCTTGCCCCTTTTTTATTTTTTTTTATAATGCAATTAACCCAGCATGCATTGCAGTATGTGATCACACTATCTGGGTTTCATTCACCAGCCCTACGAAGCGAGAGAGAGACCGACTGAGGACTGTCTGCATGTTGGCCTATCCTATGATCAGCCGATAATTTATTCAAGTGCTTTTAAACCATTCCAGCATAATATGACGCAAAAGAGAACCTATTTAGATACAGCCACACATGAAATGTGTAAAAAAAAAAAAAAAATTGGATTGACAGCACTAGTCTTAATACAACCTCAAAGGTTTGAAAACCTCATAATTTGTCATCATTTGTTTTTGAAGTCTTTTGTGATTGTTTTCCGTGCAGGCGGGGGCCTCGTCCATGTGGGCATCATGCTGTGGTCTGCTGAATGAAGTGATGGGTACCGGGGCCGTGAGAGGGCAGCAGCCAGGTTTCGGGGCAGGTGCAGGACCGTTTCGTTTTGCTCCCACTGCAGGATACTCCACATACCCACCTACCAACTCCACCAACACCAGCCTTGTGTGTCAGTCCTGTAGACAAGCCTTCTCTGTCTTTAGGAGAAGGGTAGGTAGACCTGCACACCTGCCATTGCCATACAATCTCATTTGTTCCGCACATTAAATCTAAAAGCATTTATTAGATTAAAGACCCCATGAAATGGCTGCAGAAACATACATTTCTTTTTGATGTTGATGTATTTCCTTCTGAATCTGTAAGTTGGGACCATGTTGACGGCTTGTACATGTAAAACAAAATTTACAGTAAATCACAGCCGGACAAATATAGCTGGTTGGTGCTATTAAGGTAGTGGACATTTTGATTCTATGTAGCTTTTGATTGGACACAAATTTTTATATTCGTGTGCGTGCAAGATGAGTCATCATCAATATTTTTTTTTCCTATTTTCCCAGAAGACAAAGATTGTACATTTTAAAATCGACTAAACTTTATTTGGTCAATTTTAGAGGTAGAGTGGCATATATTCAATTCGACTTTTTCTAGACTCAAGGTTATGTTAATCATCCAGCCGACAAATACATTTATACATCAACTTTCTCATTAAAGCCATAAAATATTTTACTCTTGACTTACAAAATAGATCACTTGCACTGCTCCACCTTGGTTTTTTTCGACATATAGATGACCTTAAATTGAATATACATAGACTAAAATGCACAAATCTCTCATTTTGATTCCATTGGGCCTTTATCTTTGTGAAAAAGTACAGTTTAGCAGCATACTTTTAAAAAGATGACTTATTTTATAATGATATACGTTAATAGAACATGCTTAAGTGGAAACTGAATGTTATGTTTTCAGACACTTAATTACATTACATTCAGACACTGAATATAATGTAATTCAGACACAAAAATGTATTGTTTTATTTTATATTAAATGCAATTAAGTAGGACTACTTTGTACGTAAATTCATAATTCTGTTGTCTTTAAAATATGGATAAAGTGTACTGCCGAATGTACTGACAAGCATTTAAAATAAGTAACATCAAAATAAGTGTACTTTAAAGCTTAAAATGCTATTTTAAGTAAGTTCTCATTTTTACTTATTACGATTTTAAAAGTGCACTTAAGTGTGTTAAGAAACCGTCATGAAAGTGTACACTTACCTTACCTTTACCAAATCTTACACTTTAACTTCTTGAACATTATTAACTATATACTTTTAAGATTTGAAGTACAGGACAAATGCGCATTCAGTACAATTAAGCACACTTATTTTTTTACAAGGCTAGTAAGTACCTTCTGACATGATAAAAACATATAGTAGAGTTAGGCAATAATCCACAATCTGCATGTCTTTTCTTTAGTTTGAGATGAGAGATTGTAATTTTATCACAGCCTTGCTTTTTGTCCTTTTGATTAAGCACAAATTCCCTCTTTTTCTCCACCGTAGCACATCTGTTGTGACTGTAAGAAGAGTTTTTGTTCGCTGTGCTCAGTACTTCAGGAAAACCAGCGCAGATGCACAACTTGTCAGCTGCTGAAGGGCACTTCATTCCAGCGTCCACAGCTCATGCGTTTGCGTGTTAAGGACTTGCGGCAGTACCTTACGTTACGCAATATTAACACTGATACCTGCAGGTACTTTCACACAGGCAACAGTATGTGAGCATTATTAATAATTGGGTATATTATGACCATATCATTAGTGTTTTTGAGTTGTTTGAATGCTTTGAATCCTTAGGGAGAAAGAGGACCTTGTGGACTTGGTGCTTTGCCATCAAGGTGCCGAAAGTGAGGATGATCCAGACACGCCTTCTCTGCAGTCACGCCCCCTGTATAGCCCACCCCCTTCAATTGAAGAGCCCACTTCCCCTCTCTCAGCTCTCTCTCCAGCTCAAGGAGAACCAATCAGTAGGAGCAACAGCTCCGAGTCCAATCAGGTGTGTCCAGCTGATTCTAATCTGTGAGCATGGCTGTTTGGAATAACATGTTTACATTAGGGGTTAAACGGAACGTAGTTGATCCGTGCCAAGCTCCACGGCTCGGGATTCGTGGATTGATTGCAAGTTTAACTTTTATAGATTGCAAGTTTAACCTTTTATAGATTGAAAGTTTATAATTAGCATGTGTCTTGCCAGTTTACACATTCGGTAGATGTTAAACCATTGTAGCACTAGAAGAGGCAAAAGAGAGGTTTGCAGTTATCTGCGCACACAGCCGCACACACAGAGAGGTGCGTTTCAGATAGCGCGCAAACTTCGAATTGATTCCTCTTTCACGTCTCCTTGCACTTGGATGGACACATACACACAAAATTGGTCAAAATACCTGTCTCGGCAGGTAGACAGACGGTTATGTCTTAAGTGAACGTAAACAGTTGAGAAAGAAAACAGATGTGTATCATTATAATGGATCCGTGCATTAGGCCTTAAAGTGACAGCAGCCTATAAATACCTGCTGTTGTCCATGTCATTAATGTTAATCAAACCACAAAAAACACAGTTTTAACAAAGAATAATCTATATTAAATTTATACAGTGAACACTATAGTGTTATTTTAAATGTAATTACTGAATTTCTGTAAATGAAATGAATACTACTGTTATTTTATTTGTAACTGTTATATTGTATTTATCTATGCTTGTAATTAGTGTATTTGTTTGCCTTTAATAATGTTTGAACTTTATTAGTTAGGAAAGTAGTTTTTGCTGTGGTATCGGAGTACTTAAAGTGTGCTTTAAGTAATAAATGAAAAGCCAAGTTTTCTTTTTCTCTTTTTTTTTTTTCTCTTGCTGATCCAAAAAAATGTTCCAATCCGTATCTCAAAAAAACGTAACATGATTCGAACCGTGAGTTTTATGAGTTTTTTTTTAACCATTCAATTACATACATTCCAGTATGCAAATTTTCTGTATGCATGAAATACCCTAATATATTTGCCAAAATGAGCAGTAACATCCTGAGCTCATTGTGCTGCATATTGTATCCCACAATACAATGTACTTGACTCATTTAAATAATAATTGAATAATAAAACATTACAAAAATTGGATTAAAAGTGCAACATAATAGATAACCCAAGATAAAGAATAGATTCCCAAGATAACCAGGTACCATTAAATGTGCAATATGATGAGATCATGTGACCATTATAGCATACTACTGTTTAAAGGGCTCATGATCTTTTGACATATGGTCTTAAAACGTCCTCCTCATTATAAACAAAGCATTTATTTAATCAAGCTCCAAAAACAGTTTGTTTTGATATTGCGGGATCTGTGATGTCACACAGGCAAATACATTTTTGCATATGACTGCCTCCAGAGCAAGAGATCGACGAATGGTTATATCGCATCATAGGCCACGCCCACTGGCGTTCATTTATTTATCGGCTGACATTTGCCTACCCTGAATGTGAGCGTCACGTCAAAAGCAAATAGGACCCACTATATTCACTGACGCTGTCTACATTGGATACAGTATACAGATGCACATTCAGTTTCTGACATGCTCCACGCGCTTGAGTCTGTCGACACCTGGACAAATGGAAGAGTGAAAGAATGTTCGTCATGTTCACGCGTTTTTGCGTCTCTGTATAGACTTTAGAACTGCATCGCTTCATGTCCCGTATCACATCGGAGGATTATATGTTTGTTCAGAGCATTTCGTTTTGTAAACAAGGCACAGTATAATTGAATTTGCAGAGAAACTTGTGTTGATTGAAAGATAAAGCAGCCAACTGTATTGATCTGACCATTAGCTACATGAGCCAAAATAAGTTAGAATCAAGAATAAACAGAAATACAACTTCTGCTCATGAATTTGAAGGCTGCTATTGGATCATTAAAGGATAAATGCCATATTAGTTTTTACAAGCATTACTTTAGAGAACTGACTACCTAGCTACCTTGAACAAATGGTGCAACCAAATAAAGTGCAGTTAGTTACAAACTAGCTAGTAGTTACTATGCCTGTAGTGTGGACTTTACGTTCCAAAGAACGTATGCATGGCTGATGCAATCCTACCCAGAATGCACTGATGTGCACAAAAATCTGTGCTCAAAATGGCTGTGCAAAAATGAACTGGTTTGCACAATTTTGCCATTGGATTAAAGTGTACTTCATTCCATTTATACCACTATTAACAAGAGGGTTGAATGATGTTGTAACTGAAAGATACTTGGCTTACTTGATTTTTTGTGGCAGTCAATGGTGAATCCTTTGTAAAGCTGTTCTTAGTGTGGATGGCTAATTATTTTCTTTCTGTGCAAACATTCCTTGCTGATGATAGGATATTGAGGACTCCACTTCAGTCTCACTCCTTAACCTCGACCAGGCAGAACACACACCAGAGGTGAGTTAATTCTCTTACTGGTAATTGAAATGACTAACATTGTCATGAACTGTAATACATACTTTCTTGGGCTGGTCAAAATAAGAATATCATCTCCACACCCACTTACCACAAAATTACTCTACACCATTAGCTTGCATATAAAATATTATTTTTTTCTGAAAAAAAAAAAAAATACTTTAATGATGATCTAAATTAAATAGGAGTCGTTTCTGGATATAGATCTAGGTGCAATCTGCTGGTTAGAAGAAAACATGTTGCAATAATTCCACACAAGTTTGTAAAAATATAACTGAAATGCCACAAAAAAACTTAAGTCCGATTTTATTCACAAATTATTTATTTTAATGAACTAAATGTAAATAATCATTAACTTTGGAATAAGAAATTGTATTTAAAAAAATATGTAAATAAAACCAATAGCAATAAGCAGAAATGAAATGGTGTGTGCACGCATGCGTGTATGTGTGCATGCGAAAGTGTTTGTGTGCGTGCATGTGTATTTGTGCGTGTGTTAGGTCTCACCCCTTCATATCTGCATTTGTGGCTGATTTTGTTTGCCAAATATTATACAAATATGGTTTGTTGCAGTCACACTTGGGGAGAGAGAGAGAGATTGTGAGCATGTTTGTTCCACTTTGCATTCTTGCTTTAGCACCAGGCCTTAATTTCTGTGTGAAAATTCAAATTATGCTGGATTTTTTTTTTTTTTTTTTTTTTTTTTTTTAAATGAAAGATAAAAAATACTTAATTTTTCGCCTTTCTTGTTCATTTCCAATGTTTCAGTTTTTTGTGTATAGATCGAGAATGAAACAAGTCACAAAATCTCATGCCAGTGAGAGGAAGGGAACAATGCTTTTGAGGGAAACATCAAATGGGGGTCTGAACGGACAATACGAGGGTTAAATTGCAGAGATTATATAACATGACTAGAATGTCCCGTTACCATCAGGTTAGTCCTCAGACGCGGCGGCGGGCTAGAGCTTCTCTGTCAGATCTGTCCTCCCTTGGTGACGTGGAGCAGTTGACGGTCAGGCAGCTGAAGGAGATCCTTGCGAGGAACTTTGTGAGCTTCTCCGGCTGCTGTGAGAAGTGGGAGCTGGTGGAGCGCGTCAGGAGGCTTTACCGGGAGAATGAGGACAATCGCAAATCTAGTGAGTGCTAACACTGCTCTGCACTAACACTGCTCCATGAATAAAGCAACACACAGTCTAAAAATAAACGTTTGCCAAAAAAATAAAAAAATATTTAAAAAGACTCTGTATGTATATATATGTCTATGTATATTCATTTTTATAAACGCATGCTCTTTTTTTTTTCAGTTGAAAATGTGAGCAACCCCATCACTGCAGGTAAGAAATTTTCACCTCACAGTTTGAATGAAAAAATTCATTAAAAGAGTGCAAATGCTTTTTTAGTTTTTAAGGTCTCAGTTGATTTCATTGATGATCTGCTCAGGTTCCACAGTAAATTAAATGGACTGTTTAACTAATAATAACTCCTAGCTGAGTCTAATAGCTGTGCTTTGCTCCTCCCACTTAAGTGGTAGCTTATCCCCCTCCAATCTGCAATGGTGGAATCGGAGGTAAGGCTTGTGATTGGTGGAAATGCTCCCTGGTCACACTCACCAGTGCACTGCAGTTTGTGATGTCATTGCACTTCAACCCCCTCCCTGCATGGCCACTGCCAGATAGCATGTATTCTCAAAGGAAAAATGTAAAGTGCCATTGTTTACACTGCCATAAATGATTTATAATGTAGTAATAATTGTTTTGTTAGGGGTCATAAAAATGTTTCTCCTTTGACGGTTTACCCCCATTATCCCATTTCATCCATGCCCTTCATCAAGTATTATTTTTTTTGTATGGCTAGAATTGAAATAAACTGCACAATGCAAGAGTTGGGATGTAGTGATGCACTGAAATGAATGTTTTTACCGAAAGGGAAAATAAAGTTTCGGTAATTGGGTTTTGGGTAATTTTGTAATTGAACTGGGTGTGCTGTTCATGGTGTAGTTCACAGGAAATAAATCAGTCATAGGGCCGGTTCAAACAGAACATGTTTTTTGGCTGTTATAAACGTGAGACGCAGGTCAGTGGAATGAGTCAAAGGCGCAAGGTCTACAGATGCGCATTTTAAAACTTCTTCAGTGTTTTTATACAGTCATGCCATGCGCAGGACGCTGCAAAAGACATAAGCGCAACGTTTAAAGACGTTCATCTACTCTAGCGCGTTTACATTGAAAAACAATGGGAAAGTAGCGCAGTAGAATGGAAAAACACGTTCTTTGTGAACATCTGCATCTTTCTTCCTTGTCGTGCAGAACACTGTCGTGCATGAGACATTGCAAAAGATGTGAGCAGCACAACAAATAAGAGAGTGTCTATTTAGAGAGTGTTTACACTGAAAAACCTGTTCTGTGTCATTGAAGAAGAGTTAACTGTTTTTAGGTAATGATTTAGGCCCGCTGAGACTGAAAAATGCAGTTAAAAAATAATAATAATCTGTTTCGGTCTATTTTTATTTCCATTCGATTCCGGTGCGTCACTAGTTGGAGGTATCTTACTTGAATTGTGGCCATCTCTGGTTGTGATTGGTTCTTCCCCAGAGAGTAACATAGTGTCGACCCAAATCCGAGCCACATCTGGTACATGTGGATTTAGCGCATACCAGATGGGGGCCGGATCTGAGCCGACACTATGTTGCTGTCTGGGTTAGAATTGACATGAACCCATTGATGAACTCAAGATCATGTTCTTACAGATGGATTGGCACACAATGTAATGGCTCATGTCTTTTTCCTCTCTCTCACTGCAGATGGTTGCAGGACCCAGTTATCAAATGACGACAGCCTGTGTCGCATCTGCATGGACGCCGTCATTGACTGTGTACTGCTGGAGTGCGGTCACATGGTCACCTGCACTAAATGCGGGAAGCGCATGAATGAATGCCCTATATGCAGACAATACGTTATCAGGGCTGTGCATGTTTTCAAGTCTTAATACTTCTGGGAGTACGTCCTGTTCCACCTGCAGACTGCATTAGGATTGGGTGAGGACGCACCCAGCAAGTGCCCGTCTTCACATCGAATTAGGGAGGAAGATAAAGTCCTCTGCTTAATTTTTCACGACGTTTGAGGAAGACTTCAGATGGTGGGCCACAATGGCTTTGTCAATAAATGCTTCAGTAAAAACATTCCACAAGCTCTTCTAAGAGGCTCTGTAATAATATGCAATTGTTCAGCTGCAACACCTCACAGCCTTGACTTGATATCCTACAGCTTTGAAGACATTCTGCTCGCAGATCACATGCAAGCACTGTGAGAAACTCAAGAAAAGAAACAAATATATTACTCAAGTGGGTTCATCATCATGCACCATAACTCAGGATGGAAGTATCTGAATGTTCCTATTGCTCTTTTATTTCCTTTTTGCTTTGTTTTGCAGCATCTGTGAATGGGCCTTTGTTTCCTGTTTGTATTGTGAAGCCTCTTGGATTTTTGAAAAAAGTTTTTCCTACAAGAAACATTGTACCTCGTGATAACTTGACAGTGGTACCATTCAACAAATTATAAGTGGCATAATGAACGTTTCATGGTCCACAACAGATTAGTCCTGTTAATCATTTAATCATATTACTTTAACCATAAATGACCATACATTTTTTTAATCAATTACTTTTTCTTTGTCAGAGTCTTAGGACACTTGCTGGTTTCTTGAATATGTGACTGACTTTTCCAGTGTAAGTGGTGACAAACAAGAGAGGATGGAACTGTTTTTATGCACCAAATACTTAAATGTTTGGGATGTGTGTCATAATTGAAAGTAGGACCATAAACCGGTACAATATTACTGATTTAAATCGATAGCATTTGAAAATGTGCGTTTTATGTATGTGCAAAGCAACCATAACTTCAAAATGATGCACGGTGTAAAAGAAGAGGGATGATTTGGGTGCCAAAAAGGTGCATTTCTGTCTCCTAATGCACTACAGTTGTTGTTGTTAGTACTTGAATTAATGTACGTCGTTAAACCTTAAAAAAAAGTCGTCACAACCCAAACAAATAATCTACCCATATTTTGAAGCCATTATTAATGTGTATGATAAACCTGGTTAGAAGTTGCATCATGGCACATTACATAGCGCTGACAAGCATCAGCTGCACCACAGCAATACCAGCCTCTCTTTTTGTGTGGTGATATATTTTACATTATAAGGGATATTACATATAACATTTAGGTGTATATTCAGATTCATTACATCCTTGTTTTACCTGTTATGTCTGACATGTCTTTAATTCCTGTGTAAATGCCTATTCAGATAAGTTTATTTTTCTTAACAAAAAATAACTTTTTCTTTTGGTCAGTTGCCGTTAATTTAATATAGAATTAACTAACGAATTAACTTAGTTGTGATACTTAAATAAAAGTGCTAAGAAAGATTTTCACTGGACTGTACTGCATCGTGATTATTAAATGTCAATTTGTTGTTCCGGTTCATTATTTGCCAAGTCAATATGAAATCAAAATTGACTATTTGAAAATGTCTTAATTTTTTCCCACTAGGAAATATCTAAGATTAAAACAGATTGCTAATGGCACTTCACATTGGCTTTAAAATGTTCCCTGCTTTAAGCAACATTTTAAATTTCATATTTGAAGTTATTCTAATACAAGCACATTTACATTTGGTTGAAAAATAACTTCCCTTTTCAAATGTCTCACGGTACATTTTTTTTTAATTACATACAAATATAAATAGCCGGATGTACATTAGAATGTTTTAGATGGCGAAAAATGCCTTAATTTATAGTGGTACAAGTATGGTGGCTTAGATCAAATGGCAGACTCCCTCTTTCTGACAGTAAATATCCTGAGACAAAACTCACAATAATACACACCATTAAAATCATCTGTCATCATAACAGTTACCATTTTACAATAATAATCACTGTGGAAGGAATAAAAAGCACATGATGAATCTCAGACAAATACTGGATGGAGGTTCAGCAAAGTCTTTTTTTTACCTCATGGGGAAAAATGCAGAACTACCTGATATGTTGAACAAAACAAATTACTTGCTAACAAGGTTAAATAATCAGTAATTTGTTTGGTCTAACACTTGTAGAGCTGTGCTCTACACAGGCATAGCTATGAAATATAGCCTGCCCTACTGATGGCTGAAGGCTTGGCTGTTAAAACTGTAAAACAACAGATGGAATATGGCACTGGTTTATAAATAGACCTCATAATAACAAATTCCACTTCTATACCTGTTTGAGATAAGAACAGCAAGTACTTGAAATTCAAAGCAGTCAAAACATCTGAAAAATGCTGATCAGACTGGAACATTCCAATGCTGATTACATAAAATGGACAGAGATATTTAAAAATTCCATTATATTAAAAAACAAAATAAAGAACAATACATATATCCAGGACTGAACCAAATATAGCACAGAAATCTGAACTGATACATCTTTTGTACAAAAAAATTGAATTTTGAATAATGTACAATCATGCTTACCATTGATTAAGAGGTGTGTGTAGTATCCAGTGAGTATGTGGATGTTGTGTGTATATATACCCATTACTTCCTCTGCTTTCTACTACACCACCATTTAAATACAATTTCCTGGTAATAACACATACATCTCCTCTTAAAGATTAACAGAATTTGAAGAATAAAGTCCATCATCATTAAAATACACCATTCAGACTAGGAGCAGAATTATGTGCCTTTAAGTACAATACGTCTGCTCTTCTCTCCAGTTTGAAAGAAGATGACCAAACGCTTTGTCCACATACGTGTTGCAGTGCTTTTTTTTTTTTTTTTAAGTGTGCGAATCCAGTTTCAGTCCGAACACATGAGTGCACCTGATACATGGTATCATTTTAGACTGGTGTTCAATTCCTCCCAGACACTAGGGGGTGCTGTGTAGTTTTTGGAGCAGTTTATCCTCTTGCAGTTTGAAGGGAACAATGACCGACATCTCAGCAATGAAGCGCTCACATGCCTGTCTGCTCACCTGCTTGGAAAATCGCAGGTCAATGCGGCAGATGCTTCCGCAGCGTTTGAAGTAACTCAGTGACTGATCAGTGACCCTGTTGCACACTAAAGAGAGAATTCAGAAAGAAGAGATCAGTAATCAGTGAGGGGGAATTAAGAGTTTTACAGCATTAGACTCCTAAGGTCCTAAGTAAACAAATGTTAAACCTGTGTACCACAGGAGTTGCATTGAAGTAATTCTTTTTCATAGGTCCCCACAGAATAACTTATGGATTTTTCACTGAAATAGTGCCGGTGCCTGGGGATCTCACTCTGAACAGGCCCACAAATCTTAGGAGCCAAATGTCGCAACCTGCACACATTGGATGCTTCCTGAGTTGACAGCTTCACTGATTAAAATGAGAGAATTTTTTGTGTCAGTGTAGCCAGACTGAGTTGTTGTTTTGGAAACTTTAAGTGATGGCTGCATTTTCTTGCCCGCTAGCTGCTAATGTTTTTGGTTCGAGACCAGTTCACACTGCAGACACCAGATTTCAACCAATGCGACAATCAACCAGGGGCTTACTTTTCGTGGTCAAATTAGACCAATCTACATTTTTATGTAACTGATTTGAAAAAGATATGAACAGTCTTAAAGAAACAAATTGATGACTAACTTTTAAGACTAGTCTTAGCAGTTAATGCAACTGGCCCCATTACATCACTGCTAAGACATTCTACAACTAACAAATGCAGATTAAACATGTTCAGTTGGTGAAAACATACGCAGACCAACTGCAACAGACACCAACAGGGGTAACATACTGACCCAATCAAACCCAGTGAACATATCTTTTGGTGTTGGAGCAGTGTAAATTAGCCTTAAGGGAACAATAAGAAGCCAAATTATCTTTGGTGGAAACAACGGTTCAAGATTGGGCACTGGTCCAGCATTTGTTATAGTATTACAATTGGATTTGTGACTAAATATTTAAACAGTGCAATTACCAGAAAGGTTGACATCGGTTAGGGAGTCTCTCGTGGTGGTCCCTGCAGCAGTCAGCAGGTTTACTGACTGGTCATTGATATGGTTGCAGTAACTCAAGTCCAGACGGGAGAGTAGAGGCATATTTTTAATTATGAGACGCAGAGAGCAGTCCGTGAGGTCCAAACCAGCCAGACGCAGGTCAGTAACATTCCGTAGTTTGCTGCGTGTGTCCATCTGACCTGTTAGACAAAGCCAAATTAGAGAATATGCCATCTGATTAAGTCACTGTATTGTATGTATTTGATTCTGGGTCTTGGATGTGCGCATATCGATCTGAAGTGTTGAAAGTTAACATACCTGGTCTGTTGTCAGTCGGAGGGGATAGTAGGTCCCTCATCTGGGGGTCTTTGAGCCCCTCCACCCACTGCAGATCTAGAGTACGCAGTAGAGGACAGCTGGATGTGCAGAGAGCCGAAACGGCCACCCATGAACAGCCTGATAGGAGGAGCACCCTCAGTCCTGTATCCAAACACACAAGCATTTAGTAATAGCTGCACAGATTTGGATGACGTGGATCTACATACTTGCTCACATGAACACTGACCTGGTAGTCGGTTAATAAGCCAGCTTAATTGCTTCTTGGAGATGTTGGTCCAGCTCAAGTCCAAAGTGATGGGCTGTCTGCGAATTATCCCACTCAGCATGAGTGGTGTGATGGACTTACAGCGCTTCAAATCGATATGAGTCCACAATCTCTTGTCACAACACCTAAAAAGATAAATAAAAAGATGTTAATTAAAACCACAAATCCACAGCTCTAAAAGTGACCAACTATAAAATGTCATTGTAATAATTGTATAGGACCTGTCCCAAAATGGAACTTCCAATTGCACATGTCTCTTAAGTCCATGACATTGCAGGGCAGGGGTGTACAATCCTGCTGCTGAAGGGCCAATTTCCTGCAAAGTTTAGCTTCAGTTTGCTCCAAAACAGCTGCCTGGAAGTTTTTGGAAGTCCTGAAGATCTTGAGTAGATGGTTGACGTGTGTTTAATGAGGGTTGAAGGTAAACTCTGCAGGAAGGTGACCCTCCATAAGAAGGAATGGACACCCTTGCTGTAGGGTGTCCTATTTGTCATTTCATGGTTGAGATGGGATTTTACAATGGTCTACTACCCCAGTATTTCTCAACCCTGTTCCTAAAGGCACAACAACAGTAAATATTTTGGATGTCTCCATTATGTGATCCATGCATTTCAGGTCTTAGAGTCTTGGAGCTGATGAGTTGAAACAGATGTTTGAATAGGAAGAGTTCGAAAATGTGTTCTGTTGGTGTGCCACTAGGAGTAGAGTTGGGAAACACTGTAAACCAAACTGTCCTTGCAACATAATGTGACCAAAGTGTAAACTAATTGAGAAGGACCGGCATAGTTGAGGGTGACATTTGGGACAGGGCCAGAGATAATAAGTCTAAATTTTGAAGTGTGAAAAGATAAAACAGTCTTTAGGTTTTTCTTACCAGCGATTCCATGTCCTGCACACGCGCATGCACACACAAAGTTCACGATGGCTCAAGTGACTGAAGATAGCCAACCACGCTTCTCTGGGCACAATATGATTACGCCCATCAGCTAGTGGTAGCCTATCAGGTGGAGGGCAAATTGGAGGTGGCCGGATCACATGCCGCTCCATCTGAACACACTTGGGAGGGGAACGTGCAGGAAGTGGTCTGACTGTAGGTGAACTGCGGTTCAAGCCAAGTGGGGTGATCTGAGGAGGGTAGAAGTGCCGCAGCTCCCAAGACGTCCCGTTCATCTCCCTTGCTCGTAAGTGTGGTCGCTCCCCTCCTCCCTCTCCGCCTGCTCCCCTTTCTACTCCTCCACCTCCTCCTCCTACATTCCCTGAAGTCCCGTTCCGTAAGCCTCTCTTTGGTTCCTCGTTCTCGCTGTCCTCGGGTTCACTCTTGAGTGGCTGCTGGTTCTCATTGGCCAGTGAATGCTCTGTGCGACGGATCTCCATGTTAAGCTGCTTGCTGAGTTCTGCGCTAAGCTGGCGGTTAGGGGGCTTCCGCCGGTGTCGCCTCGCCCGAGGACGTGGTGCCTTTTCTTGCGTCTCACTGCCTTCACTGCTCGGCCCTGCCCTTGGGGAGCTGCACCGCGATGCGTCACTCTCAAGCGATAAAGAATGGTTCTTCAGTGCAGGGCTGCTGTCCCTGCCTCGTTTGCCATTACTCTCATCCTCCTCTTCCTCATCATCTTCGTCTTTGTCTTCTTCTTGGTCTTCTTCTTTCTTTAGGGTGTTAAACTCCTTTAGGGATCTGAAAGGTGAATCTCTCTCCTCCCGTCTCTCTTCTTCATGCACTTCCTCTTTTCTCACTGTGCTGTAGTCTTTCTTAAATGAACGACGAGGCGGTTCTCGCTTCTCCTGCCTCTCTTCCTCCTCATCAGAGTTGTCTTCCTCCTCTTCTGTTCTCATGTGAGAGAGTTTGGGAATCAAAGGCTCTTCAGACCTCCAGGGTTTCTTCGGCTAAAAATGTGTCAACAAAGTTACTAAATGAAAAACTACAGCAGATTTGTTTATGCAAATAATGCTTGTCTGTGTAAATGTTACCTTCTTTTTAGCACTAGCCTCCTCTTCCTCTTCATCGTCATCAAATAACTTCCTCTTCTTCCTTAAGAAGTTGGGAACTTCGGATCGTGGTCTTGGCAGGCCACTGGGGGTCAAGAGTGGGGGTAGACGTGAGGGAAGATCCTCAGTCTTCAGCCTGGGAGTTTCCTCCCTCTCACTCTTCCTTTTGATGGATGCTGCACCTGTCAATGTCTGGTCCCCTTCCTCTCTACCGTCACGACCTGCTTTTTGCTCCCTCAGAAGGGACCCTGGCAGGTTGGATGCGTACTTAAAGCCTGGGCCCCGTTTTTGCTTGCAGGCCAAAGAGTGGCAAGAAAATACAAAAGACAACTTTATACCTTATGATTATTATAAACTGTTCAACAAGCATGAATTGGTATGATACATGACATTTCCTATTTAATTGCTAAAACATTTTTAGAGTTTATATTAAGGGAAAGAGCTCGACAACCTGTCAGTTACTTAACGGAATTAAAATGATCACAACACAACTATTTGCATTTTATTTGCATCTAGATCTGGTTTGACAGTTTGCTTACGGCCTTGTCATTCTGAGTGATGCTTAATGCTTTTTGTAAGAAACTAAAACAGGAACTAAATATGTGAGGCAACAACTTCAAAAGTATGAAATTAATGAAACAAAGTTACAAAAACATATCAATGCATACCACAACTCATAACAAAGGACTTTAATAAACACTACAATATATATATTTTTTTAAATCTTTGTATCTCAATACTACCAAACCACTGTACTGCTGTTCCCCAAATACTCACTTTTCCAGTTTTTCCAGCATAATTGCATTTTGGACATTCCCAGCAGTTAGGAAGCTCATCATTTACTACCCCGGCTGCATCCTTTACCTGTATAGGCAAGAGACCGAACTTAGAGCAGAAGAGATGTCTAAGAACGTTTATGAAGACACACTTTAGCCAAGTAATGTGAATACATTACACCCCCACACACTAAAGGGGAACTAAAGAGTGTTAAAAACAGAGCCACCCACTAACATGCACTTCAGTCTAATCTCTTCCTTCCTTTTGTGCCCACGCAAAACAAAAGAGCACAGTATACACTGCAATCCATTTACTTTAGAACAGTTCTTAAGTCAATGGTTAGGTTAGGGTGCGGTCTGACCTTGAGGCAGTTTGGGTGGACAATCTCGTTGCAGATAGAGCACTCCATGAGCATGGCGTTAAATTTTTCATCTTCATCATCAAGTGTGTCTTCTTTACCAGCTTCACCACATACCACACACACTGCTGTGTGCGGCAACACAGGCTGTGGAACCACATGCCAACACATTAACATCCAGAATATCAACATTTAGAAAAATTGTGCTTAAAAAAAACATGAATTTAATAAAATAACACATGCCTATTTGGGTAAACACATTTTAAGGTGATGGTTAATAAAATTAAACTGACTATTCAACTGAATTACAGTTAACTTAATTTGGTTGTAAAGTTCAGGCATATCTTCTGGATCTCAGTTTGATGAATGACTAAACCTCTGTATTGATGCATCTCCTTTAACTACCTCTACATCTGCCAGTTCCTCATTCATTTGCTCTATGAAGTAATTCCAATACTTATTCCTTAATTTCAATGAAATTGAAGGGTCTGGCTAAAGTAGATTCCTCACAAAGACTGTTCCTAAATCATATTGAGTCTAAAAATGGGTGTCTCTCAAGGAAAAAAATTCTGAAATGGGGTTGTGATTTAATGTATTACATTTGGTTCATGAATCATCTCAGTGTTGGTTTGAATTGAGTTTCTTACCGCTATACATTGTCTCATAATGCAAGACTGTTTCATTCGACCAGGTCCTCCAAACTTCTTCATGTCCTTACAGAAGTGACACTCTCCACATTCCGTCCGCACACATGCCTCGCACTTCCGGCATCGTGTGCGCCTGCGGCGAGCTCCAGAGGAGGTTCGATTGGATGGCAGCTTGACCGCTGTAGCAGTGGATGAAGATGTGGTTGCTGCCGGAGTTGTTGCTGTTGATGCAGCCATTTTAGGCTTGGGTCTGTTGGGAAGCCGTTGCTAATGGAAAAAAAGAATGAAAATTAAACTATAAAGTTAAAATAGAAGACAGCCATGTAGAAGAACTGCTTCCCATAGAACACTAAAATAGAGTCCAGCTCCAGTCCAAAGGCTAATTTGAGGCCTAAAACAGAAGAATCTCCTACATGCTTTTAAAAGCACAATCTGACAATTTTGATGGTTCTTTTATTTAGTGTATTGTTTTACATTTGCATTTCAAACTTGCCATTTTAAGTGTACTAGACACCTGGGAACAGGGGTGAAATTGGTTCAGAATTTTGTTATGAGCTGGTTCTATATGAGGTTTGATAGTAAACACCTAATTTTGGTGTATCGTTGGATGGTAATAGGCTAAGTTGGCTGTTGGTTTAATGTTGCTAAACTAGCGAGAAAAATGCATAGCTGCAGCCCACATGGTCTCCTTTATACCATTTGCTTGGCAAAAAATATATAAAAAATGGCACAGGCACCTGGTTCAAATGTGATTAGCTCACTGGTAGAAATACGTGTTGAGTATCACAGGTGCTCTTCTGTAATGACTTCATTCTGCACATTATACAGCTCTCCGTTGTTTCAAAGCTCTTTCCAGTCCCTCTTGTTTACCCACCCACCATCCCTGTATGAATCTACTCCACTATGCGATATATGGTTCAAATCAAAATAATCTATGTTCATATCCTTTATTCTTCCACCCTTGAGATTTACAACATCTGAAAGTTATTGTTTATCATCACTTCTTACTCGACTGTGCATCTCTGTTGAATTGCATATGCAGCTCAGCTATTGAAATATAACCCATTTAAAAACGTAATTATGCTGCTCTGCTATTTGGATCACTGTGATTGCTCTCTAATGTAGTAATAAGCAGCAGAAATGGTGGATTCCAGCTAATTTGTTCTGGTTACAGAGGAGATCGTGTGCAATAGTACTTTGGACCCGTAATAATATTTAAAATACTACCTAGTTGCAAATACAGAAAGTGAAGTTCAGGACTCTGGTCTAGCATTACTGTATATTAATCTCTGACTCACTGAGCCATGGTGCAATCACTACTACTTCTATATATGAAATTGCCAACAACGCCAAATCAAGATAAAAATGTGTTTCCAGATAGCCCCCTCTGTATAACATATATAGCATATAATATACTGAAAACTAGCATTAGGTCGACATTTACATTTTCTTAGGTGAGTAAATTATGTGTCGCATAGTAATGTGATTTAATCTTAATTTACATTACATTTAGTAGATGCTTTTATCCAAAGTGACTAACGATCCAATTACAGATTTAGCAAAGGGTTCCTGTAGTGTTTTTTTAAAGGAGAAAAGGGATTTTCACTGGTACCAGGTGTTACAGATGCATATGTGTGAGAACAATTTGTTCTTTATTACGTCAAGCTTGCATTTACGTCGAGCTTGCTTAACATTACTATGTCTGATATTAGCATCATCATCATCCTCTCTAAAATAATCCTAATATCAGCTTTCTCCATTACACAGTGTCATTGTCTTGCCTCCTCAGCTCAGATAATAAATACATTACAACACAAGCACAAAACTGCAGTGCAGTACTGGAAGTCTGTCCTTCTGCAATGTAACCATGGCAACACAGCAGTTCTTGCTGACTGGTGGAGTGAAGGAATACTTCTATTCAACATTTAATTGGCTCAGAAGGGGGAACTGGTTGACGATTGGGTTTAACGCCCCTTTTTTTATGATTTCGTTTCCAGTTGCATTTCATCTGAGATATTTCCTCTGAGATATTTCCTCTGAGGTACTAAATAGAAGAACTGTAAAACTGAAATACAGTCAAGATCAATGGTGCTATATTCATCTTAATGGCGTGTTTTAGACATTGAAAGCAAATACTGCCGTAGAGGTATTCCTGCCCTTGCAAAACCCAGTTTTTTTCCATACGACACCATTTCATTCACACCAAAACAACTAGAACACAACCATTGCCTGGCACTATGTTTCATCCCAACAGATTCAGGGAACTGCAGAGCGGGACAGACTGCAGACTATAAGAATGCTTACTATTAGAGTACAACAGTGTTTTTGTGCTTTGGAGTGATACATCACAGCTGTGACCTCTATTCCTGCTGTCCGAGTGTGGAACCCAATATGAAAGATAGTCATTTCAAAAAGACTGCTCTATTGCAGCCAGTATTCATCAGCTGTCCAATGGATACACATGTATGAGGATCTAAGACGTAATCTCTACCTCAAACAAATGACTGTTTAGACTGATGAAGCTGATCCTAGATTAGACACCAGCTCATTCAGATGTTCTCCAGTTACTCTTCCATTATATGTTGCAACATCAATGGATGTGAACTTTAGGTCTATCTACATAGATACCTCTGAGTCCAGCAAAATACATGAATAAACAAATAGCACAGACTGTACTTTTTGAGGAGCCTCATTCCTTTTACTGTCTTCTCAAGGCTAGTTGTAATATTCCACCAATCAATAGTCTCCAATCTATGATCTGCGATTGGGTCTTGAAGGAATCATTCCGTCACAATGGTCTACACCTAAGGACATCATGTTTCCTCCTCAAGGCTATTCATTCCTGTCAGCATGCAATTCACCTAGACATGTTTTTTCCAAACTAAGTCCACCCATAATTATTCTCCATTTTGGAAAATCCACATGCATCATCTGTTGCGGTGGCATTCAAGCCCTCGTGGGAAGATCCCATTTATGAGTTTGGAAATAATAATTAGGCCTACTCTGTGATGTCCATTCAAGTGATTTTATTTAATATATGTGCTGCCACAAAAAATTATGGGAAATGAAGTTTGGTCACACAATATGACTTGAATGCATCACAAACAAACACGCTATTCACCTAAAACACTCATTCATGTTGTAGATGAGATCAACCACACATCATCCCATGTACACACCAATGGAAGCATAATTACAGTGTGCGTGAATATGTTATTAGGCATGGGTGAGAGTTTATTATGTCTAATTCTTGGCACTTTATAATGCCCATGCCATGACACAAGTCAAAGGACCCAATGAGTCATAAGGCCTCATTGCAACCAGTGATCTTGCAGAAGAGTGAAAACTACCGCCTCTGCACAATAGTGATGACCAAGTCAATGAAAACATGTTAAACTTTGTTGAGGTGCTCTGTGGAAGAAACAAATATTTGAAGATCAAAGCACTGTGCAATTTGTGTAAATCAGTCTAATCTATTAAAGCTTTAAGGTGCAGTCACATTTACCGGTGTTTAGCCAATTTTCTAAGAAATTCAGTAATTTCAATCCATTTTTTATCAAAAATTTCATATGAAGCCGAAAGATTTCCCTATGCAGATTTCGCAATGGGTTCGAATTGGTCAGGTGGATTCACTTAGCCTGGTTAAAACCAGACCATTCTCAGTTGTAACTGAGTTATGGTCTGGCAAAGCGTCATAGACAAATCATTTCCAGAGGGGCATCACCAACGAACGTCGCGGATAGACCTAAACCCAATCAGAGCGATGAAGGAGATGACGTATGCAGAGCGGTGGAGAAACATCTCCCCGAGTGTTGTTCTTTGCTCGGTTTTTAACAAAAAGGAAACGTTCAAATCGCTTAAAACAGACGCGATAGCTGATTCGAACGAGTGACGTTCGACGGCGGCATCCATCTTTATAATGTAGGCTACAAAATCTGCTTCAAAATCCCAGCGCTGTCCTCATCGTGTAAAGCCCGCCCCAACGTTTCTGATTGGTGCCTCGATTTCGACGGATTGGAAATGGGCTTGAATGAGCTCTTTGCCAGACTAACTTTCAGAGCAAATCTAAATTTGCCGGAAGTTGTCTGGGTTTTCCCATGCTAGGATTCACTATGTTGACCGACAGAAAGTTGCTAGGTTTGAAAGCGACTTCTGAGTGAAACGCACTGTACTGTAGTACATTCACAACCACTTCACAAATAGACCGTTTTTCGTCCGTGAAATTAACCCCCAATAAAAAAAAAATTAACTAATATGACCACACCTTTAAACCAAAAAGAGTCTTAGCAAATGTATCATTTGACTTATAGACTACCCAAGATGAACCCAGACAGGGGGCCCAAGAGCAGCCAGGCATCCCCCTCCCTCTATTGTCCCCCCCCCCCCCCCCCCCCAAAAAAAAACACACACTTTGCTCCTCCCCTCCCCCAGTCTTCAACAGCCAAAGAAACTGTTTTAAAGATTCAAGACCCAGTTATACATCACAACAGGGATTAAGTTATTTGAAATGCACACATTGTTAGTGAGCACACGTGGCCTACTTGGTTCAGTGATATCAATATATGTGCATGCTACCAAAATATATGTTTATATATGTCTGTGTTCTATATGACTTATCTATACTGATTATGACTAATATATATATATATATATATATATATATATATATATAAAAATATATATATATATATATATATATATATAACTGTTGCACAAATCAAACGCATGTTGTGTTCACCTGTACCTAATTATTTTTTAACCTTTCAAATGGGTGCAAAAGAAAATCTGTGTCCTAGTCTAGATTTTGTCTGCACTTAAAAACAACAAACCAAGCATGATGTTCCATTTCCTAGAAAACAATTTAAGCAGCAATGCATCATGGGAAGGGAACTTAAGGGCAACACATGTCCAGTCATGCTGCTGCTTAGAGGAACTTTAGTCTTCCTTCAATACAGGTTTCACTCCCTAAAAACCCTGCACATGTGTGAAAGTCAGAGTACATCACAACCCACAAAGTCTACCATCTACAACATTTCAGTTCTCCCAACCAAACAAATGAGACAAACAAGTAAAAACCACATCCAAACAACACAAAGAAAAAGTAAAAGGAACATGCTTTTTTCCTTAAAGCAAGTCTTTCTGAAGGAAGCATGCATGTGTCAAACCAATCAAAACTGAAAGCTGAAGCTCAATGGAGACAAACAATAAGACAGAGGCTCAGTGGTGATACCACTCTTCTCTATTGTATGTGTTTTCTTTCCTGTCGCATGGAAACCTCTCCAGTGTTATTACTACACGTTTAGTAGTCCACAGTCCTACAATGTCCTATTACTAACTGTTTCAGAGAGAGAGAAGAAAGATGGCAAGGAAGGCGAAGAAAGCAGGAGGTGGAGAAAAAACATGCCTTGTTTAAAATGTGGGCATGGTGCTACAAGGAAGGGAACCTGAGAAGGCAGCTAATTGTTTGTGTGTATGTGGAGAAAGAGAGAGAGTGTGCTGACCTGTTCGGCTGTGTCCGAGTCGTAATCCTCATCGTCGGCGCTCAGTGACATGGCCATGGCTGCCTGATCTCATAGCCAGCCAGACAAACAGAAAATAGACATGGCTACCACAACCCCCCCAATCACAGTCGCCCTCCGTCTCCTCACCCGATTTCCTTTCTCTATTCCTCTTCCTCTAACCTTCCCCAATGTCTCGCTCCTGTTTCTCTCCCTCTCTTTTCCTGTCTAGAACAAGCAGCTGCACAGGCACACACCAGCCTGCTATCTCATGCATATGCACCAGAAAAAGAAGACGGGGGAGAGAGGGCCTCGACTCAGCCAATCACAGACCACCTGGCGTCCAGTTACAGGCTTGCCTACAAAGAGCACACATTGTACTGTGTGGGTCTGGGTGGGAGATTGAGAGGGGGAGGGGCGGCACTGATGCACACAAAAGGACTACTGACATTACCATGCAAGAGCAAGGTCTCGCTCTGCGAGTGATTCAGAGGGTCTGATGTTGTCTTCCTCTTACAAATACAGGAAGTTATCGGTTAACTTGGGGTTTGATTGCTTCAGTCTAATGTGTTGCTGTGTTGCTTGCCTTTCTGCAACCATCAGTGCACGAAAGTCTTATGCAGCAGTGAAACATGGTGGGGTGCTCATTTGAATGACAATGGTCAAATACATCACATTTAAGGGCCTCTATTTAATTTAGGAAATCTCAAATAAGTCTGATTTAAGGAAGTGGGCTTTGTTTGGATCAGTGCATGCAACCAATTCTGCTGAATGGCAGATTTGGGCATCCTCATTTGGGTAGATGTTGTTTGAACCAAAATACAACTTTTATTCATTAAATGCTAAGACTGAACTCACCAGAATAACCTGTTCAACATCTTACATCTATTCAGAAATTCTCAAAGATGAAAAACAATAGGATGTCCCACAGATACTAGTATAATGTAAATTTATTATAAAAACTGAACTTTTATAATTTACAAAGTTCTCAATATATACTATATACAGTATACACTCACCTAAAGGATTATTAGGAACACCTGTTCAATTTCTCATTAATGCAATTATCTAAACAACCAATCACATGGCAATTGCTTCAATGCATTTAGGGGTGTGGTCCTGGTCAAGACAATCTCCTGAACTCCAAACTGAATGTCAGAATGGGAAAGAAAGGTGATTTAAGCAATTTTGAGCGTGGCATGGTTGTTGGTGCCAGATGGGCCGGTCTGAGTATTTCACAATCTGCTCAGTTACTGGGATTTTCACACACAACCATTTCTAGGCTTTACAAAGAATGGTGTGAAAAGGGAAAAACATCCAGTATGAGGCAGTCCTGTGGGCGAAAATGCCTTGTTGATGCTAGAGGTCAGAGGAGAATGGGCCGACTGATTCAAGCTGATAGAGGAGCAACTTTGACTGAAATAACCACTCGTTACAACCGAGGTATGCAGCAAAGCATTTGTGAAGCCACAACACGCATAACCTTGAGGCGGATGGGCTACAACAGCAGAAGACCCCACCGGGTACCACTCATCTCCACTACAAATAGGAAAAATAGGCTACAATTTGCAAGAGCTCACCAAAATTGGACAGTTGAAGACTGGAAAAATGTTGCCTTGTCTGATGAGTCTCGATTTCTGTTGAGACATTCAGATGGTAGAGTCAGAATTAGGCGTAAACAGAATGAGAACATGGATCCATCATGCCTTGTTACCATTGTGCAGGCTGGTGGTGGTGGTGTAGTAATGGTGTGGGGGATGTTTTCTTGGCACACTTTAGGCCCCTTAGTGCCAATTGGGCATCGTTTAAATGCCACGGCCTACCTGAGCATTGTTTCTGACCATGTCCATCCCTTTATGGCCACCATGTACCCATCCTCTGATGGCTACTTCCAGCAGGATAATGCACCATGTCACAAAGCTCGAATCATTTCAAATTGGTTTCTTGAACATGGCAATGAGTTCACTGTACTAAAATGGCCCCCACAGTCACCAGATCTCAACCCAATAGAGCATCTTTGGGATGTGGTGGAGCGGGAGCTTCGTGCCCTGGATGTGCATCCCATCAACTGCAAGATGCTATCCTATCAATGTGGGCCAACATTTCTAAAGAATGCTTTCAGCACCTTGTTGAATCAATGCCATGTAGAATTAAGGCAGTTCTGAAGGCGAAAGGGGGTCAAACACAGTATTAGTATGGTGCTCCTAATAATCCTTTAGGTGAGTGTACACTCACCGGCCACTTTATTAGGTACCCCATGCTAGTAACGGGTTGGACCCCCTTTTGCCTTCAGAACTGCCTCGATTCTTCGTGGCATAGATTCAACAAGGTGCTGGAAGCATTCCTCAGGGAGTTTGGTCCATATTGACATGAGGGCATCACACAGTTGCCGCAGATTTGTCGGCTGCACATCCATGATGCGAATCTCCCGTTCCACCACATCCCAAAGATGCTCTATTGGGTTGAGATCTGGTGACTGTGGAGGCCATTTTAGTACAGTGAACTCATTGTCATGTTCAAGAAACCAATTTGAAATGATTAGAGCTTTGTGACATGGTGGAAGTAGCCATCAGAGGATGGGTACATGGTGGCCATAAAGGGATGGACATGGTCAGAAACAATGCTCAGGTAGGCCGTGGCATTTAAACGATGCCCAATTGGCACTAAGGGGCCTAAAGTGTGCCAGGAAAACATCCCCCACACCATTACACCACCACCACCAGCCTGCACAGTGGTAACAAGGCATGATGGTTCCATGTTCTCATTCTGTTTACGCCAAATTCTGACTCTAACATCTGAATGTCTCAACAGAAATCGAGACTCATCAGACCAGGCAACATTTTTCCAGTCTTCAACTGTTCAATTTTGGTGAGCTCTTGCAAATTGTAGCCTCTTTTTCCTATTTGTAGTGGAGATGAGTGGTACCCGGTGGAGTCTTCTGCTGTTGTAGCCCATCCGCCTCAAGGTTGTGCGTGTTGTGGCTTCACAAATGCTTTGCTGCATACCTCGGTTGTAACGAGTGGTTATTTCAGTCACTGTTGCCCTTCTATCAGCTCGAACCAGTCTGGCCATTCTCCTCTGACCTCTGGCATCAACAAGGCATTTCCGCCCACAGAACTGCCGCTCACTGGATGTTTTTTCTTTTTCGGACCATTCTCTGTAAACCCTAGAGATGGTTGTGCGTGAAAATCCCAGTAGATTAGCAGTTTCTGAAATACTCAGACCAGCCCTTCTGGCACCAACAATCATGCCACGTTCAAAGTCACTCAAATCAACTTTCTTCCCCATACTGATGCTCGGTTTGAACTGCAGGAGATTGTCTTGACCATGTCTACATGCCTAAATGCACTGAGTTGCCGCCATGTGATTGGCTGCTTAGAAATTAAGTGTTAACGAGCAGTTGGACAGGTGTACCTAATAAAGTGGCCGGTGAGTGTATATATATAACATTGGGCATTATAGGGGAGGTTGGGGCTAGTTATCACACAGCAAAATTGTTACATTTTAGTCATTTTGTAATGCGTTTTTGTCATAATTATTTGTATTTTTAAAGGTCTATAGTGTTTGTATTCACTTTTATTTATAGTTTTCATTATTTTAGTACCTCAAGTTAAACTGAATGAAAATGAGAAATGTTGCCTTGGCAACTAGTTGAAAATATTTTTTTATTTATTTTATTTTATTTAACATTTATTTTATTTCAAGTAACAGAAATGTTTGATTGGTTTTAATTTTAGTTAATTATAATAACCCTGAACCAAAGTCCAATTACAAAACAACATTTGTTTTCTTAATCTGTGTATTTTAATCAAGACCTTAATTAGAATACTTGAATTCCGCCCTCCAAACTAAAATTCTAAAGAGTGAATGGATGAATCAATTGAAAATAAATAGGGTTAACATACAAACTCAAAAATTTTCAATTATAAATACAAGATGTATTGGCTAAAACAATGCTTCATTATTTTTGCATACTACATTTTTGACGTTTTATAATATTTTTTCAATGATTGTTTCTCCAAACCAGTTAAGCGCAAACCCCACCCCACAATATATCAGGATGTGCTACCAAAGCTATACTAAGGTTGAAGGTAGGCTGTAGGTGATGCTCCAAAAGGAAACACGATGCATTAAGAGCCGGGGGTGAACACTTTTGAACAGGATGAAGATGTCCATATTTTTACTTATTTTGTTTAAATATATATATTTTTTTCATTTAGTGCTGCCCTTCGGAAGCAACAGAAGATGCTTACATGTTTCTCGGAAGACAAATTAAGTACAATTTACCCTCAATCTTCAAATTTAAAACGTTTTCACCCCCCGTCTCTTAATGCATCGTGTTTCCTTCTGAAGCACCAGTGAATGTTTGAACCTTTTTTAATAGTTGTGTGTTGGAGTCCCTCAATTGTCCTCAGTGTAAAAAGATGGATCTCAAAATCATAGTCACTCCTGGAAAGGGTTCAAATATGCAAAAAATTCTGGAAAACTAAAGAATTTGCAGGACCTGAATGATTTTTCTGAACAACATTGGCCAGTTTAACTGCTCAGGACGGGACTCAAGAACAACCATCATGACAACAAAAAATCCAAACATCCACGTAACAGGGTATGTAAACTTTTGACGGTAATTTTTTTTGTCTTGTGGACTAGCCTATATGTAAACATATTTTATGTAAAATATCTTATTCAGGGCAGTACTAAATAAAAATAACATGCATTTTGTATATTCCTCTTACTTTGTTAAAATAATTAACATTCTGCAAGGTGTACGCACGACTAGAGGCTTACTATAGCAATATAAAAATTGATTTCCAGTCAGTCGTTTCTAACAGCGGTAACAGAGGTAAACATTCAAATTTCAGAAATGAAAGAACGCAGTCAAATTTAAAATAAAACAGCCTACATTTCATTTTGATGAAGACAATATGCTACTGCATATTGCACCCTCCTTGAACTGCCACCTTAACGTGGTGGAGGGGTTTGAGTACCCGAATGACCCTAGGAGCTATGTTATCTGGGGCTATATGCCCCTGGTAGGGTCTCCCAAGGCAAACAGGTCCTAGGCGACGGGTCTGACTAAGAGTGGTTCAAAATCCCCTTATGATGGACAAACATCCAAGGACCGTGACGTCGCCCGGTATGGCGCAGCCGGGGCCCCACCCTGGAGCCAGGCCCGGGGTTGGGGCTCGTATGCGAGCGCCTGGTGGCCGGGCCTCTCCCCACGGGGTCCGGCCGGGCTCAGCCCGAAGGAGTGACGTGGGACCGCCTTCCCGTGGGCTCACCACCTGC
Source organism: Rhinichthys klamathensis goyatoka (assembly GCF_029890125.1). NCBI lineage: Eukaryota > Metazoa > Chordata > Actinopteri > Cypriniformes > Leuciscidae > Rhinichthys > Rhinichthys klamathensis. The sequence continues at coordinate 1,519,559 of NW_026606587.1, forward strand.
AGGAAGAGCAGTAAGGGGCCGGTGCAGAGAGGATTGGGTGGCAGTCGAAGGCGGGGACTCGACGACCCGATCCCTGGACACGGAAACTAGCCTTAGGGACGTGGAACATCACCTCGCTGGCGGGGAAGGAGCCTGAGATGGTGCGTGAGGTTGAGAGGTTCCGACTAGAGATAGTCGGGATCACCTCTACGCATGGCTTGGGCTCTGGAACCACACTCCTTGAGAGAGGATGGACTCTTCACCACTCTGGAGTTGCCCATGGTGAGAGGCGACGGGCTGGTGTGGGTTTGCTTATAGCCCCCCAGATCAGCCGCCATGTGTTGGAGTTTACCCCGGTGAACGAGAGGGTTGTTTCCCTGCGCCTACGGGTCGGGGATAGGTCTCTCACTGTCGTGTGTGCCTACGGGCCAAACGGCAGTGCAGAGTACCCGGCCTTCTTGGGGTCTCTGGGAGGAGTGCTGGAAAGTGCTCCGACTGGGGACTCCGTCGTTCTACTGGGGGACTTCAACGCTCACGTGGGCAGCGACAGTGACACCTGGAGGGGCGTGATTGGGAGGAACGGCCCCCCTGACCTGAACCCGAGCGGTGTTCAGTTATTGGACTTCTGTGCTAGTTACAGTTTGTCCATAACGAACACCATGTTCAAGCATAAGGGTGTCCACCAGTGCACGTGGCACCAGGACACCCTAGGTCACAGGTCGATGATCGACTTTGTGGTCGTTTCATCTGACCTGCGGCCGTATGTCTTGGACACTCGGGTGAAGAGAGGGGCGGAGCTGTCAACTGATCACCACCTGGTGGTGAGTTGGATCCGATGGCGGGGGAGGAGGCTGGACAGACTCGGCAGACCCAAGCGTACTGTAAGGGTTTGCTGGGAACGTTTGGCCGAGTCTCCTGTCAGAGAGATCTTCAACTCCCACCTCCGGCGGAGCCACGACCGGATCCCGAGGGAGGCTGGAGATATTGAGTCTGAGTGGACCATGTTCTCCACCTCCATTGTCGAAGCGGCTGCTCGGAGCTGTGGCCGTAAGGTCTCCGGTGCCTGTCGAGGCGGCAATCCCCGAACCCGGTGGTGGACACCGGAAGTAAAGGATGCCGTCAAGCTGAAGAAGGAGTCCTATCGGGCCTGGTTGGCTTGTGGGACTCCTGAGGCAGCTGACAGGTACCGGCAGGCCAAGCAGACTGCGGCCCGGGTGGTTGTGGAGGCAAAAACTCGGGCCTGGGAGGAGTTCGGTAAAGCCACGGAGAAGGACTATCGGCTGGCCTCGAAGAGATTCTGGCAAACTGTCCGGCGCCTCAGGAGAGGGAAACAATGCCCTACCAACGCTGTTTACAGTGGAGGTGGGCGGCTGTTGACCTCAACTGGGGATATCGTCGGACGGTGGAAGGAATACTTTGAGGATCTCCTCAATCCCGCCGTCACGTCTTCTATTGAGGAAGCAGAGGCTGAGGGCTCAGAGGTGGACTCGTCCATCACCCTAGCTGAGGTCACCGAGGTAGTCAAGAAACTCCTCTGTGGCAAGGCACCGGGGGTGGAGGAGATCTGCCCTGAGTACCTCAAGTATCTGGATGTTGTGGGGCTGTCTTGCAGCATCACGTGGCGGTCGGGGACAGTGCCTCTGGGATGGCAGACCGGGGTGGTGGTCCCTCTTTTTAAGAAGGGGGACCGGAGGGTGTGTTCCAACTACAGGGGGATCACACTTCTTAGCCTCCCTGGGAAAGTCTATGCCAGGGTACTGGAGAGGAGAATACGGCCGATAGTGGAACCTCGGATTCAGGAGGAACAGTGCGGTTTTCGTCCAGGCCGTGGGAGTTCATGGGAGTTTGCCCAACCAGTCCACATGTGCTTTGTGGATTTGGAGAAGTCATTCGACTGTGTCCCTCGCGGCGGTCTGTGGAGGGTGCTCCGGGAGTATGGGGTCCGGGGTCCTTTGCTAAGGGCTGTCCGGTCCCTGTATGACCGAAGCAGGAGCTTGGTTCGCATTGCCGGTAGTAAGTCAGACTTCTTCCCGGTGCATGTTGGACTCCGGCAGGGCTGCCCTTTGTCGCCGGTTCTGTTCATAGTTTTTATGGACAGAATTTCTAGGCGCAGCCATGGGCCGGAGGGTTTCAGGTTTGGGGACCACGCGATTTCATCGCTGCTTTTTGCGGATGATGTTGTCGTGTTGGCCCCTTCACCAGGGCCGGATTAAGAATTCAGAGGGCCCTGGGCACAATGTCTTGTAGGCCCCCCCCCTTAGGCAGGCCAAATGTAGTTTGTCCAAGGACATTTTAATTTGGCATTAACTGTATTACTGACTTAAAAGGAACTTTGTTGCACATTTACTTCATAAATGATCTGTATTTCCCATAGGATTTTATAAAACTATGTTGGGTGGAACTGTATCCCTCTAGGGGGGTTCGGGGGCATGCTCCCCCGCAAGAAAATTTTGTACATTTTAAGGTTAAATGCATCAATCTGGTGCACTTTGAGAGCTCACAATTAAGAGCTTCAACCGGCTTTAACCCATGAACTGTGCACATTGAACAAAGAAAAAGCATTGACTTGTACCTGGACATTAAAGAGGGCTCAACATCTTTTTAGTTATGATATAGAGTCTCAGTCTGCATTACATTATCACTGGTGTTTTAGGATGCCAAACAATTATTATAATAATGATTTATATAATTATTCCTATGACGTAAAATCATATACCTCCTATAAATGTAGCCTAAAAGTATTTTGCATTACATTACACAGTATAGGAAAAGTACAATACTTTTGTCCTAATTTCTTTAATTGCCAGAAATAAACCATTGAGCTTTAATTTTGGAGAAAACACCAGATCACCATGCTGATCGCGTGAGCAAAGCGCGCACTTCTCTTTAAATCACGCAGCACAAACAGAATGCCTAGGCTACTTAAAGTCTTTTGCTGTTTTATAACGGCACGAAGCAATATCACAGTTTCAATTTGACTTCGTTGGCAAAATATAACGCTAAACAGTCGAGACCTTTATGTTAGGCAACCGTAGGCAACTGCTTCTCCATCACTTCAAATTTCAGAGCGTCAAGTCACGCGACGCGAGTCGTCATGATAGCTCGCTCTCGCTCACTGCGCAGGAATACAGACGCTGTTTTTGACGCGATTTAACATTACATTTTGATCGAATGGGTTGCAAAAATATGCATATAATTAGGAAAGTGCGGACTGCGTTTATAACGTGCTCTAACATAATATTTGACGGTGCGCAGGGCCCCTTAGATGTCATGTGCCCCTGGGCAAGTGACCAGTTGCCCTAATGGTTAATCCGGCCCTGCCCTTCACACCAGGACCTTCAGCATGCACTGGGACGGTTTGCAGCCGAGTGTGAAGCGGCTGGGATGAAAATCAGCACCTCCAAATCCGAGGCCATGGTCCTCAGTCGGAAAAGGGTGGCTTGCTCACTTCAGGTTGGTGGAGAGATCCTTCCTCAAGTGGAGGAGTTTAAGTATCTTGGGGTTTTGTTCACGAGTGAGGGAAGGATGGAACGGGAGATTGACAGACGGATCGGTGCAGCTTCTGCAGTAATGCGGTCGATGTACTGGTCTGTTGTGGTGAAGAAGGAGCTGAGCCGTAAGGCAAAGCTCTCGATTTACCGGTCAATCTACGTTCCTACTCACCTATGCTGCCCTACAAAGCAAAAAGGCAGTAACTGCATTTTTGGTCAAAAATTAGTTATTATCATTTTCATGACATTCAAGGCATCCTTTGTTATGTGACAAAACATCTTATCTCAAATGTGTGTCGTTTTGGAGAAAAATGGTAGTCGTTTGTACAGTAACTGCAAAAAGCCCTAGTGAAACAAAGCAAGAGTACAGTAACATCCATTACTGTATTCTTGTTATGTTTTACCTAACAAAAAATAACCGTGTTTCTGCGCAGTGTAGTTACTGTTGCCATGGTGAACACACAGCTGATTTTCGGGCATCCTCACGGGACGATTTTAACATTCGCGATTTCTCTAACTTCCCCTAATTGTTCCCCTACCAAACTATCCGCCTCCCCTGAAAGAATGAAAAAAATATTCCAGAAAGAAAAAAAAGGTGCACGAGCTCCATAGAGCTGCCATAACTCCATAGAGCTGCCATAACTGCCATAACTTTAGCGGTTACTATGATTTTCGCGATAGCAGTTCAGTACACTTGAAAATTAAATCGTGATAGACTACTGTGAATGTTAAACCGCAATAATAGTAGGCTACTATTAAATACAAATCCTACAAGTTCTGTGAATAAATGGTGCAGTCGACGCGCAGTTTCATTTAACACACGCACACACACACACACACACACACGCGCTGAGGCACGTGTGACGCTCAAGCTGTTTTTTGCCTCCAGACTCCAGATCAGCTCTTAAAGTCACTTTGTGAGCATTTAACCGCTTCATTTGAGAAAAGCTATGGTCATGTCATAAACACAGAAACTCAAAGGTCTTCACGGTCGGCAACCCGTCAAAATAAAAGTTCAGTTTAACTTGACAGAAATTTACTGTTGTACAGTAGAATTTAGAAACGTCTCAATGTAATAATAATACTACTAATACAAATAAATTAAGATTAAAACTTAATTTTTATTCAATGTTTTCATTTTAACAGTAAAGCTCATTGTGCAGCATGTTGTTTGACCAAAAATGTTTAATTTCATATGATTAAAAGAAATGTAATTAATAATATATTAGAATTTTTGTATATTTTATTTGTAATATTCATAGAATATTTTTTAAATATTGTATGTTTAATAATAGTTTATAATAAAAGTGTCATGATTTCAATTAATTAGACATGATTTTTGATTACTAAAAATGTACACCACGTATCCGTCACACACCCGCTCCGCAACACTAGTTTCGCAACACAAAAATGTTGAAAAAAATGTTGTCCAAATGGTTCCAATTATTTCAAATACAGTGTATCTAACACACCCAGAGCCTAAGTTGTGGCAAAATAGTTTTTGGAGAATCTGTAGTTACTGCCTTTTTCCTTGGTATGGTGCCACGTTTTTGGTAAGTAATACAAAGCAAGAATACAGTAACTGCAAAATAGGGGTAAAATATCAAATTAAATATGAGGAGTGATATGTACAAAGAATAAGCTAATATAAAGTAACAAAACAGCCACATGTCCAATAATCTACCTACAACTACTTAGGCTGGATGACAGGATAACTTTAAAGTCATTTTTCTCTGTTCTGCACTCTGCGTAGTTACTGCCTTTTTGCTTTGTAGGGCAGAATGGTCATGAGCTTTGGGTCATGACCGAAAGGACAAGATCCCGGATACAGGCGGCCGAAATGAGCTTTCTCCGCAGGGTGGCTGGGCGATCCCTTATGCCGAGTTCAGACTGCACGATTTTAGCCCCGATTTTGGCTCGCCGACAGGTTTTGAGAAATCGCCGACAAATGCCCGAAATCACAGGCAAATCGGTGCTCGTTCACGCGAGTGACAATCACGCAGTGTGAATGAGCAAAGACGCGATCTGAGAGAATCGCCGACGAGTCGCCGACGCCCGTGAGATATTTGGCATGCTAAATATCTGGACCTGTAGGCGATTCACAATCCTGCTGTGTGAATGTGTTCTGACTGAAAACTACATCGGCGATGACCGACAGCCAATGAGAGAGCAAGATACAGGGAGGAGGAGGAGTTATAGACCAGAATATCAGTATTTTAATAGATAGGCCTATATTTACAATTATATCAAACAAACATTTGCATGACCAGCAGCAACAGCAGGACATTTGCAAAATGTTTACAATACACTCTCTTTGCAAAACACAGTCCTTGCTCCCCTCGTCTTCCCAACCATTTCCTGCATAAACTGTTTTTTTTTTTTCATTTTCGCTACAAATCAGTGCACAGACAATTTGTAGGCTATCATTTTTAATAACAAATTCAGTGTCGCGCGAGAACTCCGGTCTCACGCACGCTTGATCTTCCGTTATTTCCTATCACTTCTCGCGTTTGTTTGGTTGTGAAACGTAGTTTGCGGACCAGGCAGAAGTTGTCGGCGATTCTTTCTTTTGTAAAGTCATGCAGTGTGAAACCTCCTGTCGCCGATCCATCGTGCAGTGTGAACACAGCAGCAACTGAATGTTACCCCAGATAGTCATGCAGTGTGAAAACAACAGTGACCCGATTATTTTGAAAATCGTGCAGTCTGAACTCGGCATTAGAGATAGGGTGAGAAGCTCGGTCACTCGGGAGGAGCTCAGAGTAGAGCCGCTGCTCCTCCACATCGAGAGGGGTCAGCTGAGGTGGCTCGGGCATCTTTTCCGGATGTCTCCTGGACGCCTTCCCGGGGAGGTGTTCCGGGCACGTCCCACTGGGAGGAAACCCCGGGGAAGACCTAGGACACGCTGGAGAGACTATGTCTCCCGGCTGGCCTGGGAACGCCTCGGTGTCCCCCCGGAAGAGCTGGAGGAAGTGTCCAGGGAGAGGGAAGTCTGGGCATCTCTGCTCAGACTGCTGCCCCCGCGACCCGGCCCCGAATAAGCGGAAGAAGATGGATGGATGGATGGATATGCTACTGCACTGCATAATATTTTATTAAAATAAATAAAAGTATCCTTCAGTGACAGTATTGTTACGTTAAACATATCACATCAACATCCGCGGGCGGCGGCTCTTATTAGGTGTCCTATTCCCGCTCAAAGTATCGGCCAACGAAATGATCAGGGCTAGGAATCCCGTCACATTTACATCCATAAACTGACTGCACTAACCTGTCTTGATAAAGAACATTTTGACAGACTGATTTAGTAGGCCTAGTTCTCCTGACCTCCCCTCTCCTTCTTTTCATGACGTTACTGGTGGTTCCCAGATTTTTCCTCCACATTTTCAGCCAGTCTCACTTCTAACTTTACTTTTAACTTAAACTGTTCTCGGAACAGCCTTCGTTCTGTTCACTAGCTGGGGTGGGACTTTATTGGGCCACTCTGCTGTCTGTCACTGACTGTGCTGAAATAATTAATAACGGACTAAACCATTTTTGTGGAGGGGAGATACCGAAGATATTTGGATAATTATTATTTAGTGCTTATATTCAGTGCTATTAAATTAAAGATAAAATATAATAGAGCAATAGAATGAACAGTGAAAGTGAAAGTAACAGAAGTTCCTAAAAGACATAATTAGGCCTTTTTAAAACGTGAAAATAACTGAAGGAAATATCTATTTGTTAAATGAATTAAGCAGACTATTTTGATTCATATTCTTGTGGTTACTCTACCCAACGTTTTTAAAAAATTAGAAATGCAATGAATTTACAGGTATCAGCACTCAGTATGGGCAAGTACCAAAAATTAAAGTATCGGTATTGGACTTCTGGAAAAAGTGGTATCGGTGCATCTTATGATGGTCTTACTACAAATACCACAGTATTGGTTATAATGCCAAATTTTTTATTTTAAAAGCAGATAAGACATAAACCTCATTTTAATATCTTACACACAACAGCTTGTAGTAAAGCTGCTATATTTTGCTGTGTAGCCTACTTCATAATCAGTGGTAAAAACATAAAAATAAAAAAGTTGAGGAAAAGAGATTACCTTAATCATTCATCATACAGATTCCTAATGCCATGTTCAGATTCTGCACCTGTTAGAAAAACAAAATAGCAAGACAGACATTGGGTATAAGAAAGAAATCTAATAAGGGTGTATATATATATATATATTTCATCTTGGGACACTTCTGAATTGCTCCTTCAAAACACCGGCTCCAAGTGTTTCAATAATATTCAGATCTGGCGACTGTGCAGGCCATGGGAGATGTTTAACTTCACTTTTATGTTCATCAAAGCATTCTGTCACAAGTTTTGCTGTGTATTTGTTGCATTATCATGCTGATACACGGCACCACCTTCAGGGTACAATGTTTGAACCATTAGGTGCACATGGTCCTCCAGAAGGGTTTGGTATCTTTGGCAGTGACGCACCCATTAAGCACAGCAGGGAATGCCATTATATTGCAGCCCAAACCATCACTGATCCACTCCTGTGCTTCACTCTGGGCAGCAACAGTCCAGGTGTTACGCCTCTTTGGGGCTTACCATCATCCTGAACAGATTTGGGAAAGACAGTGAAGGTGGACTCATCAGAGAACAATACATGTTCAAATTGTCCACAGCCCAAGATTTGCACTGTTAACTTGGCACCAATGAAACATTTGGCATCGGCACAAGTGACCAAAGGTTTGGTTAATATATCTTCCTCTTTCAGACAGCTTCCTCTGGCATCGACAGTTACTCCTGTTGGATGTGGTTTGTCCTACGTGTTGGTGTGCTGACATTACCCTGGATACCATTGCTCTCGATACACCACAAAGACTTGCTTTCCTGGTCACAGATGAGCCAGTGAGACACACAACAACAATTTGTCCTCTTCTGAACTCTGATTTGTCTCCCATTTTGTTGTGTGGATTGCAATAATTTATGCACAGCTGCGCTATTGCTCTGCTAGTTCTACCTTCACATTCTGCTCTTACTGATCAATGTAAAATCAGTGAAGATTGGCTACCAGATTGACCAGCTCCAACACTATATTGGCCAGTGTGTGTTGGCCCCTGTCTGTGTCTGTGCATATACTCTCTGCAGCAACATCAAATCAATTCTAGGACATGACAGTTCAAATACAGCATGAAAAAATGTGTTGGACTACAAATCCCACAAACCGTCAGCTGCGCAGTGATCGTCAGCGGTGCGTTGTGGGTAGCTCGACTTGTAGTTTCTCGTGGAACAGGCTGTAGAACAGGGTAACTGGAGTTAGTCATCTTACAATCGGAGTATGTCACACCGGGTTGAAGGGCTCCGGCAAACGTACGAAGGGTAATCAAGAAGATACAAAGGCGATACCAGACTAAAACATAACGTTTCATAACTTTTGAACTAACATCAAAACGCGCGCAATGAGTTCTAACGAGCACTCACTTCAAGCTTTGTCATGGAGAAAACTTTACTTGAGTCGAGCTAAACTTAAAGCGACCAGCAGAACCTCTGCCCTGCTCTCCGGCTTTGCTATGGTGAGTCAATAAAAGTCATTACTTAACACTTTGTATGTAAAGGAGAAACGTACATTGCTCGGAAGCCTGGCAAGTTTTTCGGAGTTATAGCGTTGTAATATGACGCGTGACATGTCAATCACTCTGATATGCAAACGACACCTGTCATAGATATAGCGTAATCAGAGGTAACTTAGAGAGTTTAGCCTTTTACACTAGCCTTGTTAATCTTACTTCGACATAACTCTCAAAAGTGTTAGTTCAGTGGTGCTCTCGGTGGTGGGGATTTCATTCCAGCAGTGATACGAATCTTTGAATCAGTAGACTAAAAAGATTCATTCTCATTAAACGATTCAGTGGCCCTTTCTGTACTTTACATCGGTATGCCGTTAGGGGGCGGGGACAGTAGGTGTGTGTGTGTGTGTGTGTGTGTGTGTGTGTGTGTGTGTGTGTGTGTGTGTGTGTGTGTGTGTATCATTCACTCAATAGATTCGCGTACCTGACGACGATCTATGAAGCATCATCCTGAACGAACGAACGAACGAACGAACGTCGTCTCACTATCGTTCAGTCCGTCTGCAGAGACTCGTAGTTGTCATCCGAATCTCGTGGAAAACAACAACTTGTTCAGTGAAGTTCAGTATTCGTTTAGCTGGCACAACCAATGAAATGTTACTTCACAACACAAACTCGAATGCTATAGGCTACTGCTGTGCATGAGCCAGTGCATGGGAGCAAACGAGATCGATTCGTTCATTTAAAAGATTCGTTTAAAACACCAATGAATTTAAAATAAAAATACTGCTAATTCAATTGGCTTTCCAAGCTTAACTAATTTGTTTCGTCTTTTACCACAGTAATATTTGGGTAATCATAATATACACTAAATTACTACAGTAATTGACTGTTATACAGTAAAACAAAGGTATTCATTTTCATAGGGAACTTGGTATGTAATATAAAAAAAGAAGACATTTTTTACAATGTTGTGAGGAGGCGTCATATTAATAATTATGATTGTAAAGTAGTAACAATAGCTGTATTAGCTATAGCATTTTTGGCAACAACTGCAGGTACGGTGAACGTTTGTAAGGGCCCCAATATCTTCACTGTGACAGATTTCCGTTTGCTGCAACATTACATCATGGCAATAGGAAATGCACTTCCTTTGACAGTGTTGTGTTAAGAAAACTGATAAAAGTCCATTACAAATTAAATGTAAAATATAATATGGATACTAAAAAGAAGTATTTCGGTTATCATTTTACATAAAATTACCTTCAGTGATTGACTGCTAAATGTGGACAATTAGGCGGTATTATAAACATTACACCATGAAGTTGTTTTGTGAAAAGCACTATACAAAGTTGGCTCGACATTGCTTGAAATTCTATTCAATTAGTTTTTATAAGAAACTGACATTTGTGTTTAAGATGAATACCTGATGGCATTTAGAGTTTTTTTTACAATACACAAAAAACGTTTTGTATAGAAATGGTGACCCAACACAACATTTGTTTATCCTACAAAAGTAAACTATGGTTACTTATGGTAAATGTCAAAATAGTAATACCGTAAAACTTCAAATAGTAGCCCGGGCTTTTATTTACCCAAATCGTCGAACTGCACCGGCTTGTATTTGAGACAGGCGTCTATATGAGACAGGCCTTTATAATTTAGTGTTGAGATGTCGTTCATTGAGTGTATAGGCCTGTCTCTAATCTCTAAAAATCTCCAAATGCTCCACGTGAAACCGCGGTCTTCCGACCTTTTACTATCGCGTCAATTGATTTTGATTAATATGCGCGAGGGAGAGAGAGCAAGACAGCGCTCGTGTTGTTTGAAGACGGGAGAGTGCGCTCGCGCTCTCTCTCTCTCTCTCTCTGCTAACGCGCCCTGTCAAGCGCAGCAGTCATTCTATTCTACATCACTCATCGATCAAAAAAAGGCTTTGGAGGGACAAAAATGTGCTTTGGCGGCCGCCAAAAAGCGGGCGATCTGGCGGTTTTAGAGGATTAAATACAACCCGAAACTAAAAAACAGACCCGGCCTCTATTTGAGACCGGCCTTTATTTACCCAAACCTGCAGCCACACCAGGCGTGTAAAAGAGACAGGCGTCTATTTGGGACTCGGCTATTATTTGAAGTTTTACGGTATGAGGACATGCCATGCAATGTGTTTATTTACACAGACAAATTTACACTGAAAATCTGTAGAGTTTGATTGAATGCAACACAGCCTTTGATCACAATGACTAAAGAAATGGGAAGCATTATCTCTCTTCCCCTATAAAAGTTGATAAGCACATTTATTTTGTTCTCGTAACTACTGTTTCCCTGCTGAACAGACCCTCGATCCACCTGAGAACCAGAAATGGTTTTCCGGAAATGTATGTGTAAAGTGATTGCAAAAGGTGTAATATTCTGTCCGAGGGTGATTATTTCGCTTGAACTTAGTCTCTCTTTACTATAAGCGCTAAGCACAGGAAATGAACTGTAGGAGTGGCTGGAGGAAACTGCAGTTCATAAACGTCTGTCTCTTTAGAGATCGGTGTAAAAATAATGACACATTTCAGTGGTCGTTTTTTTATTTAGATGTACTCACTGCACACGAGTAGAGCACTTCTACTGTAACCTGCTATTGACTTTGAAACACATTTTCTTATCTGTGGCTGCAACTTGTTGTGCGTCTTTCTGTCCTCATTAAGGATTTGTGGTCTGTGGTGTTTTCAGAAGCATGAGAAAAACAGCTAGGCCTAGGCCCTATTTGCAAAATTAAAATGTCTGCCATGCTGGATTTTTTTTTGTTTTTTTTGTTAATCAATACAAAAATATTTAAACATCATTAAAACAAGGTCAGTGAAATTAGTTAGATGTTGAGACTTGCTTTCAGAGAATATAAAATCGATTTCTTCTGCTTGTTAATTTATGTAATTAAAATGAGCTAATGCAACAAAATACTGGAACATTTTGTCACAATTCCATTCCATACAATCAATTTAAATTTATACTTTAAATATATTTGGAGGTTTATTTAATCTATTTACATTTGGATTATATAATTCTCATTGGTCACATCCAAATCCAGATCCAGACACATTGAAAACGTTGGATGCAAGCATTAATGTTTTAATCTAACAATATCTACCAGGGTTATTATAGTTAAGTAAAACCATGAAAAACATTATTGTTAATTGAATATATATATATATATATACACAGTATATACCAAACTAACTAAACTGAAATTAAAAAGTGAATAAGAACAATACATTTAAAAGAAAAAACTAATACAAATGACAAAAACACACGGAAATACTAAAACCTTAACTAAATCAATCAGAGTTCTCTCTCACTGACGGGCAGATGCCGATTCAACCTGTTCAAAATTGAATTAAGTTTTTGCTTAAACCAATTGTTGAGGTTGACTGTGATGTCTTATGTTACCAACTCATGTGTTTTCAGGTAGCGATGGTGGAAGTGCAGTTGGAGGACGATCACTATTACCCTCCTGGCCTATTGATTGCTTTCAGTGCCTGCACAACAGTGTTGGTGGCCGTCCACCTCTTTGCCTTGATGATCAGCACATGTATCCTGCCAAACCTGGAAGCCGTGAGCAACGTCCACAACCTCAACTCCATAAAGGAATCGCCACACGAGCGGATGCACCGTCACATCGAGCTGGCCTGGGCCTTCTCCACCGTCATAGGCACCCTTCTGTTTCTTGCAGAGGTGGTTCTTCTCTGCTGGGTGAAGTTCCTTCCTCTGAAGAATATACAACCTCCCCCGAAAAAGAATGATAGTAGTATAACCCCGGGGGAAGCCGCAGCAATCGCCTCTACCGCCATCATGGTGCCCTTTGGCTTGGTGTTTATCGTTTTCGCTGTGCATTTTTACCGTTCGCTGGTCAGCCACAAGACAGAGCGGCAGGACGAGGAGTTGGAGGTTCTGGCCAAAATCACACAGATGCAAAACCAACTGGATAACAGGGGAGAGGCAAATTTTGCTTAGTCTACCTACTTAGATGAGTCCTTGTTCTCACGCCAAACACTTTCCCAAAATATGGAATGTTGTCACAAATGAATGGACACTAGATGGTAGGAATCAGGGATTCTGCAATATGTTAGTATCACAATATTGTGATGCCTTGTGTTTTTCTTGTTAACATACAAACCTTGATACAGATGGGGAATCTGACATTTGTAACACCACGCTATTGTAAACGGCCATCATCTGTTCAGCCACAAATAATAGTAAGAAATTCAGTTTTAAAGAAATTTTGTTGCGAATACAAAATTCCCTGCTGCTGTTGGCTGTCTAAACTTGCTGAACTTTTCATTTCGCTTCCAGCATAGAAAGTGTCAGTCAAAAACAGTGACAGTTACTGAAAAGTAATAAACATTTAAAAATGTAGGCTTTTTTTTAACATCCTGAGTCAATAGTTCATTGAATAGTAACACCAAAATGTTTGCCAGAGCTGTTTGGTTATTACAGTTCAGTTTCCGTTAGGCCAAATTGTTACATCCAAATGCATGGAAAGCTTTAATAATGTTTTTCAGTATTATAATAATAGACTCATTTTCTTTTCATCTTAATTGCATAATGCAGATAAGTCCAAATACCGGTAATGCATAAGCACACTGTGTGACAGTTAATTTAAAAATGTGATTAATTGGCTCAGAGATTTACCCTGGAAGTGATTTTAAAAAGGCTTTTCACACTGCGCTTAACCCCACGTTATCGTCGCTCTAATGCGAGCTTTTAACCCCAGCCAAAGGAAAGTTTTACACTTGTAATTTAGAAGCAGGGTTAATCAAATTAGTCGAATTGTGACAGAGAATGCGACAATTGGAGTGAAGAAGAGACCGTTTTATTCTTGCCTTTTATAGCCTATACTGAGTTCGTCCAATCAGTGACACTGACACAAATATACAAAAAGGTTAGCCCAGGGTTTAGTCATTGTAATGAGTGAAACGTTGGTTAATAGGTTTAGGTATCGTTTAAATTTTAGCGATTCCGATTCTTACCGATTCCCAGTTTCGATTCTAAAAAGTTTTTTTTTTTTTAAAGACACAAAAAAAAAAACAATTAGTCAAACATTTATATATCTAACTTATTTATTCTGCGTCTTTTTGCAAAACATTCTGTTGCAGATTTGAACAACACTCAGGAGCCTACAGGACCTTTTGCCTACAAGCCAGGGACACACCAAGCCGACGGTCGGCTGTCAGGCAACGTCGGGCCGTTTTCGAAGCAGGGATTTTTGGCAGGATGGCTCTAGTCGGATGCCGTCAGGGTTTTTCCATTAGGCCGTAGGTGAGAGAGAGAGAGAGAACTCTGACTGGCTTTTTTTTTCAGTTTAGCAAACGAGTCAGTGGACGAGAATAGGAGCAAAAGTGATGAAAGGCAAAGAAGTCATGACGCACAGTCATCTTACCTGAGCATTCCTCCACATTGATATTTTAATATTAACATGAGCAGAGTGGAATAAAGAACGTAATCAGCATGATTGATTGATTTCAAAATGGTTAGCAAGCGCTGCTTTGTTTATGGATTGTATTCCTGCAGTCTTAGTTTCGCTTTTCCCTTTTTGAATGACGAATAGCCTATAGATGAATATACCTGCTTAAATAGACGGTTATCTCCTTTCTTTCTTTTTTTAATCTCGGTTATCTCCTTTACACTCAAGCGCAGAACACGCGTGCTAGTTGACAGTCATCTGTAGTCTTTTCGGGGTGTTCAAGATTTTTTGCCCCGACGCAGGCGACAACACCGTCAGCTTTCATTAGCGCTAGTTTTTTGGCGTCGGTTTGGTGTGTCCCTTATGGTTTTAATAAAAATACCACAGCAAAAACAAGTACTAACTATTTCAAACATTATTATTATAGACAAGTAAACAATCAGTAATAAAATAAGAAAAAATAAGCAAATTAGCAATAGCATAAATAAAGGAACCTGAACAAATTTCAGGTACAGAAAAATTACAATTAAAATTGTAATCAAATGTAAAATAATTAGTGATTAATCGCATCTAGATAAAAGTTTGTGTTTATATTATATTTATTTATATATACACACACACACACACACACGCATAGATGCATAGAATATATATGTATATAACTAACACACATATACAAACACAAATGTTTATGTTAGATGCGATTAATCGATTTGACAGTACTAAAAATAATGAATAGTTTTTTTAAATAAAATGTAGATTAATCCTTATTAAAGTTACAAAAGTTATTCAGTCAGGATCAGTGAGTGATTTTCTTTTTCTTTTGCTCTTTGGGTAACATCAAGCAGCAGCAGTTTTGTTAGGCTTCTGTCACTTTAAGACCGAATGCACAGATCCAATATATTGTTAATGTTACATATGCGTTTTCTTGCGTTTATGAGGATATTGTGACATAATTCTGTGTGTATTTGTCCGTTCAAGCGTGCTCGCGCTTTGGATGTGTGCGCAGCACAGAAAACAGCATGCAAGTGCTGTATTTAGTTCTCTCGTGTATTCTTGTGCTTGAATGGTTACGTTAAATTGCACACACAAGAATCAATAAGTGGAATCGAAATATGCATGTCTTATCAAATTCACGATTGTTGGAAATTTGGAACTGGTTCTCGATACCCAACCCTATAAATAAACCCCCAAGATTTACCATTTACCCCAGGTAAATTTTGAGCAGTGTGAAACGTGAAGCAAGATAGTGAAGGGTTAATTTTCAAGTGTGGAAAGCCCTTCATACTTAAGTTTTTATTTAAAATGCAGCTTTAAAAAAGTGTTGTTGAAAAGATTGTGTAACATTTTGACGACCCGTTTTTCCTAAAAACCTGTTTCATAAAAAATTATGGAATTTTTACAAATTACATTTTGTAATTTAGCCAAACAGTGGGTTGCGGCTGGTTTTATTTCAATCATTTATGTGCCAGGCCACATGAAAACATATTTACGTTGCTGCTGTTTAGACCATTAAGACCTGAAATATTTTTTTTAGGGAGCTTTATCTTGCTATTGGCTGAGGCTTCAAACAGCTCAAAATCTTAAATATTGTATATTATTTTGTTTGTTCTGCATGTTTTGTTTGTGTGATTAAAAAATGAGGATTGATTTTTTTTTAAAGAGATATTTCAAAAAGCCTTTTGCTGTGAAGAGGCTATTATAAACAGAGGCTGATATCATTTGTTTACAAATATAATCATCATGAGTAATTTCAAGAGTAAAACTTTTTGTAGGTTTTTGCACATATACTGTAAAGTTATTTGGAAGATTTTTTAATATTTCAAATGATTCAGGCCACCTCCACTTGTGTTACATCTTATATCTTTTGCTAAGTTGGTTTAGTGTTTTATTATTTTGAAATATGTACAAATGCGTGTTTGATAATAAGCCTTTGAAAATAATTATTTTTTTCCTTATGGCAAAAAGGTACTATTTCTAGAAGTAGAGATACTGTTTTACTGGCAGACATTTTAGTTTCTGTGCTTTTTCATGAAGTACTTCTGATGTAGTGACAGTAATGGAGATAAAGAAAAAACAGAGCATCATATTTTTATATTTTATATAACAATTTATTTTTATCCTATATATAAGTGTCTGGGCTGCTCTTCTTTGTGAATCTGTAAAATATCCCCACTTAATGGGGGTTAAAAGAGTCCTTACTTTCATATTTCATTATTTTATAACATGCTTGAGTTTGGAGATGACTCGTGTTTTATTTTATGGCACTTTTCAGCAATCTCCCGTCGTTTCAATTTTCTGTGCCCCCGACAGGTATTTGTCAAATAGAAAATGAGCATTTGCCAAATAAAAATATGTAAGGTGCTGATTGTTTCTTATTGTGTGCCATTTTAAGAGCTGAGATTTATTTTTGTTTAGTTTTTTTCTGTAACTATTCCAAATGTTAAAGAGCTCAGAACTTCTGTTTTGTCTCTAGTTAGATTTACTTAGCCTATGTGTGTATTGAATCATGTAAATCAGCTAAAGTTGGATTTATTATCATATCTCATCGACATGGCAGGATGAAATGAAAGCTACACAGGTGTGTTTTTGCTGGTCCCTTACCTTTATAGTCTTCTAGTACACAAATTGTACAGAACAAAACAAAATATAATAGAACAAAACGTCCAGAAAATGTTTTGTGAATGCAACACAAAAGGATTAGACTTTCTGAGCCCTGTGCGCCCTCTTGAGGAACACAACTGAACAACAACTGAACTAGTAAATCTTTTTTACATTGCAGATACAATACTGTTACACTTATTGAAATTATTGATTAAAGATGTCAAGGATTATTGAAAGCATTTTTAGAAATAACTGAAAAGATGCTACCTGTAGTTTTTTTTAAAACGAACCATTAAAAGAAATCCATGACTTAAATGTGAAATAGATGTTAAAAACCTAAACTTGTTTCATTCCAGCTAGTTGCCAACATTACTCATTTTAGTTTAGTTGAAGTAGGCCTACTAGAATAACAAAAGAAAAAAAAAACTAAAACTTAATAAAAACTATTTAGACATAAAATAATAACTAGCAAATTACAAAAACAACAAAATTACAAAAACTTCATTTTAAAACGAAAAACAAAAACTAATTCAAAATATTGACAAAAACTAAAATAGTAATGATATGTAGCCTACTAAATATATAGGGGAGACCAGGGAGTGTAATACGGGGTCAGTTGTAGGCTAACACTGTCAGTTTGACAAGTCAGAAAAGAGCTGTGGTGATGCCATCAATATCATACACTCGCATAACTGTTTTGAGCTCACGGGATTAGTAGCATGTTACTGTGAGCAACATTGTAGGCCTACATTTTACAAACAAAAAACAGATTTTCAAGAAGGAAAGTAAAACAATTTATCAAGATTATTGTTTGCCTAGTAATCATTGAATTGTAGATACAGTTATTTGACTTGCATAATCTAAAGTAGGCTAGCTATTTCTCTAGTTTAATTTGATGCTTTGCATTAACTTCAAACCCACATGCTAAAGCAGTTAGTTATGGTAGCTAAGTTGTGGCTGTTAGGGGTGGGGATAGTTGTAAGTTCCTTAAAATGTCACAACCAACCCCTTATGATGATTCCAGTTATAAATCACATACCTGTTAAGACAAAATCATGTGAGTTTTTTGTTGTGCATTGGAAAATGTATGTGATAAATATGTTTCCTTTATAGTTTATGTGCATGTAGCCTATTCTTATCAGACAAAATATTGTCCGCCTCAATTGAGCGCATACATTTTGTGTGTGTGTGTGTGTGTGTGTGTACATTTTTAGGATTTATGCACATCATCTCTGTGTTTTCATGTGGCGTTTTTTATGTGATATCCCAAAATTAACATAGGTGGATGGAAACAGTGAGTGAACTGTAATTGGCATGAATACAGTACACACACAAACACACATGGCAATTGTTTGTGTGCTAAATTTCCATAAATAAATACAATACAGTGTTTTTATTACTTTAAATTGCTCACTATATTAAAACTGATTTTTCTTTTTCTTCAATAGCATTCTTGCATAAATTTAGATTGTGTGGATCTTATTTCAGCAAATTAGCATACATCTATCATATATGAATATTATTAGGCCTATACATCTATCCTCAGCCTGTGTTACAACTCACCCTAGTAGTGGGGTTGTTGTAGCCTAGGCCTAACAACGGAACTCTTTGTGTTTGACATTAGGCCTACCTCATAATTTGTGATTGTGTAGTACATGTCCAAGTGAGTTGTGTTTATAGCTGACAAATTTGACCATATACAATTTTGAGAGATAGCACAAACAACCACTGAGTTACCGATGTTCAAACAAAGGTGTTAGCCTACTTTCATCCCCGGTCTCCCCTAATGAACTATCATAGTTCAAGATGAAGGTCTCAGGGTTGCCAGGTTTGCGTAACCCCGCCCGATATCGCGTTCAACCCGCGAACCAAAAGAAGAAGAAGAAATAAAAACTCGCGTCAACACTTTGATAGTTGTTCAATTCCGTGGGGAAATCGAGGACTTGGCAACACATTGCTGATTAAATGCTAAAATACTAGTCAACTTGTAATACATGTCCGGTATCAGTAGATGGCAGTGTTGATCAGGCTCAGGTCAAGACCTGGAAAAGACCTCAGTCAGTGCCTAATGTATGAGCTATAGCTAATTAGAAAAGCTGAAAACCCTCATAATACTTAGGCCTAATAGTTAGCTATAACATCTGTATCTATTAATATGTTTTGTGGATGATAATAACGAATTGCCTTTATCTCCAACAGCCTTGTGCTGCAATCAAATAATCATGAAATAGCCAATTTTGCTTTTTTGCTTTTTCTTACATGCAAATTTTGCATGTAGCTTCTTCTTTGGCTCCTGGCTGATGTGCTGTGATCTTTCTGCTGGAAGTGCAGGTGAGCCTGAGTTCATGACTGCTTCATTGTAGTTGCTCAGTTGCGTACAGACCCTTAAATGATGCTCGGGTTGATCAGTGATGTCTCTGTTAACTAAAGCATGACTGTCTGTGTTGGTATGCTGCTTTGCTTCTCGAGACATTCAGAGAGGGTCATCTCTCTCTCTCCCCCTTTCTTTATCTGTCTCTCGCTCTGTTTCTGCTCACTTCCCGTCACTCTATAGCTTTGATGGGGTGCCATGTATCTCTCACACTGGAGGTCTTTTCATTGGGAGCACCTGTCAGGAGGAAGTGGGGAATGGCGGTTTGTTGTTACAGGCTGCAATGGCCAGATGAGGCAGACGTGTGTGTGTCTATTTGTGCGCGTGTGAATGGAAAGAGATGTCTGCTAGGTGACATGAAGAAAGAGAGGTGAGAAGTAAAGGGGTTTAAGACTGCTAAAGAGCTCCAGTCAATTTGGACACAGTTTTGGACACAACACGCGTTGGCAGTTTTGACTGAATTTAACCGGACCATGCAAACAAACACACACACACACACACACACACACACACACACACACACACACACACACACACACACACACACACACACACACACACACACACACACACACACACACACACACACACACACACACACACACACACACACACACACACACACACACACACACACACACACACACACACACACACAGACACACTGTGGTCCAGGGACCCCTCAGAGGGCCGCAAGGGAGTGCTAAAATTTGAGAGAGAAAAACGTGTTAAAAATTTGCAAAAATACACAACTAAATAATAAAAGGATGAACTGTTGTACTAAATATATTACATTTGGTAGATTACATGACAAAAATTGTACTTGTAACGTAATCCATTACATTACACATTTAAGGTTTTGGTTTTGTGAAGGAACTGCTGTTTGTGAATTTAATGAAAATTTAATAATGGAATAAATCATAAAAAAATGTAGATTAAAAGCAATAATTTTTAAATAATAAAAAGTGTGTTTGAAAGACAAAAGCCTTCCAAAGACATAGCAATATATGGTTAAATGACTCCCTGAGTAATAATTCAAATAACAATTAATGTGTTCGTCAGGAGTTAATTCGATATGCAATGTTGAGAAAACACTCAAAGAAATGATTTCTGTAAATCCAGTGATCAAATTCTGTGTGGGTCTCAGGTTTCATGAAATTATAGACACCTGACTACAGTGGCTGGTCTGTGTGTGCAATTTCACAAAACATGAAAAAGAAGATTTAGGGAGAATCAATAAGTTATGAATAATTTACTGTCATTGTGAGAATAACGTAATCATGTAATCAATAAAAAAGTAACTGGTCTGATTATGAGTAAAACGTAATATAATATGATTAAAATTTTTTTGTGGAATCAGATTACGTAATACAGATTACATGTGATCACTTACTACCCAGCACTGTAAATAAATCATTTAAACAAAAAGTATTCAAATAAATAAATGGATTTAAATAAGTAAATAAATAATACATCTAATAGTACTGTTTAAAAACAGTATAAAGAAACATAGTAATGTAACATATAAACTAAATATTTTCCAAATTATATTTTATGTATATTTATTACATTCATTTTCAAAGTAGAAATTGGAAATAAATAAATAATTTGAACAAAATGCATAAAAAACTATTAAAATAAATAAATGGATTTAAATAAATAAACAGTAGGGTAGACTGGGTACAGTTGAGACATAGGTACAGTTGAGACACCTTAAATAACTTGCGTGCGCAGCCAGCACAAGTTGTGATTTTTGCTGTGCACATGCGTATTAGTGTCCTCTTTGATCGTGGGAAATTTGATCAATGGACGCATCTCCGCTCCGAAGATATCGGCAAAAGTTTTTTTTTTAAGGTAAGACGTTCACTTCACCATGCACACTCCACAATGAATAGCTTATTATCCTTATGTGACTGTTAAACGTAACTGGTATAATCACAAACGTTATTCTGTGCCCTAAAAACGGGCATATTTCATGGGATTGTTTCAGGCATGGTCATTGCAAAATCTAGAGAAATGCGCGAGGTGGCCATCAGGGTACAGTTGAGACACACTGTCTTAACTGTACCCGCGATAGAGTTCTATTAGGAAACACACTGTTTAGTTGTTCAGTGTTATGATAACAGGTTAAATGTCATAATTAGCCAGCATAAGCTGCAAATTAAATAAAAATTTGGTATTTGTGATAATTAAACTGTGTATTATTAATGAATATATAAAATATATTGTTTCTGTTTTATAAAATTTAACCAGTGCTAATTTAAATAACATTAATGAATTTGAATGGATGAATAAACAAACATGTTGCCCAATTGTTATTTTTTTTATTTGTCTTTATTTATTATATTTTCAATGAACGATTAGTTACCTCTACATCATTAAAAATGGGTGTCTCAACTGTACCATGGTACTGTCTCAACTGTACCACATATGGGTACAGTTGAGACAAAGTTGAGACAAAAAGCACCTTATTTTTATGAGCTAATTGTGGAAAATATAAACTACTTATGAGTAATATTGATTGATAATATCTTAGTCTACAAGCTCATGAAATGTCATGTGGCATATCATGTGGAAATTCACGTCTTTTCAGCATCTATTTTTGTGTGAAAAATCAAAACGCAAAAAGTGTCTCAACTGTACCCAGTCTACCCCAGTACTATAGTGAGTATAAAAACATAACAATAATATTAGCGGTAACAAGTGGTAACACTTTACAAGAAGGTTTCATTTGTTAACATAGTTGACATGAACTATGAGAAATACTTCTAGCAGTTAGTTAATGTTCATTTCAGCATTTACTAGTAGATTTTTAAGGTCCAAAATTGTATTTGTTCACATTAGTTAATGCACTGTGAACTAACATGAATACATTTTTATTAACAAACATTAACAAAGGTTAATAAATGCACAGTAGAAATTGGGTCTTTAGTGATAATAACGCTGCCTTCTAAATTTTAGGATGGGGGTCCCTTGCAGCTGGACGGTCAGACGGAGGTCTGTGATGTCTAAAAGATTCAAAACCCCTGCCATATACTTACATTGTTTATCTATACAACCCTGACAGAGGGTTTTTGCAATTCAAAACAAAACATTATTGTTATGGTTTTTACTTTTACAAATAAGGTGTCCCCAAAAAAAGGTTTTAACAGATTTATTTAAAATTTGTCCCCAAAATATGCCTAAGACGGTACACACAAACAATTAAAAATTGTTCTAAACTTTGTATTAGGGTGTAAATCTCTTACTATTTCATCTGGTTTGATAATATATTGATATATTTATGTTTAGTGTGTAATTATATTGGGATCATCAGTTGTTCTTTTTCATCTACTACTTATTAGAATTATATTCTTGTTTTGAGATTTTGGTCAAATAAACTATTCAAATAACTGAAATAACTGAATGGTGGGCAATGCCTTTTTCCAATATATAAAAAATGCATACCTCGGCTCTTTAGTGACCTGGGACGTCATTCACTATCCTCCTCCTCATAATTTTTTTTAAGTTAGACATCAATCTTCTTAGTATTTCTCAATCAATTTATTGTAAACAAGAAGAAAAAAATTATTAAAGAATCGATGTTTTCCCAGTCGTTTTTTTGGAAAAAAAAGTAATAGGGTCACTAACGACCAGAGGTGTGTAACAGTGTAAGCATATATTTTTTTCTGCACAACAATAATTTAATCTTTGATGACTGAATAAGTGCAATTCACCTTTATTCCACAAGGTGGCAATGTCTGATACACAAGGATGAAGTGACGTTTCACTCATAGTTACTGCAGGCAGAAAACAAAAGAATAGGAAGAATCATCAGCAAAACTTGAAATGGTTCAGCGATTTATTGCAGAGCAAGTACTGAACGCAATCAAATATTAGTGTCACTGTCACTTGGTGGTGGATCTGGTGAAGAAGCTGTCAGTGATCAAAATATTGATTTTGAAGGTGTTGAAAATTGATAGTTTTAAGAAAATGTTTGAGCTCGTGAAAACAAGCCAGATGCTGAATGAACTGGGAAATGAGCTCTGATGAGGACAGTGATGTTGGTATAAAACATCTGCTCAAACTGAACCTTCCCAAGCTCCAAAAGGTTACAAAATATGCTTTATTTTATTCTTCTGTAATTGTAAATATCAGGAGAGTTTTATATTATTGCGATCCATCTGTGTTAGATATAGATATAGATCTCTAAAGACCCGAATATGTAGGCTAATAATGATTGGTGAAACATTCACGTATTTAAGGATTAAAACGAAATGCGAAAAAAATAAAAATATTCTTTATTGGTATTGGTATCAGTAGTTTTGTGAGAAAATAAATTGCAATACAATAATATACATCCCCCACAGCCTTACTGTTTGTCTACTCATAAAGGTTCTTTATGGGCATTGATGGTCATGAAGAACCATTAACATCAGTGGAATCTTGCATTGCACAAAAGGTTTTTTTATAGTGCAAAAAGGTTTTTAAGGATGATTCAAATGTTTGCACACTAAGAAAATAAATAGTCCAAATTGGGTTAAAAGGTTCTTTGGGGAACCCAAAAACCTCATTTTGGCACCTTTATTTTTAAGAGAGCTTAATAAAGGTGTTGACCCAATTTTGTTAGTGAACAAAAAAGGAGACTAGGAAAGAAGAAGAATGCAACAGCACAAATTTAGTCTGTTTGAACACCTGTATGTGTGTTGAAGTGTGTAAAGGCCGGATCTGGATGCAGAGACGACTCATCCTTCCTCCTGGAGCTACAAAGAGTCCGTTTAGGTGCTCGTGAGAGGATGGCATTGTGCGGGCCGTCCATCCCTGGCTGCCCGTTAGAAAGCTAAGCGATTCTGCTCTCACTGCCAGTCCAGCTGGGCACTCATACAGACACACTCATATAAACACACCACATCCTCCCGCCAAAATCACCATCGGATGCAGACACATCTCCCTCGAGTGAAAGACAGACAGACTGTGGTTCATGCTCCTCGTGTTTAATCTTTCATGTTGTAATATTGTCCAATTATTAATACTGTGCAAAATCTTGTTGTGGTATAGTGGTATTGTGATGTTGCAGTAGTGCTGGGTGTGCATTTCTTGCACTTTAACCTCAAATGGTGAAATCCTGACCCAGTTGTAGCATCCTGCGGGAAACAGAATGTTTTATCCATTAAGAAGCACAATGTGAGAGGAAGACCTGCTTGTTCTCAGGGCAGTCAGAGATTCACCCCTCTTGGTCTTATCACACACACAGAGACACGTATTCACACACGCAGCCCGCAAATAGCATTCATGGAAGCTGATGCGTTTTTATATTGTGCACAAAATAAAATTAAATAAATGAAAAATACATCAGTTCAGGCAAATGCATTTTACAAATGAAGAAATACACATGCAGTTTAATATAAAAGTGCTAACAATATTAGCAGTGAATTAAAAAAACTACAGTAAATAATAAAATGAAATATTATGTATATTTATTATAATATATCGTTTTATCTAATTGTTGAATAATAAATTTAACCTAGGCTACATTTTTCTATTATTTTGTTCTACAAAAAATGTATAGTTATAGTGGTGTAGAATATGGTTATTGTTCATGTAGCAAATGCTTTTACAAATGAAGAAATACATATGCAGTTGAATAAAAAGGAGCTAACAATATAAGCAGTGAAGTTATTTAAAAACGAATAAAACTTTTAAATACAAAACATGCTGTGAAAAACATTAACAGCATTTTCATTCATCTTTATATCACTTTTTGGATAAGTTTTATTGAAATGTATAGCTGTTTTGTTGAATAATGAAAAATGACTATTTTTATTGAAAGAAATTTAACTTAAGCTACAAAAAATACACATCATATATTAATACAAAAAATTAGAGCAATATTTGAATATTACAAAAATTATGCCGCGCTTTATGTAACTCCAAACCAATATGATTTTTTGTTTCCATGCAAGACAAAAGGAATTGGATGATGTTGGTGTACAATATGGTTATTGTCCTGCTTGCTGTGCTATATATTATCTTGTATTAGCCAAACATACAAACGTACAGACACATGCAATGAGACCCTCAAATGTTGCCTGGAAAACTACACTGAACTTGAATGGAAGTCAGTGCAAACAAGTTTAGTTGGCTTTTGTCAGCACTTGAATGGAGAGGCCACTTTAGTCTTTGTCTGATCTGAATTCACACATGGACAGGTTTGGTCCTCTCTGGGTGTGGTCACTGGGAGTTGTAAAGAATAAACACATTCAACAACGTGCTTTTACTTTGGTTTTGAGATTGTGTAACAGGATCATCACCATCATCTGTGTGTATTGCTTGTCTCCTCCATTATTATGGATATCACTCATCTATTTCTTCAACTGCAAGATTTGTCTGAATAGTGGGCACTCAAAATACGATATTGCAGAAAGGAACAGCAGTCTCGACTCTCACCCAAAAAAATGTCCTAAAGCTGGTCTGACCCCTTAGACTTGCCATACAAGCTTAGATAGTAAACAGCATCTGCAGCTGGAGCCAAATATGTAGCTATTCATGAATGAAAGATCACAGACACCTGTGTAAAGAGAGAGAGTGTGTGTGTGTTTCTGGCTTGAATGTAGCCTACTTATGTCGTCTGTTTTAAAAAAAAGTTTGATAAACATCCCGTGTCACACAATACTGCAAGCTCACACGCAAGACGTTTTTCAATGCTCAAGTCATACACTGAATAAAAATTTCCAGGACATTTAGGGGGTGTTTACAAGACACCATTTTCAACTAAAAATGGAAAACTTGTTATGCGTTTTGGCCCTTCATTTTCACAACAGCTGCGTTTTGAGTGTCTGAAACAGGTTTCAAAGTCCAAGTTTTTGAAAACGATGCCATTATCGTCTCCGTGTAAACTACAAAAATGCGCTTTTGTGAAAACTGTGACGTCATGTGTATGCGTATTACGTGTTCAGTCTATAGCCGCTAAGTGTTTTTTTTTTTACAAAGTGACATTGCCATCTACTGGCCTGGCATGCATAATACAGTGTTTATTAGTCGTTTTCCGTGTGGACGGGGATCGTTTGGACAACATTGCTGTCTTTATGTGGAAAACGCATTATTATTGTCGTGTAAAAGTACCCTTAGGCATAAACACCATTTAATAGCTGGAAAATGATCACATTTCAGGCTTAAATCTTCACAAGGCTTTTGTAGATTATTTATGCTAAGTATAACAACTTAATACAAACAATACAAAAAACCCTCAGTCTGACTAGACATGCTGAACATGTGCCAGCAGAATGATTCAGAATTTGAATCACTTTGTATTCTTTTTGTTGTAAATGTCACAGATTTTCTTATCTGGCCTCTTGTCAAACTTATTTAAAATAACCTGTTCTAATAATAATAATAATGTGCTTCAATGAAGTATTTACTCTAGAGGGTTGCATTAAAACTTTCATCTTGACTTTAAGGATCTGAAATATAAAGCCAAACTTATTGGCAGCGACTTTCATAGTAACAGACAGTTGCTATAAAACAACTAATCCTGGACATATAACCTCTTTGTGGTAAAATTGTGTTTATCCTTAGGCTAATACTTTCTTTTTCTCCCAGAGCTCATTACAGCTTAAACAGAGGAGGATAAATCACATTAAACATGAAAAGAGCCCAAACCACAAGAGGAGATGAGAGAAAGGTGGATAAAAAGTTTCACAGGAGTTACAAAGTATGGATCATGATTAAAGGAACACATCCAACAGCAGACTAGGGGGTTTCAGAATGGAAAGAAGATTCAACTCTACCCATAAATGAGAAAATGTCATGACAGGGAGGCAAAAATGATGATTTCTTTTGACTGTACACAAATGATGAACCTGCGATATATATATAAAAAAAGATTGCAATAAGACCCATCTGGCTCAGTTTAGACACTTGATCTGATGCCAAACGTCATATGTGATTTATCTGGGAGAAACCACAATAGAAAATGTAGGAATTCCCAGTGTAGACATTACTCTCATCTGTCATGGACAATTGCATAACATTCACACTCGAGGCAAATCCAGGAGCTAATGTGTTACACATTCTCAGAGAGCTCTGCGCTCCATCACAGTAACGGGAGACCCCACAACTCTCCCGTCATTGTTTTTCGCACATGAGTATGTTCTCCTGTGTGAGTATGTCTTTCAGTAACCCTCTGCTCAAAGATGGCCTCTGTGTTTTGATAGATGAGAGGCTCCATTGTCAAGCTGGCCCAGACACATTGCGTTATTGACTTGACACTCACTGCGTCTGTCGTTCTAATGTGTGCGGGTGCTTGATTAAAGCAGCTGATGTCTGCCTGTCCTTAAGAGTAAAAGAAAACTCAGTTTGACAGCAGTATTAGGCCTGCCGCCTGACAATAAAATAGCAAAGTCAGAGAAAATGAGTGTTTCATGAGAATTTAAAAGTAATGGGAAATAAATTCAAAGTCATAATTGTGCAATATAACCATGTTGCGAGACAACCACAGCAGATTTATCAACACACACACATAAATATGCATGTATGTTTGTAAGGCCTTTCTGTATGCAATGATACTTTCCTTCCAGGAAATACAAGATACCTCTAGTTTTCATAATGACACCGTGTTCGTTTGTTGGCCAGAGGAGAACTGGACCCTAGACTGAGCCTGCACGGTTTCTCCCAAGATTCATTGCAACTGTCGCCTCTGACTTGCTTAGTTGGGGACACTTAATGTTCAACAATATTATTGATCTGACTGTACTGACCCTGTTGTATTAGAACTGAGCTGAGGTGGACGATTAAATTGTTTTTTTTTTTTCAGAACTGCTTTATAAATTAAATTAACAAATTTAATAATTGATGATTTTTACAACGGAACTGAATCGACACTAAACTGACTTTAGCTGAACAACAGCCAAAATGCATAATTTTCCTGATATCAGTGCTGTAAAGCTGCTTTGAAACCATCTGTATTGTATAAAGCGCTATATAAATAAAGGTGACTTGACTTGTAAAAAACATACATTTGTATTGTATCTGGGCGGCTGGGCCGACACCATGTTGCTGTCTGTGAATTGCAGATGTTCAGCCAACGGTCCGTGGGCGTGACGTCTGAGGCTAGGAGACACATGACAAATGAAAAAAAATATGTGTTCAAAAATTTGCTCAAACTTTCAAACATGGTTAGTGTGCTTTGACTTGATGGAATCATTGTCTGAAGTTAAAAGAAATCAGAGCCTGTGCTCATCATACACTACATGATTTTAAGTGAACTATGACTGACCAAAATCTGCAGACTGGCTTTGACTTTTGACAACTAGTGTCAACTTCTCCAGACTGTAAATCAGAGCAAAAACCTGGGCGAAAGTCAAGTATATTCCAGCCTTAATTCTCAATGTGAGATATAAAGTCACAATTGGGAAATATAAAGTCATGAGAAATAAACTCATGATTGCGAGGAATAACGTTTTTTTTTCTTGTTTTTTTTTCGATTAGGCAAAGAAATTGTTTTCATGACTTGTTGCAACACTTGTTGGAAACATTTTAATATAAATGTTTCCAACAAGTGTTTCCAACATACTGACACGACTGAATATAATGACCTTGGATTGCAGTACATCATCCAATTAACATCATTTTGACAGGAATGAGAGTACGGTCAGATAAAGTGCACCCAAGCCTCCTGAGAGCTGTCCATCATGGTGCATTTGGACAGTTGTTTAGTGTAAGTTTGAAGGCATGACACAGGATGCCCAAGTGACTGCAAAATCAAGTGAGGAAACACACCTGTCGAGGACTGGGGGATGTGAGCGAGTTTGAGTAGTGATGACAGAGGGTATTCACTTCTGCTCTTTATTATGAAGCTTGGCAGCTGGGACACATACATGCATGTATATCATAATCTAACTCTGTGACAAGGTTAATGGTTTATAACGGTCCTGAATACACACTCCAACACTGTTGTAGCTCAGCACCTGCTGCTGTTTCACATGGAGACTATTTGAGTGTGGTTGTATTTCTGGATTTGCATACCTGACCAAACACACAGTCTCAGTAAAACCATTAAAATGCTCAGCATGATGACATGATTTAGCAAAGCCTTTTCTCAGGTGCACATGTTCATATAGGCTATTTTATAGGAACAAAATGACAATTCACTGTGTTTTTTTTCTTGCGGTCTCTAATGGATGGGCACAAGCATTCTCCCCCCCTGGACCTAATTAACGAAATACAGGTGCAGCTGGGTTGCTGAAGGGATGCCGGAAGACTTGTCGAAGGAGTGAAGAAAAGTGTGTTGTGATTGGCAGGATGAAATAAGCACGTTATTTTTCATTTGCAACTTCTTTTTGAAAGCTTGGTTTGTTATGTTTGGCACAAAAGCCCTGAAACATGAGATTCCCATTAGGTCTGATTGAAACTGAGGACCTCAAACATAATCATTTAACAAATTTTTTTTTTATGTTTTATGTATGTATGCATATTATATAGGCCTATATATCACATGCACATTGAAGTTTACCTAGTTTACGATATATTTATATCACACCACTTGATGCTCTTTTACTTTTTTTATGCATTTCACTTCTGCAGCTTGTGCAAATCTCTAGTTTAGACATGGCATTGTGTACTGCAAATATTTTGTTCTTATGATAAACTGCTTGTGATGTCTTCATTTCTAAATCCCTGTTGAATAAAGCATCTGTCTAATGATTGCAAATGCACTTGAGTGCACTATATGCATTTACTTTATGCTATTGCGATTACAGTAAACTGTCACAGAAAATAATATATGTGAAATAGCTGCTTAACATTTAGTGCGTTGTGGACAAAAATACATTGGGCTTTTAAGGTTTGTTATGTTTTTTTGAGATGACATCATTGGTCTGGTTTATCCAGCTAATGAGATTATCTCATCATATCTCTCTTCCAGACAGTGTGTATATCAGACAGTCTGCCAAAAACAATCTGGCGATATTTATCATTAGAACTCTGTATGTTACGAGGGGCTTCGGCGAGTGCTCAAGATCTTTATTTTCTGTTACTCTGTCCATTCACTTGTTTCTCCGTTCTCTTTGATTTAAAAGGGCCTGGATCCAATTGGTCATGTCGGTTCTGTTGTTATTTGTAAATGTCCCTGTGTGTGTGTGTGTGTGTGTGTGTGTGCCTTTGTGTGTAGCGTCCCTTTCTTCCTTCTTTAACGGCATCTTTTCAGAAATATTTTTTTCCACTTGCCCCATAATAGCTAGCTTCAAACAGATATGTATCCATACTGTTTCATTCTTTAGAAATCATAGTGGCCTCACAATGTCACTGTTGATTAGTCACCATCATTGCACCACACGTTGTGTGTGTGCATGTGTGTTTGTGTGTTCCAGGGCTGTACTGGGAAATCAGATATTTGAGGGGTTTTTCAATATTTGAAACTCTCTGTATCTTCACCAGACATAAGAAAAGTTTCAGTTTATCTACAGAACCTGGAAGATTTTTATGCTTCTTTGTTGTTGTTTTGAAGCATGCAAACACACAATAATAACTTTAGATTTTACAGGCCCTTGCGAAAAAGAAGTTCACTTTAGCATACTAAAAAGCGTACTAGTTCAGAAATAATATACTGAAGTGCTATCTGAATGTAATGTCTTCGGACACTTAACTGCATGCTATTCACAATTAAAAATGTATTTTACTTTATATTATATGCAATTAGTTGATCTTAAGAGTGCTTCTTTGACACACTTAAGTAGAAATTAATAATAATAGAAGTAGTTATCTGGTGAATTTTGTAGGCAGGTTGAGATGTACTGTAAGATGTACGTGTAAATGTACTGTAAAGGAATACCAATGCTTTATGTTTGATACAAATAAATTAATAATAATAGTAATAACAATTATTATTATTATAATTGCATGAATATTTAAATCTGTTGTATTTCACAGGTTTAAGGGAATACTAATATTTTGTATGCTTTAAAAGCTGTGTAATACTGTAATTATAATGTAATAATGTAATACATTTCTCATAATGTAAAAAATGTTTTTACATTATGAGCTCAAGATTTTATTATGTTTTGAGAAAATCATTACATTATGAACATTATATTACAATAATAATGTAACAGTTATTACATTGGTGAAGTTTTTGCTTCTTTAAAGCACAACAAAATATTAAAACACTGATTTAAAATGTACTTTAAAGTAAAACGTTTAATTTGACATTATTCCAAAGTGCACTTAAGTGTGTTAAGAAACACAGTCATGAAAGTACTCTTTTTAAGTAAGTGGCCTTTTATTTCATTAATATTATATTACCTGCAAGTGCAGATTTTTTAAAATATACAAGATTTAAAGTTCACTACAAGTGCACATTCAATTAAGCGGAAGCAGTTTGGAAAAAGGATGGATGGACTATCAATGTGAACTCCCTTTGAATTGTATTGTGTACACCAATTCATACCCATAATCATGTTTAATGACGCTAAGACGGTATTGTATTCAAGGAACATATTTAATACAGTTGCAGTAGTTAGTTACAGAAGTTTCAAAAATATAACATTATTTCATGAATATATATCAATTTACACCCCACAAATTTGTTCCCTTCCTCCACTTGCCTTCCTTTTTTTCCCAGAGACATTTGTCACCAGCCATCTGTCTGTCTGTCTCCACCAAGCCCCCCCCCCCCCAACCCCCCCAACCCCCCCAAACCCTGACTCTCTGTCTGCGCTTTAAACTATCTAATCAAGCAGCGTCACCTTTGCACTGGAACACACTCACACACGCTCATCAAAAAAACACACACATTCACATCAGGGAGTTTAACAAAAATTATAATTTTTATATCTCCTCTTAACAAGTGCTACAGATACTGAACACATTTCTGAACATAGCAAATTAGCAGAAAGGAAAATAGTACGAAAATACTGTACAATTTGCATCTCTACACCAGTGTATACAGGCTTCAACACAATCGCACACTCTTACAACAACACAACCCAGACAGCAACATGGTGTCGGCCCAGATCCGGCCCACATCTGGTACACATGGATTCCACACAGTCCAGATGTGAGCCGAATCTGGGCTGACACTATGTTGCAGTCCGGGACTCTAGTTCATCCTCAGAGCAGAATCAATGTGATTGTTTGCATTGTTTGAATGTTTTTGACAAATCTGACCTCCTGTTTGCCTGGATATTTCTGTGTTTTTGAGTGTGTCAAAACTGACGAAAAGGTGTCAGTGAACATAAATTCACACATGCATTCAGACAAAGTCACATCATTCCAGCACTTCATCCATGAATACAGTAGTACACCAAACTATGAGTGTTATTTACAAACATAAAGCAATATGTTCTCCAAAGTCCATCAGTTCACCACCAGTCAGAACGGACCAGCCGTCAGTAGATCTCCACTTTTTTTGGAACATCTTCAACCCAGTGTTTTCTCTTCAACTTCATGTTTTCTGTTCTTCTCATTGAAATCCCTCACACTTTGGTGGCCAGCGACTGCACCTCCGACTTTTGAGTCTGGGCGCTGAGGGTCGAGGACATGGAGCTCATGTGCCCATGCATGGCCTTCTTCAGGTTCAGCAGACACAGGCACTGCGAGCGGAACCGCAGGTCAAAGAACGCGTAGAGGAACGGGTTGAGGCAGCTGTTGATGTATGCCAGGCATGTGGCGTAAGGATGAGCCAGAAGTAGGAAGTGGAGGAAGCCACACGAGGTGGGTGCCAGGTCCAGGTAGGACAGGGCATCCATGCTTTTCAGCACATGGAAAGGCGTCCAGCAGAATGCGAAGACCACCACCAGGGTGGTGATAATCTTGAGAAGACGCCGCTTCTTCTGGTCTTCCTTGCGCAGGTGGCTGAAATGGCGGGTGACCGTGCAGCCGATGAAGCAGTAGCAGACAGTCATGGCCAAGAAGGGCAGAAGAAATCCAAGGGCGGAGGAGGAAAGGCTCAGACCCGCAATCCAAAGGAACTCGTGATCTTGATTGTGAGCGACCAGGCTGAAGTCCATTGCACAGGTGGTGCGGTTGTTCCCGGCGTCATCCACTGTAGTGCGAAACAGGAGAGTTGGCACGGCCAGCAGGCACGAGAGGAACCAGATGGCACCCAGAGACGCCAGCATGGTGCCACGGGATCGGAGCCGGCCACTGGACAGAGAGTGGACGATTGCAAGGTAGCGGTCAAAACTCAGGCAGGTCAGACAGAAGACACTTGCATACATGTTGACCAGCACCACGTAACTGCTGATCTTGCAGAGAGCCACGCCAAACGGCCAGTGGTAACCCAGCGCGGTGTACACGGCCCACAGCGGCAACGTGATGACGAACGTCAGGTCCGCGAGCGCCAGGTTGCCGATGTAAACATCTGCCGCGCGGCGTTTGGATTTCGCGCGCCAGACAGTGAAGATAACCACGCCATTCCCGGAGAGACCGAGGATAAAAATGAGCATGTACAGCACGGGGATGAGAGAATAAGACGGCTCCCACTCCGAGAAGTCGCATCCAGTCTCGTTATAGTCATAATAGTCATACGTGTCGACGTATTCCGGCGTTGGCTCCATTTGGTGCAGCTTTGAGTCCTTCAGGGTTTTTCTCTTTTTTTTTGTGCAGTTTTATCCGAATCTCTGAGAGTTCAGTGGGAATGTTTGGATTCTTCTGTCTGAAACGAGAGTCTGGGGTAAGTTTCCCTCACTGGAAGCTGAAGCGCGTCTGTGTGAGGGAGAGAAGCGCCCTGTCTTTTTAAACTCCAGACTTCTCACCCCTCCCTCTGAACCCATATATCGGACCCCTTATCTCCACACACACACACACACACACACACACACACACACACACACACACACACACACACACACACACACACACACACACACACACACTCCCACCCACCACGGCCCCCCCGGGCCACGCAGCGGCAAGAGCGAGTGTGTGTCAACAAAGTGAGCTTAACTCTTTGTTTTTCTTCTTAATGAAAAAGTAATGGCTTGCTCGTCTTTCAAGTTAGATTTAGCTTAAATTGTCTGACAAAAATATTTTTGCGTCACGTCTCATTTACGGCACTTTTTAAATAAAAAATAGTCACAGTCGCAGAATTTCAATGGATGTTGTTAACTTTTCCTTGCACACTTACAACATTTGTTCATTCATGTCATACAGACTTAAACATCCTGGCCAAATAAATAATAGCCTAAACGAATTAGGCCTACATTATAGGCTATTTTATAGCCTATTGTTCCGTCAACTATGAGCTTAGTTAAATTGCTTCCTGAAAGTTTTATGTGCTATAGCAAAAACGTATAAAGATTTTCCGACACTTTTGAATTTAATTAGCCTAGCCTACTATGAAGAATGAGAGAGGACTCATTTAATCGAGCGTGACAGAAATTACTGAGACAAGTTAAATGGATGGAAACAATGATGCTATATAAATGGAAAGATTGTTGCAGTAAAGCATAATGTTTTAAGAAAAGACTCCTAGCTTTTTTAAGAGAAATTCCGTGTAAAAATAATTGAACGACATTGACAGAGTGTGTATTTTATATAATTTCGCATTCAAAACTAACAGGAAATCTAGACTAGTCTACACACCTATATTTTTTCATTATAGCCATCTGAAATGTTCTATGATTATCCTTCAAGATGTTCACATGAGCTTTCTGTTAAAAGCCTCCGTTTAGAGTGCATGTAAAAATAGCCGAATTTGAACGACATTGGCAGGATAGTTTTAACGTAGCCCTACTATTTTTTTATCTTTCAGTTTACACTGTAAGTCTAGTTTTAATTATTTAGGCTACTGTCTACAGTTTACACGACCGATCTGACTACATGACACTACAATTAAACTTATTAGCAAGCCTAAACAGGTTTCAGACAGGTTCCCAGTGAAACCAACGCCTGCGACCAAATGATAATGTAAAAGAGGCGCTCTGTGATTTCCTCTCACTCAAACATTACATGAAGGTGACATGCAGTCACTTCAAACACCCGACTTCCACTACAACACATCACTGGAGCCTCTTTAATAGGAACAAGAGATTTACCTGCAGACACATTATTCAAACCCTTAAACGAAAAAACAGCCCCATATACGTTCCTTTATAAATATTACATTTAAAAATATTACATAATTTTTCCAACTAACTATCTATTTATTTATTTATTCGCGTGTTGCACTTCTGATGTAGGCTATACTGATGTGATATAGCCTACATCAGTAAAAAACGTACCTTCCTTTCGGAGCTCAAATTCAATTAATTTCAGCGATTCTAATAAAAAAATGTTCGCTGTCTTAAAGCTCTCTGAGTGTCTTTAGTGATTAGATTAGACATGTCAGCAAAGGATTTGGATATGTGTGAATTTAATTCGCAATTTCTTGCATTTATTTGCATGATAATAGCAGACACAAACTCGCAAAATAAACAAAAACAAAAGGAAACGACGCATTTGACATTAACGAGTTTCTCAAGGACGCGCTGTTCACGCGTTACACCCAATTTGTAGCACCTGAAAAAGGGCAGTTAAAGCGAAATAGCTTAGGCTGAATAGAAAGCAATTCACATTCAAAACAAACAGGAAAATAGGCTACACCTAACTTATTTTTCCTTACACCTGAGGTATTCTACGGATGATTATCCTTCAAGAAGTTCTCACGAGCTCTCTGTTGAATTGGTCTTTGCATAGGCTATATCTGCACCACTATTTACACATACAAATCTTGTTTCACGCACTACACTCCTTAAATTAATGTGCAATCACATTTAGCAGGATCAGTGTGTAATCCATCAATCAAAACCTATCAGTGTCACTCTCCACAACACTGATGACATCATCATGCAGATCTTCTCAATCACTTCATGAGCGGCCAGTGTCTTATACTCAAGTGCTACAGGATTGTAACTATTTATAATGGGGGGAAAATAATTATAGCTCATATAACACTTCAATGACAGTGTGAAGTAAATGTGTGACTTACACTGAGAACTAATGTAAAGAAAACAGAGGCATGAAATGCATCTCTGGCAAATTTGTTGAAATGCATCAGATTAGATATAAAATGTGTGAATAGTGGCACTTATGGCATACATTTGAATAAAAGGATGTTCACCATTTATTCTGAGGATACTGTCTGCACATGTCCACTTGTGGCATCAGATTTTGGCTTCATTCTAGATACAGCACACTGAATCTGTGGTATGATCTTTTTTTTTTCAGTTTGTAAACATCTCAAGATTTAGATTCAGAACTCATTTTGAATGACATACTCACCAGACATTTTAAGGTGGACTTGGTTATTTGAAAACAAAATAGCACATATCAAACAGATTGACCAATCATAAAAAATGCTACTCTTTATTGGCATCAAACAAAGTTCTTCTTTAGTTTGTTAAAATGTTCTTTACATTAAAAAACGTTTTTTTTTTAGAGAACCCAAAATGGTGCTTCTATATCAAAACCCCATTGGAACCTTTATATTTTAAAGTGCATACTGAAAGTCAGCATAGGTAAGTAGATTAGATCCCTGATGGGTCTTTACCCCTCAAAACACCTGTCAGTTGATTCATTCACTTCCTTATACTTTGAAATTATTTTAAAGGCAAGCAATATGTAAGGTCATGGTTCATATCTTGGCATTATTACTCATGCCGTTCATATTTATTGAAATATTACTTAATTATTGTATAATTTCAAAGTTTGCATAAAGTCAGTGAGGAGCTCCTGCTGTGCAAAAAGGCGACTGGGTTGCTCTCTGTGCCCCCATAATCCTTTGCCCTGCCCCAGTCTGCCCCTCACCCCTTCCTCTGCATGTTGTTTTTGTTGGACCTCAGAGAAACTACACACACTCCACACACACACACAGCAGACAGCCTGGCAAAAACAACATACAGTTTCCTGCTTAAATCAAGCTGGAAGGCCCTCAGATGAGACGGCGCCCTCTACTGGATTTCTATTTAGAAAACACACACGTTTGTTTCACTGTAGTCAGGGCATTGCATAGACTTCCATTGAATTTATATCAGGTTAATTATATTTTCTATAGCTTAAACCAACCCCTACCTAACATATTTTAGCCCACAAACTAGACCCCCCCTCACCCACACCCACACACACACACATCTAGGTTGGTAGGCTGCTATCTGATTGACTGCGGAGAGATGTGGCTGCCTGCTGCTCTAATAGATCCTTTAGATAAATAAATAAATCCACACATTTAAAAAATAAAAGAAACGCTGATAAGAAGCAGATGGTCAGATTAGCCAGACGACTTTCAAACACTCAACACACACCTCTAATTGCCAGATTAGGCAGATGAAATTGAGATCTTCACCAAAAAGCCCTTTGTTATAACAAATCAATTTTTTTTTTTTTTAGTGAAAGCTTTGTTTGAGCATGATTTACTCATGGACATTTTATCACACTACTGTACTCGTTCATGTCTTAGTGAAGCTAAGCGGACAGGAGGGGGTAAATGGGGGGTTAGAGGTCAAATTCAGAGGTTGAGTTTGATATAAAAGTGCATGAGCATATGAGCATACAAACTGCCACACTAGAACTATTTTACCAAAGTAAACAGTAATGAAAAGATGTGAGTTGAGAGTATTGAGTTATTGAGTATGTGAATTTTTTTTTTTTTTTTACTCTGTATCCACTAAATGTAAACCCCTGGATATATAAATATGTATATACAAAAAAGTTCATGTCTTTTAGAGACATGTTTTTCCTGCAAAAATGCAATTAAAGTAAATGTAAGGTTTCCAATAATTAGCATTTTTGTGAGATTTTATTTTTCTATCAGCTGTGAAGAGTAAGACCACACAAGAAATAGCAACTTTGCCTGTGAGTAAGTGTGCGAGACCCATAGCAGCTGTGTTTTATTTTTTTGCCCTTGTACAGCTGACCGGACCGCTGCTAAATACCAGATTAGAGCGGTCCTCCATTTTATGAGTTGCGATGTTTCATTTACACACGCACATCTAAATGCATACACACTTACATTCACACACAGACCAAGCGTTTTGGCATGGCTGAAGCCAGCAGAGGTGAAGCTACAGGAGGGGTGTTAGCTGTAATTCGGGTATTGTTTGAAGTATACAGCTGTCAGGCACCTAACACGTCAGATTTGATCTCACGGCTTGATTTGTGGAACTTCAAACCCCACAAATCACGCAAGGTGTGTGTGTTTCTGTGTGTCACCAGAGGCACTTCAGACAATGAAAAAGGATAGTGAGTATCAAGAGGCTGTCCGCTTAAACTGAAGTGGAGAATATTCCCTTGTATGTTGTGTATTGGTTGTTTGGATCTCTCTGTTGTAAAATAAGTGTCCCAAGTGTTCATATGGGTATGCTAAACACCAAGAAACCTCCTCAGACGATATCACACCCATGTGCCACTCAACACCCCACTTCTGGTCTTACACACACATACACACACACACTTAGATCACCATCTTTCTGTTGATTTAGGCCTGCGAGGTAATTCATTGAGATTTAAAAGGCAATCATGATGGTTTGTTTGCCTTTTAGCTTAGCAGGTTAGCATTCTCTTCTGATTTGATGTTGAGAGTCCTGTGAGTCTTTGAAATCCCTAAAAACATGTGTCTCCTCACCCCCTCGCTCTCCCCCATGTGTACTCAGTAATCACATAGTAGAGGATACCGACAAGTTGTTCTGTCAATGAATGTGTTTTTTCACCTCCTCTTAAGTGAGTTGCCAGTCTGTAGCTCTGGGTCGGTCCAGCCCAGCTCATTATTGAAGGCATGTTTGAAATATGGCGCCTGCGGGCAGCCGCCCGACTCTTTGACTCTTTACCCCGAGACTGCCCTCACTGATGAGTCTGATAACACACATACTCACCTGGACATAGCCAAGGGAGTTTTAAAATGGTGTTTCTTTTGCGTGGTTTCTTGGCCTTAAATCTACAGGCCATAATGAAAATGCCACATGCCCAGCTAACAGGGAACATTCTGAGAACTTTGGTTAATGTTCTGGCAAGGTGAAAAACGTTCTCCCAGTATAACATTATGTTCTTTCAGAGTTATCTAGTCTTTAATGATGTTCTCAAACGTTAAAAATCGTTCATGGAATGTTTTAGTTGGAATTTTCTTTCGTAAATGTTACTACTTGTTTTAGAATGTTCAGAGAACACAAGCAACTTTCCCATACAGGTTAAACATACAGGTTTCACTTAACTAGAGTTCTAACTACGGAAAAATCAATGTTCCCAAAGCCATTTACAGGGGTTAAAGGGTTAGTTTATCAAAAAATGACCATAATTTACTTATAGTTATATTTAAAAATGTCCTGGCTCTTCCAAGCTTTATAATGGGAGTGAATAGTAACTGAGATTTTGAAGCCCCAAAAAAGCACATCAATCCATCAAAAAATTAATCCATACGACTTCAGGGGTAAATAAACGCCTTCTGAAGTGAAGCGATGCATTTTTTTAAAGAATGTTCTGAAGCATTGGCCATGCTGCTCATGTGGGTGATGTGAGTTCGAGTGTGACTTTTGACATTTCCTGATTTTATTCTTCCTTTTCATGCCCAAATATTACCAAATGCAGTTTTTCCAACGGCCAATTCTTTAACTCTTATACCAATTCTAAATATGTGGTTACAGCCTCGAAAAGTAACAGTAATTGAGTAAATGTAAATAATTTAAACATTATTGAAAAATAATA
Organism: Rhinichthys klamathensis goyatoka; assembly: GCF_029890125.1. Classification (NCBI taxonomy): domain Eukaryota; kingdom Metazoa; phylum Chordata; class Actinopteri; order Cypriniformes; family Leuciscidae; genus Rhinichthys; species Rhinichthys klamathensis. The sequence continues at coordinate 1,559,657 of NW_026606587.1, forward strand.
AATCATGACATTTTTTTTTCAAAGTATGTTTTATGCCAACACTGTTACATTTAAGATGTTCCAGGGTTGACTGTTATGGGGACGAGGGTCAGCGTAAAATGGCAGCATTAACTCGCAAATGTTATTGCATTTACAGTCAAAGCTTGTGCTTATTTACTGTAAAAAATGAATAACTAAAAAAACTAATAATTAATTTAAATGGGGACATGGATATTGACTGATATTCAACACTTAAAATGTTATATTTTTCATTATTTCACACCAAAAAAAAGAGTTCAAATAAAGTCACTGAGTTCAGTATCCTGCTAAATATATCAGTATGTAACCGGGACACACATAAGACACAAATGGCACTATTTTCTGAGAATCCTCCATAAATTAGGTGGCTCATAAATAGCTTATCTTTAATGGACACACATGCTGGTGCATGAACACACACACACACACACACACACACATAGACAGAGCTGGCAGGATTGACCTCAAATGGCCGCACATATACAGGCACACCTGTGTGAATGTGGAGAACTGGATCAGATAAGACCATTGTTATGGAGGAAGCCATTGCATCAGGGGATCAATGATGGCTGACTCCTGTTTCTATTGTATATGGTACTGTACAGTATAGTGCAGGGTGGTTTTTGTAGTTACACCATTATACATAAAAACATTACACGTGAAAGGCTGAAAAGCACATACCACTACAAATAAACTCAAATACACATCAGTGACAAAAATGAACTTTTCCATTCAGGGGAGATTTTTCCCCCTTAAACTGATTTCCAGGGCCATTGTAACACACAACTCGAAGCAGCTGGGCTACAGCAGCAGCAGAACACACCGGGTGCCACTCCTATCAGCTAAGATCAAGTAGGGCTACAATTTGCATGGGCTCACCAAAATTGGACAATGGAAGTCTGATGAAGTCTGATCCAGAAGAAGTCTGATGAGTCTCGATTCCTGCTGCGACATTCTGATGGTAGGGTCAGAATTTGGTGTAAACAACATGAAAGCATGGGTCTATCCTGCTTTATGTCATCGAGTTCAGGCTGGTGGTGGTGTTTAAGTGTGTGGGGGATATTTTTTTTACCACACTTTGGGCCCCTTGGTACCAATTGAGCATTGTTTAAGCACCACAGCCTACTGAGTATTTTTACTGACCATGTCCATCCCTTTATAACCACAGTGTTTTGATGGCTACTTCCAGCAGGATAACGTGCCATGTCACAAAGCTCAAATCATCTCAAACTGTTTTCTTGAATATTACAATGAGTTCATACTACAGTAAAACACCAGTTCTTAATCCAGTAGTGCACCTTTGAGATGTGCTGGAACGGGAGATTAGCATCATGGATCTGCAGAAACTGCGTGATGTTATCATGTCTATATGGACCAAAATCTATGAGGAATGTTTCCAGCGCCTTGTTGGATCTATGCCACAAAGGACCTCTCATGTGTGGGGTTCCCCAGGGCTCAATTTTGGGACCAGTTTTTATTCTCCCTTTATATGTTCCCTTTAGGATCGATCTTTGAAAAATATGGCATTCATTATCATTTGTATGCTGATGACTCTCAAATTTATTTACCATTGAAACTTGGGGATAGATTTTCCATTCAGTCTGTGTATGAATGTTTGGCTGAGGTTAAGTGTTGGTTGGCTAACAATATTTTCCAACTAAACAAGGATAAGACTGAGTTTATTTTATTTGGTAAAAAGGGATGTGTGGAGGATATCATTGACTGCCTGGGGTTGTTTCCAGAGAAAAATCTTTCAAGTGTGAAAAAAACTTGGGGTATTTTTTGACCCAAGCTCAAATTTGATCTTGAAACTGCAAAGGTGATCGGGCCTTTTCTGTTGTAGCTCCGAGGCTTTGGAATCACTTTCCTGTGTCAAGTCAAGTCAGGTCACCTTTATTTATATAGCGCTTTTTACAATACAGATTGTTTCAAAGGAGCTTTACAGAGATAACAGGAAAATAATGGAACAAACTTTGTCTATAAAATCATCTCCTACACTTAGTGTATTTCAGAGTGCACTAAAAACTCATTTGTTTTCTTTGGCATTTGAAAAGGTTTTGTAAGTTGTTGTTTGTTGTAGTGTGGTATATGTTTCTATGTTTGTTTTTATTCTTTTATTTATTCTTTCAGTACCGCACTTTGGTTCCACATTGTGGTGTTGAAAGTGCTTTAGAAATAAAGTTTGAGTTGAGTTGAGTTGAGTTAAAGCAGTTCTGAAGGCAAAAGGGGGTCCAACCTATGAGCAAGGTGTACCTAATAAAGTGGCCGGTGAGTGTGTATTGTGTGTATAAATATATAGCCTATCTTGAATTTTGGGAGCATTTTTTTAAATTAATTTTGGTGGCATTTTGCCCTAAGCCCCAATTAATTTCTTACCCAGAAACACCCACGGAAAATACAAGATAATTTAAGTAAAGAGAATATGGAAAATGTGACATAAACTTGATACTTAAATTACGCATTAACTAAATTCTCTTGAGGTATAAAGAAGCAACAAAATTGTCATCTGGGAAAATCTTTCTGCCTTATATTATTTTTAACCAAATAATCTATATACCATTCTCATAAACATGGACTCTGTCTTCCTCTCTCTCTTTAAATCTGAATCAGGAACAAACAGGGTTCGCAAGGTGTTTCCCTGCTTGCACTGAGGGCTTAGTGACCTCTGACCCTGCCTCTCTCCCGTGCCCTTGTCCCCTGAATGGATAAAGCAGCAAGCAAAGCAGGAAGAGCTCTGGACTCAGGATAATGGAAGATGCTGTGTGTGTGTTCTTGTGTGGGGTCTGCTTCCACACAAATAACAGTTTTTTTATAGATGGTTTTTCAGATAATATAGGCCCAAATATAGGTCTTTTAAGGGTTTAATAGGCTATAGTGTTGCTTTTGGCTCATGTTTAAATGTGCACTGCAAGGTTAAATTCACAAACGCCCACATGTATCCCACCACACACACACACACACACACACACACACACACACACACACACACACACACACACACACACACACACACACACACACACACACACACACACACACACACACACACACACACACACACACACACACACACACACACACACACACACACACACACACACACACACACACACACACACACACACACACATGAATTTAGAATTTGTTTCTATTGTGAAGCAGCTTTGACCCAATCTGAATTGTATAAAGCACTATTGAAATAGAGGTGATTTGACCTGCAAATTCAGTAGCCTATATATTTACAAAATAAACAGAAATGCATGGGCAAATAATTTATTTGTTTCTCTAAACATTGAATTTCACAGTTTATTTTTATTTGCTTTGGTACTATTTTCACAAGTAAAGTGCACATTTTCAAAACTCTTAGTACAAAGATCCAAACTGATCACACTTGTAACAGTCATTCTTTCAAAACCTGATCCCATGCTTTCATTACAGTTATACACATTTCAGTCCACATGTTTCAAACACTAGATTATTGTAATATGTAATGAGAACATTTGGTTTAATCACCGAAACACAACAGTATGATCTTCTTTCAGTTTAGTACTTTTAACAGTCAGTTAATTTAATAGCAAACAATGCAAGATACATGTTTCAAATCACCCCTGTTGCTAAAATAATTACAGTAACACAGGATGCAACATTCTCTAAAAAATGCTGGGTTGAAATTGCAAACAAAGTAGAAACTATATAGAATCTGTATCTATAGAAATCTATAGATGTACTAAACGATTAATTGGTTAACCATTAAGATCAGTTGGATTAAATAACAGACAAATGTATTAAACTGAACGAGAAGAGACGCAAATCAAAAGTTTGATAGTAATAGCAATTACAGTAAAGGCAGTTACTGTGAATTTAACATTTATATAGATTAAACACTTATTTTGTGTTGTGAAAAAGATACTACGTGATTTTGTGTGCTGTAACACAATTGAAAGCATGCTGAAATGTTTGAAAAAAGTGCAATTTTGATGATCTGTTGTGATAATAGTACTATGAGTTTTGAAAATGTATACCTTACTTGTGAAAATAGACCCAAAGCGAATAAAAAAACCCCTGTAGATTCTAAGTGGTCAAATGAGGTATTTACACTAAACAGAAAGGCAAATTGAGTAAAAATAAATGATTTCTTACTCAAAACAATGAGTTTTGATTCAAGCGAACAAATTTTGTGTACGTGTTCTCACACATGATCATTGGTAATATCATAAGGATTAACCTGATGTTATATATTAAGGCCATTTAAATAGCCCTGGGGTCTCTCAGCTTAGTCTCTCAGACCCCCAAACTGGCCATGCGAGTTAAAAGGCTTGAGAAACAAAAGACAAGCTGATGCTGCTGTTTTTGCTCTTCGGAGGATGCTACGCAACGCATCTCTGAATTAACAGGAAGTGCCTTCTTTAATCATTATTTGTATAACTAGCATTTATGTGGAGCCCTTGGGCTGTGGATCAGGGAGAGGTGGTGATGGTGGAAAGGAGGGAGAGAGGGAGGAAACGGGCGGGAAAACATGGGAAGGAAAAACAAGGAGAGGAGGAAAAACAGAGGTAGAAGATAAAGGTGATGAGAGGCAGGAATGGATAATGAGCAGGATTAGAGAAGGACTAAACACATGAATACTCAATCTCTCTTTCTCACACACACACACACACTCACACGCACACGCACACACACACACACACACACACACACACACACACACACACACACACACACACACACACACACACACACACACACACACACACACACACACACACACACACACACACACACACACAATGTGCATTCACACCATTGCACATTTAAAAAATGAGGATAAAGCTTACCGCCTATCTGGTTACCTCTTTCCTGGGGGCCTGACAGGAATTTGGACACATCTGGACCCAAATCCTGCAGAAAACAAAAGCTTCTCCACAGCTTTACCTAACACACACACACACACACACACACACACCAGTTTTACCCACTAGACGGATTGTGTGAAAAGAAGGCAGAGCACAGTTCAAGAGTAAACAGAGAACTAATTCAGACCAGTTTTCAAAAGCAAAGGACTAGTCATCATGTTGAGTTAGAGTTAGAGTTATTGCTCGTCATAATGTTGTGTGTCATAAAATATACCACAAATGTGTCATTCTCAGGAAACGGTTACATAATCTTAGGAGAATTGTGTATTTTTAATCATTTCATTTAAATAATTCATTGCTAAACTTTCCAGAAGTTATCTACGCTCTACAGTACTTCAACCCTGTCACAGTAAGTTTGAAAGTCATATGCTTATAATTTTGTGTGCCTAATAAATCAAATCACCCATGATATTTTTGCTCCAACGTTGGTTGTCTCAAACATATTACATTCAGTATGGGAGCTTAACTCTGCAGGTCAAAAGGTCCAAAATGGCTAACAATGACCGTAACTATTGCAAATACCATTACTTACAGTAAGTATTTATATGCTTTGTGCTGTTAACATTTTATCTGTAAAAAAGTGATCATCCACCTTGTATCAAGATGCATTTTGGTGGTCCGATCACAAGTAGTCAGTGCGTTTACAGTGTATATTTGCTTCCCATGACTCACTGACAAATGAAATATGTACAAGTGAGAAGTGAATCATAAAATGTCAAGAAACTTTAAAGATTACTTCAGCGTAATAGGTAAACTATGCAAATACCACCTCAAAATATGAGTTATATCCAGACAAGTTTTCCCTGAAGAGAGAGGTGCTTCATAACTTTGGACTGTTCCCACTGAACATGTTCTAAATATGTATGTGTGTGCTATTCATGAGCCCCTGAAGGGCTGTTCCTGTTACGGGCCAAGATTGTTTTTACACTCTGTCAAAACCTATTTTGCCATATGGTTTACAGTGACCCAAATGTGGCTGTTATTGAGGAGCCACTTTAAACTAATTCTGTGCTTGTGTGTATGTGCTTTGGCAGACCCCCATAGTGGCGTCCCGCTGAGAGGCAGAGGTGTCACAGTTTGAGTGACAGGTGCATTTTAAACATCGCATACCCTGTTTCACCAGATAGCATGTATTTCTATTCCAGAGATTTTACTGTAGCTGTAAAACACACTGAATGTTAAAGACAGACAAACTCTTGCACTCCAAATGGACCAAATGATCTCAGGACTTAATGGACAGAAAGATGGGTCAGGATGGGCCGCATCAAGTATTCCACAAAAAAATAGTATTCAAGTATTCCAAAAAAGGAGCACAACTGATCCAATCTTCTCAATATTTATTATTAACGTTTCTTCTGATCTGTTCCTCTGAATTTGAACATTCCTTTCTGTACATGATTGGTTCTTTATGAGCTGTCCTTCTGACAGTTGAAGTTCATTTTTACAAACTTTCTTTGTCTATAACACATATTTGTGATATTTATATTTGCTTATGTCCTTTTTATTTTCTTTATACAACACATTTAATGATATTGAATGTTTTTTTTTTTTGGAAGGCACATTTCCTTTTATTATACCTAGAAAAACAATTATTGCTTTTGAAATACAAATATTTGCAGTCATGTCTGCCCGTCTTATTGAATTCTTTCTACACATGTAGCTGCTATAGTGTCTAAAATTACTGACTGCACAAATCAAAGCAAACCTTCTTATGAACCTGTTGGACACATATTACAAGCTCAAAATGATTTTTCTCACATTGTTTTAGAGCAGGGTCTCTCTCCAACACGTCGCTCGCGAGCTGCCAGTAGCTCGTGGCCTGATTGGTGGCAGCTCCCCAAGGGGCCTGTTCACATATCGCGCGCTCAAGTTCGTTATTTCAAATGTAGGCGCGCGGCAAGCGCGCTCATAATTTAAGCGACGCGCTCATTTTTTCCAGGCGCAGTATGTTTGTACTTCGCGGTTGTCACACGAGACTATCTATGGTAGCCCATAAGGGATAAAAAAAAAAAAAAAAAAAAAATTAAAACGCGGCACACGCAACGACGGGCCGCACTAACATTAAACTTTAATGTCAAGTAGGGGGCCACAAAATATCACCCTGCGGGCCGCGAGTTTTGAGACCACTGATTTAAAGGGATAGTTTAAAAATTAACATTCTTTCATCATTTAATAACCCTCATTTTTTAAATTGTCCTTGTTTTGTTAAAGTAAAACTTTTAATTTGAAAGCATTACAAACTGCACTTTTTAAAAGTGTACTTAAGTGTGTTAAAAAAAAGTGTGTTAGTCATGAAAGTGTACTAGCGCGATTTAAAAAAAAGACCCTTTAAAATTGATTTACGTAAGTTTCATTTAAAGAAGTTTACTCAAAAATGAACGTTCTTTCACCATTTGATGGCCCTCTTAAAAAAAATCTCTGTTTTTTGTCCTTCCTTTTTGTTTCATTGCTGTTTTGGACCCCATTGACTTTCATTGTATTTTCACAAAAACAGAAAAACAGAAGAAAGAAAGTCATGCAGGCTTGGCACGACATAAGGGTGAGTAAATGATTGCAGGATTTCCATTTTTGTATGAACTATCCCTTTAAGCAATTTAAAAATTTGAGATTTAATCCCAGTGCTGTATGAGAATACGACCTTATTTATGATTTGTCTGTCCTATGATAAATGAGCACTTAATGTTACAGCTTCCTGGCTTCATTGTCGTAGCTGGCCGTCTGTTTTGCTCCTGTGAGAGGCACAATCATCATCCTGTTGTCGAGTACAATGGCTTCTGCTCTTATTGTTAACAGGCGCGTGCTTGCATGTGAATTATTGGCGGAACGACGTCTCTTTGCACGTGTGTGTGTGTCCTGGATTTCTTAGTGCTCGGAGGGCAGTCAGTAAAACACAACAAACAATCTGTAAGACCATGCAGTCATTGACATCCAGTAGCTGTGTTTATGTGTTCATGTGCTCGTGTGCTTGTTCATTCTAAACTTCCTTATCTTCATCCCCTTTAATCAAGCACTGCAGCCAGAACCAATCAAGAACTGGCACAAATCACTTTCCTTCCACTCTGGTATTTTCCTTCTCAGCAAATTACAAGGCTTCTCAGTTCCTCTTTTTCTTTTTCTTCCTAATCTTGCTCTATCCTTCTTTCCTTTTTTAGTAGTTGAAGGCCAGACCACTCCTTGTGAAAAAGGTGTACAATATGGCATACTTTTAAAACAAGTACTTAAAGGGGTCCTATTATGCCCTTTTACGAAGTCTTGATTTTGTTTTTGAGGTGTACTAGAATATGTTTACATGCTTGATTGTTCTTTATTTTATTTTTTACATATTTCAGCTCCTCTCTTCCCAGTCTGTAAATATTAACGATGGCGTCTATTTCAAACCATTTCGAGCCCGATTCAGACCCTGACAATGTTAACGAAACAAGAGGATCGTGCTGAACGGATTTCAACCACGGACTTTGCTAGCATGTTTTCCACAGGACGTCTTAGAATGGTATGTTACTACATCAATACTGTAATGTTAGTTAGCAGGCTAGCGGAGGCAAAGTTTGCCCTTCATTTACATCTATCATAGCAACTACATAAAGCTTATAATTGGAACTGTTAATAGAAAACACAACTACAAATAAAAAGACATACTTACAAGTTGTGATCCATAGACAATAGATTGTCCCGACAAAATGATAATGGCTCCGTCTTTTAGCAAAAAAAAAAACTTTATTTACAAAATATTAATCTCCATTTCACGAGAACACCACGACGCATGCGTGTTGTTGACGCGAAAGCAGACATTGTTGCGTGAACGTGCGTTGGAGATTAATATTTTGTAAATAAAGTGGTAAATTATGGTTTTTTTTGTGGAAAACAAAGCACTTGAGTCGCTTCATAAAATTGAGGTTAATCCACTGGAGTCACATGGATTACTTTTATGATGTCTTTACTACGTTTCTTGGCCTTGAAAGTGGTAGTTGCGTAGACTGTCAATGGAGGGACAGAATGCTCTCATATTTCATTAAAAAGACCTTCATTTGTGAAGGAAATTATGAACAAAAGCCTTAAAGGTTTGGAACGACATGAGGGTGAGTAAATAATGATACAATTTTCTGGTTTTGAGTGAACTAACCCTTTAAGTTTCTTTTTATTTCAGTAATATATTATCTGCAGGTACAGTTAAAAAAAAAACTTTTAAGATGTTTACTACACGTGTTCATTCAAAACAATTAAGCAGACGTCTTCTCACAAGGGATGACAGAGTTCTTCAGCATTTCTTTCACAACAGCTGATTCTATTATTACTTTCATTATTTATAGATGATTAAAGCAGATACACATGCAGTCATTAAAGGCTAAAAGGTTATGGATATTATCATGCCAAGCAAGGGGATGTGAAAAAGGGAGAAACACACATACAGTAACACACTGAAAAATAAGTCACACTTAAAAATGAATAAATGTATGGAATTAATTACACTTCAGAATGTAGGTAATTGTAACTTTATATCTCACAAATGCAACTTTATTTCTCACAATTGCAACTGTTTCTTACAGTTGGTCCTTTATGTCACAAAGTGATAATATCTTCCCAGTTGGAACATGCCTTCAGCATTGAAATTGGTTAAAATAAAGCAAGTTCTGGCAGGTCACGTCAGTCAAGATATAGCCTCAGCTGACTCTCAGCTGATCCACGTCTACCAATAGGAATACGATGCCTATCACAGCATCCCAATATAAGGTCCATTCAGTATTATCAGCAGCTTTATTGCATTGCTCGGGATCTAATAACCCTCCTCCATCCCCAGCTCCTCCTGTCATCCACAGTCAGGACTTGACCTTCTGATATTCCTCTTCGAATCAGACTGTCATCTATCTTGATTTATGTTGTTACATTAAATTAGTGTTATTAAGAACATGAATAATATCTGCAATACATTTATGTCTGTTATCGCTCTGCTCCCTGCTCTTATCTATGCTAGGCTGCATGGATGGTTGGGGAGTTCTTGCCCAGAACAGAGCCATATCGCAAATCCAAACTGTATGTTAATTGTCAATCATCTTTGTCGATAGTAGTCCTGACAGAAACAACGTCAGGTTGTCAGCATTGACAAGCAGTTAAAACAACATTTAATGCTAAGTGGATGTAAAAAATTAACAAAATATCCTATACTCATAAATCAATGTTGAAATTCATTCACACATGTTGAAACACTATTGCTATAACCTTGATTCGATTAGCAAAATTGAAGCAAAATTCAACAGTGTTTTAATGGTGATCCATGACTTTGATTCAACTGGTTAAAATCAGTTAAAATTGTGACATATTGTCATGTCATATCTCAAGTGTGTTTTCATGTCACATTGAGACTTTTCTGTTAAATGTTTTGCTTAAAGAGTGCAAAAAATTTTCTTGGTTTGATATTTTTTATTATTATTTAAAGCAACAACACTCATATATTTTGAGAGTGTCTTAAGTGACCAAATACTTTTTGGGACCACTGGCACATATACTCTCCAGAAGGTCAAGTTATGGTCTGTAACAAGCCATTATTAGACTCTTTGGTGCTCTAAAACAGGCAGAGGTTACTCTTTTAGAGCACTTTAGCCAGACCCTCATGTTTACGTCTGCCTTCTGCTGGTGCACACTGACAAACTGCCCTTTAACGATAGCACATGGGCTCAAAGCCAATGTCAAAGCCATGTGTGTGTCTCTCATATGTACACAAATAACAAGCACCATTGGTCACTGTGGGAAAATATTTGTACTGTATACTTTCTTTAGACATATTGTACTTGTAGACTGCCAGTCAGTATTCACATTAGAGGTTGGAGTCACTAGAAGACAGATTTAACAAATTGAAGAAATGTCCTCAAAAATGCTGATTTGAACAACAGTAAGGGAAGGAAAATGGAATAGTCTCCATGCGCGCGCACACACACACACACACACACACACACACACACACACACACACACACACACACACACACACACACACACACACACACACACACACACACACACACTAATAGTAAAGCAGCTGCCCTCCATCTTCTAAACCCTGACAGCTGCATTGCACCTATCAACACGTGCACACACACACACACACACACACACACACACACGCACGCGTGCCCGCACGCACACACAGACACTTAAAAACTCAACAAACTCCTTTTTTTTAAGATGTTTTGGTTGAAAACATTATGTTTTCATATCTAAAACATTTTAAGGTTATGTAGGGTTCTGTACATTTAAAACTTTGGGGTCAGAATTTGTTATGTTTTTAAAAGAAGTCTCTTATATGCTCAACATTTATTTGATCAAAAATACAGTAAAAACAGTAATTTTGCTAAATATTACAAAAAAAAATTCTATTTGAAATTATTTTAAGTGTTCAGTGTCACAAGTTCCTTCAAAAATCACTCTAATATCCTGATTTTCTGCTCAAGAAGCATTTATTATAGTAGTAGTTTCCGGAGTGTGATTTTTTTTTTCTCCCTTGTATTATTATTTTTTACTCAGTAACGGATATGATTTCAAATGTAGCGAAGTACAATACTTCAAACAAAACGTAGCTACTTGTAAAAGTAAAAGTACAGATTTTAAAAACTACTTAAAAAAGTAGAAGTAGATACACAAAAAAACGACTCAATTAGGAAACGCGAGTAAATGTAATTCGTTACTTTCCACCTCTGGTTTTAGGGGATAAAGAAATAAGTGAAGTAAATGGAAAGTCCCTAACATGGTCAAATCAAAGGGTCAGCAAACAACATCATTTCCCATTGACCATCTTTTGTGTGTTTGTGTCTGTGTGGATTTGTGTGCTGCTCTATGCTTTATGTTCTGTAATCCAACTAAGTATTTAATGGACCATGAAGCTTGGTGGTCCAAAAAAAATATCAAAAGACAGAGGGAAGGAGACAAAGAATGTGATAAAAAGACTTTACTGATGAATGCAAAAGATTCCTTGTGACAGGTGAGTGAAAGAAGAACTGACTCGAGCTCTTAAAGAAGCTCTCAGCAAACAACAAGAACAAACTTGCTGAAACTCGCAAACTCTGCTTCTGCTTCACCTTGCTCTTCACCTTGCAGAGTTTGTGCCCTTTCATTGACATGTCAACTTTGTGTGGTATTTTTCTGTTTATCAATGCAAAAAAAAATACTTCAGATAACTGAAAACAAAAAATCTGAGTTCATACTGAAATCTCTGATGTTTGATTGCAGAGTTTTGTACAGGTCTGGACACAGTGTGTGACGTTGAGATCTCTTCTGAAACTCTAGATGATATGTGAGATTTCTGAGGTCTTTTTCTCAGGAAAAAATCTTAGAAGAGAGAGACTTCAGTATAAAAACTCTATCTGCTTAATATCTAATCTCATTGCTGCTTAGGAGAAATGGGATATTAAAGAGGTCTTATTTGTGTGTGTGTGTGTGTGTGTTTTACTGTAACAACTCTATTCTATTCTATTTTCTATAATTCTATATTGTATTCTATTTCTATTTTATTTTACTTAATACGAATAAACTTTCCAATTGGAAAAAAAAAAAGAACCGTCTAAAAAATGGAAAAAAATGTATGCGTTTTGGCCGTTTATTTACACGACAGCAGTGTTTGGCTGCCTGAAAACAAACTTTGTACAAAAAAGTGCAAGTTTTTGAAAACAATACCTTTATAATCTCCATGTAAACTACTCAAAGGCAAATTTGTGAAAACGATGACGTCATGCACATGCATATTGCTGTTCAGTCTATAGTTTTTCTTTACAAAGAGACATCACCAACTACTGGCCTGACAGCAGAATAGAGCATTTTTAGTTGTTTGCGTGGATTCATGTGAATGGGGATTGCTTTGACAGTGTTGACGTTTATATGTGAAAAATGCAAAGGAGAAACTTTTCTGTATTTAGTACATTGTTGTCGTGTACAAGTACCCTTAGTCTGTGTTTAGCTATGTTCCTATGTTTTGTTCTCATATCATTTGTTACCACTGATTTAGTTTCCCTCATTAATTAATATTTTCATTAGTGTCTTGTTTGGTTCCTTATTTTATCCTGTGTATTTATATCCTCAGTTTAGTTCTGTTCTTTGTCCGTTCTCGTCATTAGGCCCTTTACACAGCAATCCCGGTAATTTACCATAAAATTGCCTGAACGACTTTACCCGTAAATTCAAAAATGTGCTGTTCACACAAGCAACAGTGTTCTGGCTTTTTACCGGTAACAGACCATTCACACATAATTTCCAAAATACCGGTAAACTGTGATGATGTCATTAACCGGAAGTGACCACTGAAGTTATTGACAAAACCCTTCATCTGCCCGGTGTCACTGTCACCAGCTAGTCACCACCTCCTCACTACATTTCCCATCATCCTCCCTGGCCCTCACCTGCATGCACTTCCCAATCACAGAGATCTCTGTCACCTGTCACCAATCTTCACTGATCATCATCCAGCACTATATAACTCTTCCCACTGCAGTTCACCATTGTCTGGTCTCATCGTTCCCTCAAAGAACACTTCCTTGACTCCTTACCGGCACGATACCAACCAGAATGACTTGCCTTCAGTCATCTGCCTTGATCGCCATCTCAGAACCTGCAACATATAAGACCATTACTCATCCAGATATCCATCCTGAACACTATATCCATCAGTTACTCACCTGCTTCCATTGTTGCGATCACATACTTCTGCAAATAAACCTGTTGATAACTTTACCTGTGTGAATCCTTCTGTTTCATGACAGAAGAGACCAGACCCTAAACATAAAATATGGGCGTTTCCCGCATCCATCTAAGCCCAACCGATCGTCTGATAAACTTTTTCCAGGATGGCCGCACGATCGAAGTATATGTGAAAGATTTCCTAGAAATTTCACACCAGTTCAACTGGACAGATGATAGGTCCCCGGCCATAGTGGCCAAGCCGGGCTCTCGCGGAAAGGCCACGAAGGCCGATCCGTCCTGGTCTCCCGAACGGCAGGCTCTGCCCTGGCCACCAGTTCTGCAGTCTCTCCACCTTGGCCGCCCGAACAGCAGTCTCCGCCCTGGTCTCCGAGCTGCCGGCACCGCCCTAGAGTCTGCATACCCTGCTCACCCTCCGGATGAAGACTCCAGGACGCGAAGTAATCCTTCTGTTTCATGACACCCGGACGAGGAGTAGAAGCGCTTAAGTTTCGGTATCACTCCAATTTGAAGACATTTGTTAACAGTGCTGAGTTGGCCCAAATCACTTCTTACGTCAGCGCGTTCTGACCTTCTACGTGCACAGTACCAGTAATCTTCATTCTGTTATGTTTTATTTTGTTTTCACTGTTTTTTGTGTTTTGCCTGAGTTCAGTTATCGTCATATCGTAGTGTAATTGCATGTACTTATCTTTAAAAATTACCTGCATGTACTTACAGCTGTAATTAATATCTGTAATCTATAATTACACTGACCCTTCCCTTCCACTTTAACCCACCCTTAAAATAAACCATACATGAAATTTGTCTCTAACCTTACCTGTATCTCACCTCGGACATGTTTAGCAATACAACATCACAATGAGTGTTGTACCTCACTTTTTTGATGTAAGTATAGTAGTTAAAGATATGGAAGCTTGTTTCCGCAACAGAATAAAAAATAAAAAAGGACTTTTTTCTCAAAATTCTGACTTTTTTTCTCACAATTGCAAGTTTACATCTCGCAATTCTGACTTTTTATCTCACAATTGTGTGATATAAAGTCGCAATTGTGTGTTATAAAGTCAGAATTGTGAGATAAAAACTTGCAATTGTGTTAAAAAAATTGTGACTTTAGAATAAGTCTAAAAAAAGTCACAATTCTTTTAAAATGTTTTATTATGTGGCGGAAACAAGCTTCCATATAAAGACACCTAATATAAAGTGTGACTGAAATGTTTTATTCTGTAGTTCTTTCAGAAAAATATCTATGTACTGACATGTGGGAAAAAAAAACTGAAGACCTTAAACTGAAGTATATAATGCACCATCAAGTAAGTTTTCAATCTCCAAAGAATTGTTAAAAACCTTGATTCTTAAGAGCAGGGCCGTGCACAGACCTTTTGAGGGGCATGTGCTGAAACTGAAAAAGGGCACCCCCCTCCCTTTTTCCCCCCATCAAGTAATCAAAATTCATATAAGTACAAAAAATAGTTATATCAGTTATATATATTTTTATAAATGTTATAGTTATAATTTTTTTATATATATAAATATATATATATATATAGGCCTATGTATATAATTTTTTTCTGCTTTGCACACATAAAGTTCAATAAAATATATATTGTTTAGCTATTCTGTTTGGTTTCATAAGCTAATTTGTATTATTTGGTTAACATTGCTCTACCTCCCCCTCTTCTCAATGTCACACATAAACATGAGTCAAGTATTTTTGACAAACTATTTTGAAAAATAATTTAAATAATTATGTCCAACTCAATTCCAGATTATAAGAAACTATAGCCATACAATGGTAGCCATACAACTATAGCATATCCAACATGTATCTGCCTACCTGGAAAAAACTTGATACTGTGGAGGAGGACCAGGAATGTTGGTCTCTTGAAGGTCCCTTGTTCACTACACTTTCCCTAAAATAAGCCAGCAATGAAAATAAATAACTAAAACAGTGTGAAAAGTACAGTTGCCGTAAAAAGCATTTCTGAAGGATCACGTGACAAAGGAAGAGTACTGAACTGGAGTAATGATGCTGAAAATTCAGCTTTGATCACAGATATTAATACCTTTTTAAAATATTTAAATAGAAAAGTTATTTTAGATTGCAAAAATATTTCACAATATTACTGTTTTTGCTGTATTTTGGAACAAATAAATTAAGCATTGGAATGAATTAAATCATGAATTACATTTTGCATGATAAAATATGAAGATTTCACAGTGATCTTCTGTAATGTTTTTTTTTTTTAGTTACTACTACAACATTACTGTAGTAAACCCATGTTTTACTACATTTATACATGTGGACGAGCGGAGAGTATAGGCCTACTATAGATTAAAAAAAGACTATATAGCCATAGCGAATACGTGCATATCAACAGCCTTGAATTAACCATAATTTAATATTATTACCATAACAAGATGAAATGTTAATAAATTAAGTGTATCAACAATCATAAATCAAAGAAGAACATTTCTTAGAAATATGTTACCTGTGACGAGGATCACGCTTTGTGTAGTTTCAGTATGAAACAGCGCGGGGGCGCGCCTGTGCTTATGATTTTCCGATGGTAAAAACAAATGTTATGTTGTTGTATTACTTATGAATATATTGATAACATTTTACAAAAGTCAAACTCAAATACAGTTACGGGGTTTTTGACCAGCTAATGTGTGCAAATGTGCATTTTGTCCGTCATTAAAACGGCGCCGGCGGCATCACATTAACGTACATTTTCATCAACGGGTTAGTTTGTTGTAGCTATATAGGCGCTCAGTTTTTCCTGTTGTAAAATACATTTGGCCAAAATCGCATTTTATAAAAGATGAAATACTACTGTATGAACAGGCTAAGTGTAGGCTATTTGCTATGAGTAGATGGCAAATTCTAGCCTAGCTAGACCTCTCTCTCAGGTCCCACATGTCTCAGTCAGACATCAAATAAATAAAATATGTGCTTTTATAGACAAAGTGTTTAGTACTTATTCAAACAAGAAGATCTTTATTTACCCTTGCAAAACTTCGTTCACCTGCTGTCTGCTGTGCGGCTGCTGCATAGCTTCAGTTCATTCAGTCACGATAGAGGGGGCGGAGTTATCAGCTTTACTGACAGTTTGAGGATCGAACAAGATTTACACAAGCTCTTTTTAAGAACTTTCATTGGCTAAATATTTTATAAAACAGACAGACAGACAGACGTAAAGGGTGACCAATAGCATTGATTTATTGAAGAAGAAGAAAAAACACCACCACCAAAAAAAGGAGATGGTCCTCACTGCAGAACATGAAATCCACGGGGAGGAGTCGGATCCAGATCCAACTCCTCCCACCTTACATATACCTAAACCTACCCATCTCCGCCCCCTGATCCCTAAACACACCCCTAATCCCTAAACCCACCCCTAATCCTACCCATCTCCACCCCTCGGATCTTGATCCGACTCCTCCCCGTGGATCTTATGTACTGCATTGAGGTGCTACTGAAAAAAAGGGCACTTTGAGTGTAAGAGCAAAAAGGGCATGTGCTCTGCACAGGTTGAGCCCTACCTGTGCACGTGCCTGCTTAAGAGTGTATGAGCTTCTTCTTTTATGATCCCATTTGCTCATACAAGCACTCTTAGCATGTGTTTTGACTGCACTCTGACCTTCATGATGGGTTTCTATTAGAAGAACCAAGAAGAGAGGCAGATGTGCAGACGATTACAGGATATCTCTCCCTCTCTCTCTCTCTCTGAGATGTTATTTTCCTGCATCTTAAGATGGAAGGTGTTTCCTGTGGTAGTTCTGTCTGTTGCTGATTAGCCATCATAGATCTTCTATCTGAGAGAAAGAGCAGAAGAGACAGACAGGGAGGGGGAGTCTGCTGGACAAGGTCAAGCCCTGCAACCACTTCCCTCCCTGACCACCATGCCTTTCCGTTCATATAGTAACCACACAAACACACATTAACACACAGATATTTGGTCAGCATCAGTCAGAAGATCTAGTGGTTTCATGGCTCATTTGAGACAAGATATGGGACAATAAACAATAGGAGACTGAAATATTTAAACTAGCACAATGATGGATTGTTTATATCTGTCCATGAGTTGTTAGCTAAATTTATCAGCCAGAGTGATCTCACCCTTACTAATGGTATCCTTACTAACACAACTATTGTTCACAAATCAGTACTCAAATAAGCAAACACATGCGCACACACACAAACACACACGCACACACACACACTTGGAAAGACAAAGAGCTCTCTTTCATTGGAAGCCAATGAGGGATTAATGGGATAGTTCACACAAAAATTAAAATATGTCTTTCTTCAGCAGAACAAAAAAGAAGACATTTTGAGTAATTTCTCAGTCTTTTTTTCATCCATACAATTAATGTCAAAGGTCACCAAAACTGTTTGGTTAAACCACATTCTTCAAAATTTCTCCTTTTGTGTTCCGCAGAAGAAAGAAAGTCATACAGGTTTGTAATAACAGGGGAATGAGTAAAAGATGACACGTTTTTCCTTTAAATAAACAGCTTGAAAAATCCCATAAACACATCTCTTACACAGCAACTCACACACTTTGTGACTTTGGCCCATTCTCATAACGGGTCACAAAGAAATAGAGTTCAGGGGTCAGTGCTGAAAACAGGACAGAACCCCACCTCTAAGCATTGTGGCAACAATAGCAGGATGGGAGAATTGATTGAAGCAACAGCACGTGTGAGTTAGTGTGTGTGTAGTAGAGAGAGAGAGAGAGAGAGAGAGAGAGAGAGAGAGAGAGAGAGAGAGAGAGAGAGAGAGAGAGAGAGAGAGAGAGAGAGAACGGTCAGAATCAGTTTGTTTTGTCTAGAGAGGTGATTGGAGTGTGCTGTGATGGATTTGTGTATGTGACTCTGATGTGTATATGTGTGTTTTGATGTTCATATGTACATAGGCATTTCATATTGCTGTGAATAAACGTGCAAAATTGAATATTTTCTTTTCTTTTTCAACATTTTTGGGCATATCAGATGTAGAATGCTCTGTTTTATTTGGAGGGACAGCCTGGCATGGTCAGATTTCAGTGGTCTGAAACCTTCTTGACTTCTAGATTATTTTACGTACAGTGCTGTGGTGGATTTCTAAAAAAAAGCTTGAGTATTGTTTCAAATCCTTTTCCAGACTCAAAAATGGATGACTAGTAATTTCCTACTACTTAATTCTGAAAAACCCCCAGAGTGTCTAATTATTGGAATTATACAAAATTATTGAACACTCCCTATACCACTTGATGTACTTGTTACATCGTAAGAAGAATGGCATCTCACTAATATTAGACTATCTGTCTCATTCTTATCCCGTGGTTACCGTAGTCAGCCGGATCTGGTCCATATCCAGATCAGATGGGACCTCCGCACAGACCCTGTGGCCAGCTTCGGCTCCATACCATCGGGATGAATCGATCTTCAAGCAAAAGGAACTGGATGAATATTTGATATGCTACCGATCCCGATCTGAATTCTGAATTGTGACGCAGCCTGAATCATAAAGACACCTTGTTGCATCATTTTGACTGAATCATAAAGACACTTGTTGCACAAATGCATCATTTTCTGCAGAACTGATTTATAGATGAAACAAACTAATTTATTTTTTGATGATCTTTAACGGACCCGATCAACAAAACTGAAATGACTTCAGCCGAAATGCATCATTTCCCTGTTATCACTGTAAAGCTGCTTAGAAACAATCTGTATTGTATAAAACACTACATACATAAAGATGTCTTGACTTGACTTTATTTACGCTAATCTGCTGAATTATATGGCTTTTTATCTATTAACATTGGTGAAATGCCAATCAAATAGACGTACTGTAATATGTTGGGGAGTACATATTTTTTCACAGCTCTGTATGTGTGTGTAAGCTGTGCTGTTGCTGCTGGTTGTAATGCGTGAGAGTGTGGGAACGTGTATCACAGCTTACCTTAATTCAATAAATCACTCTTATGATAAAATACTTTCACATATTGCAATTCATCACTTCTTTGCTCTCATTTCCTCGCTGTCCTCCCGTGAAGTTGCAAACAAGTAGCTCAAGTTTTCCACTTTTTTCTTGAAGACAAACAGAGGTCATATAAATAGCAATCGGCTCCCTAACACAGCGTCTAAACAATAAGTATTTTTTTCTCCATTGACCCTAATTCTCAGAGCGAGAACGGAATCCGCTATGGGTTGTGGGACAGACAAGCTATGACCTGTACTCTTCCCCCCCTCCTTCATTTTTTTGACGCAGGATAATGAAAGTTTTCAGTGAGGCGGAGAGCTGGGGGGCAGATTGGCCTCGGCTCTGTCACAGTTTTAAGTTTGGTGTACAGCACAATGCCTGCAGCTTATGGGCTCATCACAACCACACACACACACACACACACACACACACACACACACACACACACACACACACACTGATCTGAATTCTTTTCTGTTGTATTTGACCCCTCACCTGTATGGTAATTTGTAACAGGAGGTCAGAAAACGGGGCCCCATAGACAAGCCCCAACACACCTGCTAACCCTCTGCTGCTTTCCTCTTGACTAACCTTTGTGTGTGTGTGTGGAAATTACCTGACAAAAAGTGACTTATTAGACGGAATGGTGATGACGATGATGCTGATGATGTGTTAATGATCTCTTGTAAAATAATGCTTGGAAACAAGAACCATCTTGTGCAATATTGGTCCTCAAGTAAACTGATGCTATTTTAGAGAAGTTTAGATGTTTTAACTGGAAAACAATATGAAAAATACTGATTAAGAAAATGCTGCACGATATCCATTACAGAACTCTGCAGTTGCTGTATGACCACACACAAAGCCAGAGTCAAAAATGAACAGGGCTGTCAACACACAACACCACGTGTGTCTGTTTTTCCACACACTTGCACACATAACGTGAGCTACCATCTCTTCCAAGTCTGCCCCCTACCCTGTGCATAAGGGACCAATTTATGTTTGGCACAAGTCCAGAAAGAAGGCAAAAAATAGTGAGAGAGAGAGATAGAGAGATAGAGAGATAGAGAGGCAGAGGGGGAGGGGGGGGAGTGGGGGGGGGGGGATACTATTAAATGGATTTGTGTCATTTCCAAATTACATCCCCTGTCTCAATGTCTCAATGATTCCTGTGTAAATACCACATTTTATACACATTGGTAACTTATTAATAGTTAGTAAGGTAGTTGTTAAATTTAGGATTTTATTGGGTAAAGGATTAAGGGATGTTGAATATGGTCATGCAGAATAAGGCATTCATTTGTGCTTTATAAGTACAAATAAACAGCCAGTTTCCTAGTAATATGTATGCTATAATAAGCAACTGAGAATTAGACGCTAAAGTGTTACCAAAAAAAGTATTGAAATACAAACATTAAAAAAATGTATAACAAGGTAAAGAAAAGTATAAAATAAAGGGTAACACTTTATACTGTTCCATTATTAATTAACAACTACACATGAACAAATTAGTAACGCAATATTAACATTCTAGTAATCAATTTACAAGAAACTTTGATTAATGATTTAGTAAGTATCGCTCAGTTGAATGAAGTAGTTCACAATTAGCTAATCAATATATTTTTCATACCTCCCAGAAGACTACTAAGAACTTATATACAGTTCATAATTAATGTGAATAATGCATAATTCTAAAGTAAAGATCATGGTAATCCACTAGTAATGACTCAAGTGTTGCCAAATCCATTGGAAGGATTTACTACCGGTAATTATCTGGATCAGGATTCTAAAGGGAAAAAGATGATAGCTCTCTAGTATAAGCTTTTTGATGTTTCTGTGAGGTTTTGGATAGTAATTCCTTCTTACAGATTTGCACTTGAGTCATTATCAGTGGGTTACTATGATCTTCACTTTAGAATTAATTATAAAGTATGAAAAAAACTGTAGTTACGGATTAGCTAATAGTTCTTGTTTCTTGTCAGTTACTAGTTACTAGACTGTTAATAACAATGTTACTCATTTGTTCCTGTGTTGTTATTCATTAATGAAGGAACAGTATTCAAAACTGTTACCAATAAAACACACCAATTGGAATAAAATAACGTGCAATATAGTAAAGATTACATAATAAGTCAAGTCCATGCAGAGACCTTTCGTATCACTCACTGTACTTTAAATGTTAATAGATTCCAGTCAAACTCTTATTACACCATTTGTAAACCCGATATATTGAGAAGAACCCTTGTTGCTCCCACTCCAGTGTCATTTATCTCTTTTTCCTGTGCTCATAACTCAACCCTTGACTTCCTTTAGGAGGAGAACCCTCAAAGTACACACCCAGTACTCTCCAATCCTCTTCTATTACACAGTTCATACACCCTAATTATAGGAAATGCACACTCAAAAGCACACTAACCTCATTTCAATTCCACTACAAATTACACTCCTGGAAGTCTTTAAGGGCCCAGTTGAGCCTCCAGGCGTGTTTGAGATTATATTATGGAAACACCACAAAGGCTCTTGTATAATCCTGATTGATATTAACTCTTTATTACTCAAGCAAATGCCTTTAAATTAATATACACAACCTCTAAGATACATAAGTGTGAATATAATGTATGACATATGCTTTCTAAGAATATTTTTAAAAAGACTCAGAACACGCAATACACTGTAAAAAAAAATTTGCTGCCTTAAATTTAAGTACAATCAATTTAGACGTTTGTCATTTCAACTTAAATTACATTAAACTGACTTAAAAAAGAGTTACTTATAAAAAGGGTGAAAATTGCTTAACTTATTTTGATGAATTAAAGCAATGTAAAAACATATGCTGTCATAACTTATTGATCATGCAATTTATTACAGTGTAAAAACCACCAAAAACACCCTATAGCAACCGCATAGCACCACCTCGAAAACAGCCAGAACACCCTAGCAACAGACTAAAAACCACCCTGACTAGTCAGAACATCTTAGCAAATGCAAAAGTGCAAAAAAGGCAAATCTAGGCCATATATATATATATATATATATATATATATACTAACAGGGAAAATGTGCAATAACTAAACTCTGTTTAACATTTATAATAATTTATGTTTAATTTATGTCTGTTATCAACTATTTTTTCCTTTTTTTGTCCTTAACCTCCATTTCCTCTTAATCTCTATTTTATCTTTCTATTGGAGAGGTGTAGGGGCCTCTCTCGTGACATCACACAACTGGCTCACTGCCATAGCAACATCTGTGCAAACCTGAACCGCACGGAACCTGACCACAAACTCGCTTTCGCACACACACACACACTGTTGTGCAAGCTATCTTGCCACGGTTTTGCCCCCCACTCATAGTTTAGGCTGCAGAATGAAGTGCGTGATGGGACTTTTCCTCTGGGGATAAGAGGGAAACCTCCAATGACAGAGATGAAACCCTCCAGGATCACATAACAAACAACTGTGTGAGCTTGTTTTTGTGTAAGTGTGTGCTTTGTGTGAATACATGTAGCACAATTCGTTTTGTTAACAAAGAGGAAATTGCACTCCACTGATTGACATCAAAGACATTTTCCTGCTGATTGCAATTTGTGGATTGTGTGGTATGTGTCTCAATATAGTTATGTGTGCTTACAATCTCTCTGTGTGATGAAATCTTATGCGCAATTGACCTCAAAGCAGTCAGATATGCACACACTGGACCCACATGCTCAATCAAGGTTTTCAGTGGCATATGCCTATAATTAGTACGAAAAAAAGAGTATCAGGTTTTATAGACAATCTGATTATAACGGAAGGAAAGAGTGTAAGAGAGAAAGAGTGCACCTGTGGACACATCTTGAATCACCATAAAATTATGAAGCAAACCGGATCAGCATATCTGCCAAAAAAAATAAAAAAAAATATGAGCATGGGGAAGGATGCTAGCAGGAAACACCTTCACCTTTTCACCATTAAACCTTGCATTACTCTAAAGTGTTCATAAGCACATTTTTTTTTACATTATGGTGGAAAATTCCCATTGACTTCTATTGTTCTTATATTAGCAACTCATAGCTGTTCCTGCAAGTGTGAGCTGCTTCGATGTCTATTGGCTATTTGGTAACTGACTGCATAAAAGTGTCACACAGTTTAACTTAAACTGAATGTCGCTGCACATGAGTTGGTAAACTTTAGTGTCCTTTTTAAAGTGCCTGCCTCCCATGCCAGAGACACCGGTTCGAGTCCCACTCGGAGTGGGGAGAGTAGGACTGGAGGAGTTATATTGGTGCCGTGACCCGGATGGGAGTGTGGTTTAGGGGGGTGAGTGTAATGCCAGGGACACACTTAACGACTATCTGAAACATTCTAAGACTGAACTGAACACACTTACAGACTGTTTCCAACGACTGGACCAGATTTAAAACACCGACTGTGAACACCAACTGAACGCAACTGTCTCTGACTCACCGCGTTTGGGCATGGTCAGTCGTAAGTATCAAATTACATTTATAATCGGCCTTACAGTCATTAAGTCTGTCCCCGGCTTAACAGAGACCAGTTAGTTAGAGCTGTGCGTGTAAACCTCAGTCCCCTGATCTCAAGAGGCGCACTAGAGACTGCGGTCTTTAGCGTCCATGTTAGCGCCCACCTCCCAGACGCGTGTTCCAGTAGGAGCGGGGCGAGTAGGACCAGAGGGGTTACACATATGCAGTATCTCACAAAAGTGAGTACACCCCTCACATTTCAGCAAACATTTTAGTATATCTTCTCAAGGGAATACTATAGAAATGAAACTTGGATATATTTTAGAGTAGTCAATGTGCTGCTTGTATAGCAGTATATATTTACTGTCCTATGAATATAACTCAACATACAGCCATTATTGTCAAAATAGCTGGCAAGAAAGGTGAGTACACCCTAAGTGAACATGTCAAAACTGTGTCCAAAGTGTCAAAATTTTGTGTGAGCACCATTGTTATCTAGCACTGCCTCAATCCTCCTAAGCATGGATTTATCCAGAGCTGCACAGTTTGTTGCTGGATCCTCTTCCACTCCTCCATAATGACAATACGGTCTGCTGCTGGATGTTAGACACGTGGCGCTTTCTGGTTGAGAACGCCCCACAGGTGTTACATAGGGTTCAGGTCTGGAGACATACTTGGCCACTCCATCACCTTCACCTTCAGCTTCCTCAGCAAGGCAGTTGTCATCTTGGCGGAGTGTTTGGGGTCGTTATCATGCCGTTCGGCCCAGTTTCTGAAGGGAGGGCATCATGTTCTGCTTCAGAATGTCACAGTACATGTTGAAATCCATCTTTTCCTCAATGAAGCTCAGCTCCCCAGTACCAGCAGCACTCATGCAGCCCCAGACCATGATGCTACCACCACCATGCTCGACTGTAGGTAAGACACAATTTTCTTGGTACTCCTTACCAGGGCATCGACACACATGCTGGACACCATCTGAGCCAAACAGGTTTATCTTAGTCTCATCAGGCCACAGGACATGGTTCCAGTAATTCATGCTCTTGGACAGGTTGCTTTCAGCTAACTGTTTGCGGGCTTTCTTGTGAGCCAGCTTCAGAAGAGGCTTCCTTCTGGGACGACGGCCATGCAAACCAACTTGTTGCAGTGTGCGGTTTATGGTCTGAGCACTGACAAGCTGACCTTCCGCTTCTGCAACATCTAAAGCAATGCTGGCAGCACTCATGTGTCTGTTTTTTGAAGCACAAGGACTCAACTTCTTTGATTGACCCTTGCGAGGCCTGTTCCAAGTGGAACCCGTCTTGGAAAACCTCTGTATGACCCTGGCCTGTACTGTAACTCAGTTTCAGGGTGTTACCAATCTTCTTATAGCCTAAGGCCATCTTTGTGGAGAGCAACCATTCTAATTCTCAAATCCTTAGAGAGTTCTTTGCCATGAGGTGCCATGTTGAACATCCAGTGGTCAGTATGAGAGAATTGTACTCAAAGCACAAATTGTAACTGCTCTAATACAAGATACACAAATTTGTATGGTCCTGTCAAGCAGACAAAAACATGAACATGATAAATAGGACATGTGGCTTTGCATGGTTAGACGACGTACAGCTATTATCACTTAGGGTGTACTCACTTTTGTTGCCAGCTATTTTAACAATAATGGCTGTATGTTGAGTTATTTTCAGAGGACAGTAAATATACTGCTATACAAGCAACACATTGACTACTCTAAAATATATACACGTTTCATTTCTATATTATTGTCCCTTGAGAAGATATACTAAAATGTTTGCTGAAATGTGAGGGATGTACATACTGTATATGCGCATCAATATTCAATTTAAGTTAGACTATGATGCTTTGCAAAAAACAAAACTCTTTACAAAAAACAGGAACTTTGAACAATGCATCAATGACTGTCTTTAGGCGTCTCACCTGTTAATTTAAATACTAGTATCCTCTACAGTAAACCAACTGCATATCAAATGCACAACACACCTTCCCCAAAAAAACACAATCACAGGATGTTTCATTGATTCACGGGCCATTTTTTAAACAAAAACATCTTTAAGAAGAGGAGCCAATTTGGATGAGACACTTTGGCTGGTTGTCAATAGCAGCAGTCAGATTTAGTGCATCTGCATTTAGTGCACAGTGTATTTCCCATTCTCACGGGTCACTGTATTTATTAATACATGTGCACACACACACTCAAGAGCCTCCCTGGACGTGTCACAGTCAACTCAGTATCCGCTCTCCTTTCCCAACAATGCCACTGTGGTGACCTTTGACCCTGGTTGGTCTGAGTTTACTTCCTCTGTTGTGTGTGTGTTTACTTTGATGTGACCAGAGGACATCTCTCTGCCAGCTTGTTTTCACACAGGAGACTAGGAGCTTCCTACTCTTCAAACAGACAGACACACACACACACACACACACACACACACACACACACACACACACACACACACACACACACACACACACACACACGATAGAGAAAGGGGCACAATTTATGCCATACTGGTAAAAGTTCCAAATAGGAAAAGGGACAGTTGTTTTGTATCCTACAGGATACAGCTTTTTAGAGCGTTTACACTTTCACTGGACCCTGACAAACACATCTAGCCATGCACACATTTGTATAGCACATCCCAATATTCACTCTGAATAATATTCACTCTGAATCAGAAAGCAGTCATTAAAAAAACCCAAAATAAGTAAAAATCTGGAAGACAAATGTTGTCTTTATTTATTCAGACACCTTCAACGTTTCTCACATTATCACATCAGTTTATTTGCTATAGTTTATAAAATGGTAATAAAATATGAGAGTAAATAAAGAGTTATCAAATCAGTTGATATTTCACTGGTTTTGGCCATCCTTCTGTTAGACTGAATAATTTTTTTGGTTTGACTGTATTCATAATCATATATATCAATATTAGCATCATTACTCCAGCCTTCAGTATCACATGAGAAATCACTTCAGAAATAATCATTTGAATATGCTGATTTGCTGCTCTTTGTGCCACTTAAATGAATAGTTCAGCCACGAACCTCTATTCACGTTCTGATTGGTTGTTTCAATGTAACTTCCACAGCCAATCGATTTCATGTATCCATTACTACTTCCTTTTATAAACATGACGCATCCAAACGAACACACTAACTCTGCACACTACGCAAGTTCTCATCTTAACCCTCCACCTCCCCAGCTCCACCTAGATCTACTACGGTAGTTTCCCTCTCTCTTGCAGACGCAGCGTGTTTGCCTTCATTTTATGTTCTGAGCATTTAGCAGAAGCACTATAGAGTTACTGCATGGAGTCCCTTCAGGGACCATGGAGACAGGATGGGGAGACAGGGTGTGTGAGTACACATCGGGGTGTCTGCTCCTCCTCGTGTCACTGATATCTACCATATGTGTGTTACTCATCACCTTATAGAGTACACACAAACACACACCCTCACATGCATACTTGCACACTGACACATACTGAATGTGAAGCTCTGAAGCTCAAATCAATTCATTTCCAGGCATTACTTCGACTCATAACCTTAAATATCTAGCCTGAGGCCTCTGTCAGATGTCAGTACAGGTTCATTGGAAGCCCATGGTGATTAATTGCTTTATTCCGGAGTCTTCCTCTGTTTATCAGTTCTCTTATCTGCCACAGACAGACATGATGTCAGAGTCCAGGAGCTGCCATGCTGTGACAGCTCAACCATCAAGCGTCATGCGAACGTTTCAAACAGACATGTTTTTAGATAAAGCCTTTGCCAAGGTTTTAGCTCTACTCTTCATGATGGGGATTCATATTCAGTTTAAAGTCAATCATCACATTTTGCTGAAAGGAAAGTCTTAGTCAACATCTCATAGGCCTCATCTCACGCACATTTTTTGCGCGCGAGTTCGTTCTCTAAATCACACGTACGCACATTTGAGAAATAATCGTAAGATCAAATGTTTGATGGTTTCCACGCAACATTTTATAAGTGATGCCCCAGATGTTCTACTCAAAACAACATTCTTGCGAAACAGAGACCGTTTAAAAACCGATCACTAACACACACAAAAAAAAAAGTTTTTAATTTGAGACATTTAAAAGGTGTACACTTATCATAAAAACCAAATCAACATAATCGACATCATTAAGATTTTGGTAACACTTTATTTTACAGTGTCCCTGTTATACATCTAATGTGTACTTACCATAGTAATAACAATTAATTATGCATAATTGCAAGCAGCTAACCTTAATTAATTAGTAAGTACATGTATTACTATTTATTATTTGACATACATTTATTATTATTATTATTATTTTACTGTTGAGATGCAATGATCTGTTTTTTAATTCATTGCCAATAAATCAGTTATTCATGAATACTGTCTGCAACATAGAATTTTTGGTAACGCTTTACAATAAGGTTAATATTTAATGTTAATATTCAATAAACAGTGGTTCGACAGATTTTTTTTAATCTTAGTTAATTTCAACATTTACTAATGCATTTTTCAAATCAAAAGTTGCTAACATTCTGTGAACCAACACAAACAAACAATTATCTATTGAATTTTTACTAACTAACGTTAACAAATACTAATAAATGATAGTAACTAATGTTAATAAATGAGACGTAAAAAAATGGGGGTTACACTTTCTTTTCAGGTCCTTGTTACAGTGTAATTATACATTTAAGTACAGAGTAGCAATAAACTACATGTACAGTAAATTATGCAAAATGTACTGTTATTACTAAGTACGTCACGTGTAACAGACACCGTAAAATAAACAGTTACTGAATTGTTACTGTTATTGCAACTAATCTTTTAACATGTAAAGTGGCCTAAAAATGTATTATAATTGAACATTATTAACAATGTTTAACAGTTAATTTATAACATTTATGAATAGTATAATATACTATGCTATATATTTGCTCTCTCTCTCTCTCTCTCTCTCTCTCTCTCTCTCTCTCTCTCTCTCTCTCTCTCTCTCTCTCTCTCTCTCTCTCTCTCTCTCTCTCTCTCTCTCTCTCTCTCTCTCTCTCTCTCTCTCTCTCTCTCTCTCTCTCTCTCTCTATATATATATATATATATATATATATATATTCATATAATTTAATAATAGCCTATATTAATAAATTCTAAAGATTTGCCAATTGTTAGTTCATATTACCTAAATTAGTTCATATCACCTAAATCAACTAATCTTTTTTTTTTAACAAACTGAACCTTACTGTCAAGTATTATTATTGTTATTGTATAATCTCTTTAATACATTTACTTTACCTTTCATTAATTGATTTAATCAGTCAAGCATTCATACATGAACTATCATGGCACATGTTGTGTTAGAAAATACAATCAAGAAATCCCACAGATTCCTGAAGACGGCAGTTCAGTTCTCTAGCGTCTGATTGTGCTGATCGTCCTCACAGCAGGAGTCTGAGTAGCTGGATCAGGTGTGTTTGTGTGGGGATAAAGCCAAAACCTGCAGGACCACCCCTTCTCTGAGAGATCAAGATAATAACTTTAGATTCTGACCGTATCTCGGTTATTATATATTTGTGATCTCAGACAACAAACCCACCCATGAAATGAAAGAAATAACAGAAATAACTCTTTCTTTTCAGTGTCGCATCTATGCCATCATATATGTTCCAGCAGGCTTCTGAAGCCCAGGATGGATTGTCAACATTGTGAAGTGCTTCTGTCATCAACACTACAATAAAGGTTTACGGCAAAGTCACTCAGGAATTCTATTCTGTCCAGGAGAACTCTTGAGTTTTGATTGGGTCAGTCACCGGTGGGGAGGGCATTGAGCTATCTTATCTTCTATCTATCTATCTATCTATCTATCTATCTATCTATCTATCTATCTATCATCTATCTATCTATCTATCTATATATCTTATCTATCTATCTATCTATCTATCTATCTATCTATCTATCGACATACCTATGCCATGCCATCCATCCATCCACCCATCTATCCATCCATCCATCCATCATCCATCAACCATCCAACTACTCAACCCATGCCCACCCTTCCATGCCATCCAGCCATCCATCCATCCATCATGCATCCTCAATGCCATGCCATGCCACATGCCATGCCATGCCATCCATCATCCGACATGCCCATGCCATGCAGCCCATCCAGACACATCCATCCATCCATCCTTCATCCATGCCTTAGTATTTCTATCTATCTATCTATCTTCTATCTATCTATCTATCTATCTTATCTACAGACCTGATCCATGCATCATCGATCCTCACATGCATCATGACATGCCATCATCCAGCATCCATCCACCACCACCCACCCATCCAGCCCATCCATCCAGCCATGCCATTACATGCCATCCATCGCATCATCCATCAGCATCCATCCATCCAGACATGCCATCGAATCGCATGCCATGCCATCCATCCATCATCCATCCATCCATCAGTCCATCCAGCCATGCATGCCTGCAATGACATGCATGAATCGACTATCTACTTATCTATCTATTCTATCTATCTATCTATCTATCTATCTAGCTATCCTTTCCATCCATCCATCATCCATCCATCCATCCATCTATCTAATCTACCTACCTACCTACCCATCCATCCATCCATCCATCCATCCATCCATCCATCCATCCATCCATCCATCCATCTATCTATCTATCTATCTATCTATCTATCTATCTATCTATCTATCTATCTATCTATCTATCTATCTATCTACCTATCCATCCATCCATCCATCATCCATCCATCCATCCATCTATCTAATCTACCTACCTACCTACCCATCCATCCATCCATCCATCCATCCATCCATCCATCCATCCATCCATCCATCCATCCATCCATCCATCCATCCATCCATCCATCCATCCATCATCCATCCATCCATCCATCCATCCATCCATCCATCCATCCATCCATCCATCCATCCATCCATCCATCCATCCATCCATCCATCCATCCATCCATCCATCTATCTATCTATCTATCTATCTATCTATCTATCTATCTATCTATCTATCTATCTATCTATCTATCTATCTATCTATCTATCTACCTATCCATCCATCCATCCATCATCCATCCATCCATCCATCTATCTAATCTACCTACCTACCTACCTATCCATCCATCCATGCATCCATCCATCCATCTATCTATCTATCTATCTATCTATCTATCTATCTATCTATCTATCTATCTATCTATCTATCTATCTATCTATCTATCTATCTATCTATCTATCTATCTATCTATCTATCTATCTATCTATCTACCTATCCATCCATCCATCCATCCATCATCCATCCATCCATCCATCTATCTAATCTACCTACCTACCTACCTATCCATCCATCCATCCATCCATCCATCCATCCATCCATCCATCCATCCATCCATCCATCCATCCATCATCCATCCATCCATCCATCCATCCATCCATCCATCCATCATCCATCCATCCATCCATCCATCCATCCATCCATCCATCCATCATCCATCCATCCATCCATCCATCCATCCATCCATCCATCCATCCATCCATCCATCCATCCAGCCAGCCATCCATCCATCCATCCATCCATCCATCCATCCATCCATCCATCCATCCATCCATCCATCCATCCATCCATCCATCCATCCATCCATCCATCTATCTATCTATCTATCTATCTATCTATCTATCTATCTATCTATCTATCTATCTACGTTTATTTTATGTCAAGCTATTTTTATTTCTATGGTTTTAGAAATAACCTTGCCTGAAGATTCATCCAGTGCTGAAATCTGATCATATATTTAATCTCTACTAGTGACTCCGAGTTAATTAAAATGTGAATATTGAGAGTGATGTTTAAAAGTCAAAATCTCTTGGAAGTATTCATCAGTTAGTCATGTTGACATCTGCACTTCTTCCATGACGTGGAAGGCGTTTTCCCCCTGTTATTTTGAATGTTCCCTCAGTGCCCTACAGCAGCTCAGATCTGCTCTTTTCTCTGTCTACAGGTCAAACAGCCCAATATAAAGAGTGGAGCTGTTAGGCGCCTCTGCCAACGAGGACCAATTGATAAAGTCAGACCCATAGAAATATGCGGTTTTATCCCGAGGCATGTCTGTCTATTTACACAGGTAGGAACCTGCAAGACCTTGGGGTGAAGTAAAAGTGTCATACCGTGATGCATAGCTTCAAAATTTCCGCTTCATGCAAACCTGTCAAATATTAAGGTAATTATATTATAAAACACAAAATAAGAGAATACAAATGAAACCGGTGGATTATTACAAATGAAATAAAAATTATTACAAATAAATAAAAACAATCTTTTAATGATGAATATTTGTATCCGTTTACCAGAATTATTATAGTGTAATTCTCTTGAACATATCGACAATCAACAGATCTACAATTGTATAACATTCAGCACTATTATTGATTTGACTGTAAGGACACTATTGGATGAGAACTGAACTGAGCTGAACGATGACATCACCGTTTACTACAGAGCTGCTGCTGTACAGATGAATTGAACTCATAATTGATTAACTTTACACAGATATTGAACTGAACTGAATAAACACTGAATGAATTCAGCTGAACAATGACACTGTTGTCTTTTTTAGAGCTGCTTTACAGCAGAATTGAAATCTGTTTGCATATTATTGTTTGCATCATATTGATTATTATTTTCCTGTTTATCACTGTAAAGCTGCTTTGAAACACTTGACTTACAATAATTTTACAGTTCAAAAGTTTGGGATCAGAACAATTTTTCATTATTCAGTAGGGATACACATTTTTAAAGTTACAAAAGATTTCAATTTCAAATAAATGCTGTCTATTAATCAAAGAATCCTGAAAGAAACAACAAAATATATATCATAGTTTCCAAAAAAATATTAAGCAGTTAAGCAACTGTTTTCAACATGTTTCTTGGGCAGCAAATCTAAATATTAGACTGATTTCTGAAGGATCATGTGACACTGAAGACTGGAAAATTCAGCTTTGAATCACAGAAATGAATTACATTTGAAAATATATTCATACATAAAACTGTTATTTTAAATAGTAATAATATTTCACAATATTAGTCATTTTACAGCATTTTTGAACTAGTAAATGCAGCCTTGATGAGCATATAGACTCACTGTCATGAACTGCACGTGGAACAAGGACAGAGGTGATCCAAATGCAGGCTTTATTGAGAGGACAATCCAGAAACAGGTACGAGAGAACAGGCAGAGGTCAAAACCAGGTAAGCAGTCCAGATCAGCAAACATATAATGCAAGGAGGAGGCAAACGGGAAGACCAGAAACAGGCAGGGAGTCCAGGAACCGTGAAACTAGGAAACACTAAGGAACTAGGAAACACTAAGGAACTAGGAAAACGCTTAGGATGCAGTGAGACACATACAATACTGAGCCCCGAACAAAGGGAAACCTCAGGCTTAAATCAAGGACGCTAAATCTAAAACAGGTGCAACAAATAAACCAAAATCAGTCCAGGGTGAAACATAATGGAAACAATAAACTAGGAAGGAGTGCCCTCCAGAGGCTCAAGCGGGCACTCCAGCCGCAGATCGTCACATAACCCCCCCTCTAAGGAGCGGCTTCCAGACGCTCCTAAGAGCTCCGGAGGGAGGTCGACGGGAGATGGGATGGAGGGCCAGGCCCGTGGAGAGGCAGGGGGCCAGGCCCATGGAGAGACCTGGGGCCTGGAGACCAGAGCAGGGCAAGAGACCACGGGGAGGCACGCTCCGCAAGTAGCCAGGGCGGAGCATGCTTGGCAGGAAGACAGGCTGGAGCATAAGTGACAGGAGAACAGGACAGAGTACACATAACACAGGACCAGGGCAGAGTAGGGGACCAAGACGTGGGGAGCACAGGGCTGGACAGGACCAGTGACATGGTAAGCTCAGGCGAAGGTGGTTGTGCAAAGGTCCATGTAGGCACCACCTCCATGACCCTCTCAGGTGTAGGTGGTAGTGCAAGGGTCCACGTAGATGCCACCTCCATGGCCCTCTTAGGGTACCTATTGCCCCCCCCCCAAAAAGTTCTTGGGGAAATTTAAAGCTAAAGCCTCCGGGCTGGAAACCGCTACTGGAAAAGGCTCCCGAAGCTTGAGAGGCGCAGGTAAGGCGAGGCGCAGAGGCGGGACCGGAAAGGCGAGGCGCAGAGGCGGGGCCGGCAGGGCGAGGCGCAGAGGTGGGGCCGGCAGGGCGAGGCGCAGAGGCGGGGCCGGCAGGGCGAGGCGCAGAGGCGGGGCCGGCAGGGCGAGGAGTCTGGGAACACCCACCGGAGCCTGGCGAACCAAATGAGTCCTCCTTCTCCTCCTGCGACGGCGAGTCACTGGGCTTGATACACTGACTTGACTCACTCATTTGGCTCGACTCATTTGATTCACTCGACTTGGTACTAGATTCACTTGACACGGCACTAGATTCACTTGACTCGGGACTTGACTCACTTGACTCGGGACTTGACTCACTTGAATCGGCGG
This sequence comes from Rhinichthys klamathensis goyatoka, assembly GCF_029890125.1. Lineage (NCBI taxonomy): Eukaryota > Metazoa > Chordata > Actinopteri > Cypriniformes > Leuciscidae > Rhinichthys > Rhinichthys klamathensis. The sequence continues at coordinate 1,594,232 of NW_026606587.1, forward strand.
CACTTGACTCACTTGAATCGGCGGCACTTGACTCACTTGATTCGGCGGCACTTGACTCACTTGATTCGGCGGTACTTGACTCACTTGATTCGGCAGTACTTGACTCGGCACTTGACTCACTTGACTCGGCACTTGACTCACTTGATTCAGCTGGCACGCGCTCAGACTCAGTAGAAAACTCTTGAGGCAGGAATATAACGGAGCTTACGTGAAGTGTTAGAACGTCGGGATTCACATGTTGCGTGGATACGGCGGACCCTTTACGAAGCGCTGGTTCAACTGGGCTTTCATGTAGCGCAAACTCGGCGGAGCACGTGTGATGCACTGGTTCACCGGGAGACAATTGATGCGTGGATTCAGTGGGTACCTTGTAAAGTGGCGAATCGTCGGGTCCTTTGTGAAGCAAAAGTTTCAAAAAATCCACAGTAAAAGCCGAACCGCTCATGGAAAGGGCCAGGTCAATATATTGGGTTAGAGTCCAGCTTGAACACGGAAATGGTATAGCAGAGCCGAGCGGTTCAGACAGTCCTCCCCGAAAGAACATCATCAAACAGAAATCATTCAAGTAGGACTGACGAGAGAGCTTCAAAAAATCTGTCACAAAAACCTTGAGAGGACGTTCTCCTTGACGGAGGCTTACGATCTGCGCTGTGGGATCCATATCGAGGTCCGTGTTCCTCTCAGCCGCTGGATCAGTTGTGGCTCAGTATTCTGTCATGAACTGCACGTGGAACAAGGACAGAGGTGATCCAAATGCAGGCTTTATTGAGAGGACAATCCAGAAACAGGTACGAGAGAACAGGCAGAGGTCAAAACCAGGTAAGCAGTCCAGATCAGCAAACATATAATGCAAGGAGGAGGCAAACGGGAAGACCAGAAACAGGCAGGGAGTCCAGGAACCGTGAAACTAGGAAACACTAAGGAACTAGGAAACACTAAGGAACTAGGAAAACGCTTAGGATGCAGTGAGACACATACAATACTGAGCCCCGAACAAAGGGAAACCTCAGGCTTAAATCAAGGACGCTAAATCTAAAACAGGTGCAACAAATAAACCAAAATCAGTCCAGGGTGAAACATAATGGAAACAATAAACTAGGAAGGAGTGCCCTCCAGAGGCTCAAGCGGGCACTCCAGCCGCAGATCGTCACACTCACAAACATAAATTCATACTAACCCAAATCTTTTAAACACTTCCGTCACTAACCCTTTCAAAAGATACACCGTTGTACCTAAAGAGTGGATATTTACACATTAAAGGTAATACCAAAAGTATACATAAATTGGTACCTGGTACATTTTAGAACCTTTTTTAACGGTACTGTCCTAATTAGGGTTGCAAAGGGGCAGAAAATTTACTGTAAATTTCCGGAAAATTTCCATGGGAAGTTAAGCTGGGTAATTTTGGAAATATTCCATATTAGAAACTTTCCATGGGAATAATGGGAATTTAGGGGAACTAACTGGGAATTCATTGTAATGTAATCGATCATTGTATCATATCCAAGCATAAATATAAACAGAAGTCATAAGAAAACATCCATGCAAAATGTTTTCAACAGATATTTCAACAGATTTATTTGTAAGTAGAACAGAACAAGTTTTAATTATTTAAAATACTTACTTTCATGTATTTCGGGAGAAACTGATGAATTCACGCGCTGTAATAACTTAAATCCAACAGACAGGAATCTCTGAACTGCGGCCCAAACACGGCGCCCATCTCACGTTACAGATCAAGATAACTTATAAAGGTTTTTTAAACTACAAAACAAACTCACTTACACATATTTGAGAATCGGAATAGAAGATAGTTTATGACATGGTAAGCAAGTTTGTTAATATTTAGATCTAAATCTGTCATACAGCGCTATTTTGGCTGTGGTGAATCACGTGCCAAGCATGACACGTCACCATGGAAACCATAAATAGTAAGGCTAGCTAAACAACTGGAATGATCTTGTAAACATATTGCAGGAGGCAGAGAAAAACAGCCACATGAGGTAGCTAGCATCTGCCTTATGTGGTAAATAAAGTTATGCTAGCTTATTTAGAATCTAACTTATCAGCATTGCTACTAGATGAATACATTTGTATGTGATATTTGCAATTTAAACATTTAATAAATATATTTCCCCATAATATCATCAAAACTTACTTCACTTTGTTTAGTCCACAGGCTCAAATGTGGGCCTTCAATAGTCTTGTGCTTTGGGCTTTTGTACTGGTGATGGAGGCATGCACAGTGGCAGTAGGGGGTGTGGTCTCAATAGCCATGCAGTAAGCAGTGTTCTATGTGCATGTGATTGAGGAATGGCATGGATATTCAAGTGTATTTGAATGGCGTCTGTATGTTTTAGTCAAGATTATGCTAAAATATACTTTCCTCAACTATATTTAAGTTCCCTATGAAGAGCCAACCCTCAACTTTGAAAATTCCCACTTTATTCCCGTAAATTCCCTTAAATTTCCATTAATTCCCATGGAAAGTTTCCATCTTTGAAAATTCCCAGAAGTTTGGAACCCTAGTCCTAATTACAGCTTTTGACCCTTTTTTGTGTATAAACTGTCGAGTGAGCGATATTTTATACACATTCCCAAAAACATTTAGCATTTTTATCTGCTAAATTTGAGGAAGGTTTGTGGAAGAAGCCGACATGGCTGAGATCTCTCCGTATTTCCACTACATCGCTCAGATTATTGCTTTACTCAAGCTCAACACAAACAGAAGTAAAAAAAAAAAAAAAAAGCTATAATAATATCTTATCTGAATAATAGAAGTGGCAGAAATAGGAGACGTGTTTTTGCACAGAGCTTATACTCGTGCCAGTGAATATGATGGTCAGCAATAAAGCAGCAGTTTTTTTTGTAAAGCTACAGTTGGCAGTTGTCACTGGTAATTTGTGACCAGAGACATGGGTTTTAGACCTCCAACAGAAGAAAAAAAAGAAAGAAAGGCGCTCTCTAATTTGCTACTTTGCACAGGCCATCGCAGATGACCCAAAGCATTAAGGTTTCGGTTTACAGCGGCCTCTTTGATGGCTTTCCTTACGGTAATTGAAGCGCAGCAGTGACAGAAAACAGACACGTCCTGTGACCCAGTGGGAAACGGCGCCTTCGTCCAGCACATCAAATAAATGGTCTTATTAGAAGTGCTTTTATTTGTACAAAATCTACATAGAGTTGACAGTCAGTTGTTGAGGATGATTAAATATTAGACACACAAATCAAAGCTTTTGTCAGAGTAATTAAGAAAAAAAAAAAAAACAGTGCTCCCATCAGTTCAGAGAAAATTTTATAAGATGAAGCCGAAACAGAATAGTGAATATTTCAGCTATTATTAAAATGTAACGTAAATAAAAATGACTCCCTATAACATTTAATCATGTCAAAAAAAAACAAAAAAAAACAGCACGTTTTAGCTGTTTTGTAACATACTTCTCTTCACATATGATGATTGTACAAGCATCTATGAATCTAAATAAACTCCCAATGTAACAGGTTGACATCGCTGAGCAAATGCAATGAATCACGTGTAAGGAATGTGCGCCATCTGGTGGCTTGAGATGGAGTAGGCTTCACGAAATATGAAATAGGTCTTCAGTTTCTCTCATATTAGCAACAAAATAGATACATCAGATGTGTTAAAGAGACAATCAAAAATAATTTCAACATCACATCTACTACATTTGTGATAGCAATTTTAACAAACAAGAAATCTGGATTTTTCCTTTTGGTGTTTTATTAAATGTCACAAGAAACAATTCAAAATGTATTTATTTTTTGTTCTTTTAAATGATGAAAAGATACTCAGATACTCAACAAATGAGCAAAACTTGTTACAGGGGCAATAACCTAAAAGGGACAACTTTATACTTGATTTACCCCAAAATAGTACATATTACTACTCTATTGTGTACTAATACACACCTTTTAGGGGTAGATAAGGTACAAAAGTGTCCCATTTAAAAGTACACGCGCTCTCGTGCCCCTAAAGGTACAATTTTTGCACATTTTGTTTCTGAAAAGTGAAGTTTAAGGATATTACAACTTAAATTGCTTTTTATTTATGTTTTCAGTACATTTGTATGCAGCCACTGTGGTAACAGACATGATGTTGAAACAAGAAATGCTCCATTGCTCTTAATATTATGTGTTGCACATGTTAAAATGGTTAAGTGATGCTGAAAAAGAATACAAACTCTTATAATAGTGGTCAAAAGAGTGGTTATAAATGTAAAACTGTTAGATGGCCGAATCACACATTTTTATCATATCTTGCAATATGACCTTATATTGTTAAGCAGCGAATAACACAAAAACAAGCCAAACATATTTGATTATAAAGTCTGTTCTGCTTATGATTGAGGAATAATGGAAGAACTAATATCCAGATCTTTTTGCACTTTTAATACAAAGGCTGTGGAGTCCGTTTATGGACCAGCACGGGAAAAATAAGGAGGTCATGTGCACGGTGACACCGAAATGTCTTTAGGTCATTTGATCCTTCTTGTCGTTAAGCTTGATATAGTCCTGAAGTCAAGATACTGACGGCAAAGATTTTTCGAACTGTATTGATCGCCTCCAAAACATCAAAATACAATCACAGTTTTTTCCTCCCATGTTGCCCTGATGCATAAAGCGGCTGCTGGTTCCCAATACTGCATTCAATTTCTCCCTGAACGTTGAGGTGAGAGCTACAGGTACGTGTCCTCTGAACCCACGCTCTCAAATGAGTGACGTAAACCAGGAACTGTGGGAGCAGCGACCGAGTCTCCGTTCACAGGTGCGTCGTCTGGAAGAAGCGGAGTGGAGTCTGTAGTGGGTGGAGGATCTTTAAGGTGGGCTGAGTTGTTGGTGTTGCTTGAGTTTTTAGGGATAGGAAGGGGTTCAGCTGTGATTTCCGGGTTGGAGGAGTGAGGGAGCTCGGTGGGGTGTGTGGGATTGGGGTCCGGTGAGGTTTGGGGAGATGGCGGGGTGCGAGAAAGACTTGGAGATGGATTTGGGGTTGGGATGGTTGGGATGACAGAGAGAGATGGATTTGGGGTTGGAATGACAGAGAGAGATGGATTTGGGATGACAGAGAGAGATGGATTTGGGGTTGGGATGGTTGGGATGACAGAGAGGGATGGATTTGGGGTTGGGATGGTTGGGATGACAGAGAGAGAGGGATTTGGGGTTGGGATGGTTGGGATGACAGAGAGGGATGGATTTGGGGTTGGGATGGTTGGGATGACAGAGAGAGAGGGATTTGGGGTTGGGATGGTTGGGATGACAGCGAGAGAGGGATTTGGGGTTGGGATGGTTGGGATGACAGCGAGAGATGGATTTGGGGTTGGGATGGTTGGGATGACAGAGAGAGATGAATTTGGGGTTGGCATGGTTGGGATGACAGCGAGAGATGGATTTGGGGTTGGGATGGTTGGGATGACAGAGAGAGATGAATTTGGGGTTGGGATGACAGAGAGAGATGGATTTGGGGTTGGGATGGTTGGGATGACAGCGAGAGATGGATTTGGGGTTGGGATGGTTGGGATGACAGAGAGAGATGAATTTGGGGTTGGGATGACAGAGAGAGATGGATTTGGGGTTGGGATGGTTGGGATGACAGAGAGTGATGGATTTGGGGTTGGGATGACAGAGAGTGATGGATTTGGGACAGAGGCTGGTGGATCAGAGCAAGGTACTGTCTTCTCAGGTGTAGTGAGGAGGGATTGCTGTAGTGATGGAGGAGGACGGTTGGACGGTTTGTCTTGTGCTTTATCTTTAAGAGGGTTTGATCTGGGGTCTGTTGGTAAGGCATACGGATTGGGGACGTCCAATGGAATGAGGGCTTTTCGGATAGTGCTTCTTTTCCTGATGCGAGCGAAATCGGATTTAGTGTCTGATTGCAGGGGATACTGAACGACGATTGTGGGGTTCTGACGGAGGTCTTGGCGGGAGTGTGGCTCGGCAGACATGATGGCCTGAGCGCCGTGCATTCTGGGAGGGGACTTGTAGCTGAGTTCGCCGTGGGTTTTCCGCCAGCGCTTGAGCTGCATGCGGTGCTCTCGTTCAACATCCCGAGCGGATATAGGCAGCTCTAACACCTGCATGTGCAGAAGAGAAGATTCACTATCATCATAGTATAGTCTTGTTGTTTTGAACTCAAACACCAATGTCATGTTCATAAAAGTTCCTACCAATAAAACCTGTTTATTATCAGTTATTAATTGATTATCTGGTAAAAAAAAAAAGAAAAAAAGAAAAAAAAAAGAAATGGTGCCATCTGTTGAATCTTTAAAGATTAGCACCCAAAAAGTTGCTTTCAACTCTTAACAGCAGCTTTCACAGGCAAGTAACTCAGTTAATGCAATGTTCATATTAATAACATTATGTAATTAAGACATTAAGACAAAGCAAGATTTGACGTATTTGATGAGTTTAATTTAAAACCACACAGTTCGCTTTGATTCTTTGTTGCCTATTTGTAATGTCAATTTCTTGACCCGAAAATTCTGAGATTATGACAATAAAATATCCAGTCAGGTTTTTTGGGTACAAAATCCACCTAAGCAAAACTCACGAGTGTATGAATAGTTGATTGTTTGGTGAACAAGTGAGCTTCAGATTTATAAAACCTAAACCTTTAGTTTAACATGAAATGCAAAGTTGATTTTCGATCTAAAATTATTATAGACTACTGTTTAAAAATCTGGGGTCTGTAAGACTTTTTTTGTTTTATTCATTAATTCATATTTTTATTGTGCTAGAATGCATTAAAATTGTCCAAAAGTGAGAGTAAATACATTTATATTATTGTAAATAAATGTTCATCATAGAATCCTGAAAAACATGTATTGCGGATTCCACAAAAATAAATGTAAACATTGACAATATAATAATAAATGTTTCTTGAAGAATGATTTCTGAAGGATCATATGACACTGAAGACTAGAATAATGGCTGCTGAAAATTAATCTGTCATCACAGGAATAAGTTACATTTGAAAATATATTAAAATAGAAAACAATTTTACCATTTTAAAATGCAAACATATTTAACAATATTACTGCTTTTACTGTATTTATGATGAAATGAATAAGCCCTAAAATTTCAAATGAGTGAATATTGATAGTATAGGATTACAAATATTTGTATTTTTTTGTTGTAGTTTTATTGTACCTATTATTTAGTTAAAAGCAAGACCAAAGCAGGCACATCACCGGCAAAATTATTCTCAGGGTTGGGTACTCGACAAAATAAATAGTAAAAAACAGAAAAAAGTTGGCACACCAAAGCTCCAAAATATGCAAATAATTGAATAGTGGACACAGGTTACTTTATGCTTGAAATGTAACCCGTGTGTTAAATATTGGTTCTACATATCAAGTATCATACACGTAAGTCTAAAAATAATTGGTATATATTTCACTTATTTAATAAAAATTAAAATCAATTTCGATCATATCTACTCAAAACCCGAATGCAGTAAAACGGCGTGAGAGTGTGTGTGTTTGCTACCTGATGGACGAGAAAGCCCTCCTGCATGTATTGCGGCTCCAGGGCTCGAAGAAGCTCCATAGTCTCATACTGACCAGGACAAGCCTTCAGTTTCTCACGAGATCCCAGCATGCATTTCAGCAACACAAGCCCAACACGGAACATTATCTTCACTCCTTTTGAAAGGACAAAAGAAAAACACAGTCAGGGAGATGATGACAAGCCTGCCTGTGTGGTAATATGTGTAAGTGAATCTGACCGTCACACAGGAACATGTCCCACACTCTGAGCACAGACGACCAGGGTAGAGTTCTGGAAAATGCACACATGTACCACTCCGTCATGTAGAGGATGGGCTCTATCTTGTGTTTCTCAAGGTGCCGATACGCCGGAGGACTCACACGCTTTAATAGCGCATTTAAGATTAGTCCATCCAACTGTATGGCCTCCTACAACACAAACAACAGAATTAAGACGGTGGAGGTTTTATCGTTGACTTGAAAGTAACAGTGCAATTTTTTTAAATTATACAATTCATTGATCTGTCAGGCAGTTATTTACAGCAGCAATTCTACATTTACATGCTTAAGGCGATAATAGATTATATTTAAATTAGTTTTTCCCTTTGGAAACCACAGATATCTCATTTACTACTCTGCTCAAATGTGTTGTAAGCAGCACAAGAGTAAAGAACAAAAGAAGTTTTGTGTAGTGTTTTTACTGGCATCGATGGCACATTTTGTCTCAAAAACATGACTCAATGTTTGCAGATTGAAAACAAGGAACTTTAGATATGAATGCTATGAATAGAATGCAAACTATAAACCTGAGACTGTGTGAGGAAAACAGATAAGGTTTCGATTACCTAAAACTATGAAGTTCATAATACTTAGTCTTCATCCACAATGCTCTTCACTGAAATGTTCTGGTAAATGGTTGTAAAATGTAGGCACTTCATAATGTGCAATTGCCATTAGATCTTCTATCATACAAGCAACAGATAACTTTTAAACACAATGCTGGGTAGATCTCACAAGTAAAGTCACATTTATTTATATAGTGCTTTAAACAATACAGATGGTTTCAAAGCTGCCTTATATTAATAATTGTGAAATAACTGGATAATAACTGTGAAAGGGTTAGTTCACCTAAAAATGAAAATTCTGGCATCATTTACTCACCCGCATGTCGTTCCAAACCTGTAAGACTTCCATTCATCTTTGGAACACAAATGAAGATATTTTTTTTATGTAATCTGAGAGATTTCTGTCCCTCCATTTACAGTCCACGCAACTGACACTTTGATGCTTCAAAAAGTTCATAAAGAGATTGCAAAACTAATTCATATGAATTGAGCGGTTTTATATGCGCGGTCGCATGATGAACAGATTGAATTTAGGCTTTTAAAATCACATATAAACATTCATCAACTCACACATCAGTAAATGGAAGCTCACGCATGCCCGCTTGACATGCGAGAACCAATGAGGTTCATTCTCATGTTACGCAGCACATTTGAGCTTCAGCAAGAACCAATGAGGTTCATTCTCATGTTACGCAGCACATTTGAGCTTCAGCAAGAACCAATGAGGTTCATTCTCATGTTACGCAGCACATTTGAGCTTCAGCAAGAACCAATGAGGTTTGTTCTTGCACATCATGCAGGTTCGGTTAAGCTTCTGTTTATGTTCGCTGATCAATGTTTATATGTGAATAAAAGCCTAAATTCAATCATATAAAGTGTTCTCGTGTCTTAAGAAAATTTAGACTAAACCACTCACTACGGATTAAACTATGGATTCGTTTTACAATCTCTTTATTAACTTTTTGATGCGTCAAAGTATCAGTTGCATAGGCTGTCAATGGAGGGACGGAAAGCTCTCAGATTTCAGTAAAAATATCTTCATTTGTGTTTCGAAGATGAATGAAGTCTTACGGATTCGGAATGACATGAGGGTAGACATGTGCCGGTATTCGGTAATGCGATAAATCACGGTAATGAATATGCACGATATTGTTATCGCGGGGACTTCAAAATACCGTGAAAAATAATAGATCCAAATTTAGATTTTTAGAACGCGCATTCTTATTTTCCATCAACCGCTTAAAAAAAACACTGCGTATATGCTGTGCAAAACACGTGCGCACTCTGATGTAAACAATCCCCACATATATAAGCACTGTGTGCATGCGGCGCACTCTAGTCTAATGTAAAGAATCCTCACATGGAGAAGAAGCATGGCGGAAGGAGGAATGCTGCCGACGATCTATCCCCCTTCTAAAAGCAGGGCTGCCAACTCTCACACATTCAGCATGAGACTCAGCATGAGACACTTTTCACACGCTCTCACGCCACACATTCATTTTCTCACGCAGAGAAAAATCACAGAGCAAAGAGGACACAAGACATAGCAGGTTACTTTTGATATGAAAAAAAATCAGTTCTCAGGTTCTGTCCATTTTATTACGAAATTCAGACAATAAATACCGTTTTGGCGCTTGTAAATGTGACGTGACAGATCGCTGTAGCGCCTCAGTTCAAGTAAACCGATCATCTGTTACTTTTTATTTAAAGATACAGTACAACTTACCGAAAGGTATATGCCTCATACATAATATCGATCAATCGGTGTTTTTCAACCACGGAAAGAGGTCAATAAAACTGCAGGAGAACAATTGTCACAGAACGTTACATCTACCTCAGGAAAGCCATTTAATGACTTAATGTTAGTTGACTGGAAAAAATAGCTATAGAGAGGAGTATTTTGCTAAATATGTGCACTATATTACATATTTATTATATTTTTTAAATATAATAATGAAAACCACATTATATTTAATTTCTCTCTGTATGTTGACAGCATTATGTGAGATATATTTTTTCTTGAGAAAAATTAACATGCAAGCTATCTACTGTAGCCTACCTAATATTTATCCAAATGAGTCAATATTGAATCAAGATTGAAATCAAATCCAAGAATTGAAATCGTGAAAATTGTGTTAAGCAATATTACAAACAGTAGCCTACCAGTCATTGTACCATGTAAACATTGTCAAAACATTTGTGAACTAAACTGAATTTTATTAAGTTTAGTGACAACATGTTACAACCACAATTACACATTGTGATGAAAGTTTTTTTTGTTTTGTTTTTTTACTCCCAATCCATCCGTTTCTCTTGTGCAGTTAAAATATCGTGATAATACCATATACCGTGATGAAAGCTCAATAAATTAATCGCAGCATGAAAATTTGATACCGGCACATGCCTACATGAGGGTAAGTAAATAATGAAATTTTCATTTTTGGGTAAACTATCCCTTTAATGTTGTAAAATTGATCAAATATTAAATAAATTAGATTCCATGCTCTACAAAAGATAAGTGTCATTATTCAGCTCAATTTAATGCTGTTTCAATTTAGTTCGATGGCTGTGTCAATGTTGAAACATCAATTTGGAAAAAAAGTTCAATTAGGCTATACGTAGCTCTACAAAAAAACAATAGTTTTTCCTGCATTGAAAATATTTTGGTGGCCGTCAAAATGAATCGTTGTCCTGCCAAACTAATCATTTAATGTGACAAAACCTGCCGTAAAACTGTATTTAAGCGCACGATTAAATCCGATTGATAGTGATAGTGATAATCATAGCAATGGACAGAAAAAACAATTCTGATACTGTATGTCAAATGATCTGTGCATTGAGTTAAATTTACAGATTTTTAAATATAAAATAGTTCTAAGCACTTTGTTTTATGATCTGTCCATTGTTGGGGAAAGTTACTTTTAAAAGTAATGTTTAAATGATTGTGTTATTCCTTAAAAAAAAGTAACTAATTACGTTACTTAGTTAATTTTATGGATAGTAATGTGTTGCGTTACTTTTTCTAATCTGGGCTGGGCTTGCTTGTTTTTAATAACAAAAACGAATAAAAGTTGTATTTTTGGCAAATGTAAAGTCCCTTCCACACCAAAAGTGAAATGAATAATCCTCAGGCTGAATGAAATGCAAAATCAGCTCAAACAATCCTTTCAGCTGTGCTGCTATTCTCAATTGTAGAAGAATAGTAATGCAATTTAAAAGTAATGCGTTACTTTAGTAGTTACTTAGAAAAGTAATCTGATTACATAACTCGCGTAACGTGTTATGTATTACTCCCAACGCTGGTCTTGACAGTGATTATTTTTTATTTCATGGATAAATAGAAAAAGTTAATATTACAACCTGTCTTTGGATTTATTTTGGATTTATTGTCAGAACTGGGCTCGCAGTTCACATGGGTAGGGTACTTTGTACTGAGTGTGTGGATGACCGTGTTCGTCCGCCACCACTGAAGACCATTTTAACCCAGAAAAAACCCTGAATAGTGTAATTATTCAGCTCAAGCCAGTTCATACAATTCAGTATGTAAGTGTTGTTGCAAAAAAGCACTTCTTGTCTCCCCTTTATGGATTAGATTTGATTAGTAATATTTATTTCTTAAATAGCAAGTAACAGGTCTTACCAGGCCTGCACTGTAGTATCCAGGGAGGTACTTCTCACAAATCTGAACCAGACCCCAAAATGCATCCTGAATACACACAATAAACAAACATGATTTGTCATTTCAATCATTACTTAAGTATTACTGATTGTAATAAGAATGTGCACACAAATGATCATTTTTACCTCAGCAGGCATGTGCATCAGAAGCACCGCTGCTATAGGAGCCTGAGCCTGACAGTAACCCTCATCCGGTCTGTACAGGGTGTAAGCCTTCAACACCCGGAACAGGTCCTGCTGCCTGCTCAACAACACACAAACACAAGCACAGTGGAACTGGTGTACTTTGCAAAAACAGATATAACCTGTACTGTTTCCGTAAATAGTATTTAAAATATATATATATATATGCACAACTGTTTAAAAGCTTGATGTTGGTCAATTAATTTTTTTTCTATATGAATATATTTTAAAATTGTATTTATTCATGTGAAGACAAAAGCTGAGTTTTTAGCATTATTACTCCAGTCTTCAGTGTCACATGATCCTTCAGAAATCATTCTAATATGCTGATTTGATGCTCAAGAAAAAAAAATCTTCTTATCACGTTTGAAAACAATTGTGCTGCTTATTGTTTTCGTGTAAACAGTAATACATTATTGAAATTTCAAAAGAACAGTATTTATTTAAAATTGCATTTTATTTACATTATAAAAGCCTTAACTGTTACTTTTGACCAATGTAATACATTTGCTAAATAGAAGTATTAATTCCTTAAAACTATATAAAATATAATAAATTTAAATAAATAAATACACACACACACACACACATATATCTGTTTATGTGTGTGTGTGTGTGTGTGTGTAATATATAATAAAAAAAATGAATAGAAAATTATGAAGACTAACCCATGACCTCCTCGGGACACAAACATCTCATGGAAGGGAAACTGTCTGTGTAGATCTCTCTCGATCACATCAATCCACTTAGGGTCTCCATCCATGCTATCCAACTCCTACTCAACAACGACACAATCCAGAAGTTCATCTCACAGTTATAAACAGTAAGACAGATCCTATTGTTTCTTGTCCAGCAACCTATATTCTTGTGATTTTTTAAGCACAAGAAATGCATGGGTTTAACACATCTATATATCTTAGTAAGGTTGCAGCTCCCAGGTTGAGAAGCTCTACAGTAAGAAATGCATAATGACACATCTAATGTAACCACTACATATCAACTGTAATCAAGTATGTGTAGACCTGACTGACTCACATTGAACTTCCCGACGTTTTGCTCTCTTTTCACTTTTCCACCTGACAGGTACAGCCAGGCCCTGCCTCGCAATGACGGTGGGATTCCTTTCTGACATCGCAGTCGCACCTGCGGGTGACAGAGGTCTGAACGTCACACCCTGACGCAGTAATATTCAGATAAGCAGGGACCAGCATGCATTCACAGTGATTACACACTGCAATCTAGATGACATTTTAAATGGTTAACACAAATATGTCACTATCCCTTCAACACAGAAGCCACTGGACAAATCTTTGTGATTATAAAAACAGCCCAGTCTCCTTGCATCAAGAAACAGCAATAATAAAATATGTATGTAGTAGGGATGGGAATCATAAGGCATTTACCCATGCTGGCACTGTTTCTACTTGATTCAGGTTTCCTAAAGATTCTTGTCGAACAACACTGGCTGCACTTTAAGTTTTGTAGTAACATGCAATTAGAGGCCAATCCAACCGAACAATGTACTGTCTGTTTATTGTCTTTGTATTCTTTCTAGGGATGCACCGGTGTTTAAATTCTAGCCATACTTAATTCTAGCCAAATTCATACTTTTACATAACATGCCTTTTCTCTCAAATATTTATGTTCCAAAACTGGTGTTTAACTGAATACTCACAAAGAGAAGCATTTTGATCATTTTGTTTGTATTTGACCATTTAAGCACAGAGGATTTAGTAAAATTGGAATTAATAAAATTATGCAAGCACTATTTAACCGGAGCGAATTAGAAGAGTGAGTGAGATGAGGCTGGTCTGCATTACTTCGCCGGCAGTTAAAAATTGTTTAAATCTTTTAAGAGACAATAACTTTATTTGCTGTGTACTTTGTAAAAGGTCTGCAAAGTTTAAAAGATCATTCACAAACAGCTTTATTACACACTTGCATGAAAGGAAAAATTCCAAAAAGCATAATGGGGCACTTTAAGCATCACAACATAAGATTTTCTAAAGATTGCATTTAACAGTGTTATTTAATTATTAACATTTAAAAGAATAACTTCAAGTAAGCATTAGATAACAGCAAAAGTAATGTTAATGTAAAAATAGGAAAAATGAGCATGCACAATGAATTACCCATTATCAGCAGATACCTATAAATTAAAAAAAAAATCCCTAATACTGGCCTCTAATACAGTAACCATAACTATAGATATACCTTGCATCCCTTTTTAGATTTTAAAAATAACAGTGTTACTAAATAATAAAATTCTTTTTAGAATAGTGTGAACTTATGATGAACATACAGTAGCTGCCTATATAAATTAAATAATATAGTAATGTCTATTTTTCCATAATCTAGTGAATTTAAATCATTTTAAATGCTTTGAAATGAAAAACTACTGTAAGAGTATATCAAATTTAATTATTTTAATCTGGGATGTGAATGGTCAAAACTCAACAGGTAACGTTATTCTTGATTCGCCATGAAAATGTCATGAAATTCATCTAGTTTCAGTAAGAACTGTTTCCAATTCCCAACCCTAGAATTGTGTCTCTTTGTTTTCAATCTCTGTGTGACACAAAGACGAGCACACACAGTAATACAGGCATGCAAACATAAAAGGGCAACAAAGACTGTTAAGACGGCCTCTGGCAAAACTCTTCCGTCGTCTTTACCTGAAGACGCCTCGCTCCCAGTGAAAGCTTTATAAAGCTTAAGAGAAAAACAGAGGTGAACACTTAGACTAATAGATAAACACATCACTGAAGACCATTTAAGGAAAGCTGGCGATATAAGGCTTGTCCAGACAGGGCCTCTTTGAAACGATTGTGTCATGGTGTCATTCTGCTGAGGTTTTTAATTAATCCATACAGCAGTGGAACTGTCTGAGCAAGTCAAAATGGGGAAACACGAGAAGAAAGGGAATAAAAGAGAAGATAACAGTGATCATTTAAAGCCCTAAGCCCTGATACATGGAGATGATTTCCTCATATTTTCACAGTTTGGTGTACCTTCTCTTTTACTTTCTAGTGCGTACATGTAACGCACTGGAAAACATCTGACATCATTGATCTGTTCCTGGGAACATGCCGTGAAAATGAACACAACTGACTGAAGAATCTAGTGAATGTCGATGGCAGCTCCTACCTTCTTGAACCTTTTACTGATCCATCTGTCCCAGTGGTTCAGCATATCCAGCCATTTGACTTCCCTGTGCCTTAACACTTCCAAAGGCACTTCTTGAGCCCTGTGTGAGTGCGTTTGAGAGAGAGAGAGAAAGAAAGAAAGAATAAGAACCCCAAATTAGTTTATCAAAGAAAATGCCCCATGCTATTGGTTCTCATAACCCATCACATCACAACATCAAGTTTGAATATGCAAATGAGATGTGAATGAATACAAATTACTTCTACTTTTGTCCTATTATGGGCATTCACTATGATTGTATGGAAAATAGTGGCCTAAACATTCTGCTTAACTTCTCTTTTTGTGTTCCACAAAAGAAAGAAATGAAGTCATAAGGGTTTGGAATGAAATGAGGGGAGTAAATAATGACAGAATGTTTATTTTTTGGTGAACTATTCATTTAATCTATAAAAACATACTAGGCTACATCTGAAAGAGTGCGCATCTCACAGCAAAAACTGTGCAACAACTAAACCAATGACCAAAATAGCTTCTTGAACTTCAACAAAACCTCAAACATGTGTCACTCGTCACATTTACTTCCTTCATATAAATACTACTATATCATTTAAAAAAAGAAGGGGTTTTTTTCCAGATTACAACCACCTTACTATACCTTACCACATATTTGATATGGTATACTTTACTGTAACCAATAAAAATGTATGCACAACCCAAAATGTAAACAATGCAAGGAAGGACATCATGTTATCTAATATAAGCTTCAATATGAGTTCCTCATTCACACACCTGCATTTTATGATGAGACACAATGAGGGAGGCCGGCATTACAAATTGTGAAATGTTTTTATGCACTACCATTCAAATGTTTGGGGTCAGTAAGATTTTTTGATCAAATTAAAACCATCATTCAGCAAAGATGCATTAAATTGATCAAAAGTGACAGAAAAGACATTTGTAATGTTACAAAAGATTTCCATTCCAGTTCTTTTGAACTTTCTTTTTATCAAAGAATCCTGAAAAGAATTAAGCAGCACAACTGTTTTCAACATTGATAATAAGAAGAAATGTTTCTTGAGCAGCAAATCAGAATGATTTTTGAGGGATCATGTGACACTGAAGTAATGATGCTGAAAATTCAGCTTTGATCACAGGAATAAATAATATTTTAAAATAGATTCAAATAGAAAATAGTTATTAATATTAATAATTTAACAATATTCCAGTTTTTTTATCAAATAAATGCAGCCTTGGTGAGCATTAGAGACTTTCAAAAAGTTTTGACCACAAATTTATGAACAAGAAAAACAAGTGGTGGAAACAAGCTTATATCAGAAATGTAAGTACAGAATTAACCTGAAACAATTTCACGACTTATCTAAGCAGTTAAATAGCCATTTAGTAGATGACTAGACACTTTTATCCTGACTATTTTCAGGGAGATTCTTCCTGGGTTCAACCTGTGGTAAACTATTTTTCTTAAGGCTACAATGGTGATGGAAGAGGCCTGTAATATTTGCACCTGTGTTTTCCCCCCCGAGTCAAATTTAAACCATTTAGCTTGTGGCCTAGATATTTAAATATCAGTTTGGCAGCACACCAACCACCAGCTAGCTTCCCCTTTACTTAGACACTTATCTTTACCACTAGAAATTTGATTCGAAAGCAATGTTTCTTTCAATATTGTTCCTATTGAGCTACAACTTAGGTATTACTTCCTTTTCATTTTCAAGAGCAATTCTGGCCAAAAATGGAGGAACCAAGAACAGATTCCATGAGTTATGTTTGGGGCCGGTCTCTCTCCGGTAGCTGGCAGAGAGGGGTGTAACCTCAGGGCACCAGAACTCCCATAAACCACAGGAAACGGAAAGCGGCTGTACACTCAGTACAGAGGGACAACTATCACTTACTCATCTATTCCATTCTCTTTAACAATTCACAATGAATAGACCAGCCTGCCCTGCCGCCGTCTCAGGCTACTGTTTAAAACCGTTAATTCTTAATAATGATGTGGTGGTGGTGACGATCCCAAATCCAGGCGGCTCTGTAAATGACATCAGAATGTGTTGTCCTCTGTAGACTGCAGAGTCTTTAAGAAAGACACTAACCTGAGGCAGATGTCTCGTTGATAAAAGACAGGAAGCTTTAACAAGACTGCAACTGGCTGCAGAGCAAGTGAGGATGAAACGCCCTGATTTAAACCACATCAATGAAAACTAACAAAAAACTGTTGATGCCCACTTCCAATGAAAAGAAAGTAGACAGTTTCTTACATCCGTCTAAACTGGTTCAACGAGTTGCACAAAACAAATTCACTAAATCTACAAAAACATTGTTTAATCATGATGAGTTGAAAATACATGAGTTGTTTTGATTTTGTTTGCTTAAGTTTGGCCAGCCGCCAACCTCCAATTTATATTTTTTTTTTAAAGAGAGGGATTGTGGTGCTTAGCAAAAAGGATACCGATGTAGGAATGTATTGAATGAGTGAAATTTTAACAGTTCAATGACTAATTTTGAGTGAACATTTTACTTGGCTGACGTAAACAGTTACAAGACCTGAGCTATGTATACACAGTACCGGTCAAAAGTTTGGAAACATTACTAATTTTTAATGTGTTTGAAATAAGTCTCTTATGCCCATCAAGCCAGCATTTATTTGATCAATAATACAGAAAAAAAAAACAGTAATATAGTGAAATATTATTACAATTTCAAATAATGGTTTACTATTTTAATATACTTTAATAAAATATAATTTATTTCTGTGATGTTAAAGGGGCTATGTGTAGGTTTTTACTTAAAAAAATCTTTAAGATAGAGTCTTCATTTGTACATTTATGAGCCAACCATAATGTAATAGAAAGAATGACACCTTGACTGTCCACCACGGTTGCCTCTATCAGCCTGTAGGCTCAATTGTGTGTGGAGGAGTCGGGTCTGAGTTGGTGCGAAAATTCACAAAATGTCATTCACAGACGTCATGCGCGTTCTCGTCTACTTGGGCTTACATCTGTACGGCAGCTATTAGTAAGCAGTGGCAATCGTTAGCAGTAACCTTAGTCTAGTGCGGCCAACGAGCGTGCGAGCGTGTGCTCCGAGAACGAGCATGAGACTGGCAGCAGTTTCTCTAACGGCCACTGGTGTCAGTAACGGTTAGAAATTTCAGAACTTCCGCAATGCTCCTTTAAAGTTGAATTTTCAGCATCATTACTCTTTTCGTAGTGGATCAGACACCTGTGAGATCAAAGGCGGATATCGGGATTCACGCTCGTGCACGGTGTTGCTAATAAACTGGATGTAATTTAAGTTCTGTTGCTTTTATATGAAAATAATTATAATGAATAGAGCCCGACCGATATATCGGCGAGCCGATATTATCGGCCGATATTAGGCATTTTCATAACTATCGGTATCGGCATTTATAATGGCCGATAAATGAATATTAAAAAAAAAATGCGGCGTGCGATGATTCATGTAAGGGTGGCGCTGCCAATAAAGCACCTAAAAGCTGTCACAATGAACTGGCAAAAGCAATGACATGAATACATCAAATATAGCAAGGAGACATTTTAATTGTTTATTAATAACAAGTGTTTTCAGTCATTGTGGGCTGCAAAGATGAAGTTGAGGATGCGGACTCGCGATCTTTGAACGCACCAGAGAGAAATGTACATTTCAGAAGGATTACATAAGCAGAGAGCAGTTTGTCTTTCGTTTTGATTTGTTCTGTTTAAAAGTAGACATTTCAATAGATATATTTCTCAGGTCTATACGCTGAGTTTAGGTTCATTTATGAGACGAGTTGCAGTTCACTCGCCGCGTTTCGAGATTATCTATTGTCTGTTATATTTACTTCTTATTTATTAAATCCAGGCATTTGGTTGATGAAACATTGATTAAAATTAAGATATAATTAATACAAAACGAAATTGACTTTAATGAAAGGCTTTGTGCTTTCTGTTCGAGGTAGGCCTATGTGAAAGTTTTAAAGCGCTTTAGTGCCGCTTTCGGAGCTTGTCACGTCCGTTTTTTCCTCATAAATGCGAACACGAAAAATAAAAATAAAATGAATATTATATGTTCTGTTGAGAGCCAACCCTTTTTCATCCAGTGGGTAGTAGACTATTACTTTTGATTTGCGCAGTGTAATTCACTGAATTGATTTCTCTGCTGCCAGCCTCTGTCACTTATGGCGCTTTTCCATTACCAGTACCAGCTCGACTCGACTCGACTCGCCTTGGCTCGCCTCGACTCGGCTCGCTTTTCGCTCCGTTTTCCATTGCAGAAAGTACCGCCACAAATAGTACCCGGTCGTCATAGCGACGCATTTCGTTCCCCCATCAAGCTCTCGCCGGATCCTCTCTTCGGCAACCAAACAAAGGAATGTCTGCACCTCCTCGTTTGACCACGGCGTATTCTTCCGAGTTGCCATAATAATAGTAGTAAGTTTAGTAACTATCTCTGGCCAAACTATTTAGAAATGGCGGGGTTATTCTGGATACTCCATCTGGCGCGTGCAATGATGACGCAGATTCTCTGTGACCAATCAGCAGTCGGCATTGTTTTCACGTCACATTTTAGTATCGGCTTAGCTCGCCTCAGCTCGCTTAGAACCTCGCCGGAGGTGGTACGAAAAAAAGTACCCGAAAGCAGGTACAGGTACAACTTTTACACAGTGGAAAACCAAACAAAGGCGAGTCGAGTCGAGTCGAGCCGAGGCGAGCTGGTACTGTGTAGTGGAAAAGCGCCAATATTGTGTGAGCTTGTGACTATTGCAAGCACGCAGCTGAGAAATCCTAATTATATTGTCTGCTATATTTAGCCTACTTCTTATTTATTAAATCCAGGCACTTAATTTATTAAACATTGATTAAAATGCGTGGCGCGAGCGACAATTCTCCGACAGTAAACGGATGGCCCATTCTGCTCTGTAACGGGTGCTTTTCCGCGTCTCGGGTAAACAGCTGTTGCGACTCACGCGAGCAATAACGGCCGCGTCCGGTGTGTAGACACAGTGTTAAAGCTAATTCCGCCTATAACGCTACGTTACAACATCAAGCAATATTCCAATAATTTATATAATTATAACACTTTATATAGGGCCATTTTGCATTAAGAGTAGCCTAGTTTCACGTTTAGTAGGTACATTTTGCTTACTACTTATTTAAAATAGTATAAAAGTCTGTACATTATGTAATTATAAACGTTTTCATTATGATATTATACATTTTACTTTAGTAAAAAGATCTGAGTTCTTCCTCCTCTGGTAGAGATTAGAGGAATTAAGACTAAAAATAGAAGATAATGTCAGTGACACTTTTGATAGGCTATATTTATTGATACAAGTTGTTTTATATAACGTGACTAAATTAAAAGACAAAGTCGTCAGTGAAGATTATGCAACAGTATTTAGAATATAATATAATATAACATGCAATGCAATGCAAACTAGTTTGGTTACAGCACAAATGTATCATTCTCATTCTATCATTCCCCCTGCCTCCATTACATATCACTCAAGTGTTTGATCACCACATTTGAGTGATCATTGCAAAACGTTTATATATTTATTCTGTTTAAATACTGTGTATTCTATATACAGTACCCATCAAACGTTTGTACACACCAATAGGAAAGTGTGTCCAAACTTTTGACTGGTACTGTACTATAATACACCTAAATAATATTGCTACTGTACACAGATAAATAATATCGGCCGATATATCGGTAAAGTACTCACACATAATTTATATTTAATTTTGATCAGTGCAGTCGGTGGGGAGCAACTGCGCCGGACTGCAGAATACTACACATCCGCCTTGCGGTCGCGAGAGTTTTTTGACATACGTCAGCATGACATCAGAGCCAATCGGACCGCACTCGGACACATTTCTAACCGGCATGCATCTCGCGGTGATCACCGGTGATCGGTTCTGCAACAGAGGGAGTGGCTGAGAACGATGACGTTGAGGTGTGCTAGTTTGAGTTGTAGACATACGTCACGAGTCACGACCAAACGTTAACGATTGGTTATGGCAGATCCAGAGTGACTCTGGGCAGATCCAACAGTTTTAAACTTTAACAGAGTACCCGCCTTCAAGGAAGTTAACGCTTATCAATGGAGAGTGGCCATGGCCAGACTCTCTGTACAATTGAAATGTGTACGAGAGTCTGGTAGGACCAGGCTAACTTTTTTCAGGATTCATTGATGAATAAAGAGTTTAAAAAAAGAACAGCATTTATTCAAAATAGAAATCTTTTCTAACAACATACCTCTTTACTATCACTGTTGTGTTTAATCAATTTAACACATCCTTGATGAATAAAAGTATTAATTTCTTGCAAAAAAAGAAAGAAAACAATACTGACCCCAAACATAACCCCAAATAAATGCTGTTCTTTTTTTTATCTTATTTTTTACTTTTTATTCATTAAAGAATCCTGAAAAAGTATCACAGGTTATATAGTATCTTAGACTCAAAATACTTATATTATTTTAACATTTAAAAAATCTTAATCATTATTATTATTATTATTATTAATTTAAATGGTTTCATTAACAGTCACCACCTGCTACCAGAAATCAAATATACTATAAAATGTATAAGGCATGCTCTTTATTTTTCCTACCTTCATTGGGTTACACAATTATTAATAAACACACACACACACACACACACGGCAATTAGGTTAAGCAACGGTAATTCATTCACACAGATTCCTTTGTTTTGAATTCTTCGGTTAAACTGTGTCAAGAATGTAAACTACGGTAAGTTACATTACTTTCCTACTACTCCACACACCCATTGAAGTCCAAGCATGCTTAATCACGTGACTTTGCCTTACCCAGATCAACCAACACAAACAGGATTTGATGAGATCCACTAAACCACTTACGATTCGGTTGAATACTTCTGGGCTCCTCCGATGAATCCATACTTGTCAGTTTGTCTTGAGCTCGTGAATCCGTTGATTTCAGAGTCCGACCCGAAAGAGCTCTCCTCGTCAAACTGACTGCCCAGAGTCATCACACTCATAGTATCATCAGACGACACACGTCCATTCTCCAGCTGAGCCATCATGATCCTCTACAAACACACCCCGCTGAGAAGTTCACTTACAGGACATCACCTGACCCCATCTGTAAGTTAGGCATCCCAGGAGAAAACGTCGAATTAATTTAATGTGACGCTTCACCTTTAACTGATTCTAAATCAGGCCAATCAAAACTACACAGACCCAACACGACTTTTGTTAACTTTAACTTTATTTCCCGCGTTTTATATGTAAGTTTGATGTTGTGCGTCTATTAAAGCTACAACGCCTTCTAAACGGATTATTGTGCGTTTAAATCACCCGAGTTAAATGCTAAATTAGCTTAGCGCGCGACGTGTCACTATCCCAACCCACAGTTAATTTAATCCCAAAACAACGACGAATGAAAAAGTACTTTACATATGCAGAAAAACCGCCCGAAAAAACGTGTAAACAACCGGACGAGCGAAACTACGCCTGAATTTCCTGAATCACATTTTTCCAGTCCACGGATTGTCAGGTCTCGCGCTCAAAGAGTCCAGCGGACTGTTTTCATTCAGCACGCCGATGTTTGAGGGTGAAAAGAGAGCAGATTCCCAGTTAAGATGCCGCAACAGAGTTGTTTTCGTAGTTCAAGTCGAGGTCCCATGGTTGAGAGGTAAATGTCACATCAGTCGAGCCGTGTTTTTAGTGTTAGGGTGGTGATGATGACATTAGCGCTGAGTTTCCATTCTTTCGCTGTTGCGTTTTGACAGTTCTGCACATGCGCGTCTGTGTCACTTCCGGAATCCACAGGTTATTTGCATGTCGTATTTGTATGGAATCTGCTAAAGTTTGTCGAGGTCTAATTTGAATTATTGTAATATTTATGTGACAGACTAGGGGGGAAATAGAAGTCTGTTTAATGTGTCATATAAGTTAATAATAAAAATAATAAATAGAGTTTATATTAAAACATTTAGGCTATTTTATTTTAATATTATAGAATATGTTATTTAGCCTACTTTCTAAGATTCAAACATAGACAGTAAAAGAGGATTCAAATAGCCAAAGGAATTCTTTCTCGAGGTTTAATTTGAATTAATGTAAACATAATGGGGAAAGTAAGACATTTATTATTATTATTAGTAATACAGTCTAGCAATTTTCAGTCTTTTGAACAATGAATTTTAGCCTATTCATTAAGTCATTAGTCCTCATGTCATTCCAAACCTTTATGCATTTCTTTCTGAACACAAAAGTCGATATTTTGAAGAACATTTGGGTCAATAAGCATTGAACTCCATTAAAATAGACATTTTAAAATGTATTTTTTGTTGAAGAAAGCCATACTAGTTTAGAATGGCATGAGGAAGAAAAGGGCCAAATGTTAATTTCTTTTCCGAAAAAGTTGGATTCTCTGGTTCTTTATCCTAAATATAGTTTATCATATAAAAAAACCACGTTATTTTAAATAGCTCATGATGCATTATTCCGGCTACATTTAAAATAATTAAACAAAGGAACTGAGAATTTTTTATTTTTATTATTATTATTATTTTTTAAATGCGCCATTAGTCCAAGAATTCAAGGGCCTGGCAAGTCCTAGTAGCCTAACTAAATGCAGTTCAACACAACTGTCTGTGGGGGGCAGCAATTACAGACACAATTTACAAGTGAGCAAATATTCCACCCTTATGGTCTTTTCTAATGTTCAGTTATGTTCAGAAATAGTATGATATTATCATTAATAATATGTATCTATTCTGCATATTGATTGAGTGTAATTTCATGAAACTGAAATAAATTAGCTGTAGCCTTCATGTGAGATAATTTTTTCTCTCTCGATTAAATACATACAGTACAAGATCCTGTTTTGTGTTATGAATCCATTACAATGTTGTCTTGCAGTGTACTGCTCATTAAAAGAAAACAAGCAATATTTGAAGTCATTGCCTTTATTATATCTAGCACTATCAGAACTATAAATATCGTTTTAAAATTCAAAACAAAGGTTTAAATATAATGAAAGCTGATATACAAGAGGGTTGACATGAACACAATTGCAGATAGAACTGAAATTACAAAATTCAAATGAAATGGAAGATTTGTCTTTATTCAAGACTCCTCTTTCTCATCCCCATGCGTGATAATGTAACAAAGTGATTTATAGTCAATATTCCCAGCCACGTCAATTGGAGCGACTGCAAAAGCCTGGTCAACCTGAAATAGAATCAAGTAGATTAGATTAGACGCCTAAGTGATTCTTCTAAAAGTACACATTCTTATCACAGCACCACATAACACAGGCTATTAAAATCCTGTTGTTTGTGATAGCAGTATAAAGTGGGGAAACATTGTGGGTATCTACTGATTTTTTATTCAATAAATATTTTTAAATGCAAATATTAACCTCTTCTGCTGTGAATTTATCAGCTTGGTTCATTAGCAGCCTCTTAAACCTGAAACAAAATGACACCAAATACATCAATAGTCTTTTTTTTCTTTTTTTTTAAACAGTAAAATACAGTAATGTTGTTGTTTTGTACACTTACTCATCCTTATTGACAACTCCTGTAGCATTTGGGTCGAAGAGTTTAAAAGCAGCAAGGATGGTTTCTTCTGGGTCTGTGCCTTTTGGAGATAGGAATATTACAAAGTTATAGTAAATCCTCTGTTCTTTTAAGACGTATATTTTCTTATTCATCAAGGCCTTGAAAGATCTTGAAAGTTTAGCCGTCATACCATTGAGCTTTTCTCCGAAGAGAGTGAGAAAGACAGTGAAGTTGATGGGCCCTTTTCCCTCTGCTAACATTGACTCCAGCTCTTCGTCACTCACATTCAGCTTCCCTGCACAAACAAAGAACTCAATGTTTATCTAAAAAGCTGTTTACTTATATGATGTTTTGTATGTAAGATGACAGTATTTTGAAACTCTACAGCGAATGCATTTTATATACCCAGTTGTCCATAAGTTTCCTTCAAGTCAGATTTGTTAATAACTCCATCCCGGTTCTGATCTATGCAGCCAAATGCCTAAAGAGAAGCACATAATGTATGACACATTTGTACTAGATTATTTGTTATCTTGAAGCAATCTAGCATGATATCAACTCCTGCTTGTGCCCTCCTATAGCTTTTAGCTATTTATCGTATCACATTTTCAAAGTACACATTGTTTCAAAGCAACTTTACAGAAAATCATGATACAATGTGGCAATGATATAAATTATCAAGCAGTTGAGATTTGTTATATAGAATATATAGATTTACACGAGTGGCATGTAAATTTATGACTGAGTATATGAGTATTTATATTGTCACAAAATGTAAACTAATGCACAGCTTATATATGTTGGATATATGTTATGTACAGTATATACATGTCGAAATGTGCAATAATATAGTTTGACGATATAAATAATCACGGAGCAGAGGTTTGATATAGCTTTACGTGATTGTAGTAAAGTTGTATATACTTACTGTATATATCCAACATATGTTGAGGCTTATGTAACCTGTAATGTTTTGTTCAGTTTGGTTTTCATATAATATAAAGACTGACCTCTTTAAACTCCTGTATTTGTGATTGCTCAAACATGGAGAAGACATTAGAAGAGCCCCTTTGAGCAATTTTCCCCCTCTTAGATGCAGCTTTCTTACTAGCCTGTAAGTAAGAAAGACAGAAAAATTCAATAAAAATCATAATTGGAAGCACCCGGTAGGCAGCCTATAACATTAAATCCACAGCAATAAATATACTGTAGCTCATTGAAATGACTTTTTTGAGACTAATGTCACAGAATAAAAAATGTTCAAGAAAATGTTTATGCTTTTATTGGCTAAATTTTCTCATATTAAATAACAATATTAATAGAAGAGTAAGTTCAAGAGTGTACAGTGCTTCTATATACACTATAAATCCGTCCTATTTTAAATTCACATTAATTGTCTTTATATTCAAAACCATTAAAAAAGAAGCCGTGTCCACTCACCATGTTCACTGGATGCTTTGCTCTGTGTATGTGCTCCTGGGCCAGGGGTGTTGCTCATAGAGTCTTTATGTATGAGGACTCTTATCACTCGTCTCTCTAGAAAGGTCTGCACTGCTTCTGTTAGTCCCCTACATGGGCACCCAGAGCCTCCTAAATACAGGAGCCATGATAACAGCACAAGTACTTAGATTCCAGCAGGGAACGAGGACGTGTGGATGAGGAGGGGAGAGTAAATCTACTAGAGATTTTAAGGGATGAAATTGATGGATGGATGGATGGATGCAATGAAACTGAGTGAATGTGAATGGAAAGAACGAAGGCCTGAGAATGTGAGTCTGAGTGGCAGTACAAATGTTACATATTCAAACCAAATTAGGGCAGCCCATGACCTGGAGAACTACAAAGGTTCCATATCAATATAGTGTCCATGAGCAAAGCTCTGGGACACACAGTCCATGTGACTGAAATATTGAATTGGGTACAGTGTGTGAGGAAAACTGTAGACTATTTGACAGCACTGTGCATGGGGAGTCATTTTTAAACTGTACTCTTTATACCAGTTTTTTTTTATAAAGTCCCATTTTAGAATTAGAGTTAGAAATGCCAGAATGGTGAATCAATCAGGAGCTGTTGTTTTGTTATGAATGGGTCATATGGGTTAGCATAATGGTTCTCTGAATCATTCAGACAGCTTACTTGTATTGAGTTCTTAGGGTCCATTCACACAGAACATGTTTTTGCCTTAAAATACACCAGACACATGGCAGTAGAATAAATAAAATTAAAATCAAAGATTTGATTTTAAAAGATGAACTACTTTTAATTTGAGATAGCATTTTTGGAATGGCACCCAGCCATTCGCCCACGATATGGGCTTAAGGAATGGGCCCCAAAAGAGTTTGTCCATGGATTCCAATAGCCCATACAGGGCTAATTCAGATAGGCCGCAATGGAACCCATGGACAAAGCAGTGTAAAGTTCATTCCTTTAATGAAATGGAATGAAATGGGGTGAAATGGGGTGTCTTTTGCAAGATGCTGCAAAAGACATAAGATTTGACAGTCAAACATGTCCATCTATCTACATAGAAAAGCATTGGAAAAATTTGTTCTGTGTGAACGACCCGACCCCTAAATGTGCGATCACATTTACCGTTGTTCAGCATATTTCTCAGGCAAAATCCCGCCATTTTAATAGGAATCCATGTGATCGCTGTCATGTCTTAAAGGACACTTTTCCCCATGGACTTAATGACTTTCTTAGTTACCTTATGCCTGAGAGCAATTTCCCAGGGACTTTGGCTAAATATATTCACTATGCCTTACTGCTGAGTAGTTCCTCATTTACTATGGGGACTGCGAATGAGGAACCCTGCAATTCCACAGCACCCACCACATCAGAGTCAAATCATGTCATGCTCGCCACGACAGAGCCTCTTCACGTCATGGCCGCCACGCCAGAGTCTCCCAATATATCCCATGCATAGGCCACGGAGGCCATCCCTGAACTCATTGTGCCCCATGCCACGGCCACAGAGACCGCCCATGAACACCCTGTGCCCCATGCCACGCCCACAGAGACCGTCCATGAACACCCTGTGCCCCATGCCACGGCCATGGATCCCAGCCACGCCTGCTCTGTAACGGTCAGAAATGACTTCCATGTTTCTGTTCCCCCATGGCCTCCTGATCTCCAGTAGTCTGCTGCTCTGCCATGGCCTCCGGTTATCTGGTGGTCTTCTGCTTTGCTGAGGAGGTCCACTCCTCCGCAAGCTCCACCCTGGCGTTCCCCATCACTGCTGGCTCTACCGTGGCCACCTGAACCACCATGGCTTTGTCCAGGCCCCGCATTGCTCCACGGCCCAGGTCCGCCAGTGCTCCACGTTCCAGGCCTGCCAGTGTTTACTATTAATTACTATTAAGATTGAATCTTTTAGAGGTGGTAAAAGCCCAAGTAGCCTACCTTTAATGCCAAATTAATGTACATCTACATTAATGCTATACAACAATACTTAGTGCTTGCCTATAGAGTGAAAAATGGGGCAGGACCAGCACAGTTGTACCAGGGTACAGGCCTTGTATAAGAGAAAGATTCTCGCTTTTACTGTTCTGTATTATCTTTAAAAGTTGATTTGATAAGAAGTTGCTGCAGTGAACTATAAATCTTTTTGTTCTTGGCTATAAAAGGAGCTCTCAAGGTGGCTTTGCGTGACCAAACAAGCTTTACCCACTGTTGACCTTTAAATATCAGATTCCATATCTTTTGTTTTTATTATCTTTGGCCGATATAGTATTGCACCAACAGTAATTCCATATTACAATATAAAATATCATATTGTCTGTGTTAGTGTTAAGCGAACACTAGATTGACCGTCACTCATTTTCACCAAACAACACTCATACTCCTCCAATGTTTTCCTAAGTAATTTTGCCTCATTTAACAATTTCCTTTGGGCACTTAACCCAGGGCAAGCAAAGTATTTTCCATATCAGTAGTGTGTGGTCTTCACAGATATCCAAGGTGACGAGTCTGCCACGGCAACAAGAAGGGCCTGCGGTCTGAATTGGCGTAGAAGGAGACAGGTGTTGGTATTTTTCTACAAAACAGGAGGAAACAGTCCTTTTGTTGCCTAAGTTACAGGGAGTCGGAGGGGGGAAATTATGAATGAAACCCCTTTTCCTCAATAGAGTGTTTCAAAGGATCGCAATTCTCAGACTTTTTAAGTTAAAAGGCATAATGCAGTTATGATTCTGTAAGTTTAGTCATTATTTTATCATTGGGTCAGATAGCTTTAGTGGTGCATGGATAGCTGGTTGAGAATCATTTTGATGGTACACCTCCAACGCCGGACAAGGAATTAGTAAACTGGAATGAAAATACTGAACAACTTATTCAGGCTATACAAAACTTTTTGGACTTTGGTGTTGGGACACTTGGATGATTAAAAATGGACCACACAAAGGACCATTTGGTGTGACTGACAATTGGAATATCCACAGTTGACCATGAAGAATGTTGGATAAGCTGATCGACGGTTTACGTATATATTTTTCCATTTCATTTGAGCCATTTGCATTGAGCTGGAAGAACCGAGGAAAACCTACACCTTACGCGCATTTCACTTTGAAATGATGCGCCCATGAGGAAGACAAACCATGGACCTTCATACCATGAACAAGGTAAAGTATCTTCTTAAAATGTATGTTTAAATCTCTTCTTTTTTTTGGTCTTTTTTGGGGGGGGGCAGCATTTGTTGTCTAATTGGACTATCATTGATAGTTGCTTTACATACAATTCACTTTCAGAAATGTCCTTAACCAAAAATAAATCATACAAGTAGGAGTATAGTTTACCATTTTTATATTTAAACATAAACAGATTCAAAGAAGTTCTATGTCACAAAGTGGATATTTATTTATATACAAAGTAGCCCATATTGCCAATGGTATTTTCTTAAATCAGAATTTTTTTTTTTTTTATCTACACTTACTCTAATTGCACCTGGTTTCTGTCCAAGACATTGCCTGGAATGTAGTGTTTATCAAAGCATGCTGCAATGTCCTGCGAATATCTGCTCACCTTTCGTTGATCCTCCCCCTCACGCCACAGTAGATTTCTTTGTTGCGAGATTGCTCTTATGACATGTCATCCAATGGTTCATGACCTTGGACGAACTCCATGTGTGTGATGTGTCACTCTAGCTGCATCTTCAATACAGAGATTGATTACACAACAACGTTTTCAACTAAAAACTGAAAACTTTCTATTCGTTTTGGCCATTAATTTACACAACAACGGCATTCTGGGTGCTTGAAAATGCAAACGTTTGAAAACAGAATTCAAAGTGCAAGTTTTTGAAACCGATAGCGTTATCGTCTCCATGTAAACTACAAAAACACAAATTTGTGAAAGACGGGCATGCACATGCGTATTACGTGTTCAGTCTATGTGCGTAGTTTTTCTTTACAAAGTGACATCGCCAACTACTGGCCTGGCAGCAGAATACAGCGTTTTTAATCGTTTTCTCGGATGTGTGTGAACGGGGATCGTTTTGACAATGTTGTTGTCTGTATGCAAGAACGCAAATGAAAAACCTTTCCGTTTTTAGTACATCGTTGTTGTGTAAACGTACCCTAAATGTTAATATTAAGTGTTATTTTATGTGTTTTTATCTAAGATTAATATCAGGGGTGATATGTTAGTGTTTAATGTTCTGTTATGTTGGTTATATTTATAAAGGTTTATGATATGTTTGTTTTTAGGGGGTTGCCATTGTGGTGAAGAGTAGAGTTAGTATGGGATGATTTTAGTATCAAAATGATTAACACGTGCAAGCACACTTATCAATGAACTTGATACATGTTGCAGAAATGTTTTATCCATGCCTTTCAACTTGTGTGTGCAAAATTCAAAATTGAATGAATGTGAAGCAATTTGTACAAATAGAGACATTTTTGTGAATACAAATGTTTTCCTTTGTATTAGTGTATCATAATTTGCACATGCAACACAGAAGACGTGCATGTGTGGATCAGGTGACGCGCGTGCATTCATTGACTCGATTCATTGAGTCGATCCTATTTGATTCATTTGGATTTTGAGACTTTCATTTCGCGGGTTTCGCCTTGCACGATCCACACACAGCTGTCTGAGAAAAGCTGCTACCACTAGATGGCAGTATTCTGCTAAAACAGACAACGGCAGCATAATCAAGCGTTCTTCCGCATTTAAAGGGTCACTCCACCCATTTCAACATTAATCTTTATTGAAAGTGGGTTATATATGTAGTCGAAATGTAAAAGAAATTTTAAATTTGGTGCCCTCTTGACCGAGAAAAGACAGAAAATAACTTTGGGGCGCATTTGTATGTAAGACAACAACTCCCACAATGCACCATGTTGCACAGCTCCGCAAGCCACTCCCACTAATCCAGAACAGCGCAAACATCAGAGAAATCGCTCTTCCGTCTACAAGAAGGCTAGCTGCCAAATGAGTTTAAAATTCATTTCACAAAAAATGTCTAGTTAGTTGTGGCGAGCAGGACGAGGGCGAGGGACGTGAGAGGACGACGCGAGTGATAATGAATGGCACCTGTGCAGCGGTCTCATATCTCTCACGGAGGAGCGGAAGCACAAAAGGAACAGGCCTGATTTTATGTTTTGTTTCTGTTGTGTGTGGCCAGCTGGCTTATACTTTTGTTTTGTATTTGTTTATTTTACTATTAAAACGTTTAAATGTTCGCCGGTTCCAGCCTCCTTCTTCCCACAACAACGAACCCCGTTACATTGGCAAACTCATTAGTGAATTACTCGTTTGTATTTCTTTCTATATGGTGAATTATTGCATGATACCTGCATGTTCAGTCAGGCGAAACTAGGATGGTTCACATCACAACACAAACGTCCGTGTGGTCGTCTGATTCAGAGATTTCGTCCAGGAGAAACTGCCTTGTTGAAATTCTCTGCAGCAGACGGACTCTATCTGTGTCCGTCGCACAGCGAGAGCACACGCACCAGCAGTCCGCCCAGCTCAAGCCAGCCCGGGCTCCTCGTCCGCGACAGGCAGCCGCCTCCTGTTCCACCATCAGCCTCAGCTGCTCTTCACTATATTGCGGCTCGTAAAGATAGCCACGAACAGCGGATTCGAGCAGCAGAATTTCAAAATCCTCTTCTTCCATATCATGTTTAGTTTCTTCCGTCATTGTCGTAACTTCCTATATCCACAGCGCTTGTTAGCTTAGCTTATAAACAAGATGGCTGATATTGCTTTCAGTATCTGCAAGTGAAGTCCCACCCACTGATCTGTGATAGCTCTGTTAGCGCATTAGGTCCAACCCCCTATGGGCGGGTTTGAAAGGGTGGGAATTTGTGCTTGTAGTCTATACAGAAATCCCCCCTTTTTACACTTCCTCCTACAATGACGTCAAATGACGATTTTTGCGTCATTGTAGGAGGAAGTGAAAAAGGTAAATAGTAGATTTCTC
The DNA here is from genome assembly GCF_029890125.1 of Rhinichthys klamathensis goyatoka. NCBI lineage: Eukaryota > Metazoa > Chordata > Actinopteri > Cypriniformes > Leuciscidae > Rhinichthys > Rhinichthys klamathensis. The sequence continues at coordinate 1,626,582 of NW_026606587.1, forward strand.
TCGTCTCAGGGGAAAATGAAAGAATGTTGCACGACCATTCAATAGTATGACTGGTTGTCTAACAATGGACCTCTTAATGCAAATGGGTGGAGTGTCCCTTTAAGACGCTTAATGAGAGTGATTGAAGCACCAAATTTAGTACACAATAATATAGGCCTACCCTATTAATAAAGCATACTTTATAGAGGTAAACAGATAACATCAGATTATGAACAACACCCATAGAAAACCATTAGTTGCATGTTCAATAGCCTACGGTATATTGGCAACTGAGTTTAAATATCACCGTCTTACTGCATTGACGTTAAGCTTTTTCTTTATAATATGCTCTATGGGAGGAAAACTATATAGCCTACAGACAAGAGACTACATGAACGCAACGCACGGCGTTTCAAGTTAATACAATTTTCCTTCCTGTTAAAAAAAAAGGTGAAATTTCGCAGTTGCGTTCATATTATATGCTTATTTTTATCTGACTACACATTGTGTACATAGTATACAAGCAGGAATTTGAAAATGTCTGTTTTTAAATATTAAAGACGATTTTCGCAGTAGCCTACATTTGTTTTCCCTTGACCCTTAAGCCATAGGCTATAGGCCTAGTCTTACTATAGCACGATGAGTTTTAACAATATGCAACCATTGTATATCGACATGAAATATTAATTGAAAATCAACTGACGTAGCGGGCCTGTAGCTGCATATTTCTACATGAGAATGCTTTGACGCGCTAACCACAGCTCATGATGCACAAGGGAACGTCTGTCAATTCCACTAACTGCGTTAAAACCACTGATCTATAATGTCATTCTAGATCAGTGGTTAAAACGTATAATTTGTTTTAATTAAAATTACTTTTTAAATTTAATAACAGACATTTTCAAATTCCAAAGCTCGTAGAAGGTTTCTGTAAGACTGACTTACAAGTAAAATTTGGACAATACTTCCCTTCATGTAGCCTGTATTCTGCAGAAAAATACTGTAATTCACCAAAAGGGTTTTTTCATGTTCAAAATGGTTGTAGTATGTTCAGTGACTAGACTGGCTTACTACAGGTGAAATTGCCCCAATAACTCCCTTCATGTAGCCTATTTAGTAAACAATTATTATTTTATAAAAAAATTACTGTAATTAACCAAACGGGTTTTTGGTGACTTACTACAAGTGAATAATGTAAAATTTCACCTGACTTGTCACTAGGAACGTACTACAACCTTTGGAACATGAATAGAAAAACAATTTACAGTAAATTAAAAAATTGTAGGCTATCTGTTCAATCGAGATATTGGCTGGACATAGTACAGTAACAGTAGGCTAAGTCAGTCTGCCCACTAGACTTCCAAGGTTATAATATAACCTTGGAAATATGTTCATTTGAATGAATGACTGGACGTTTATATTTTTTTGACTGTGAGTGGAGTTTGCAGATGGTCCCTTTATAAAATGAGGCGAATATCAAACCTAAAACTTATACTTCACTGCGCTCTCGGACCGGTTGCTCTCCCATTCACATGCAAAGTTAAACGCAACTGCAGAATTTTTATTTCATGTTAAGCTTTTTCTTTTTAACAGGCTCGGGAAGGAAATGTTATTAACTTGAAACGCCGTACATTGCGTTCATGTAGTCTCTTGTCTGTAGGCTATATAGTTTTCCTCCCATAGAGCATATTATAAAGAAAAAGCTTAACGTCAATGCAGTAAGACGGTGATATTTAAACTCAGTAGCCAATACACCTTACTGAACATGCAACGCGCGATTGCACGTAAGCGTTTTATAATGGTTTTCTCTGGGTGTTGTTCATAATCTGACGTAATGTTTGCCTCTATAAAGTATGCTTTATTAATAGGGTAGGCCTATATTATTGTGTACTAAATTTGGTGCTTCAATCACTCTTATTAAGCGTCTTAAATGCGGAAGAACGCTTGATTATGCTGCCGTTGTCTGTTTTAGCAGAATACTGCCATCTAGTGGTAGCAGCTTTTCTCAGACAGCTGTGTGTGGATCGTGCAAGGCGAAACCCGCGAAATGAAAGTCTCAAAATCCAAATGAATCAAATAGGATCGACTCAATGAATCGAGTCAATGAATGCACGCGCGTCACCTGATCCACACATGCACGTCTTCTGTGTTGCATGTGCAAATTATGATACACTAATACAAAGGAAAACATTTGTATTCACAAAAATGTCTCTATTTGTACAAACTGCTTCACATTCATTCAATTTTGAATTTTGCACACACAAGTTGAAAGGCATGGATAAAACATTTCTGCAACATGTATCAAGTTCATTGATAAGTGTGCTTGCACGTGTTAATCATTTTGATACTAAAATCATCCCATAAGTTAGTGGTTAGGTTAAGAACTTCATGTTGCTTTATTTTAAAATCAATGGCTGTGTGCACTTCAACATGGATATACTCTCTTTGCTATTATAGTATATGCAGGTGTGCTTGTACTATTGTTAATTTGCAGTTAATTGTAAAACATTGGAGTTAAAGGCACAGTATGTAAGTTTAGCCGCTAGAGGTCACTTATTCAAAACAATAACAAAGGCGTAGCTTGATGACGCCATGAATGACGTGAGACCACGTATAACATGACTCTAATTGTTGCACATTGCAATAAACTAAATCGATATAATCGATAAGTGTCTTTGGTGTTACCATGGTTTCTACGGAAGTCAGGGGTAATGTGGATATGACATCACTGACATGTGACGCAATGACACGTTACACTGGTTAAAAAAGCTGATTTCTCTGGATTTAATCATTGTTGGAAACATTTAGGACAAGGTAAGTACACAAGTCAACAAAATATATAAAATTGTTCTAATGGTTTTGGATATTTTAATCCAAAAATCGTACATATTGTGCCTTTAATTAAAAAAAATCTGATTTTAATGGTTTAACTAAATTTAAGGGTATGTTTACATGACAAAAATGTACAAAAAACCAAAAAGTGTGTTTCGCATTCTGACAACAACATTGTCAAAACGATCCCCTTACACAAGGATTCGAAAAACGATTAAAAACGCTGTATTCTGCTGCCAGGCCAGTAGTTGGCGATGTCACTTTGTAAAGACACGCTATGCGCCTATAGACTGAACACGTAATACGCATGTGCATGCCGTCACCGTTTTCACAAATTCATGTTTTAGCAGTTTAACGATAACAGTATTGTTTTCAAAAACTTGAACTTTGAAACACGTTTTCAAAAGTTTGCATTTTCAGGCTCCCAAAACACTGTTGTCGTGTAAATGAACGGCAAAAAGCACATACAAAGTTTTCCATTTATAGTTGAAAACTGTGTCATGTAAACGGCCCCTTTAGTTTCAGCTACACAACGTATTTAAGTGGAATTATAGTTTAATTTTAAAATTTTATATTATGTGGACTCAAATGGATTGTACTGAAGTGGACTCAAACTGTAGTCATAAATATTAGTTTTTAAACTTTGGTTTAAGGCAATCGGTTTCCTCAAATGGTTTGAGTTACCATTATAATGCAATATTATATCATAAAATGGAATGCCAATGAAACAGTTCAGTACAAAAACTGATAAATGATTAACTCTACAGTTATCACACTCTCTCATAAAATGATTAAAATTCAACATACATTTTTCTGGAATAAGCCTAGACAACATACAGAAGCCATGGCTGTAAAAATATTATTATGCTGATAGCTGTCTGTCTTTATTACTTTAGACTCAGGACAGGTTTGCTAGAAAATGCAGTCTAAATTTGCAATGTGCATTTAATAACACAAAATCTGCTCCTACGTGATGATTCAATGCATCAGTTGTACAACTTGTAGTGTTATTTTGTTGTCATTCAAAATGCAAATGATTATTATGACAAAGATTATTGTGGGGGAATTTCTACGGTATTTTAAATTATGATTAATGCTCAGTTCTTTGGCTAAACTATTTAAAGCATTGGAATCCAAGAATAGATGCTAAATGTCCAAAAATAAAGTTTGTTTGCACTGATAAGCACCTTTCGCAATGTCAGTAGTATATTGTGACCGTAACTTGTTGTGGGAGTTCAGGGGGTGTTTGACCACCTTTATGACCTCAGAGTACATGTATTTTAGGTCTTGACACACATAATTGTGTGTGTGTTACTTTATGTAACTAACCCAAATATGAAGACTTTATCTAACATACACTACAAAGCCAAAGTCATGTGGCTTTTAATATGGATCTTGCTTTGTCGTGCTGGAACAGAAAAAGGCTTTCCACAAACCGTCTCAATAAAGTTCGAACTCTGAAGCACAAAGTTGTTTATAATGTAATTTTATGATGTGGGATTAGGATTTTTCTAGGGCCTAGTCAAACCTGGGAATAAGAAATGTGGGCCACGTGTACTATCAAAATACTCATGTTATCAGCCGTCAGCACAAAACTCACCAGGGCTGCAGAGCCACATTTTCTAAACCGCAGTTCTATAAAACATATACTTATACTAAATGATTTATGTAATTGTGCAATAAAATTGTGCAATAAAATTGCAACATCTTTATCTTGGCTTTTTTGAACTTCCATCAAGTTTAAAATAAACTTAGCATTGATAAAATGTCAATTTTATGTTATGTTATTTATGTTATTTTTAAAATGTTTTTTTTTTTATGTTTTTGGAGTAATTTAGGATATTTCTGTAATCACATTTATCTGAATTTTAACAGATTTGAACATAATCAAGTTTTTTTTTTTACCTTGTCTGACCACTTTTAGACAACATTTAGAGTGCAATGAACTTTCGGATTTTTGGTCTTTCCCGCAGATCACATTCCTGCAGACCTATTTCAGGATACATGTTTGCCCTGTGCAAACTAAGTCATCTATATTCATCAAGGGTTTAAGTTCAGTAGCTATTTTTGAATTTAACCTTAATGGAGTAAAAAAAAAAAAAAAAGAGAAAATCCTGATATTACACTAACTACGATAAATCAATATACTATAATATAATATAGAAAATATAGGCAAACATTTCTGCAAGCACAAATGTCTGTTATAGCACACAGAAGAAAACGCCTGCTTTAGTGCATCCCAGTATAATGTAATTTCCTTTGATTTTTTATATATATAGGCCTATATATATATATATATATATGCCTATATATAATAGTAAATTATTAATATGTTTGCTTTTTTTTCATACTTATTTATTTAAATTGTAGGCATCGTATTAGTTGTATCAATCACAATTTGAACTTCTCAGGTCATGTTTCGTGTGAAGCGCATGATCACACGTGTGGCCTTGACACCTATAGGTTGCCAAGGTGATGGTTGAGATTAAATGTGTATGTGTGTGTGTGTGTGTGTGTGTGTGTGTGTATGTGTGTGTGTGTGTGTGTTTGATCAGGAGTGTGTGTGTGTATGTGTGTGTGTGTGTGTGTGTGGGCAATGATCTCTTTGACCACACCTCTCCACCGGAGCATAAAAACCGCTGAGCATCTCCATGCACCTCACACACATTCAAACTTTAGCAAATCAACGCTCATCCTACACTTGTTTGGAAAGACTTGCAAAGATGCCGTGTCTTACTTTAGGTCGTAGGCAGAGGATACCGAGTGACTTTGACTCAGTACTGGAGAGAATTCTCATGGTAAGAGACTTGGCTTTTAAGGGTGTCCAAATAATGGGAATGAATCATTATACCTGCTAATTTTGGTTCATTGGCACTACTGTGATTGTTACAAACACATTTGAGATCCTCTTAAACATATGTTAATATCAGATTATGTATTCTCAGAAAAAACTATAGTCAAAAACTATTCACTTATTTGAATCTCTCTCTCTCTCTGACATATTCTACAGGTGGACCAAATTCTGTCTGAATTCCATCTGAGTAAAGAGGACCTAGAGGAAGTGATGAGGAGAATGCGAAGAGAGATGGAGAGGGGACTGCGTGTGGAAACACATGATGAAGCCAGCGTCAAAATGCTGCCCACTTATGTCCGCTCCACACCTGAAGGCTCTGGTAAGAGCTCTAAATACTAGTTCTAAATACAAAATAGTCAAATGAAACAAAAAAGTGCAGTGTTTCATTTTTTTTTTTTTCGGTGGTTGAGTAGCATAATGTATATGCTGCATTTTATAATTTAATGTTTAACAAATGTATTTTATAAATAAAAAAGTTTTATGTTGCATCAGACATTTGATGCTGTTATCAAGCACATATTCAGCTTTAAGGGACGGTTTGTCATCTGTTGATTCTGTCATAATTTTCTCGACCTTATTCCAAATCTTTATGACTTTCTTTCTCTACAAAAGAAGATATTTTGAAGAATATGGTTTACCCATATTCTTCAAAATATCTTATTTTGTGTTCAGCAGAAGAAAGAAATTCATGCAGGTTTGAAACAACTTGTATGCAAAAATGAAGAATTTAAATCCCTGCATGAAGTAAATATATTGTTATTTGCTATGAGTTTAATCATTATCAGTTTCTTTTAGGTTAGTTTATGTAATGACAGAAAGGGTACATTGACGAAAAAGTCTAAATAAATAGTCTTTTCCTGGAACCCGATGTTGATTTGTATGACTCATGTCATTGCTGATGTTGATTCATGTGACTCATCTCAGAAGTGGGTGATTTCCTGGCACTGGATCTTGGAGGGACAAACTTTCGAGTGATGCTGGTGAAAGTGGGTGAGGATGAAGAGCGAGGCTGGAAGGTGGAGACCAAGAATCACATGTACTCCATCCCTGAAGACGCAATGACCGGCACAGCTGAAATGGTGAGATAATAAAAAGGTCAAACACTCTGTAGCCTACATGGAATATAAACATACACATATTCTGACATTTTAGTCTCCTCCGTCTCAGTTTGTACCCCATATTCTCTCCATAAAGTTGTTTGACTACATTGCCGAGTGCATATCTGACTTCCTGGACAAACATAATCTGAAACATAAGAAGCTTCCACTGGGATTCACCTTCTCTTTTCCAGTCCGTCATGAGGATTTGGACAAGGTCAGTGTCTGCATTCATTCTTAAAGTCAGCATGAAATGGAAGTTGCGATAATATTTCCTTCTCTATTGTGACGTATGAAACGGCTTCTCGAACAAGAATAAATGTAGGGCGGGACTAGATTTTGTCCATTGGGAATTGATTGGATGGTTGTGGTTTGCTATTGCTGTGATGTCATGTGAGTGACAGGTTGTCCCGCCCTCTCACTAAACACGTCATCATTGAAGAGAAGAGATGGAATTTTTTTAAATTGCTGCATTTTAATGTGGACGTGCTTTTTCAGCGTTGTGTAACATATTATTTTTATGTTTATATTGTAATAGGGCATTCTGCTTAACTGGACTAAAGGCTTCAAGGCCTCTGGCGCTGAGGGCAATAACATTGTGGGTCTACTGAGAGATGCCATTAAAAGGAGAGGGGTTAGTATGCATGAGTTACCTTTCATACTAAAAATTTCCAGCACAAATTCTGTTCGGGGATCTTGTGTAACTGGTAATGGAAAACTGCTCTCAAACTAAAATTAGACATCTTAAAAGCTTATAATAAATGGTTGTCCTATAAAAGTGATCGAATTATTTTGTAGGACTTTGAAATGGATGTGGTAGCCATGGTGAATGACACAGTAGCCACCATGATCTCCTGCTACTATGAAGACCGCAGCTGTGAAGTTGGCATGATAGTAGGTAAGAGAGTGACCGCACACACTTAGACCCATGTAAATATAATTAGAGCTCGGACATAAACTTTATAACAGGAAGATGAGATATTTTTACAGCCATTCCGGGGGAAAAAACAACATGGCTATAAAGCAATATGCCTGAAGCTTTTAGTCTAATGTTTTTTTGTTGTTTTCATTTTTCTCAGGTACTGGCTGTAATGCATGTTATATGGAGGAGATGCGTAAGGTGGAGCTGGTGGAAGGAGAGGAGGGGAGGATGTGTGTGAACACGGAGTGGGGAGCGTTCGGGGACAACGGTGAACTGGAGGACTTCCGCCTGGAATACGATCGGGTTGTTGATGAGACGTCACTAAACCCTGGACATCAGCTGTGAGTGATCTTGAACAATTCTGGGCAAATTGGTATTTAAGTCTGGGAATTAAAAAAAATTAAATAAATAAAAACAAAGGAATGTTATGAGGTAAAGTGAATAGACAGAAAAAGGAAATTCTTAAAACTTTCTGTTCTATTTATTGCTTCCACTTAAGCACATTATGCTCTAGAGCATGGTATAATGATATAATATGTAATAATGTTTCTATATTATAAAAGTGTAAAATAAAAGCCACTGAGACCATGTTGGTAATCTGAAATTCAAATTCATATTTAAAACTGGAAATAACCAAAGTTACATTTTATTTTACAATTAAAAACAAAGGAAGGTTAGGAGATAAAACGAATATGAAATATGTCTTAAATATTTATCCACTATTTATTGCTTCCATTGAAGCACAAGATGCTATTTAGAACCTGACATAATGACATAAAATGTCATTTAATAAAAAAAAAAAAAAATGTATCTACATTATGAAAAATCTATATATAGAAGTCACTGATACCTCTTTCTGAGACCAGAATTCTAATTTCTTAAATATTTCTCAATATTATATAATATAGAATGATATAATATGTCATACTTTTTACTAAATTATACAAATGTAAAAAGAGACCACGTTGATAATCAGACATTCAAATTCATATTTAAATCCGAAAATAAACAAAGTTAAATTTGTTTACAATTACAAAGGAAGGTTAAAAAATTTAAAACAAAGGAAGATTATGAGATAAAACGACATTTAATTTTTAAAACATATTTCTGCACAAGTTATTGCTTTCACTGAAGCTCAAGATGCTATTTAGAACATGACCTAATGCTATAACATCACAAAATTGTATAAAAATGTAAAATAGAAGCCACTGGGACCACTTTGATAATCTGGAAATTAAATTCATATTTAAATCAGGAAATAAACAAAGTTCTACGATTTAAAAATAAAAATAAAAAACAAAGGAAGTAAAATTAATAAGAAATATTTCATATTTATTCACTATTTATTGCTTCCATTGAAGCATTTTTAGTGATCTCAGGCTTTTGGGTCCAACTCTATATATACCAAGTTCTGGCATGAAACTCTATATGACGCAGGCTGATAGGTCCTTAACTCATTTGGTACTCATACTGTTGCATCAGGGGCCAATGAGCTGCGGCTCAACATTCAAATACTGGCAGAAACCCTCCACCTTCCCCAGCTCCACGCGTATATAGATCTCACAAAAAAATAGAGCTATGCATTGCAGGAACATGTTATTTCAGCTCATATATTTAATGCATGATATTTTGTAGACAAGACATTAGTCTATGCTATGATTTCACATATATATCAAACAACTTTTTGTTATATTCAAAGATACATGCACAATTTCCTCAGAGATCATATTGTAACTACACTTTTTGAGCATCAGTTTGATCAGTGGCCGAATCTGAAACGCAGATGGCCTTGCATGCTTCCAAATTCATGAAGAGCTTAGTCAGATCAGCAGCCTAGAGCTCTTATGTGGTCTCCAGGTGACAAGGGTTGTTTTTCTGTACATGTGGAGACACTGACGGTAGCCACGTCAGTGCTGGAATACACACGGCTGGATTAATGGCCAGGCAAGGAGATCATTAGTGAAGCTGCTCGCTTAATGGGTATTTACAGTGTATGTTAGAAGATACAGTGAGGTCAATGGGCTGCTACTCTGTCCATGTCACTTTAGGCCATTTGTATTTCATGATTATCCTCAGGCTTCTATCAATCACTTTTTTCTTTTTGCTGCTGAACTTGAGCCACTTGATATGGATGACAGTTGTCAATGTTGATCTAATATGCACATATTCTTCTCTCATATCTCTAGGTATGAGAAGCTGATTGGTGGGAAGTATATGGGGGAGCTTGTGCGTCTCGTGCTGCTAAAACTGGTGAATGAGGATCTGCTGTTTAACGGCGAAGCCTCAGACCAGCTGAAAACACGAGGAGCTTTTGAAACTCGCTTTGTCTCCCAGATTGAGAGGTAAGATTGAACTGCTGATCATAAAAAGAGAATTTTTTAAATTGAAACATTCCTAAATCAAGATACATTTACTTGAAAAGCAAAATGACTTACGAAGAAGAACACTTAATTGTATTGAACGTGCGCTTGTAGTATTAAAAGGAATGAAAAACTATACTTGCAGTTAATATTATTTTACTGAAATTAAAGAGTGCACTGTAAATAAATGTAATATATTGGAAATATTTATTGTATTTTTACTATTTAGTTTATTTTACTATTTATTTTGTTTGGCTTTTATTTAATTCATGCATTTGCACTTATTTAATTTATATTCATTTATAGTATGAGTCCCTGATTATATTGCATGTTCTCTTGTTGTTGTTGTTTTTTCAAATTGTTTTTTAAAAAGACAAACCATCTATTTTTGGAAAAAAATGATGGATTTATAGCGTTTTGAAAATAAAATAAAATAAACTTTGAATTTATCATGAACAAAAATGTTGTTTGATTTAATAATCATTGTTCAACATATTCAGACTGAGCAAAAAACAACAACATTTTAACAGGATAAATTGAATATTCACAAAATGTGTGGGTCTAGGTAAAAAAAATTATTTTCCTGAAAACTATTGAAATGGATTTATAGCGTTTTAGAAAAGAGCTCCTCATCAATAAGTTATGACAACATATGTTTTACATTGCTTTAACTCATCAAAATAAGTTAAGCAATTTTCACCTTTTTTGATAAGTTATACAAGATTCAACAAATATTTTAAGCCAGTTTAATGTAATTTACCTCATTAGATCATGTCTCAAAGCACATAGCATTACAATAATAATGACCATAAACAACTTAAAGATCACTGACCTGAACCACCTGACTGCTGCAGATTACTGACGTCTCTCTATAACTCTTAGCATTAAATGCGCTGATGACGTGTCATGTCTGCATGAGCAGGGTGGTATATAAATACATGACGGGCAGGTAGGACATTGTAGGACCATAAAATGTTCGTCCAATCATTGCATTCGGTCCGAATGCAATGATTGGGTGAACATTTTATGGTTCTATGCCTTCAACAGATGAGATAGACCACTTAACTAATTTGATTGCTATCACAATGTGAAGAGACTTTCAAGGATAACAAAAAAAAATGTTTCTGGAACAAATCACCTTCCCTGACTTTAAGTGTCCAAAAACATTACATTTAGTTCGCACTTAAGTATCTTCTTTCAAAGTATATGATATCAGTAAATCATGCTAAAGTGTACTTTTCACAAGGGAAATGCCAAAGAGAATGAACATTTTATAATATTTTATTTTTCATTTCAGTGACACAGGGGACAGAAAGCAGATTTATAACATCCTAAGTTCACTGGGAATCTTGCCATCCGAGCTGGACTGTGACATTGTGCGTCTGGCATGCGAGAGTGTGTCTACGCGAGCCGCACACATGTGCGGAGCCGGACTCGCTGGCGTCATCAACCAAATGAGGGAGCGGCGTTGTCAAGAGGAACTGAAGATCACTGTGGGAGTCGATGGCTCTGTCTACAAACTACATCCTTGGTGAGTACAAGAGGAGAGAGAGGCAAGGCAAACAAAGATAAATGAGGGGGAAATTAAGAGGAAGCAGTTTGACATGATGAGTAAGGGATATAAACACAATTAAAATGTGTGTTTCCTGCTTTGACCTTCCAATTCTTCCATTCAGTTTCAAGGAGAGGTTCCATAAGATTGTGTGGGAAATGACTCCTCACTGCAAAATTACCTTCATCCAATCAGAAGAAGGGAGCGGTCGTGGCGCGGCTCTCATTTCTGCTGTGGCGTGCAAGATGGCCGCCTGCATGCTGACACCATGAGAAACCACATGATTCGTCTTTGTGAGGTGGAACTGTAGAATCACCACTGACCCGCAATGTTAGAGCGGTCACGGAAAGCCTTCCTTAGGGTGAAAGTGCTTTTCTCCTTTCAAACATTGCATTGCGTATGTGAAGTGGGCGGCTACAGGGTTGTTTGGCAACATCTATTAACCACATACAGCCCATTGAAATATTTAACATGTGTATCATTTCAAGCCATTAAGCCAGATATTTACAGTTAAATGTGCTTTTAGACACAACTTACATCGTTTATTATCGCTATTGTCCTGAGCACATTCAGGTAATGTCATATACATTGGACCTTCACAGCTGTTTTGGAGGTTAGGAGAGAAGCGGAGGAAACTAGATGTGATTGTATATAAATGAACTGTTCAGGTCCAGCAAGGTAATTGTGCACTGTTTATTGTTTGTTTTATTTATGAACTATTAAATTATGTTTATATTCAGTGGTAATCAGAACTGTTAAATTATTTAATGCAGGACTTTAATATACTTTGTACATGTGAAAATGATTAATTATTGTAAATAAAGCTGTTGTACCATTGACTGATACACTCAAAATGCTGTTTTTTAGTCTGTAATCCTAGTGAAGTTTACATGAACATTACACTCAAAGACAAAAAGTAAAAAAAAAAAATATGTATCACAATAAATTAAATTATCTATCCTGATGCAGCCTTTTATAGGGAACAAGAAGGCTAAAGCTCCCTCTTGAGTGTGTGAGAATTTAATGCATCTTGTTATTGTTGGAGCAACTTTCTTTAAATTATTTTTTTAAATAAATTATAATATGAAAGGGTCTTTGGTTTAAAATAAAATAGAAACACTTTACAATAAGGTTCATTGGTTAACATTAGTTAATCTATTAACTAACATGAACTAACAATGAGCAATACATTTGTTACAGTATTTATTAATCTTTGTAATACAGCTGTTTGTTCATGTTATTTCACAGTGCATTGTGAACTTAGCATGTTAACTAAGGTAGTTAACTAATGTTAACTAATGAACCTTATTGTAAAGTGTTACCAATAAAATAAAATGCACTTCTCCACGAGATAATTTCAGTGATTCTCACTCTAAGATTTTATCATTTTTAAATGCTATATTAAGTTTTTATCATTGTACATCATGGATCAGGAATCTTTTGCAGTGACATGTTAAGGAAAGTGCTGTGGAGGTGTAAAAACTACCATTGGGAGACGTTAACCACTTATAAGGCAAGCTATACTTGTTAACTAGTTAACAATATTTAATTAAATTACAATAATCATAACATCAGCTGGCTGGTTGTGCTTGATAAAACTGCTGTCGAAAAAGCAAAATAAAAACTCTATTATATACAAATATATAATATAACTAACTATTACATTTATTTAAATTTATATGATTAAAGCAATAAAGCCTTGCATACTGTTTTGGAGCAGACCTTTATAACAGACAAATCAGATCCTCCCTCGATTGATCATAGACCTGTCCTACGAATACAAAACCTGTCCTATAATTGAAAGAAAACAAGTTGACAAAAATATTGAATCCAATATTTGGTGATAATACAGCATAACAAGAGATTTATATGTTCTTTTAATTGTTGTTGCTGTTGGCTGGTTATTTTTAACACCACATGTGTGACTTTGTTCCATTTTGTACAAAATTAAAGAATTTCAAAACAAACTTCCTGGTTAGACATTAAAGCACACTAGTGTGGTAAACAGTGCAAAAGTTTTCCATATTTTGTTGAATATTGACAAATTTATCCATAAAATAATGTTTTTTCACTCAAAAACGGAGGTGCATAAGCTTAGATCAATGAGGCAGTTCCAGAAAGAAATAGGCTACAAAACCTGTCCTAATTGAAAGAAAACAAGTTGACAAAAAGATTGAGCTCAATATTTGGTAATAAGAATTCAGGTGGATGACACGTGAAGTGATGTGTTACTGCCACCTGGTGCTTCTTACATATAAATATTTATATTCATACATAGATAGAGGCCTCATTAGCGGCTGTTTCTATGGGCCATGTGCAAGCATCCGCCATATTGGAACGGTCAAAGCCAGTCCGTCAACACTCAAGAGCAAGCTTGACTGTGCATCTGCAACCTAGGTATACGCATGTTTGAATATATAGCTGCAATAGACTTCAGCAGATAGTTTTGCTAAACTAACACAATACAACAAGACGACGACGTTGGCTAACACAACATTAAAAAGTTACCATATTTTAAAAGCCTGCAATATTGAGTTACAGTTTTTTTCAGTCGCTTACAAGCATTTGTCCAACCAGTTGTCACATTTTCAAAACTCTAAACACAATTAGCACAGCATTGATCTTTTGTGGCCATGCCATTCACACATTTCATGTCGTTTTCACACAATATGCAGTCAGTGAACACATTTCCACAATGCTTACATTTTCTTAACAGACAAGCTATACCTCCCAACAAAATTATGGATTGTTTTTGTAGTATTTACAAATGTTAACACACACCATCCGACAATGGCAAAAACAATATTCCAAACCTTAGATACAGTATAAAAACCTCTGCTTCTGCAATGATATCAGTTCAAAAACAATATATCTCAGCTGATAATAAACAAACAATTGAATAATTGACCCACAACCACAGCTGTTTCCAGTCTGGCTTCGACTCAGGGGTTATTTTTTTCTATTACATTGACACTTATACAGTAAAAGGAGGACTTTACGGAGTGATGTTTTTGGAAACAGAAAAAGACAAACACTGTAATGTCTGGACGAGGAAGAGCAAGGGGCCCAGGGAGAAGAGCAGGCCCAGTGAGAGATGCAATGAGAGGAGCAGGAGCAGTAAGAGATGCAGTGAGAGATGCAGTGAGAGGAGCAGGAGCAGTGAGAGATGCAGTGAGAGATGCAGTGAGAGGTGCAGGAGCAGTGAGAGATGCAGTGAGAGGAATAGGACCAGTGAGAGATGCAGTGAGAGATGCAGGTGCAGTGAGAGATGCAGTGAGAGATGCAGTGAGAGGAGCAGGTGCAGTGAGAGGTGCAGGAGCAGTGAGAGATGCAGTGAGAGATGCAGGTGCAGTGAGAGATGCAATGAGAGATGCAATGAGAGGTGCAGGAGCAGTGAGAGATGCAGTGAGAGATGCAGGTGCAGTGAGAGATGCAATGAGAGATGCGGTGAGAGGTGCAGGAGCAGTGAGAGATGCTGTGAGAGGTGCAGGAGCAGTGAGAGATGCAGTGAGAGGTGTAGGAGCAGTGAGAGATGCAATGAGAGATGCAGTGAGAGGTGCAGGAGCAGTGAGAGATGCAGTAAAAGATGCAGTGAGAGATGCAGTGAGAGATGCAGTGAGAGGTGCAGGAGCAGTGAAAGATGCAGTGAGAGGTGCAGGTGCAGTGAGAGATGCAGTGAGAGATGCAGGTGCAGTGAGAGATGCAATGAGAGATGCAGTGAGAGGTGCAGGAGCAGTGAGAGATGCGGTAAGAGATGCAGGTGCAGTGAGAGATGCAATGAGAGATGCAGTGAGAGGTGCAGGAGCAGTGAGAGATGCAGTGAGAGATGCAGGTGCAGTGAGAGATGCAATGAGAGATGCAGGTGCAGTGAGAGATGCAATGAGAGATGCAGTGAGAGGTGCAGGAGCAGTGAGAGATGCGGTAAGAGATGCAGTGAGAGATGCAGTGAGAGATGCAGGAGCAGTGAGAGATGCAGTGACAGATGCAGGTGCAGTGAGAGATGCAGTGAGAGATGCAGGCGCAGTGAGAGATGTAGTGAGAGATGCAGGTACAGTGAGAGATGCAGGTGCAGTGAGAGATGTAGTGAGAGATGCAGGTGCAGTGAGAGATGCAGGTGCAGTAAGAGATGCAATGAGAGATGCAGTGAGAGATGCAGGAGCAGTGAGAGATGCAGTGAGAGGTGCAGGAGCAGTGAGAGATGCAGTGAAAGGTGCAGGAGCAGTGAGAGATGCAGTGAGAGATGCAGTGAGAGGTGCAGGTGCAGTGAGAGATGCAGTGAGAGGTGCAGGAGCAGTGAGAGATGCGGTAAGAGATGCAGGTGCAGTGAGAGATGCAATGAGAGATGCAGTGAGAGGTGCAGGAGCAGTGAGAGATGCAGTGAGAGATGCAGGTGCAGTGAGAGATGCAATGAGAGATGCAGGTGCAGTGAGAGATGCAGTGAGAGATGCAGTGAGAGGTGCAGGAGCAGTGAGAGATGCGGTAAGAGATGCAGTGAGAGATGCAGTGAGAGATGCAGTGAGAGATGCAGGAGCAGTGAGAGATGCAGTGACAGATGCAGGTGCAGTGAGAGATGCAGTGAGAGATGCAGGTGCAGTGAGAGATGTAGTGAGAGATGCAGGTACAGTGAGAGATGCAGGTGCAGTGAGAGATGTAGTGAGAGATGCAGGTGCAGTGAGAGATGCAGGTGCAGTAAGAGATGCAATGAGAGATGCAGTGAGAGATGCAGGAGCAGTGAGAGATGCAGTGAGAGATGCAGGAGCAGTGAGAGATGCAGTGAGAGGTGCAGGAGCAGTGAGAGATGCAGTGAAAGGTGCAGGAGCAGTGAGAGATGCAGTGAGAGATGCAGTGAGAGATGCAGTGAGAGGTGCAGGTGCAGTGAGAGATGCAGTGAGAGATGCAGGAGCAGTGAGAGATGCAGTGAGAGGTGCAGGAGCAGTGAGAGATGCAGTGAAAGGTGCAGGAGCAGTGAGAGATGCAGTGAGAGATGCAGTGAGAGGTGCAGGTGCAGTGAGAGATGCAGTGAGAAGTGCAGGAGCAGTGAGAGATGCAGTGAGAGGTGCAGGAGCAGTGAGAGATGCAGTGAGACGCCGGTTTCACACTGCACGCGTTAGCAGAGCGTAAGCAGCGCAGGAGCAGTGCGTACGGTGAGCGGAAGCAGGACACGCGCGTTTTGCTTTCATACTGGCAGCGTTTGACGCGCGCGGCTGAACCGCGGCGTGTGTGAGTCCTCTATAATAGGTAAGTTGGCATTGCTTTATTTCGTTTTCAAATACATGTATATTATATTATTATAATAATATTAATATAATATTATATAACTTTTGGTTCATATTTGTTTTTGTTGACCGTGTAGTGCGAATTGTTGATAGAAGGAAGGCCATTGCGCTGTATTTGCTATTACGAAGACTACGGAAAAGACGCAGACTTTGGGTTCACTCCATGAACCAACGAAGGAGAGAATATGGTGCATATTACCATCTTGTCGCCGAACTCCGTCTTGACCGTGACCGACACCTAAACTACTTCAGGATGAATGCAGAGCAAATGGATCACATTCTTTCCCTGATTGGAGGCCAACTAACAAGGCAAACAACAAACTACAGGCAGTCCATTGAACCCAAGCAGCGACTTGCAGTTACACTGAGGTAAATATTAGCCCATTGTATGTATTTTTAAATATTAATGAATAAATGTATTTTGCTTCAATAAGTTAAAATATGTATTGCACTAGTTCCATGCTTCAAATAAATAACTTTGACGTGGGTACATCAACTAAAAAAGGTTTATTAAGTATATTGAACCAATATCTCAACAAAGTCAAGCATAAAATGATTATGAACATAGGCTACATGCTTAACAATATGGTTACATAAACAATACAAAAAATAATCCTTCAAAACACTATTACATTGAAACTGCTAAACTATTTACAACATATGGTTGGATTAAGTAAATAAAAAATACTTGTGGAATATTAAACTGTAGTATTACAGTCGATGGTAAATAGTGGAATGTTGTTCAAGCATGGTGGACATTGGCGGAGGTGTGACGTGGTGGGAGTGATGGGTTTGTTCCTCATGATAGGTGGGTGTGGGGTGAATAGGCTGAAATCCTGATGATTGTGGGTGCTGGCTTCCTCTGCTAGGGAACACTGTGTGTGCTGCTCCCTTGTTGCCTCTGAACCTCATCTTCTAACTCCAGGTCAGCCAGGTAGGTCATTATCTGTATTTGTGCCCTGGAACGGTTTCTGGGAAGCAACCGATTCAGTTTTGGAACTAAACTGAGGGCAAAATAATACATTTCATCCTCCTGTGTGGGGACATTTGGTGGTACAGGAGTGGTGGGTTGTGTTATTAAGTCCAATAACTGTTGCTCCACTGTATTTGGGGAAACTGTTCTTCTCCGCTTCTGTCTGTATTGTTGACTGTCAGTCATCAGTGTTTGACTTTGAACCCTATGGGTGGGGGTAGGGGTGTCAGCTCTGTGAGTTGTTATTTGTGGTGTGGAGGTGCTAGGCAGTGGTGTGGGGGTAGCCGATCTTTCGTCTGCCAGTAAGGGTGTTGCAGGCATATGTATGGCAGGAAGGGGACTGAAAGGTGTAGTGAGTTCAGAAAACTCTGGCTCCACTTCCTCCTCAGCGACAGTCATGTCCAGAGGTTCCAGCTCACTCTGCAAAGTGTGTCTGGAACTGCAATTAAATTAATTAATATATGATATAAATATATGGCCCCAACACATAAGTATTGTTGTACATTACACACAATTAATAATATACTCATGCTCAGTCAAAGACTAATTAGTACGGATTGTCTATAAAAGAAAATAAGACACTAAATAGCAAGGTAAAACATAAGGTCAACAACAATGCCATACTAACCCTCTAGGCTGTATGTACGGCAACAGAAATGACATTACTCTGTCGTACTTCCATTCCCTGACTGTGCCACCTGCAGAACCACTGGGCACAATTTTTTTTTGTTTCTTGTTTCTGACAAAAGCATCTCTCAACAACTTCCATCTTCGCTTGCATTCACTTACTGTAAAATACATAAAAAATATGTATTACATATGTAAATTTATCCATATATATATATATATATATATTATATATAGAAACAAAAATGTTATATTTGTTTGTTTTCCACAGATTTCTGGGAACTGGAGAGAGCTTCACCAGCCTGGCCTTCCAGTACCGTCTAGGCATAAGCACCGTTGCTGAGTCTGTCCACATGACCTGTCGAGCAATTGAGCAGCAGATGATGGCATCACAGTTCCCTAGACCAACAGAGGACATGTGGAGAGCCATAGCGTCCACATTTTGGGAAAAATGGAACTTCCCAAACTGCCTGGGTGCTATTGATGGGAAACATGTTACCATTGTGTCACCTGCACATTCTGGTAGCTTGTTTTTTAATTACAAGAGGACTTTTTCTATAGTTCTTCTAGCACTAGCAGCTGCAGACTACAGCTTTACGTTTGTCCAGGTCGGAGACTTCGGCAGAACAAGCGATGGTGGAGTGTTTAGTAGTTCTACTCTTGGAAGAGCCATGGAGGCCAAAGGTTTGTCTGTCCCTGCAGACTTCCCTTTACCAGGATCTGGTGTACAGGGCCCAATGCCATACACCATGGTGGGTGATGCTGCATTCCCACTAAAAACATATTTGATGAGACCTTTTCCAGGGAACAGAATCCCACGATGGAGACAAATGTTCAATTACAGACTGTCACGGGCAAGGATGGTGGTGGAATGTGCTTTTGGCATTCTGTCATCCAGGTGGAGGGTACTCCATACAAGGATTAATGTGAAGCCAGAGAATACAGACTCTATAGTCACTGCAGCCTGCATCCTTCACAACTACCTGACAAACCCATCAGAAAATCAGAGGTGGGTGGAAGAGGCAGAAGAAAGAGGGGAAGTCCTACCACCTGTTAGAAACATGGGTGGAAATAGGGGATGCAGAGAAGCTTATGATGTGCGTGAAAAGCTTTGCACATTTTTCTGCTCAATTGAGGGTAGAGTGTCCTGGCAAGACAACATGGTTTAGGGTTTAAGACAAAAAAGTACACTGTAAAAATTCTAGATATTGAAAAAGTACCTAACTTCCTGCTCAACTTGAAAACTGCAGTTACTTGCATTTACATCTGCTTCTCTTATTTATGTGTGCAAATTGTAAATAAATGCTTACATTTGTTGTTTCTTGGAGAAAGATTTTTCATTTAGATTGTTGAAATGTCTGATACACATCTAATTTACAAACATTACCCATCATGAACATCTTAAAGATAATTCATAAATGTGTGTAATAACAAACAGCACAGTTTCTCAAAAATGCAACAAAATCATGCACACCATAGATGTCTACTGAATGTGTGCTATAATAACATGTCTATTCTATTTACCTTTCTATATTGAGTTAAATTGTTTGGGCCACGGAAAGGTTGTCAAAAACACTTTTAAATTACTTACCATCGGCACCAAGAGCTACTGCAACTTCATCCCATGCCTTTTCCTTTGCCTGTGAGTCTTTATAAAGCATATTTCGTGGATCATAAATAACTAAACGTTTCTCAACCTCCACAATGAGACGAGTGTCGTCCATTATTATATTTTCAGATGCACTCGACCATGCCACCTGTGACACCACGTGCTTTTGTTTATGATTGTCAGCAAGACAATATATATATATATATATATATATATATATATTAGTTATGTGTACATAAATACATTAAATTAATCTAACTTAAACAAAACTGGCAGTATAAATTATTTAAACTTGTTTTTGTAGTTTGGGCAACAAGTTTGTTTTTGGACATTTGTTTTCTTTTTAAATTGATGAAGGTCATTTGATTGACTGTTTAAAACACAATAGATATCATCAATGCGCTTTTGGGTAAAACTGCTGTGTATTTTGGCCATGATCAATGCATTATCACTTTAATTCAGCGTAAGCCGCGCGGCAAAAATAGACAGGACGCCGAAACGATCGCGGCACTGCTGCTCCTGCTCTGCTCCTGCTACGCGCTGCCGCGCCGCCTCTGCGTGCGGTGTGAATGCTCTAATCTGTTAACATGGGCGCCGAAAAAAATACGCGCTGCTTACGCTCTGCTAACGCGTGCAGTGTGAAACCGGCGAGAGATGCAGTTAGAGATGCAGTGAGAGATGCAGTGAGAGGTGCAGGTGCAGTGAGAGATGCAGTGAGAGGTGCAGGAGCAGTGAGAGATGCAGTGAGAGATGCAGTGAGAGGTGCAGGAGCAGTGAGAGATGCAGTGAGAGATGCAGTGAGAGGTGCAGTGAGAGGTGCAGGTGCAGTGAGAGATGCAGTGAGAGATGCAGTGAGAGGTGCAGGAGGAGTGAGAGATGCAGTGAGAGATGCAGTGAGAGGTGCAGGTGCAGTGAGAGATGTAGTGAGAAGTGCATTGAGAGATGCAGGAGCAGTGAGAGTGTAAAAACGGTGGATTGTATGTTTTGCATGCAAATACCTGTATAACTGAAACATCAAAGTCTATGCAGTTTTTGTAATGTCAACAATAGCCAGTATTTTGAAACCTGGTGTACTTTGATTGACTGCATGTACCTTGTGAAGTGAAAACAAGTGTTCCCTTTCGTTGTCACTCCGAGTTCCGTCGGATGACGACGAATGGGGTTTCGCTTAGAAAGCCAATCGACTTCGAGTACTACAAAACGAGCCAATGGCAAAGAAATGCCATGGGTCTGCGGAATTGGCATAGCGTAACTCCGCCTCACCTCGTGGGTATTTAAGGAGAACGCTGGCAGCAAATAGGCATGTTTTCGCTTCGGAGCCAAGGTGATCCTTCGTTCCACAAGCCATTCCTGTACTGTCAGTTCTTCAAGACGAGCGAGATTCTCTGGTGTTGGTGTGACGGCGATCTCCGGCGAGCGCGCACTTCCTGCCTATCTATCTGTGGTTTGACAGCGAGTGTGTTTCTCCCCGGGCGCTTCAACACAGTCAGAGTTTCTTTCCTCTCACAAAAGAGCTTGCACGCGGCACGTCTTTTTAAAGATGCCTCGCCCGTGCACTTCTGGTTGCGGTAGACTCGTTGCCGACTCTGATGGGCACGAGCGTTGCATAGTGTGTTTGGGCATTGATCACGCTAGAGCAGCGCTCGTGGATGACTCATGTTCTCTCTGCGGGAACATGACCATCGCAGCACTACGATCGAGACTCAGTGATCTCGCAAGAGTGAGAGCCCCCTCATCCACACCCCGATCTACTGACTCTAGAAATAGAGCTAGTACTTCGGCTGGTGGCCAGGGTGATCTGAGGGTGACGGTTTGGAACAAAGCGCCGACTATCAGTCCGTGCCCAGCCGCACCCTCTCCAGTGTTGCAACCCGTGAGTGCTCAGGGGATTCCTGCGGGATCATCTTCGGGTGTCCCGCGGGTTTCCTTTGGCGCTCCAGAGGAGGACGCGATGTCTATCGCGGCATCACAAGGTGGGTCTGAATCTTCTGGAAGTGAAGACTCATCACAGCTGCCACCTTCGGGTGTGAGCACAGTTGTGTCAGAGTCTGATCCGGAGATGACGGCCATGCTGTCTCGAGCCGCCGCGAGCATCGGGTTATAGTGGACCCCTCCGCCCTGTCCCGAGCGCTCGCGGCTGGATGATTGGTATTTGGGTCAGGCTGCGGACCCCCGTCCGCGTCAGGCCCCGATACCTTTCTTCCCGGACGTGCATGATGAGATCTCGAAGTCCTGGAAGACCCCCATGTCTTCCCGTGACCGCTCGATGATTTCATCCGCCTTTCCTCCCCTCGATGAGGCTGCTGCCCGTGGGTACACTGGGCTCCCCCCGGTTGAACGCTCTGTTGCGATGCAACTGTGTCCTCAGAGCGCTTCTTCTCGTGGTGAGCCTAAGCACCCGTCCAAAGCCTGTAGGTACTCGTCTACGTTAGTGGCGAAGTCTTACAGAGCTGCGGGACAGGCAGCTACCTCTTTGCATGCCATAGCCATTCTGCAGGTCTACCAGGCCCAGATGCTCAGGGACATGCACGAGGGCAGGACAGACCCAGGGCTCTTCAATGAGCTGCGCGCCGCCACCGACCTTGCTCTCCGAGCGACGAAGGTGACCGCACGCTCCCTGGGTTTGGTGATGTCCACAGCCGTGGTCCAGGAGAGACACCTCTGGCTGAACCTTGCTGATATGAAGGATGCCGAGCGGTCCCGGCTGCTCGACACCCCCATATCACAAGACGGCCTTTTCGGCGGTGCAGTCGAGGATTTTGCCCAACAGTTCTCGACTGCTCAGAAACAGACTGAGGCTATTAAGCATATTCTGCCCCGACGGCCCGCTGCTGCCTCCACCCAGCCGACCGGGCAGAATACTCAGTCTGTTCGCCGCCGAGGGCGCCCTCCTACGGCTCCCGCCCCTCCCGCCCGGCCCAAGCAGCAGCCTTCACCTGGGCCCGGTCGCGGAGGAAGCCGTAAGAAGGCGCCCCAGCCCTCTCCAGCCCCGCCCCCCGCTAAACGCAGGGCCAAGCGGCGCTCCTGAGACGGGCTGCTCAGGGATGATGTGCACTTCTCAGGAGATGGTAGCAGGACCACTCCTTCCCCCGGTGGAGGGCCGGGGGAGAATCTTTTGTTCTCCACTCCCCGCTGCTCACCCTCGGGTGGGCAGCACCCTTATGTGGTTAAAGAAAGAAGTGACACATTCATCCCTGAGCACACAGAGTTCTCGGACGACACGGTGCGCCGCCCCCGGGCCGTGCACCCCTCGTCCTCCTCTGTCCCAGAGCCGGATGACAGTGCGCGCCGTCCCCGGACCGTGCCGCTCTCATCCTCCTCTGTCGCCAGACCCCTGGCAGAGCAGACCCCCGTGGAACGTTCGTCCTTCCCTGGTCTCCTCTGTCAGGACGCGGTCTATGGCTGTACCCCCACACCGGGCCGCTATGCCGTCCACGTCTGGGTCAGCCATACCGCCTCGCTGCCCCACCGACGGGAAGTCTGTGGTTCGCATGACCCCGCTGGTACAGTCCTTGGGAGCCTGGCTAGAGCTTCCCAACCTGTCCCGCTGGGTCGCACGAACGATCAGGCTCGGCTACGCGATTCAGTTCGCGCGGTCTCCTCCCCGCTTCAGGGGAGTCCGCTCCACTATGGTCGGTGGCAATGCCCCTATCATGAGAGCGGAGGTTGCCACCCTGCTGGCGAAGGGTGCGATCGAGACTGTCCCTCCAGCCGAAATGAGGACCGGCTTCTACAGCCCGCACTTCATTGTCCCGAAGAAAACCGGTGGGTTACGGCCAATCCTGGACCTGCGCGTTCTGAACCGTAGCGTACATCAACCGTCAAGGTGGTCTGCGCTCCCGCCGTATGTCGCAACTCGCCCGCCACCTCCTCTTATGGAGTCAGAAGCATCTGAGGTCGCTTCGTGCCATTTGTATCCCCGGAGCCCTGAACTGTGCAGCCGACGAGCTCTCACAGCTTCAGCCCCTCCCGGGAGATTGGCGACTCCATCCCCAGTCGGTTCAGCTGATTTGGGACCAGTTCGGGGACTGTTACGACCCTATGGTTTGTATTTTGCTATCTCTGTTGTTTTGTCAGTCTCTCAGTATGTCTGTTTAGGAACGTCGTCTGATTGGTTCCTGCAGGATGATTGGAACGCCCATCTGATTGGTTCCTGCACGATGATTGCTGCTCGATCCTGATTGGTGCAGCTTGTGTTAAAAAGAGACATCACTTCCTTTACAGGAAGTCGGGAGATATTGTGTTTTGAGCAGAGAGAGAGAGAGTTTGTGATTTGAATGTTAAGAGTTTTTGAGACTGAGTACCCTTTTGTTTGTTTGTTTGATTTGAAAGAGAAAGTTTGTGATTTGAGACTGTTAAGAGTATTGAGACTGTGAGTACTGTTTGTTTATTTGTTTTGAAAGCTGTTTGTATCTGAATATCCTCATTGGTATATTTGACCCTTTGCCTGTTTACCGACACTGATTTGGACTGCCCTTTTCAGTTTGTTTGCTTGGCTGTATATATTGTAGATACTGATTGATTTTTGGGAAAGTAGGGAGCTCGACGCCATTATTTTCTTTATTGTAAACTGTTTAATCGCTGTTTTTGGTTAGGGAGATAGGTTTATTGATTGTATCTTCATTTTCTTTTCTTTTGGGTTAGGGTTTAGGAAAGAGGTTTAAATTTAAGGTTGTTTTGTTTGTTATTTTGGCTTTGTCAGCTCCTGAATCGTAAGTCCCAAATTAAAAATAAATAACTTTTGTTCCAATTCCACGCCTTTTGTTGACTCTTTCATGTTGCCCCTTTTCCCCTAGACGGGGTGTAACAGGGACGCACAGATAGATCTGTTTGCCTCTCACGACTCGACCCATTGAGCCCTGTATTTTTCCCTGTCCGAGGGCACGCTCGGCACGGATGCACTGGCGCACAGCTGGCCGCGGGGCAGCAAATATGCGTTTCCCCCAGTGAGCCTTCTTGCGCAATTCCTGCGCAAGGTCAGGGAGGACGAGGAGCAGGTCACTCTGGTCGCGCCGTACTGGCCCACCCGGACCTGGTTCTCCGAACTCATACTCCTCGCGACAGCACCTCCTTGGCCGATTCCTCTGAGGAAGGACCTCCTTTCTCAGGGACGGGGCACCCTGTGGCACACTCGTCACGATCTTTGGAACCTCCACGTGTGGCTCCTGGACGGGACGAGGCAGGTTTGAGTACCCTACCACCAGCGGTGGTGGCTACCATCACTTCCGCTAGAGCGTCGTCCACGAGACACGTCTATGCGTTCAAGTGGAACCTCTTCGTCAACTGGTGCTCTTCTCACCGAGAAGACCCCCGGAGATGTTCGATCAGTGTCCTGCTTTTCTTTCTTCAAGAAGGGTTGGAGCGAAGGCTGTCTCCCTCCACCCTCAAGGTCTATGTCGCCGCCATTGCCGCACATCATGACCCGATAGAAGGTAAGTCTGTGGGGAAGCATGACCTGATCATCAGGTTCCTGAGAGGAGCGAGGAGACTGAATCCTCCTCGCCCTCCTCTTGTACCCTCTTGGGACCTCGCAGTGGTCTTAACTGCCCTGCGCTGCGCTCCCTTTGAGCCTTTGCAGTCAGTCGAGCTCAACTTCCTGTCAATGAAGACAGCGCTTCTGACTGCATTGGCCTCCATCAAGAGGGTAGGGGACCTGCACGCATTCTCCGTTGACGAAGCGTGCTTGGAATTCGGGCCGGGTGACTCTCACGTGATCCTGAGACCCCGGCCTGGATATGTGCCCAAGGTTCCTACCACTCCCTTCCGGGACCAGGTGGTGAACCTGCAAGCGCTGCCCCCGGAGGAGGCAGACCCAGCCTTGGCACTGCTCTGTCCAGTACGTGCTCTTCGCATCTATGTAGACAGAACGCAGTGTTTCAGGACCTCAGACCAGCTCTTTGTCTGTTATGGTGGGAAGCTGAAGGGAAAGGCTCTCTCCAAGCAAAGGTTGTCTCACTGGATAGTGGACGCCATTGCTTTGGCATACCAGCAGCAAGGTCGACCGTGCCCCCTTGGTGTGACCGCACACTCCACCCGGAGTGTGGCGTCCTCTTGGGCTTTAGCGCATGGCGCCTCGCTAACAGACATCTGCAGAGCTGCAGGCTGGGCGACACCTAACACATTCGCCAGATTTTACAATCTCCGAGTGGAGCCAGTCTCCTCCCGTGTACTGTCTTTTTCAAGCTAACATGGGATCCGTTAGGTGTCTTCGCTTGCTCGCCATGCCACTCCACGGACTGGATACGTGCGATATTCTCCTCAGGTGAGCTTCCCCGAAAGCCCTGAGCTCCTCCAGCACTGCTGACGCTGGCGCCAGTGTCTATTGCCGCGCGTCGGCTAGGTGCCTTCCGTGTGCATGGTACCTCCTCTGAGCTACCCCCACATGTGTATTTCCACTGTAAGCCTCTCTGAGCATGTGTCTTTCCCTCGGCAAGCCACCTTGCCACCCCTGGGGTTGAAATTTTCCACCTGCGGCTGGACACCCCAGTGATTCCCCATATGCATCCCTCGGGTCATATGTGTATTCTTAAGTCCCCCCCTCTGGGTTGGCAGTAATAGCATATTCCCCCAAAAATCTGGGATATGCTCCCCAGTGTACCTTGGTATTCCTGTGCTAAATAGGAGTCCTTCGTCCGTGCTAGTCTCACGACAGGGATCTCAGATTTACGCAGGGCACTGAAAGACAGCTGAGAAGGTGGCGTGATTAGACTGGTATCCCCATTCGTCGTCATCCGACGGAACTCGGAGTGACAACGAAAGGGAACGTCTCGGTTACGGATGTAACCCTCGTTCCCTGAGTAGGGAACGGAGACGTTCCGTCTTCCTGCCACTTTCCGCTGTACCGCGGGGATCGCCTGAGCTCAGTCTTGGCTCCTCAGCGAAGAAACATGCCTATTTGCTGCCAGCGTTCTCCTTAAATACCCACGAGGCGGAGTTACGCTATGCAAATTCCGCAGACCCATGGCATTTCTTTGCCATTGGCTCGTTTTGTAGTACTCGAAGTCGATTGGCTTTCTAAGCGAAACCCCATTCGTCGTCATCCGACGGAACGTCTCCGTTCCCTACTCAGGGAACGAGGGTTACATCCGTAACAGAGACGTTATTCTTTGACAGAATAATTTCATTTTGAGTCAGATTTCCAGTGTTTTGTTAAAGTTAGTGTGTGCAGAGAAAGATGTGTTCTATTTTGAAATGAAGAGTTAGTATATATTTAAACAAATGTGTTTTTGAGAAGAAAATTATCCATTTGGCCAATTGTGTTTTGTAGGTGTGAGTCTGTGTTAAGAGTTTAGAAAAAGTATCTGAGGTATGGGTAAGCGCTTGTTAGCGATTGAAAAAAACTGTAATGTGTTGCTTAAGGAACAACTGTGTTACGGATAGTGAACAGAGGAGACAAGTGCAAGTAAAACTGGTCTTTATTGAACAATAAGATAAGCCAGCCTCAGAAACGTGAAGGAAGATAACCGGACCAAAGTCTCAGTCTGATGTAGTCGATCTCACGAACTCACAGAAACAATGGAAACAGTGCAGGAACAGAAGCGTTGGCAACGCAGGCTTGCGTGAGCAACTCAGAGGTGCACGGTCAGTGTGTAGCGAATCCTCCGTGAAGACGAGACACGATGACAATGAAACGAGGCGAACATCCAACGAATAAACAGACTGGGACCCAAGGAACTGGAACAGGCTAGACACATCCACAAACAACGATCTGACAAACACAAGACGCATGAGGTGAGTATAAATAGGCACTGGAAACGAGTATCACCTGTCGCTGATTCTCCGGGAGGAAAATCAGCGACCACGCCCACACACGTGCACATACACACACATAAACACAGCGCAAGGAACAGTCAGTGAATTCATCAACCGTGACAGTACCCCTCCCCCTAGGAGCGCCTCCTGGAGCTCCCAGGAGAACATACCTGTTGATTGTAATCATCAATAAGGGACTGATCCAGGATGTTCCTAGCAGGGACCCAACTTCTCTCCTCCGGACCGTAACCTTCCCAGTCCACCAGATACTGAAATCCGCGTCCCCTCCGCCTTGAGTCCAGAACACGATTTACCGAATAAGTTGGTTCCCCATCTACGAGTCGCGGCGGTGGAGGAACCGGGACCGGCGGATTAATGGGAGAATAAAATACGGGCTTTAATTTGGATACATGGAACACGGGATGAATTCTCCTGTACGCAGGATGCAGTTTGAGTCGGACTGTCACCGGACTAATGACTTTGGTGACAGGAAACGGGCCAATGAATTTAGGAGCTAATTTATTCGACACGGAATGGAGAGGAATATTCTTGGTAGAAAGCCACACTTTGGAACCGACGACGTAGACGGGAGGTCTTGACCGGTGGCGATTAGCCTTAACCTTGGTGCGTGCCCTTACCTGGAGCAGAGTCTCACGGGCTCTGGTCCATGTACGGTGACACCTCTGGACGAAGGCGTGAGCGGAGGGAACCGCGACCTCGGATTCCAGGCTGGGAAAAATAGGTGGCTGGTACCCTAAACTACACTCAAACAGTGATAGGCCCGTAGATGACACTGGCAACGAGTTGTGTGCGTACTCCACCATAGAAAGCTGTTGACCCCAGGAGGAAGGATTCTTGGATACCACACATCACAACATTCTCTCCAAATCTTGGTTGGCTCTCTCGGTCTGACCATTGCTCTGGGGGTGGTAACCCGAGGACAGACTGACAGTGGCCCCCAGTAATTTACAAAATTCCTGCCAGAATTTGGACACAAATTGGGGCCCCCTGTCAGAGACCACGTCCGTCGGGAGGCCATGTAGACGAAAGACGTGATCAATGACAGTCACCGCTGTCTCCTTGGCAGATGGTAATTTGGCCAAGGGAATGAAATGAGCCGCCTTCGAGAACCGATCCACTATGGTCAAAACAACCGTCTTACCTTGAGAGGGCGGAAGGGCGGTGATAAAATCTAGCGAAATATGGGACCAGGGTCTCGAAGGGACAGACAGCGGTTGGAGTAACCCATCTGGGGGTCGATTGGAAGTCTTACCAGTGGCACAGACCGAACAAGCCAAAACAAAATCTCGAATGTCGCGAGCCATCAACGGCCACCAGAATCGTTGCTTGACCAGAAAGTTAGTGCGGTTTACTCCTGGGTGGCATGCTACGTTAGAACAATGACCCCACCGGATAACGTCGGACCGCAACCCCTCCGGCACAAATAATCGATTCGGTGGGCCTCTGGGCGGAGGCGTTACCCCTTCTAAGGCCGTCTTGACCTTTGATTCGACCTCCCATGTGAGTGTGGAGATGAATAGTGTCTCGGGTAAAATGCACTCGGGAGTAGACGGGCGTGCGGATGGATCAAAAATACGAGATAAAGAATCGGGTTTGATGTTTTTGGAACCCGGGCGGTACGAGAGAGTAAAATCAAAACGGCCGAAAAAAAGGGCCCACCGAGCCTGCCTGGAGTTGAGTCTTTTAGCGGATTGAATGTATTCCAGATTCTTGTGGTCAGTCCAGACTATGAAAGGTACCCCCGACCCCTCTAACCAATGTCGCCATTCCTCCAACGCAAGCTTGACCGCCAACAACTCCCTGTTACCAATGTCATAGTTACGTTCGGTAGGCGACAAGCGATGAGAAAAAAACACGCAAGGGTGCACCTTGTCGTCTGAGGGAGAGCGTTGGGAGAGTACCGCACCTACCCCCACCTCTGACGCATCGACCTCCACCACGAACTGACGTGATGGATCAGGGGCTATCAAAATGGGAGCGGAAACAAAGCGGCTCTTTAGGTTAGCGAATGCAGCCTCGGCTGCATCGGACCACCTGAACGTCGTCCTGGGGGAGGTCAAGGCTGTCAGAGGCGCGGCTAGTTGGCCGAAATTACGAATGAAACGTCGGTAAAAATTGGCAAACCCCAGAAACCTCAGTAGGGCCTTACGGGAATCTGGACTTGGCCAATCCACCACGGCCTTAATCTTGTCGGGGTCCATACGCATTCCCTCAGACGAGACGATGTGACCAAGGAAAGGAACAGACTGTGCATGAAAAGCGCATTTCTCCGCCTTGACAAAAAGCCCATTCTCTAACAACCTCTGAAGCACTCGTCTGACGTGCTGAACGTGTTCCTGGAGAGACGAAGAAAAAATCAATATGTCATCCAGGTAGACATATATGAACTGGTCTACCATGTCTCTCAGCACATCATTGACGAGTGCCTGAAAAACCGCTGGGGAGTTGGACAGCCCGAAGGGCATGACCAAATATTCAAAATGCCCCCTGGGGGTGTTAAGAGCGGTTTTCCATTCATCTCCCTTCCTGATGCGGACCAAATGATAAGCATTACGTAGATCCAATTTAGTGAAGACCGAGGCTCCCTGCAACCGCTCGAAGGCTGAAGACATCAACGGCAAAGGATAGGTATTCTTTATCGTGATGTTGTTCAGCCCCCGGTAATCAATACACGGTCGCAGGGAACCGTCCTTCTTCCCCACAAAAAAGAACCCCGCCCCCGCTGGAGAAGAGGAAGGTCGAATGAACTTGGATGTCAGAGAATCAGAAATGTATTTCTCCATGGCCTCCCTCTCGGGAATGGAAAGAGAGTATAACTTGCCCTTAGGCGGAGACGTACCTGGCAGAAGATCTATAGCACAGTCATAGGGACGATGCGGAGGAAGAGAAGCAGCTCTGGACTTACTGAACACTTCCTTCAGGTCGAGGTACTCAGCGGGCACGTTTGACAAATTCACCGGCTCCTCCTGCAAGACAGAACTGGACAGAGACGAACCAGCAGACATTAAACAAGACGCATAACACTCAGTACTCCAGGCAGAAATGGAGTTATGTCCCCAGTTAACCCTGGGGTTATGCTGCACGAGCCAGGGATGACCGAGGACAATGGGGATGGTAGGGGAGTCAAGGAGCAGAAAAGACAATTCTTCGGAATGATTGCCGGAAGTGATGAGTGTTAACTGAACGGTGGAGTAAGATATTGTGGGTAATTCTTGTCCATTGAGTGCGTTGACAGAGATCTTGTTGGTGAGGGGTATGGTGGGTATCTGAAGTTTGTGTGCTAGGGTGTAGTCCATAAAGTTACCTTCCGCTCCGGAGTCGATTAGGGCTTGGCAGTGATGAGTCTGAGTTGCCCACTGCAATCTCACCGGAAGGAGGGTGGAAGAGGGTTTCTGGATGGAGACCCCGCCCGACAGAATCCTCTTCTCTACTGCCGGGCTCGCTCTTTTACGGGGCAGTTATTGATGAAGTGCCCCGAACCTCCGCAATAGAGGCATAATCCCCGGGATCTCCTTCTCTCCCTCTCCTCCCGGGAGAGCCGGGCTCGACCCACCTGCATGGGCTCCGGATCGTTGACGGGGCTGACCGCATCACGACCACTTGTTTGGTGGAATCCATAATCTCTGGGAATCGGAATGGAACGGTTGCGCTGCTCCAGACGATGCAGGCGAGCGTCCACTTGCAGAGCCAGGTCAATCAATCCGTTGAGACTTGCGGGTAGATCCAGGGAGTAAATCTCGCGTTGGATGCGGTCAGCCAGCCCATGCAGGAAGACATCCCACTCCGCCTCTTCGTTCCAGCGACACTCTGCGGCAAGGGTACGAAACTCAATGGAATACTCAGCGACAGATCCTTCTCCCTGAGTGAGGTCCACGAGCCGACGAGACGCTTCTCTCCCTGCGACTGCTCGGTCGAATACCCTCCTCATCTCTTCCGAGAGTGCCGCGAACGAGGAACAGCATGTTCGTTGACTCTCACACACCGCCGTCCCCCACAGAGCCGCACGCCCGGACAGCAGGGTAAGTACGAACGCCACCTTCGACTGTTCCGTACAAAATGTCTGGGGCTGTAGGGCAAAAAACATAGAGCATTTGATTAAAAAGGCTCTGCAGTAGTTAGGCTCACCCGAATAGTTCTCCGGCGTCGGTAAACGGGGCTCGTGTGGACAGTTAGGTGCGGGAGGAGCGGGGGGTGGGGGCGGCGGTGGGTTTGGCGCAGTGGGCATGGCTAGTTGTTGGATTTGCTGGGTGAGCCCAGACACCTGCGTTACCAACGCTTGAACTGCGCGACTTGTGGTGGTGAGATTCTCCTCCTGCTGATCCATCCGCGCCGAATTGTAAGAGAGATAATCCGCGAGTTCGGATGTACTTGCTGCCTCCATGACGGTCAGATCGTTCTGTTACGGATAGTGAACAGAGGAGACAAGTGCAAGTAAAACTGGTCTTTATTGAACAATAAGATAAGCCAGCCTCAGAAACGTGAAGGAAGATAACAGGACCAAAGTCTCAGTCTGATGTAGTCGATCTCACGAACTCACAGAAACAATGGAAACAGTGCAGGAACAGAAGCGTTGGCAACGCAGGCTTGCATGAGCAACTCAGAGGTGCACGGTCAGTGTGTAGCGAATCCTCCGTGAAGACGAGACACGATGACGATGAAACGAGGCGAACATCCAACGAAGAAACAGACTGGGACCCAAGGAACTGGAACAGGCTAGACACATCCACAAACAACGATCTGACAAACACAAGACGCATGAGGTGAGTATAAATAGGCACTGGAAACGAGTATCACCTGTCGCTGATTCTCCAGGAGGATAATCAGTGACCACGCCCACACACGTGCACATACACACACATAAACACAGCGCAAGGAACAGTCAGTGAATTCATCAACCGTGACAAACTGAAGCTAAATAATTTAATTTCATTTTAGGTTGTCTTACTGCTGAAAAGGCAGAATTATATTATTAAAATCATATCAGCCATGATAAACACTATTTCATGCACTTCTTTTAAAATAGAAGGGAGACAATCAATAGATGTGATTGATGAGACCACTGTTCAAGTTTCAAACAAGTTGTTCCATATTTTAAAATCTCGACCCATTCAGGAACATTTTCTGGCCCATACACTTATCAACACACTGTGCTAACATTACTCTTTACATTTTGTGAGCTTTAGCCTTTAACCACTTCTTTCATTTTTATTGACATTGTTTAACATCTTAACATCTCATTGTTTAACATCTTAAAGGGGTCATATAATGCCACTTTTATACAAGTTAATATGATTCTTTAGGGTCTAAATGAAAAGTTTGTAATATACTTTAATTAAAAATTTGCATTAGTATTGTAAGCAAACACTCATTTTACCTGGTCAAAACAGCTCTGGTTGAAGTGCATGTGTCTTTAAATGATAATGAGCTTCACTCACTCCGCCCCTCTGTTCTGTGGGGCGTTTTGACATAACACACGTGGAGTGTTGCCTTGACAACAGTTGAGGGTATATTTTGGAGAAAGAATGGCAGCGGGAGTCTCTGAGGACACATCTGTGCAACCGTATCAATTTGATTTTTTGACATTACTTCTTAATCAGTAACAGACACCGTTATAAACCATCTACAAAAGTAAGCTTAGTGTAGTGTTACCGCGTTAACTTTAACACCTGCGTACACAGTATGTAATAACACAATAACCATAATGCGTTGTTCCTTATAAACGTGGGATTATGAATTATATTGAGAACATTGTACATAGAAAACATGCTGTAATATACCCTGAGTGTAAACCTTAGCCGCATTCATCGTGAAGCGTGCAAGTGATTTGCAAAGATTAATATAAAGGTTAATAAAACTTTACACTCACTTCTTCTGGAGGAGCAGCAGGAACACGAATAGTTGGTACCGATTCTTTTTTCAGGAGCAGCTTCTTAGCAAAACCAGCTTTATACTGACCCTCGTTTATAAAGCAGTCTGTCGAGAAATGATTCGCGTAAACATGAACGCATTGACGTTGCTCGTGGGGAATATTCCCTTCGAAAACAAAATTCAGCCACTGCGTCTTCAGCGGTTCCGATTTAGGAACATCAAAATGACTGTGTTCGTTATTACACCCAAGAACAGAACACCACAATCGCTTAGACGCCATTCTGCTCCAGCGTATCAACAATGGCGGACTATGATGACAGCTCACTCATGGCGGGGATGTGTTGAAACGCTGTTGTCAAT
This sequence comes from Rhinichthys klamathensis goyatoka, assembly GCF_029890125.1. Classification (NCBI taxonomy): domain Eukaryota; kingdom Metazoa; phylum Chordata; class Actinopteri; order Cypriniformes; family Leuciscidae; genus Rhinichthys; species Rhinichthys klamathensis. The sequence continues at coordinate 1,660,664 of NW_026606587.1, forward strand.
CAACAATCGTGGGAGGGGCGTCCGACCGTGTGACGTCACACGGTCAGACAGCTCGATTTGAGACAGGGGAAAATATATAAAGAGATTAAAAAAACAACACTGGATGGATTTTTATCATGATGGTTGTGTACAGGCACTGCCAACACACATTTCACTACAATCAACTTTTTTTATATGACCCCTTTAAGAAATGGAAAAAGAAGCTTGTTGCCCAAGACATACAAGTGCAGGCAGGCTGCTACATTTAGCAATGCAAAGTGCAATCTTCAGCATGGGAGAACCGGTAATTTTGGCTTTACATAATATTGTTATGATTACGTCACTGAAAGTAAAAGCCTGTGGCCATGGGCCGTTTCTCACTCTTCCATTTCTGCTTTTCTCTGATGTCAGACCATCAAAAGCAGAACTGTGATTATGAAGAAAATTGATGTAATGGGCAACTTGCAAAAATAATTCACCCTCTGCATGATGGTGTAGACAGTGTGTCATAATCAATAGCTTGATGTCTCTGTGAATCATTTTTGTATCAAATTGCAGAATCAAAAATATGTTATAGTGTCACTGTCTAGGAAAAACTTCAACAGTAGTTTGACATATTACAGGGGTTCATTATTGTTTGATCTCAAACTAATTATTGTGGGGGGAAAAAAATAATAAACAGAAATGTAAGTTACATTTAAAGTAATTGTTTCATTGTCCCTCCAACATTATTATATAAAAAAATAAAATGTAAAATGACTGTACATAAATGGTGCTGTTCATAATATTAATTTAATATATCAATATTTTGTAAATAACTGTAGTATTTATTGTTAGTAATATCGTTTTTTTTAAAAGAGCAAACTTTAGGTGCAACAGTATTATACAATATGCAACAGAGGGTTCCTGGAACTAGATGGCAGTGTAACACAATATAAACCATAATTGTATCACAGAGTATTTAAACCCTTCAGACTCTGCGACCATTGGAATGGACATCACATGGATTTTGATTTTATATTTTTATAATATGAGTCACTGGTCACTGATTAGCCCCTGATCAACCAATCACAATGAACGTATGACCCATAACTTAATCTGATTGAGCTTTGAGGCATCACAAAAGACATGTGGCTAACCAACTAGACAGGAGGAGGAGGAGCTCTTTTTTTTACCTTTTGCAGATTTATGTTCATGGTAGCATCATCAAATTACACCTATTATAGTCTTAATTGTATCAAGTGATAATATTCAAAGTTAATTTGAAGATCTTTTAGAGCTGTAGAACACAGGATTTATTAAAAGTGTGATGTCCATTGCAATAATAGACATTAGGTTTTAATTAAATTAATATTTTATTCTGATTGTATGCCTTCAATGATCATAAACTGTCATTGGGTATTTCATTAGTTTTAGTTAAACAGAAACAGCGAATTTGAAATGAGTGAATACACAGCAAAAAAAAAACACACACACACGCACACACACACACACACACACATACTGATGCCTTGATGCTATATGCACACAATCATATATTTATCAAAACCAGCAACAAACACACCCACAAACACAGAGACATATACATACTCTAATTCAACCACTGCAAACAACAAAAAGAATCAAACAAGTTTTTTGGACGTCATCCTATCATCTTCCCTTTTTTATACAAATCTTATTGCATTGCTCATTACAGTGTGTGTTATTTTCAAAATATTCAGTGCTAGTTCACATGCTGTGTTTACAGTTTTTTTCTGATGGCTTAAGCACATTTTTTGTAACCCTTGGCTATTTTTGCGAAACTCTACACACAGATAAGAAAATACTTCACCAAATAAGCAAAACATTGTAGTTCTCTTGCAAAAGCTAATAAACTCTTCAAACCTTCGTAAAAATGGTATTTTCGTATCAAACAGTTAACACAAGCCATCACATTAATAAGCACACAATGCGCCAACTACACACTGATGGTATGAATAAAAAACACATCTGGCTTTTGCTTTCTCTGTGCAAAAGTTAGGCTATGTCAGTTTGAGGTCATACTTTTGTCATAGTTCTGTAAACATACAGGGATCCAAACTGTTTATTTACACATGCACATCAAAACAAACCCAAGTGTTTTTTTCCAAGTCAAAACACAAAATAGTAATTTCACTGAAAAAATAAAAATCAGTCTACATCGTGTCGTCTCTCTGGGTCCGGTCACAAAATGTCGTCTACATCACATGCAATGTCCTCTAGTTCAAGGGACCAGGGAAAATATCTTCTGGAATGCCGTATCCAGGCCTGACATGATGCATGGTCAATATCCCCACATGCCTCCTCCATTGCCTGTAAAAGGGCTATGCGTTGATGGGGATGACGGTCATAGACCTTCCAGCACCAGGCAGAGAAGAACTCTTCAATTGCATTCAAGAATGGAGAGTATGGGGGGAGGTTGAGTACAGTGAATCGATTGAGTAGAGTGGGTGATCTGTAAAGCAGTTGCGGACCAAAGCAACCCTATGGAAACTAACATTGTCCCATATGATGACATATCTGGTCTGCTCTGGTCTCTAAACATTAGTGAGCATGTCATGTAAGGTGTCCATGAATGTAATAATGTGTGCAGTGTTATATGGGCCTAGGGTTGCATGATGGTGAATAACACCACACATAGTTACAGTATGTTACCACCACGTTGTCCTGGGACATTGATTATGGCACGGTGTCCAATAATGTTTCTGCCACGTCTCCTTGTTTTAGTGAGGTTAAAACCTGCCTCATCCGCTCATGACCCATGGCATCTGCCTCTATCTCCATCACTCTCTGGAAAAAGCAAAACAAATGCCGCACAGCAGGCCCATGCACAGCACTACAGTATGCACTTCCAGATTCAGATACCAATGATACTATAGCTTACCTGCACACATAGTCATATCGCAGTTTTTTTTACACGTTCATCGTTTCTTTCAAAAGGGACTTGTTTCATTCGGATTCTGTTGCGGGCAAGTACACGACATAATACAGAAATACTCACATTGTGTATGTTTTGGAAGGTGGTGTCATCCTCATTTATGCGCTGCTGTATTTCTCGTAGCCTTATGGAATTATTTGCAATCACCATATTGACTATATGGGTCTCTTGTTCTGCAGTGAACATTCTTCCTCTGCCCCCAGCATCTGGACATCTTGCAATGTAGCAATTTCAGTATCTTTACATGTATGGTATTGTTGTGTTTCTCATTAGAGAATGGCAGTGCTACAAAACTTAGTGAAAAGTGACTGTACTAACCGATTCTCATTTCGAAATGTCCTTATGATGCTTGCTACAGTGTAGCGGCTCAAGTTAGGCTGAACCCGTTGGCCAGCTTCCCTCAGGGTCATTCCATGGTTGATTACATGGTCCACTATTGTATGAATGAATGAATGAGGCATTTATATAGCGCTTTCATATGTACTACTGTACACCCAAAGCGCTTTACAATCATATCAGGGGGTCCACTATTGTAGCTCTGATGTCATCAGTAGTTCTATTTCTTACTCTTCTTACCCTTCCTCTTCCCCCACCTCTTGCTCCTCCTTGTCCTCTTCCTCTAACTTCACCTCCTTGTCCTTGTCGTCCTCTCCCCCTCGCTTCTTCACCTCCTCGTCCTATTCCTTTTCCTCCTGCTTCTTCACCTCCGAGTCCTCCTCCTCTTTCTCCTCCTTTTCCTCCTACTTCTTCACCTCTGCGTCCTCCTCCTCTTCCTCCTCCTTTTCCTCATACTTCTTCACCTCTGCGTCCTCTCCCTACTCCTCATACTTCTTCACCTCCACGTCCTCTTCCTCGGCCAGCCCTCCTCTAATTCTCACTCTTCTCACTCTTCCTGCTCCCTCCATTGTACTCCACACGGACAGCTTACCTGTGGCTTATTTATAGTGCTTAGGCTGATTGCAAAGTGAACTAATTATCTAAAACAGTTTTCACATGTGACAGTGTGCCAGACAGTTGGCAAAATAGTGTAACAGCCATACATGTGTATAGTTTTGCTAGGAGTGTGTTGATCATTTGGAAATTGAGTGTAAAGCAGTGAGTTGTGTTTACAGTTCCACAAAAAGAGTGCTGTGCAGTGGATTGTACCTACAGTTTTGCAAAGTGAGTGTTACAACATTGCAAACTGAGTGCAAAGCAGTGTTTGTGCTTTTAGTTTTGCAAACTCAGTGAGTGGTTTTGCTATAAGTATTAATAGTTTTAGAAATTGTGCTAAGAATCACGGTTAGGGTTTAAGCATTCAGAAAAAACTGTAAACTTTAGTTCATAATTCATAGTTCATCATTTTTTCTCAGTGGAATTCAGGTGTGAAGGGGTTAATGTGCTTTTTGAAACATTCCACCCCAAAATAAAAAGTCTTCCATTATGTAGGCTACTCACCCTCATGTAATTTTTCCAGAGGTGGACAGTAGTGAAGTATTTTTACTTAGTGAAGAGGTGAAGAGATAGCCTACCTTTAACTGTAGAGGCGGATTGTTGCCCCGCCCACTAGATTTATGTACCCCGGCCACTTTAAGAGCAAACTAGGAGCGATTTGACATTGTTTTGTTTGAGTCTCATTCGCTCTCTTCACACTGGGCGCCTCGTTATGATTAAGGGAAGACACTCACAAACACGCTGAAACATGTGGACGGAGGTGAGAAACAACAACAACACTCACGAAGAACCACAGGACCACAGTCTCAAACAGGTAAATCAAACTCATGAGAAACAATGCAATGCAATGTTCTGCAGTATGTGTTTTAAATGCTCCACCTGTTGAAAGGCTTTTTAAAGACAGTATCTTTTTAAGATGAGGAAAGTAGTACTGTTTCATTGCAAATATACAAAATAGGTCAGTGTATCAGAATACCATTTATTTTTTGTTAGTATATTCATTGACATAAAGTTACATTTTCAGCACAGATCAACTGTTGTTTTGAGAAGCAAAACTACTTCTTGGGAAACAGTAAACTCTCTCTCTCTCTCTCTCTCTCTCTCTCTCTCTCTCTCTCTCTCTCTCTCTCTCTCTCTCTCTCTCTCTCTCTCTCTCTCTCTCTCTCTCTCTCTCTCTCTCTCTCTCTCTCTCTCTCTCTCTCTCTCTCTCTCTCTCTCTCTCTCCTCTCTCTCTCTCTCTCTCTCTCCTCTCTCTCTCTCTCTCTCTCCCTCTCTCTCATTTCCTGTCTTCCAGCATGTTTTGGAAACTTTCAGTCATGGCATAGTTTCTTATCTTTGTTAAACAGTGCAGGGACATGCCCCCTCCCTCTCTCTTTGTCCTTTAAAGCCACCATGAAATCAAAATGGACTATTCTCTTTTTATTTTTTTTATTGAATGTTGCAGTATTTATTGTAAAAAAAAAAAAAAATCTTTCCAAATTCACTTACTCATGTAATCTTTACTCAAAATAACTTCCCCTCCCTACTGGAATGGCATATCTTCTCTGATGACACTTTTTTTCAGCGCAAGGCCCTACAATGTTTTTTCTTGTTCGAAAAGCTTCACTTGGATACGTTGCAATAAGGAAGAAATGACCATCGTAATTTTGTTTCATGCTGACTTTGAGCACATATCAGTGCTTGGATAGACAGGCTCTGTTGATACTTTGACAAATGTGTAAAATGATGTACCCTTGTATTTGATGATGACTACTTCAGCTATATCAGCGGCCTAGACAATTCTGTTTTATTCTACATGATGGGGCAGGTCCCCCCTCACGGGAGCTGCCATTTTGGAATCACATGACTAGCCAAATACTACCTGCTTTATCTCCATAACCAGACATGTTCTTATACAGAATAAATCAATCATGGCAGAGAAATATATGCTACTTGTGAGAAGGTAATATCGAAAATGATATGTAGCTGTCGTGCAGTTACAGCATACAGGACATTATATCAATGTAATGTAATGTCACCTTATGCTTATTTATTTAACCCCTCCCTCAACCCCTCTATTATAGTATTTAACACCCACTTTTCCCAATTCAGTCAATTCTTGAAAGGTAAAATCAAGCCCCACCCATTCTTTTCTCACTGAATAACCTGTTGTTTTCTCTCCCCAGATAGTTTCCCAAGTGTCTTCATGGCTCCCCTTCAACTCTGATAGAAATGGTAATGCCTTAAACAGCCTTAAATACATCATGCTAATGATGGTGTACATGCTTTAACATAATCTTCATTGTCTCCACAGGCTCAGTAACTGCCAGTCCACCCCCTCTCGCTGAGACCCCCGTGAACAGACCGAGTGGAATCATACCAGGTAGAGTTTCACTCTCTGATTCCCCGAGGTCACAATAGAGTGCAAAAGTGACCACCTTTTCAGCTACACTACCATTCAGTCAGTTATTTATTAATACTTTTATTCAGCAAGGATGGATAAAAGTGATCACATATAATGTTACAAAAAAATCCATTTTAAATTAATGCTGGTTTTTTTTTTTCAATATTTTAAAGTATCCTGGAATTTCAATGTTGGTAATCATAAGAAATGTTCCTTGAGCAGCAGATCAGCATATTAGATTGATTTTCTGCTCATACATTTGAAGTTGATTCTCTGAGATGTCCTTACCTGTCAGTGATCTGACCTGCCCTTCCTCTTTTATTGCTGTCGTCTTCCTCACTCTCACTCTCGGCCAATTGTCCTCAGTCCTACCTTGTTCATTATCTATTTGTTTACAAAAGAAGTACAGTTATAAATGTTGTCATGTCTTTCTTATCAAGCAGACATTAATCAGTCTGACCAAGTCTTTTTTTTAAATGTTTTAAAACATACAAGTCCTGGCAAAATAAAACCTTAGGGAACATGATTTATCTGAGCGCTCTCCTTTCTAATTGCTCTTTCCTATGGATCACATTTTTTTGTTTTTCTCTTCATGTTCAGAAAATGAACTTTTGCCTGAAATACAACAAGGGGTTACAGTATTTTTGTAGAAATATCAAACTCAATGAGTTCTCAAAAAACCACATGTATACACAACATTTCTAGAGGTGTGTGTGTGTGTGTGTGTGTGTGTGTGTGTGTGTGTGTGTGTGTGTGTGTGTGTGTGTGTGTGTGTGTGTGTGTGTGTGTGTGTGTGTGTGTGTGTGTGTGTGTGTGTGTGTGTGTGTGTGTGTGTGTGTGTGTGTGTGTGTGTGTGTGTGTGTGTGTGTGTGTGTGTGTGTGTGTGTGTGTGTGTGTGTGTGTGTGTGTGTGTCGAATCGTTATTAAACACTTGGAACTTCGGGACAAGGGCAGAATTTCAGAGGCTGAGCTGATCATTTGAAATGAGGACATAACCTAATTTGTTTGCAAAATGTCTATGAAAATATAATTCATTGACTACAAATAAGTTGGCCCCAGAAGTATTTGGACTCCTTTATCAGACTTAAACATTTCAATATTTCATGATTCCATTACACAAAAGAGATTAAAACCATGTAACTCACTTGGAAAGAATTGTTGCTAGAACTTGTCTCAGCACTAATGTGATTTTGTTTTGTGTCCAATACAAACTTTTCAAATTTATGGAATATGGAGTGTTAAATCATTGCTCAGGGCTGATTTTCCTTTTACCCGCTCACAGGTTTAAACAGGTTTCCATGTCATCACTGGAATTTTCCTCCTCCTCAATGCTTCCTCATTAGAGTATCTCTTTAAACACACAGGGTTTATGCCTTTCTATGTCTTGATTCTTGAATAAAACACACTAATTAAAACTGACTGTTCTTTCTCACTTAGTGAGACCTTTGACCTTTTACAGGCCTAAGATATGTATCCAAGTTGCATTTTTCACTAGAAAGACCAGTGACTTTGGATTGCGGACAATGAAACTGCGGCCTCTCATTCGGTCACACTCTATATCCGAGTTCTCTCATGATCCAGATTATGTGCCTCTTCAGACAAGTGTTTTCAAGACTACAGACAGCGGTTTAACAGGTGTCTGGTGTGTTTGCAGGTGCGATCGCTGCGGCAGTGTTCATAGGCCTTCTGTTAGCCCTCTATGCTGTTCTTTGGAAATGCATGGTTACGCGACCGAAAAGGTATGAACCAGACAAACCTTTCACAAGGTGCAAGTGCAATGCTGTGTTTTTTTTTTTTTTGCAGTTTGTTTAGCATTTGACTTTTTTGTTTTGTTTTGCATATTGTTTTGCAACCGAAAAGGTATGAACCAAACACACCTTTCACAAGGTGCAAGCGCAATCCTGTGTTTTGTAGCGTTTTGTTTAGCTTTTTACTTTTTTTGTTTTGATTTGTTGTAATTTGTTTAGCATTTTACTTATTTGTTTTGTTCTGCTTATTGTGGGGTCCAAAAGTACCCCAACCGAAAAGTAATAAACCAAACAAACCTTTCAAAAGGTGCAGGTGCAATGCTACTTTTTTTGTTTTGTTGTGTTTTGTTGCATTTTGTTTAGCATTTTACTTTTTGTTTTGCATATTGCTTGCCTCTTTTTTTTTTTTGCACCCGAAAAGGTATGGACCAAACAAAATCTTTACAAGGTGCAAGTGCAATGCTGTGTTTTGTTGCATTTTGTTTAGAATTTTGCTGTTTTTGTTTTGATTTGCTTTGTTGCATTTTGTTTAGGATTTAACTTTTTTTTTTTTTTTTTTTTTTTTTTGCATATTGTGGTGTCCAAAATTACCTCAACCGAAAAGGTATAAACCAAACAAATCCTTCACAAGGTGCAAGTGCAATGCTGTTTTGATGTTTTTGTTGCATTTTGTTTAGAATTATACTTTGTTTTTTGTTTGTTTTGTTTAGTTTTTTTTTTTGTTTTTTTTTTGGGCAATTTTTTTTGCCAAAAGTACCCCAACCGAAAAGGTTTGAACCACACAAACTTTTCACTATGGTGTGAGTGTAATGCTGTGTTTTTGTTGAATTTTGTTCTGCAATTTTTTGTTTTGTTTTTGTTGTGTTGCAGTTTGTGGGGTTCAAAAGTAAAACAAATCAACATTATAACTTTAAATGAATGTGGCATATTCATTCAAAAACTGTTGTTCTCATTAAAAAAAATTAGCATTAACTTTAGAAAAGTAGAGCAGCAGCAATTTCGGATCCACTGTAAAAATAAATAAACCATAGTATTTTAATAACGAATTTTTGTTTTGTTTCAGTGTCTCTGTTAGGAGGAAAAAAAGAACAAGTTTGAAGGCTCGTGAACAGCGGTCTCTTATGTGTTGACCCCTGGACAGGACATCCGCCAGTCTACCAGAGATTCTGAGTTACTGATCTTAGGTCAGATCTTCTCCTGCTCTGTATCAGCATCCTCATGAACTGTGTTTAGGTCTTAACGCACACTATTTGAGGGAACATTTTGAGGCGCTTCTGTTTTGCAGTTCTACATGGTCCTCAACAGATATATATCTCCAGTCTTTCATAAGTCACCCATCAGGTTCTTAATCGGTCTGCTTGGCTGATCACCAGACGTTATCCAATTGGACAGGGGGAGTTACATTTTTGAAAATTGTCTTGATAATGTGGAACTTAGTCATTAAACTGAATAATTTTGTGTATGTATATAGAAAATAACAAGCCCATATGTGCTCTTGAGCTACGTATGAATAGTGTACTTGAGTATAAGATATTTCCAGAGTTTATAATGTAGGTGTAGCACAACACAACAAATGTCCACCAGATGGCAGAGGACTCTGTGTTTTTTCACTTGATGAAACAAGGAAATCACCGTACATATACGGGATGTAGGTTTATCTTTATAGACGTATTTGTTTTGGGACGTTTATTTTACTGCTGATAGCGCTATGCTAATTAATCCATCGAAGATATAATCAATGTTAAGAGACCAGGCCCTTGTTTTCCTTCAAACTTCCCCTTTGACCACAGTGAACTCTGCACCAGTGAATGAGTGCGTGTGTGTGTGTGTGTGTGTGTCTGAGTAAGAGAGATTTCCCTTATGCAGCAGTATTGGCCAGCACAGCACATTTCTGGGTTAAAAGTCTTTGGGTACGTGCGAGTTTAACATAAGAAAAGAGAGTTGCAGATTGCACTTTTTTTTATCGCAGGGGCTTTGTTTGCACAATTGCCGTACTGTTACATATTTTATTTTTTGTTTTAATTCCAATGGTTTTCATTGTGAAGGTTGGATTTCCTTTTATTTTGGATGAATGTGTCATGCAGTATAAGACTCTGTAGTGTAGTACTCTACACCAAACATACATAAATATTTTTATGGACTAACCACTCTGTGTCGGGCCTTAAAATGTTCTTAATTCACTGTAAACCACTGCTTCATGGGGATTATTGCTTTATTTAATAACAGGCTTAAACATTTTAATACTTGCTAGATAGTATTCATGTGAGAAAAGGCAACATTACAGTATAGTTTATTATTTAATTCATATCATTTCCTGCAACCGAAATACAACTATTTTCATTTAATGTGTCATTCGACAGTGTTTGAAAGTATTACAATCATGTTTTTAAATATTTACTCTGTAATAAATATCCTTTTGAATTGAAAAAATTGTTTCCTTAATTGCCTCTGAAATGGATTTGCCTGCAATCATACAGTCAATAAACTGTCATAAAAGTGCTTTATAGTTACTTTAACAGTAAGTGTAAACTTTGAATGCAAAGTTGAAATCTATTGAACATTCAATGAATTTTTGCAGAATGTAGAAATACACACAGTGCATTTAATATTACTACAGTAATGCTTATAATACAAGAGCGGACACTCTTTAAACTGGAGTGTTATTTGAGCTACATTTTCCTCCTTTCAGAGTTGTGTTTCTATCATGAACAAGACAATTACTATCATGCAAAAATGACAATATAAAACCTAAACAACAACAACAATTAAATATAACATTCAACAAATATTACATGATAAAAAACTAAAATAATTCTTATCTATTGTAGTAATTTCCTTATTTCTAAAACAGTGAAATTGAGCTCCTCATTTGTATCCATATCACTTTGTCTCAGGCGTGACCTGGGCAAGGCGATGTCGATCTCGCTCATGAACATCTTCAGAAGGAGACGGACAGGTTGATAGCAGTCACGCAATGCTATCGAGAAGCCCACATAAGGAGGTATAGAGCTGACATACTGTAGCATGAGGTGATTCTGCTTGGAAAGTTTCAATGTGGTTGGTTGTTTTTCCCTCAAATGCTTACATGCAGTAGTGTATGTAATGGCAAACTTATGTCTTCCTTTCATGACTGCCAATTCAGTGTAATAGGTAAATGAACTGGAAGAAAGAGGAAGAGCAGTTTGTAAGAGGTCTTAGGCTACAATATGGCAATATCCCATTGGGGGGGTTTTTGGGTGGTGTTGAAGATAATGTCGGTCATTACTGGACACGAAGGCTCTACGGGGATTTCGCCGTTCGACTTCTCATGGTTTTCGAAGCTAACATTGTCATATGTGGCTTTGCTGTTGAGCTCCATCTCCTTGGCTTTTTTCTCTTGAATCTGCAGCAGAACTGCGTTGTTCACACCAGGACCTGAGCAACACAGACAGTAAATTTTAATAAAACAGTTCCATTTTGTTTAATCCAAACCTGTTCTAACACACATATTATATATATATATATTATAAATGTATTTATATACAATTATGTTCTCTTTTCCCAAATTCTAACACAATATATACAAAGAAGCACACACAAAATTGTTTGGTTTGTTCAGGTATTTGGAATTGAATACTAGTGTACTGCATATAGTTTAGACTGTATCATTTTTATTTTTTAACATTATCCCTTTTATATTTCTTCATCAGTTACACTATGTATTTTCTCTTTTCTTAGATAGTTTATTTGCACTATTTAGATTTCATAAAACTGTTTTATTTGTATGTACTGTAGCTCAGCTGCAAGTATTTACAAATATTTTAAAAATGCCATACTTTCTTGAATACAGTTTGAATAACAACTTGAATAACAGACCTCTTTAAAACCCATTAAAAAACATAACAAATCTAACCCTTTTGAGTATAAACTGTATGTAACTGTTCCTACTCGATCTGCTCTGAGCGGGATTTGAACCAGCGTCTCCAGCATGGGAGGCAGGCGTGCTGACAAGGACGCTAAAGCCTGCTCTAGCTCACCTCTTGAGACCAGGTGGGTGAGGTTTACATCCGGGTCACGGCACCGAATGGAACCCGTCCTACTCATAGACTGTAAAAAAATATGGACATAGTGTCCGTGACGTCACCCGTAGGTTTCTGAAGAACTTTTTTGAAGCCCAAAGTGGGCGGAGACGGCCGTCGCCAACTTGGCAGCGCGCTTCAACAGAAAATGGGCAAAAAGGCGGGATTAGCTGAGGTGACGTGACGACTAACAGACAGCAGACAAATGGCTAGTAGTGACTAGTTGTCATGAAGGGCAAATTTTTTTTTCGGTAACGTTATTTTAAGGTGCTTGTAATAAGCAGTAATTAACAGTTAATAAGACACTTATAAGACCTTATAAGATGCATATAAGATGCATATAAGCATTAACTAATGATAATAAATAAATTAAATAAAAAATTTCTCAAGTATCAATACATTGCACTTTTAGAACAGCCGAACAAACATAAATGGTAACACAAACTCCCAGTCCCTTAAAAATTGACCTTCCCAAGAGGGAGTAGTTTCCCTGATCTCTTCAGGGCCTGGACCTTTAATTAACCCTTATATGAAGTAGTTAATGCTTATATGCATCTTATATGCATCTTATAAGGTCTTACTGTGCGTTCACACCGGACGTGAATAGCGTGTCAAATTAGCGTCTACCGCGTCTAGTTTGACGCTTGACCACTTTGTGTTAATTCGCGTGTCAATGGCGAAATTGACGCGCGTAAAAACAAAAGTTTGAAGCGAAATTTACGCGCGTCAGAGGCGAAATCCGGAGGCGAAAGTTTCGAAACTCGTTGGCGGCCATCTTTTTAGATGTTTATCGAGCATTAGCATTAGCATTATTCGAGAGAGTCACCGCTCGTATATGCTCTGGAGAGCAGAAACAGCTGTGTAGGGGACATCGTCGCTGTACTCGGGTCCACCAGACCCTCCGGAGGGTTTCAGGAGTTTCACAATTTGCTCCAGGAGCTAGGTTTGGTGGACCTAACGGTGAGGACGCTGACGAGGACAGCGTAGGCCGTATAAGGCCTCGGCCTCGAGTGGTCTATGCCTGTCGAGCCCGCGCTCTACAGCCCGGCACGAGGTTCACCCTCGCCCGCATCCACCTAATCTGTCATTTATTTTTGTTTTGATAATAAATGGAGCCTCCAAAAGTGAAACCTGTCCTGTGATTTTTTTTAAAGTTTTTATATACTAAATTGTGTTTGTTGTCTTTACATTAGAATAATAATGTTTTATATAATCTAGAATAGATATGGAATAAATAGCATTCAATACAAAATGAGTATCTCTCATATATTGAAATCGAGTTTTTATGTGAAAGATTTGTATTGCACACCAAGCATTTTTGTCATATTACAAAATAATTTATTGAGGCCAAACATAAAATAACATTATAAACTGTCACTTCACCACGTGACAGCAGCAAGCAGGCTCCTGATTGGTTAACGCGGCGCGAATTGACGCAGAAGTTCAGATTTTTCAACTCGGGCGGCAGACGCGAATTCGCGTCAAACGCGAGAATGCACAAAAAGCACTACATAAAACATTTGCGCGTAACGCGCCAGACGCTCAATTCGCGGCATTCGCGCGAACTTGACGCGCGAATAAGGCGTATTCGCGTCTACCGCGCCGCGCTCTACGCCTCATTCGCGCCGCAGGAATTTTTCCGCGCGTAACGCGTCTTTGCATTGACTTAACATTGAAATCACTCGCGCCTGACGCGCTATTCGCGTCCGGTGTGAACGCACCATTATAAGTGTCTTATTAACTGTTAATTACTGCTTATTACAAGCACCTTAAAATAAAGTGTTACCTTTTTTTCTGCTGTAAATTTGGGCATTTTAACATGGGGGTATATGGGATTGACTCTCTTTTGCAGCCTGTCTCTAGCGGCCAGTCGACGAATTCCAGTTTAAGTCACTTCCGTGTTGGATTCTAGAGAGAGATCGGAAGGTTGCCGCTTGACCCTACTCGAGATTGATTCAAACTACCATCTCCGGCATGGGAGGCAGACGCATTAACAATGATGCTAAAGACCCTAGTCTCCAGCATCAGTAGCTACCTGACCTCTTGAGGCCAGGTGAATCTGAACATAGCCTTTGTTTAGAATTAGAACTAGTTTCTTTGAACTTGATTAAGCACCAATGACATGAAGACTGAATATGTAGTTATGTGCTTGCAGTCATGTTTGCAACATACCGAGGAAACTGAGCAGCACAGGCAGGAATATGAGGCCGTGGGCCATGCCGAGTAGAGTGATGACCAAATTGAGTCTGAAGAAGAAGATCCGGATGAGCTGGGCTTTAGCAAATGCCAAAACAACGATTCCAGGTAGGTTGGTCATTGCAACTCCAGCAAACACCTGCAAAAGAGAACATAGACATATGTAATGGCACCACAACTAGACTGGAATAGCATAGCTGAGCATGTCTTAAAAACTCATCAAGTCTAGCATCTTTGTTGTTCTGGTACTCACAGCACTGCCCATGTTAGCTGTGGCTTCTTTGGCTCTTTCCACCTTTGTGTGGCCAATGCTGAGAGCAAATGAGCGTGTTATATGAGATACAAACTCCACCGATATACCAACAGCCTGCAAAACAAAGCATCTGTTAATAATGTCGGGGATCGCTAATGACACTGTCATTGGTTTTATGAAATGCAAACTTGCTAATGCGTTTCTTTGACACACTCACAGTCACAAGGTTAATAAGCGACACAGCGTTGAAATCGATACCCCACAACGTCATGACGCCAACCGTATCCACAGTGATCATCACTATGGTGAGCAGGTTCAGAAAGCCTGATCTCAAGTCCATGCCGAGCAGGATACAACACACAAAGAATGTGGGGAGAAGACACATGGCAATGTTGAACAGACCCTCATTCACGATGGTCAGGTACTGTTCGTAATACACGTACGTCACTCTGCGAAATGAAAGATCACAGTCAGGGCACAGAGATTTTTGAACCTGCTTCTTCTTCTGCATTTACTTGTATAAAGAACTTTTAAGTTGTTAAGATTTTTTTTTAACAAATTAATAACAAGTTTTTTATCTTGGACACCCTTGTGAAAAAGAAGTACACTTTAGCATACTTTTAAAAAGAGCTGTTATTATGGTTATAATATACTTTAAAATTAATAATAAGTGCGAACTAAATGTAGTGTTTTTGGACACTTAACTGCATGTCATTTTCTTAATGGCAACATAGTTTAAATGTATATTAAATGCAATTAGTAGAACTTAAGAATGCTTTTGGACATCTTTAAATAGGTCTTAAGAACATCTTCATATTTAATTTCATAATTACTTATATTGTCTCTGAAATGTGGTTAAAGTGTACTGCCGAATGTACTGACAAGCATTTATGCTAACTAAAATATATTTTAATGTCAAGTACTTTGCATGTGCTTTAACATAGGTTTGTAAACATATCAAAATAAGTGTACTTCCCTCATGTGGTCTTCGGGTCATTTTGACCCGGAGAAGATTTTCTTTTTATCAAAAATACTAGTTAATGTTATTGCATTGGACTGAAACTTAGTGACTTTGTCACCAAATCTTGGATTCAATCTTTTTGTCAACTTGTTCTCGTTCAATTAGGACTGGTTTTGTATTTTCATTTGCATCTGATTAATCGTGGGCCTCATTTATCTAAGAGTAGGCATCTCATTTTTTGAGTAAAAAAAACTTTATTTTTGAATAATTTTGGATTTTTTTTATTATTATTTTTTTTAGAAAATTGGTACTGTTGATCACACTAGTCTACTTTAAGTGTGTGTGTGTGTGTGTGTGATAATGTCAGATATTAGATATTAGATGTAGTTCAGGGTAGGATCAATTTCATCACTGTGAAAAAGAATGTGTCATTCAGAAAATAGTTTGTGTGTGTGTGTGTGTGTGTGTGTGTGTGTGTGTGTGTGTGTGTGTGTGTGTGTGTGTGTGTGTGTGTGTGTGTGTGTGTGTGTGTGTGTGTGTGTGCATGTATCCACGCATGCACATGTCCAAGGGCTCTAAGCACACATGTACATATGTGAACATGAACATGAACATGCTCCTGACAACTACATTTTTCTCAAATTTTTAGTCTCCCCCATTCACTTTCAATGACCGGGAACACCACAAGTGTGACTCTGTGTCATTTTGTGCAAAAACCCCCACACATTTCAAAATAAACGGTGTCATTAAATATTAAAGTAGACAAGTGTGATCAACAGTGAAATTTTTTGTCATATTTTACTCAATATTGCCAAAATTATTAACAAATAATGCTTTTTTCACTCAAAAACTGAAGTGCATAAGCTCGGATAAATGACTCCTACAATTAAACCGTTTGAAAATTAAATACAAAACCAGTCCTAATTGAAAGAGAACAAGTTGACAAAAAGATTGAATCCAAGATTGGGTGAAAATATGGTATAATGAGTGATTTATAAGCTATTTTTTATAGGCCGGTCATTTTGACCCGGGAAGACCACAAGTGTGACTATGTGCCATTTTTTACAAAATAAAAGTTTTCAAAAACAAACTTCCCGGTGAAACATTAAAGTAGACTGGTGTGATCAACACTGCCAACTTTTTAAAATATTTTATTTAATATTTCCAAAAATATTCAAAAATAATGCTTTTTTTACAAATAAAATGAGATGCCTACTCTTAGATAAATGAGGCCCACGATTAATCAGATGCAAACAGAAATATAAAACCAGTCCTAATTGAAAGAGAACAAGTTGACAAAAAGATTGAATCCAAGATTGGGTGAAAATATGGTATAATGAGTGATTTATAAGCTATTTTTATAGGCCAGTCATTTTGACCCGGGAAGACCACAGGTGTTATAGGGTTTTGAACACCACATGAGGGTTAAAGCACAACAAAATCAAAAACAGTGATTTGAAATGTACTTTAAAGCTTTTAATTTGGAATTATTACAAAGTGCACTTTTTAACTTTTTTAATTGAGTCAAGAAACAGGCAATGAATGTGTAATCTCGTTAAAGTACACCTGAGAGGACTTTTATTTCATTAACAATATATTAAAAGCAAGTAGAGTTAATTAAAAATATACTTTGGAGATCTGACGTACTCTACAAGTGCATATTCAATATAATGAAGCACACTTCTTTTTCATGAAGGTAGTGCACCAAGTGAGCCACCAATCACCGCTCAGAATTTACGCATATATCTCACTTTTCAAGACTTTGCTTTTTAAACAGGAAGGAATGGCTCAGAAAAAAATCACTTTTACCTTAATAATGAACAATGAGTGGTATTGCTTTTTCATTGATGTGCCACCTGCACATATCTGTTAACATCTCAAACAAATGTTTTAGGGTTCTATTCTGCAATTGCAAGAAATGTATGAAGTATCTCAAGGATTCGTGATGTAGTTTTGCAATTTATGAAGTAGCTCAAGGACGCGTTATCATTCAATAATATTACATTTCCTGATTATCGCTTCTTATCTTATCCCGTAAAAGAAACAGCAAGGGTGAGGATGGTAAGATAAGGGAGGTTTAGAAGACGACACCTACGTGTAAGGGAAGACCTCAAAGTCAGGAGAGGTGCCGGGGATTTGCCTCATGGTCAGCGTGATATTACGCGCCAGTTCTCTGGCCTTCTGCAGCGCACCCGTGAACTCCTGCGAGTTGGCCAGAGGAGTGTGGTAGGCCATGAACCGAGAAGCTGTAAATGGAGAGATGTCATGATGAATTGTGAATGGACTGAAACACTTAAATGTGTCTTAAATGAGTTGTTTGTAGGCCCTAAAACCTGGAAGAGAATTAGCATTTTACCAATTAGCGGTTTTCAGTTTATGAGTAAAATAGAGTCTGTGGGTTTGTCACATTTTATTCTATAACATAAATTACAGTCATACCTCAAACATTGTGAACAATTAAGGGCTTCAACTACCATAATGATGTGAGTTGACGTGTATAACGAATTGAGACAACTGTTGTAGCCATTGTAGCTTAGCGACTTTTTAGCTTTTAAAAAAACAACAAGAATCAAGAATCACGATTGAGGTAATGTATGAAAGTGAGTATTTTTTTGTTGTAGAACAAAATGTTAAAATATCTTACAGTAATAAATTTTACTCATAAATCGGAAACTGCTATCGTGGTAGGTAATACACATCTGATTTTATATACTGCTTTAGTAAAAAAAAAAACTGCAATGGAAACAGGTTTTGCGCATTTACAGTCAGCTGACTTAAAGAAGACGCGGGGATAATAATAATAATTATCATCATTATTATAACATTTATTAGGCTACATATGTAGAAGACGCTTATCAAAAAAAAAGGAACAAAGCAATTCGTCACATATCATTCATAATACAGGGCTAAGATGATCACAAATAGGCTAAACAAGATTTTGACGCATATCCAAGTGTGTGTGCGGAATGTGGAGCGCGCACTGGATGGCACGGAGGCGCGGGGCGCGGGCGCGAACACTTGCATTTTCCTATCAACAGTGGAAACAACTTAAAATAGGCTAGCCTACTCTATCATTTCTGGTCATACAGAAAATAATAATACATTATTCGCAACTACTTTTATTTGTGTACACTCAATAACAAGAAAACGTTGTGCTTTTGTAAAATAAAATAAAACAATCAGGCGCGCTTCATGGTCTCCGTGAACTGAAGCGCTATAACTGAAACAAAATAGCCTAAGCTAAAGCTTGAAATGTCCACTTTAAAACGAACAAATTCGAATCGAAAGCTAATACCTTCTGATTATGTAATCCGTATGAGAGGTGCATTTCTCTCTAAAGGTGCATCCGCCTTACAGCGGAGATGGAGATATGTTTTAGCCGACACTAATTTTTTATTAATAAACAATTAAAATGCCTTGTTATTTTTTCAGACACATTTATTAATTATTATAGCCTATAACTCAACTAAATCCCCTTTCTGTAGCCTGTGGTTATCTTCTCATTCAGCACTACGGGAAAAATATAATTTCCAGGTTCTAATTTGGCCTTAGAAAACCAGTTAAATCTACATTTTTTTCATATTAATTTGTCAATATTTTAAATGTTTAATAAAGGGGCAAAAAGTCATAAACAAAAATCTGAAAATTCGTCCATATTATTTATTTTGCGCAGCATTTGGTGTGTAGCAGTTCAAATTAAAATTTTGGTGTTCGACTTTGCGTTTTAAAAATACAACCGTTTATTTTTCGTTTTGCAATTACGGGTTAAATAAGGAAAAACGAATGGACACAAAAGTACACTGACCGTTTGGACATAATACGAGACAGAGTTCTTTATTAAATTCATAAAATAAACAATAATTACAGGAATACTGGATTCTAAACCTCAAAGAAATGCCACAATCAAGACCTCGGAGCAGAAATGAGGGAGAAACAGCCAGGAACTCTTAGGCTATAGGCTATGTGCCGTTCGCAATATAAGGGTCTGCCATTAATGCTTGGATAACACCACGTCTCCTTCCATTAATAATAATAATTTCTAGTGCGGTGGCTGTGATATAGGCTTTAAACCTACCAACATCCGTTTACCATGATTTTTGGAATGACTTATCACGAGAGGAAAAAAATACATTTTAGTCGCATAACATCGGTTAATGGAAACGCCGTCATTTCGCAATAGTTTTTTATCGACATTTAGAAAAAGTCGCAAAAGTTTTGCGCAAATCTGTAATGGAAACGCGCCTAATGATTACTACATGAATGAATGAATGCTACAATGATTTTTTATTTTTTTTTGCCCCCCCCTGGCTCGAATGTCAAACTCCGCCTATGGACTTAACAGCTCCGTAGAACAGTCATTCTCAATATTTTTGACACCAACATTGTCCACAACAATATTTTGAAGCCCCCATGACTTTTCCAGATTTACCGGATAAAAATTAAGGGCACATAATATTTTTATTCACAATTTCTACCCAATAAAATATCTTAGAGCTCGGCATAGGGACATGTATATTCATTTTAAAAATGTCCATTTCGTTTGAACATTTTATTAATTACCATAGCCATTTCCAAGTCTAGAAATTACACTATTAATTAAAATG
The DNA here is from genome assembly GCF_029890125.1 of Rhinichthys klamathensis goyatoka. Taxonomy (NCBI): domain Eukaryota; kingdom Metazoa; phylum Chordata; class Actinopteri; order Cypriniformes; family Leuciscidae; genus Rhinichthys; species Rhinichthys klamathensis. The sequence continues at coordinate 1,680,735 of NW_026606587.1, forward strand.
ATGCTACTTCATATGTCCATGTTTTCAAAAAACGTTGTTGAGGCGGTGAATTAAAATAAGAAAGAACCTGTTTTTGTTGTTGTTTTAGCTGTTTTGGCTTATTTTAAAGCTTGTTTTGTCTTCTTTTAAATCATTTAAAGGCATCTTGGAAGCCCCATTGGAAGTTTGCTGAAGCCCCCGAGTCTGACCCTGGCCCTGTTAAGAACCACTATAGAAAGTGAGTGCAAAATGTTACATGTACAAATTGATGTATCTCACCTATTACTTCCCCAGTTTCATTGTCTCTAATTACAGCTTTATCATAAGCTCCCAAACCACTGTAAATGAAATAAAAACATTTTTAGTAAATACACTATAATCATGGACGTGTTTTATTCTAAACATTCAAAGCTTCTATTCAGTCCTTTAGATGACCAGATGTAGTAGCATTTCTTACCCTTTTGGACACTGTAGGTCAGGTCTGTTGCTCAGAAAGTCTGGCAGGAATCTGTAAAACTCTTCAACACTAGGCCGCAGAACCCCATCTTCGGGGGCTTTCATACACTTCTTGGTACACGCAAAAATACCCGCTGTCAAAAAGTTTAAAATTTAGTTAATTGAACCATATAAACAACAAGGCTTTAATAGTTAACTGGTTATTTATACATAAACACTTACTCTCATTGGCCGGACAAAATGTTCCAATGTTTGGGCCAGTTGTATAGATACGACAGCATTTGGAACCAGGGTTCAGCCAATCAATATAGTCATCCACCCAGGAGGATGCTGGGATAGCCAAATAAGATCTAGAGCAATCAGAGAGATTGTGATTTTGTGATCTTGAACTCGCATTTTGTAAAAATGTATGTGTAATGAAGCAGCACAACTGTTTTCAACATGTTTCTTGAGCAACAAATCAGCATATTAGAATGATTTTTCTGAAGGGTCATGTGATACTGAAGACTAGAGTAATGATTCTGAAAATTTAGCATTGCCATCACATGAATACTTAATATATATTCAAATTGAATATATTCAAATAGAAAAAACAACAGATAGAAAAGTTGTGACTGCATCCTTGGTAAGCAAAAGAGACTTCTTTCAAAAATATTGAAACATCTTTCCAACCCCAAACTTTTGTATGGTAGTAAAGCCATAACTCATAATTTATCTGGCTCTTTACCAGTATTATAAAGATCTTTGTCTCTATTCTAACATTATAATTAGAATGATGGCAGACGCAGTATTCAAAGAATACCTAGAGGTAGAAGTGATAAAGCTTTTTTTGTCATAGTCATTTCATTGTATAATTCTCAAACGTTAATAATGGTATCTTGCCAGGACCGTGTCACTGTGGACTTTCAAGATCGATAACACAAAGCTGTAAGTTCAAGGTCTGATGTGATGCAAAGTGAGGTAAAGAGTAGAGGAGTGCAGGACACCAAATTACATTTTTAGTTTATTGAAAGCGGAAAGACATATAGTGGAGATATACAGGGGAGATATATAGTGCTCACCGGTCAGGGTACTCAGTGGCATAACGGATCTTCTGGGTAAAGGAGAACTGGTCACATCCCACACTAGAACACACTGCATTTAAGCCCTCTGCACTGGTGAAATTGAACCCTTTGGTCGTGATAAAATACGTTGGCACGCCAACCTCAAAATACTTATAGAGGTATGCGAAGTAGTCCAACATGTAGGAATCCTGGTAATGTTTACACACGGGGGAAGAGAGAGACAACACTGTAACTAATTATTGAATAACTGAAAGTGTTTTTAATTGGCATTTTGGCAAAATTGCTCTTGTATTTTTATTGGCAGGCTAGAAGGGTGTTAAATAAACTTCTGTACTTACAGATGGCATGGCCAGTTCCTGATCTAAGCCCACTTTTACATTGAACAAGAGGAACACAGAGGCACAGAACATCACAAGGAACACCACCATCTAAGAGAACAAGACATCATGATATTAAACTATTACTAATTGTATTATATAAAAGCATGTAAAGAACAAACAAAAAACACCATACCTTCTTTTTTTTTAGAAAGAAATGCATGAAATTCTAGTATGGGTGGGTGTTTTAAACAATGGATACTTGTTTTAGTCATGTACACAAACTTTTACTTTGTAAATTTACATTTATACTGGAATAAAATGTCTGATTCCTTTATTCTTTTAAGGTTGATTTCATATTTTTATGTAGCCTAAAAATAGTCAAATGAAATGAACATTGAGAAAATTACAGGTTTTAATAACTTTATTAGTGGCAAAATTGTTGGTTGTGTTGGAAATCACGTCAAGGACAGCTGAGGAATTGGTAAAACTTTACTTAAAGCCTTTATATATGATTCATTATAAAAGTATTTTAATGCATTAATTATGCCTTGTATTGTCAATATAAATAATTGTAACCACAGTTACATTTATAATACATATCTATTCATTGTTAAACCTTTAGAAAGCATTAAAACACATGACAACCACTTTCAGATGTAACAAGGAATCTGCAAATATTATAAAAATAATGATTTTTTTTATGAAAAGATTTAATGCATTATAATGTACATTATGAATACCTTTATAATGCATTATACATAAAGGCTTTAAGTGTTACCATAAAGGTTAACACAATAATTTTTTACAAGTTGTTTGTATTACTATAGCTTTAAAAATGTACTATTTTATATATTTTTTTTTAATGAATTTTCATGTTTTATGGCTGAAAGTCTAGAACTGGGATAAAGATAAATCCATTCAATCTATAAATAAAATACATTTGAAAAGTAGCAATTCTAATAAAAATCATAAAATGACTGTAGTTAAAGAAACCATAATACTGTAAAGTAGGAACGTACCACTATTATCCTGCTGACAGGGTTGAGCAGTGCAGGGGCGTAGTATTTTTTCATTAATGGGAGCAGGAAGCCCTGGTTGGGTTTGGATGGGTGTGGAGTTGTCACAGTAACACAGCAAGCTATCTCACAACGGTTTGCATCTTGTCGTCGAGCATCAAGTGAGAGCAGAGCCACAAAGGCAGTCATCTGGAGAATGAAGTCCATGAGCACAGCCAATGCCGCGTATAGGGCAAACGACTTCACCGCCGGCATAGTGCTCAAAGCACCTGCAAAGAGACAATGAGGGTGTGTTAAGTCAGCCATATATGTTTACTCATTCATGGAATTCATCTGAACCCATTGACTGCATTATATATGACTCATTCAAAGTTCATTATTGCCACTATACATCAATCATATCTCTATTTAATTAGGGTGGTACATATCTGATGCTATATGTTTCGCTGACATGCACAAGTGAATAAAGGTCAGGTAATATAAATGTTCCTCATAATCATGGGGGGGTTCTCTTGTTCTTGTGTTTTATGGGATGAAGCAGAGTTTAAGATCAATGGGAAATTCTCACCCAGGAAGAAACAAACAGATTCAGACAAACTGCAAAGGAGCATGCTGGGAGCCACATTTCCAAGAACTCTCCCGATGTGTTCCTCCCTCTGCTCTCCTGGTCTGCGCATATCTCTCTGATTGAGATTCAACATGGATAAGAAAGAAAAAAAGTGTGGTTTATGAAGTTATAGTCAGTAGTGGAGACATAAAGTAATATCTTCTACTTATATGTATGCATGTATATATATATATATATGCATGTATATGTACTGTATATTTATGTATATGTATGTGTATTTGGATGGATGGATATACACAACCATTTAACAGTTTGGGGTTGGTAAGATTTTTTAAGATTTTTTTTTTTCATGCTCAACAAGGCTGCATTTATTTGATCAAAAATACAGTAAAATTACTGTTTTATATTTGAATATATTTTACAATGTAATTTATTACTGTGATGGCAGAGCTGAATTTTCAGCATCATTACTCCACACTTCAGTGTCACATGATCCTTCAGAAATCATTATAATATGATGATTTGATGCACAATAAATATGTTATAATATTATCACAGTTTAAAACTGTTGTACTGCTTTTTTTGCACATTTGCACATTTATTTTAATTTAATGTATCCATGCAGAATAAAAGTATACATTTCTTTAAAAAAAACAGAAAAAACAACAACATTTGAACGATACTGTATAGAACTAAGAACTGTGAAAGAGTCTGTAAGTGAAAAAAAGTGACCATTTAAAGCTGTCAGAAAGATAAGCTACAAAGAAAAACAGAATGAAGAAAGAAACATACCTGATATTCTAGAACAAAAATGAAGATGTTATCAGCTCCCACAGCAAGCACGAGGAAGGGCACCACCTGCAGAATGACCAGTGAGGACGGAAGCCCAATCCAGGCATAGAACCCCATTGAGGCTAAGACAGAGCAGCCGACGACCAGAATACCACCCAGTCCGACCAAGAACTTTGAATCTACCTAAGACGACAATCACACAACCATGGTTTGCAGAAGCAGCATTAGAATATATTTACCTGTCAAACTAGGCCAATGGATAGTTCATCTGAAATACTTTTGGAAAGTGGAGATGTGTATACTCAATCTAAAACTAAGCTTACCAGTATTATTCATTATTTTTTTCTGACCTACTATATCAACTGAGAAACAAATCTGAAATATTTTGAGAAAAAGCCATTAAAAAATGGAAAACGTTTAAAAAAATGGGTATGTGACTTCGTTTTTGATATCCAGAATGTATCATTTGAATTGCTCAGAACAGTTAAAACATGCTGGAGTTTCCATTAGGCCTTCATTTTGAGAAAAATAAATGCTTCATCCTTTATTCCATTATCAGAAATTAGGACATTCCCAGTAAGCCATTAACCACTCCATTACTCACTCACCAGGATACGCTTCCAGGATGAATATTCCCCAAGAGCCACAGCAATGTAGAGGAAAATGACAGCATAGCTTATCATGAATATGGGGATATCCTCTGCAGTCGTTCTGTTAATCTCATCTTCCAAAGACCTCTGCGGAGCACCAGATCATTCGATTATGACACTGTTAAACACTGACATCTTTGATCTATACAGCATATGGTCAACCAGAATCTCACCTCAGCCATGTAGGCAAATGTGAAGTTTGTGTTTGGGTTTTTCTGATATTCCTGGACAATTTTGAGGAACATGCTTTCCCACTGTTGAACCACCTTAAATTTAACGTCGTATCGTCCGTAATTGTTCAGGGAGAAGGTGAGGATCAGGGCCTCAGCAATGGTGTATGCCTCATCTGAAAATGGAATGGAAAGCTGAAAGTCAGCTCAGTAAATCTTTAAGACAAAGATGAGATGCTAGCAGGCAGTTTTGTGCCTTACTCTCATATCCGCCTACAGCCAGGAAGGGGAAGACAGGACCTCCATAGTCTGCCATGCAACTCATGCCAAGAGCTGTGATGTCTTTAAATGATAATGGAGAGCTGTGGGCAAGCAGAATCTAATTATGTTATGTGTGATATTGTTTTTTTAAAACAGTTCAATAGACAAGAATAATTGAGTTACTTTGTCTATTTTTGCGGCACCAACAAAAAAATATTCTAAAAGAAGCTCAATAAGTGCTTTTTCATTCCTGAATGATTCAGTTATTTTGATTGATGAAATTGGTTGAGTGAATGATTCAATGACTCTCTCATAAAGACTTTGTTTGAAATAGCATACTACTCTTACTATTTCTTTTATATTATAGTAGTAGTATGCTATATAGTAGCCAGTCTCTGGCTTCAACAAATATGCATGCTTCCCTATACTATATAGTTGGTAAAAATAGTAGATGAAAAGAGTAGTGTTCAAATTCACAGTATTCATAAAACAGTATGCACAAAGTACCCGGATGACCTACTGCTCCTGAAGTGCACATCTTATGGATACTTTACTATGCCATGAGTCCATAGAAGGGGATTTGTGAATGGTCATGTAGTGACACAACTAATGCTGGTAGGTCAGATGACAATGACAATAAGAGGAGAGTAGTATTTCATCCATTCGGATTACATTCATACACATTCATACAAAAACATTTATTTTTAAAAGTTTCAGAGTAAGTACTTATTTAAAAGAAGTCCCTATTCAGAGTATGCGAGTATGTCATAAAGACTGTGACTGAATTCGGAGTAGCACACTAGCATATATTAGTTATATTAATATAAAATATTGTATATTGTAGTAGTAGAACGTATTAGCTTAAGAGAAGAGTATGCTACAGAATTCTGAATTGAACCAGGTCTTATTTCGTTCCTGAATGAATGTATTTGAATCAATCGGTGAGCAAATGATTAAAGGTGCTATATGTATTTTTTAGCGGCCTCTATCGGTGATGTTTCAGATTGCAACCAATTTTTACAAGAGCGCTCGTGCTCTTGCGCGTGCTCGAACACAAGAGCGAGCACTCATGGTACCGGCCACACTGAGACTTTCAACACACCGGAGAAAGCATCACACAACATGCTGGAAACTCATGTAAACTCCCCCTGCAACGTTACAATAATAGGCTACTTTTATCAGCTTGACGTTGAACTAATGCTCCATGCTCGTACCATGATAACGTTACATTGACTGGATTTAGCCGACATGTGGTGTTATCTATAAGGCATTTCACTAACTATTCGTGTATCTTTCACAATCAGCAATGTCAACATAGGTGAATATATAATATGATAACGAAAACGGTTAGTGAACTAGACTAGAACTTCAGTGTAACAGTAAGATCGTAGGAAGTAGCATTACTGTACTAACCATGTCTGGAAATGATAAACAATATGATAGTAGTGGGATGAGTGACGTTAGACAGTAGATCTAGTACATAAAATAAAAGTTACATCCTAAAGCACCTACTTTTTGTTATCCTGGAACAGTCTTTTGTATTCATTTTCATGTCTCATGTATGTTGTAGTTTACCTTGCCATTTCATTACGGTTTACCATTATTTCAGCATATCTGAAAACTTGTAATTTATCACAATAAAAATAGCGGAGGTCTCTCCATAATTCAAATGCTCTGCCGATGTTGATCCGATTCACGTTTGGCCTGACGAGCTTCAGCAGATAGATTTTTGTTTTGTTTTTTATATTTATGAGGAGTTTGTGTTGGAGTCTGTGTTGTGCTGGAGGCAGGTCGTTTTTTGGTGTTATCAGACTCCATGTCGTCAGCTGCAGTGCCGTCGCATAGACTGTGTATATAAAAAGGAGAGAGGCTCGGGAGCATGCATGCACGTCACATCCGATGGCTTTCGCAGAAAATCCGACCCGGACACTTCACATAGAAATAGGAATACTGGCCTTCAGAGGTAATAGCAAAACCCGACAAGTGGATCATTGTAATGTGTGATTAAAACCCCTTCACACACAGGCAATAAAAAAGGATTCATTTTAGAAGAAAAGTTACATTTAGCACCTTTAAATGACTGACTCATAAACAGTCAGTTGATGCAGTTTATGATGTAAACTGCAGAAAGACCCAGCATGCAAAAACGTGAAAAGTCCCAGTGCTTGAAACTTGTTCAGTGGAACTTCAAAAACCTGGAAATGTCCCTAAGGTAATGTAACAACTACAGATATGGATATGTGACTTACTTTACACAGTAGATGAAATGGTCCCTCCAATCCACCTCCTTAGTCACGCCGAGCTCTGTCATGTTTGCTTTGGCGTTTAGGTTGTCCATGCTATTTTGGAAGTACTGCGGTAGACTGTTGACAGCACAGTCTGTTAAAGAGGGGTTGTCTGGATTGAGTGGCGCATAGCAAACATCTTTAAGGCTTGCAGTTCGGTTTAGATCGTCTGACCAGAATTCAATTGCCTGGATTCTCTTCTGAAGCTCCAGCAGCTCTATGATCAAATCTGTGAGAAAAAAAAACATTCTCAGTAGGTCTATATTTTAATGACTGAAACCTAAGATTCAGGGGAACAGAAAATTCTCAAAAAAGAAAGCATTGCTACATAAAACACTGATTAGGACTGCATGAGGCTAAGCCTATACATCCCAACTTCACAGGGGTTATTCCAATTGTGAATGGATTATATACAGAAAGCTATAAGCAAAACCCTTTTCAAGTGAAATTCTCACTGGTGAAGTACAGTGTGCTGGACTTTTGCAGTCATGTGGTAAAATGGACTGCAAGCTCACATTCAGATCTATCTCCATTCAATCAACAGCTGATGATAGAACCAAGGTAGAACCCATCCTACACCTTTTTTCGATAATCCATTGTAGATTACAATACGGAAAAGATCGGTCGCTACTTCTCTAGATCTAAATAGTATGCGTAATACTTTTGACATGTTTCACAATGAGTACATTTTTGACAACCATATTGGTAATGACAATTTTATCACAAACTAATTATTTTGACCAACAATTGAAACAATAGGAAGTTTTACCTTTAGAGATGATGCCACTGAAGTTCTGTTTGCCAAAGAGTAAGGAGTCATAGTAGTGGCTGGGCCGGTCTGGAGCGGTCAAGATCAGCTGATTGGTGCGGTAAAATGGATCAAAATGTGCATCATGGAAGTCCTTCTCACGCATGGCACGACTTTCGGGTGCTGACCAGAGCTGGACAGGATCTGTGGTCAGTTCTATGTCTTTTATTCCCACTGTGAATGCGATCACAACCACAAGGCAGACCAGAAGCACACATAGAGGATACCGTGCCATTATGGTTCCCCAGGTCTGAAAAAGAGATCCTAGGAAGTCCTGAGTGGCAAGACTGGCTTTGTCAGAGAACTTAACATCTTTAGGACTGATTTTATGGTTAATCTCATTTTCGTTTTGATCCTTGGTGCTCCTGCCCTTCCGAGCACTCCTCGACTTTTGATAGTAGGTAGTGCACTCTAAAACTAAGTAACACATAAAAAGGAAAAAGATGCAGGCAAAGACTATGATACAGATGACAAGGACGCCGTTAAGTCTACCAATCATGAATGGTTTTGGTAAAGGTGGTGGCGGTGGTACAGCTGGACAGGATTGCTCACAGTCCTGACAGGAACAGGCCTCACCCCCTGTAGGTGTCGTCTCGTTGCAATTCAAAGCTCTTCCTGCAAACGGAAACGCTCCTTGTGGGAGTTCAGCGGTCTGTCCTTCTGGCAAGAGCCTGAAATTAATATCCAGAGGAGCCAGTCCATTGCTTGAGTCACCCTGGAAATCATACCAGCGTTGCGGTGTACACAGAGTCGCACCATAGCGGCCACACATCGTGGCAATAGCGAACCCTCCGGTGGATGGGATTCGTACGTTTCTGCAGGATCTAAACGAAGCATCTGAGAAGTTGGTGGATATGTAAGCCTCGTAACCTACCACAGCCTCCTTGACAATGCCAGACGGCTGCGTGATGTTCGCGGTTTTGGTGATTGTTAACATCTGACTTTGGTTGGGGCTGCAGGTGGTGGCACAGTGGAGATGTGCAAAGTTGTCTGCGCAGGATGGGCATCGGATCAGCACGGCTTTGGACAGCGTCAGGCTGCCCTGTAGAGCTGTGAGCTGCCTGATGGAGCAGCAACCCAGTGTTTCACCATCACCGTTGGCAAACATTGGGCACACAGATTTGAAAAGTTCATAGTGGTCTCCCGTCACATTAATGGCTTTTCTGTAGTCCTTACAGGGTACCCTAGGGGGAATAAGAGCCCCCTCTACAGCAGGGTTTAGGCCACAGTCCTCATAAAACGAGCAGTAGCCTGGTTCATGCTGAGCACCAGTGAGAACCTGCAAAAGACAGAGATATAACATAGATAGGGATGTAACAATCTGTAGTTTAGTCAAGTGTCTTATACAGTAGATCTGTATCGAATCTTTAGCACTCAGAACTCAACAATAAGGATTTTTCCTGCTGAGTTCAGTTTTTTGCCTGCATTTACATCAAAAAATGTTCAATGTTTTTGAAAGAAATCTCTTATGCTAATGTCAAAATGTAGTTACAACTGTTTTAATATATTAAAAAAATTATTCCTGTGATGGTAAAGCTGAACTTTTAGCATCATTACTCCAGTCTTCAGACACACGATCCTTCAGAGATCATCCTAATATACTGATTTGCTGCTCAAAAAACATTTCTTATTATCATCAATGTTGGAAGCAGTGTTGCTTAATATTTTTGTCGAAATATTTTTTTCAGGATTCATTGTATTTTATATATATATATATATATATATATATATATATATATAGCAACAGTTTAATTTAATACATCCTTGCTGAATAAAAGTATTAATTACTAACCCCAAACTTTTGAATGGTAATGTGTTTAATTTGTTATTCTTTTTTTTTCTTTTTTCAAAAAATGACAATGAAAGGAAATTAAATGTTTTCTTTATAATAGGAGCAAATCATTTTCAAAAGTATCTACACTGGCTCACACACATTCCACAGCGAGAAAAAGTGTGGATGTGATCAAATGAGGTGATGTTTGTTTCATATTCACAAAAATGGATCCACAAATAAATCTAAAGTGATTCACAAAAATCACAAACAAATACACAAATAAATAAAATGAGATTAGCAAGCATACATTGATAAATGTATTGTGTTTCATACAAACAGATTTGAATCTTTTGCCAATGCCTCTGACCAATCAACCAATCATATTTTGTACCACAATTATAGCCAGAAAACTTTTAATAAAGCTAGAGGAGGCGGAGTCTGGATGGGTCTCGTTGGAAAAAGCATAACGTCAACTGTTCTGAATTTAATGACAACCAGAATCCATCGGCAAAAACATTTTTGAATGTTTAAACCTGAAATTATCATTTTACATTTATAGACAATATTCATTCTCCACATGCTGACAGGCAATTTTGTATGGTCAAAATTCCATACATATTTCAATATCTCATTATTATGAAATGCTTCACATTTATTTGTGGATCAATTTTCTATTTCGGAAAATGAAACAATGACCTCAACTCATACTATTGATCCCTATCCTGCATATAAAGGAGACTTGTGGAAGACACAACTCTTAACTTAGCTATTTCAATATTTAAAGCAGCCCGTTTCAGATATTTTGTATAATGATTCTGCCATTCAGACGATTCGGATATACAAAATATGACAAGTGAAGACTTACCACGCCAACAGCAAGTGACAACAATGTAACGGACCATTCCCAGCCCTTTCTTTGAGAATACATTTCTCTTCCTAAGTATTTGCTCTTCTGTGTATGAGGAGTGTTAGTTCCAGTGGAGAGATGAAGGCAGGAGCTTCGGGTAGCTCTACCTCTGCCTGCGCTGATACTGTAGTGTAGAGTAAGACAAGAGGAAATGAAAGGCTTTCTCACTCTCATTGGATGACTCTCATTGGATGAACGTATTGATACTGATGATGACCAGAGTCTTATCTGGCCTGATGTGTCCTCCACCAACTAGAATGGACAAAAGCCAATCCAGCTCACTGATCATTAACTAGATGGGCAGACTAAACCAAAGGTGTGTTACACAGACGCTATGGAATTTCGAAAGAACAAAACACAACACACCCACCAAAATCTGATAACCACCCGATGACTCTCATTAATAATATGTGCATAAAACTATGGTCTGAGCAACTGCAAAACAACTAATTTTATTTCCCTTTTTCAGTGGGGTGAATCGTATTTGTACACAATGTGTGACATACAATTCTGTCCCTCCAGTGCTTGCTCTTTTTTTGTATTAAAAAAATAAAATGAAAAACTCAAATGATCACACAAAAAAATGAAAGTGCTTTTTTTCTTGCAGTGAAATCACATAACCATTTATTGGTATATAGTCTAATGAAAGTCATCATCAGTGCTGAAGAACATGTAATGTAATATTTATGACAAGACTAAAGAAGCTTGAAGGTTTTGTTTGGCCATGAAATCACAATTGACCATATCATATTGTACACTACCATTCAAAAGTTTGGGGTCTGTAAAATATAATTTTTTTGAAAGAAGTCTCTTATGCTCACCAAAAAAATTATATATTAATATATTATAAAATGTAATTTATTCCTGTGGTGACAAAGCTGAATTTTCAGCATCATTACTGATTTGATGCTCTTTTGTGGAAACATTTGTTTTTTTTCAGGATTCTTTCTTTGATTAATATAAAGTTCAAAAGAACAGCATTTATTCTGTAACATTATAAATGTATTTACTGTCACATTTGATCAATTTAAAGCATCCTTGCTGAACAAAAATGCATTAATTAAAAAAAAAAAACTTTTTATTGGACAATAATTTGAATTGAATTAATGATATGCCATGTCTTTTGAAGTTGACCATTTATGGCATTTCTTCTAAGCAGAAGCTTTAATATAATCTAAAAGTAAGCTATATAATTATTTTAACAATAGTTATTAGTGATTTGGTAAGAAGCTTAATCGCTTTTGTTGTAGCATTCCTCATTTTAAATGCCTTCAAATGAAAGTGTTTGCAAAAGGAATAAATATAAATGTAAAAGGTATAAGGGGACGATGCAAAATAAACCAATTAGATTTAAAAAATCAACAAATGACCACAACAAAGAGAGAAAGCAGAAATAGGCAGAAACGATCAAGCAAATCTGGAGGCGTTTGAGGAACAGAGAAAGTATGTATGTACAAGTATGCAGTATTCATTTATTTTGTAATCTATCAGTTTTCAGGCATCACACTGGTTTCTGCTAGTTCTTGTATCATTTCAAAAAAATTCTCAATTTTTTAATTAATAAAAAAGGGTTAAATGAGGTAATGTCATGGTAAAAACATGGTAACATTCAAAAGTTTTTTTTTAAATAAAATTGTGCATTCACTCATTAATGAGAAGTTACTGATCAGATACAATATGGTTATAGTTGAAAAATATTAAGTTATGTTGTATAAGCTTATTTTCTACAGGGTCTAAACAGACCAAGAAATGCAACAGATTCATAGCCTAGGTTTTTTTTTTTCTTGTTTTTTTTAATGTATTACAAGGGGTAATTGATTCCAAATGCGTTTGCAAGCTTAATTTTTCCATGTTCAGTATCAGTTTATGAAATTGCATGTTTAATCTTATCATCAATCTGGTTACCTTATCCGATTGCTTTAACTGATATTCCTGAAGGACGACTATGTAAACCTTTGTCCTATCTGGTACTGGTTCATGGGAAGTGGATCTAACCCTCAAATCTGTTATTTTTCAAACACAAAATTAAAAAATATGAATGGTTTGCCTTTATAACCTCACATACTTACTACTGGGAACTTTTTCATTGGCCATCAAAAAAAAAAAATTCCTAACAACTTTTGCTAACAATCAGTACTCAAACAGCATGAAAATCAGTTTTCAAACAATATATTTATTTTACTTGCATAAACGGAAAAAAAGATGATAAACAGCCTGAATCTTCTTTTCATGCTGCAATAGTTCATCCTTAGGTGGCAGCAGAGTGAAATGTGTTCACTCTTTCCTTTTTTAAATTTAGACTAGGCCTTTTTGGTCTATGAACGTTTAATATACAAACAGATATTACTTTTATTTATCATTTTATTTTGATTTCAGAATTATTGTGTGTGTGTGTGTGTGTGAGTGTGTGTGCGTGTGCAAGCAAGTTTAGAAACAAAATACAGGCCCAGTGGGAAGGACATTTGCATGACTGTAGGACAGACTAAATGTATTTTACAGAAGTAATTTGAGACAAATCCAACTATTATGGATACTTTCACGTGTAAAACCACAATTCACTAATTTCAAGAAATTAATGAGGTGAACTTTTTGAAACGTTTAATTTCCGTAACAAAATGTATGGAGTTTAAAAAACTTTTTTTGGACTTCCTTGGTATTTTTGTACATTTGGACATACAGTACATTTTTATTTATATTGTTTGATGCAGATGTTTGTATGTATAATGTATAAATACAATTTAGAAAGAAATCATATATTAGTTAGTTTTAGTTAGTTCATAATACTTCTAATACAACAATATTCGTTTAGTTTTGCCATCAATAGGCTACACATCACAAAAAAAAGTTTTAAACTGCACTTTATCAGAGAGTATTAATATATAGCCTTAAGAGAAAATAGCTCATCATGTGTAATTCATAAATATTTAAAAATCTGCCTTCTATTGTAATAACTGTGAAGACTATATGGACACTTTTTACATTTCCAGGGTCCTCAGAAGTGGAAGTCATCATAGTTGGGTAAACTTCTGGGTAATTCCAGCGTAATGGATGTGACATTTGAACTCATAATGACAGGTGAAATGTCTCAGAAAAAAAAAACTTCTTACAATATTTAAATTGGAAATGCATATTCTCAGAGCACCCAATCTGGGGAATTGACAGGCAAAATATGTTTTTCTAAAATATATTTAAGCACCCCCAAAAAAGGAAAATATGCATGCGTTATGGATGTGACGGGAAATGACAGAGTTTTTGGTATACTGTTCGATTTCCTTTAAAGTCTGTGAACTTTTAAATCCAATGTATAAATATTGCTATCCACATGATGAAGGGGTCTTAGCTGAACATAAAAATATCAATGTTTAAAATATATATATTTTTATGAAGTGTATTATGAGGAAAAACCAACGTTATGGATGTGACAAAAACCCTGTTATGGATGTGACGCGTCTGAAATACATAGAATCTGTTTGGAAAATCAACAATCAAACCATCATGGCACTTTTGTTGACGCATAATGGCTGTATTTTCACATTAAGAAGACTGTCTGAAATGATTCTGTTCAGTTATGAGACGCGCTCAAGTTTACGTGTTGCAAGTGATCGCACCTCCATGCTATATTTTGCTTATTTATTAAATACAGGCAATTGGTTGATGAAACTTTGATTTAAAATTAAGTTACATTTACATTTACATTTAGTCATTTAGCAGACGCTTTTATCCAAAGCGACTTACAACTGAGGACTAAACCAAGCGAGTCATCGTGAAGAGGCAAAAGCAACGCAAGAAGTGCTCAAAATACAAAGTTCAGCCATAGCTCGGAGTAGCATAAGGCAGGCAAGCGAGGATTTAGAGGAAATGATTTTTTTTTTTTTTTTTTTTTTTTAAGTTAAGTGCTCCCGGAAGAGATGAGTTTTCAGTTGTCTTTTGAATGTTGTCAGGGATTCTGCATTCCGGATGAGGGTGGGGAGATCATTCCACCAGCATGGAACCGTGAATGAGAATGTTCTGGAGAGTGATTTTGTGCCCCGCTGTGATGGTACCACGAGCCGTCGCTCATTGACCGATCGTAGGCTTCTGGTAGGGATGTAGACTTGTAGTAGTGAGTGGAAGTAGGAGGGAGCTGAACCTGTGGTCAATCTGTAAGCAAGCGTCAAAGCCTTGAACTTGATGCGAGCAGCGAGTGGTAGCCAGTGCAGAGAGATGAGCAGAGGAGTGACGTGGGCCCTTTTGGGCTCGTTGAAGACCAGACGAGCTGCAGCATTCTGGATCATTTGTAGAGGTTTAGTTGCACATGATGGAAGTCCAGCCAGAAGAGCATTGCAGTAATCAAGCCTAGAAATGACCAGGGCCTGGACGAGAAGTTGTGTTGCATGCTCAGTTAGGAAAGGCCTGATCTTCCTGATGTTGTGCATAGCAAACCTGCATGATCGAGCTGTCTTTGTAATGTGGTCTGTGAAGGTCAGCTGATCATCAAAGATTACTCCAAGATTTCTGACCGACCTTGATGGGGTGATTGAGGATGAATCTACCTGGATAGTGAGGTCGTGCTGAAGAGACGGATTGGCAGGGAGGACGAGAAGCTCAGTCTTTGCCAGGTTGAGCTGCAGGTGATGTTCCTTCATCCATGCCGAGATGTCCGCCAGACAGCTTGAGATCCGTACAGCTACTGTGGGATCATCTGGTTGAAATGAGAGGTAGAGCTGGGTGTCATCAGCATAGCAATGGTAAGAGAAACCATGTGCCTGTATGATGGGTCCCAGTGATGTGGTGTAAATGGAGAAGAGGAGCGGTCCGAGAACTGAACCCTGAGGAACGCCTGTGGTCAGTTGATGTGCTTTGGATAAGTTACAATTTATACAAACGAAAATTCACTTTAAATAAAGTCTTTCTACAAAACAAAACTTGAAATGAAGTGGCCAAAATCATTTCTGTCTTGAAACAGATCACAATAGTCTGAATTTAATATGAAGCGTCCGTAACGGTCACGTCCGTAACGCATTATTATGGTTGTTCAGAGCAAAGTGAGATTAATTGTTTATCCTAATAAGCATAAACATAATTTAGCTTTGTAAATAAAGTTTCAAGTTATTTGCATTTATAATTGTCATATTAAATAAACTAAACCTTTAAAACGTTATGGACGTGACAGTGCACTGAAGCGTCAAGACCTCTTTATTATAGCCCTTATAAATTCAACAGGCAGTGCTGTTATGACCAAATTAGTATATTTATTTCTCAGGCATGCCTCCATCTTTCTGCAAAATGCTTACTGTTAAAATAAAGTTTAAAAAGGGGGGTCTTTGATACCTTTTTTGAAAGCATGAAATATGGCTGGTTGAAAATGTAATTTAAGCATTGTTGCTCACCTCATATCTGGTGGATAAACAAAGCAATTTTCTTAAATTTTTTGTTAAAGCACATTAATACAGTATATTACAGACCTAAATGGATAACTTAAAAAGGGTTTTGTTCTTTTGGTTAAAACTTTATTTTTTCATGGTAAAGATGACCTTTGCATGGAATTGCCCTTCTATAGCACTGAACGGGAGACGACAGCAAATATCATTCCCTATTTGCTCCATGACGAAAAGAAAAAATCCATAATAGCATTCCCCAACTTTTCAAAAGAGAGAAAAAATATAGATTGATTAGAACAGTTAGAAGAGAGAATGATGTGAAACTTATGTCACTCCCTTAGCTGTTGTATTAGAAACACCCTCGCAGCAATGTTCATTTTTTTTATATCTTCTGCCAAGGTAATAGCCTACAACAAAGTTTAGTGTAATAAATGTGTAGTTTTGCAATGTTGATAACTGTGGAAATGCATCATCAGTCGCTGAAAAGGATCCATTGTTACTTTGTGTGCATTATAAATTGCATTATAGGGCCTAATGATTATTTTGATAATCGATTAATCGATTGGTCTGATGAAAATTTGAAAAAATGATTATACGGTAGCCTACATTAAAAAAATGTCACTTAATAATGAATACCGGTTATATTTTAAATTATAATTCCACATCCTGCTCAATGCTGTCCTCCAAACAATGTGCAATATAAAGCCTATGAAAACAAATGGGCCTATAGGGAATGTATGTAGACCTACATTATTATAGCAAAAAGGACTAAAATACAAACATTACATTCTAAACCTAAAACAACTGATTGGTTACTATTTTAAAGCAGAAATTAAAACGACCAAATTAAATTAGGATAATACCCAAAAACAAAAGCACATGTTAACATGGTTAACACACCCTCCTCTGAACATCTAATTATTAATTACACTAACGGGTTATTCAAACAATAATGCCTTTACTGTTACTGCTCTCATAAATATGATTACTTGTGTTACATGTATATTTTTAAAACTTCATTTGTTAATTTCTAACAAAAAAGAGCAAAATTCTACTTCGTTTGACGCATGGCGCTCGTTCATTGAAGTCTGTGAAGTTTAAAGGGGTGGTTGATTATGATTTCACGGTAACGCTTTAGATTACAGCCCGGAAAGTACTGCGTAATTAAAGAGATTTTACAGCGTAACCTTCGGTAATTATAGTGTACCTGTAACGTACTTACAATATAAGTATAAGGGAACAATATTTTAAGTTTGGGGAATAAAGGGATAACAACCAGGAGAATTAATACATTATTTTTACTGTAAGTATTATAGAACTAAGGGGTACTTATTCTACTATTATGATATAACAATCTTACATTCGGGAGCAATTTAGCGAGAACATACACTGCGTACCTTTTTGAAATAATGGTGAACCAGTACATACTGTATAGGCTTTTTAAAAGTTACAGGGTACATATCTATGCATTTATAAAGTAATATTTTTGACAAAAGTGCACTGAAAACGAAAACTATTGCAACTTTTGCTTAAATATTGGGGAAAGATACTCTTGTTTCATGTAGCTTGTTACCCCCTTGTTCCATGTAGTTACAGGGTAAGTGTGACGTTGCGGGCCGTAAATTAAAGTGGTGCTTGTTACCCTCTTGTTCCATGTAGTTACAGGGTAAGTACAATAAAAATGCATACACAATCTTATATCACTGACTTGGAAACCTTTATTTATTATACAAGCACCACTTACCCTGTAACCACATCAAACAAGATACAGTATACTGTATTTCCCAGTATTTAAAAAAAATTGCAATAGTCTTAGCTTTTCTTGCCTTGAAACATGTTAGCCCAAACTTAAACATCTGCACTTTTGCTATCAATTTTTTTTTATTTTTTTTTTTATAAATGCATAGATATGTACCCTGTCATTTTTTAAAAGCCTATACAGTATGTATTGGTAGGCTGCACCATTATTACAAAAAGCTACGCAGTGTATGTTCTCGCTAAATTGCTCCCAAATGTAAGATTGTTGTATCATAATAGTAGAATAAGTACCCCTTAGTTCTATAATACTTACAGTATAAATATTTTTTTAATTATCCTGGTTGTTACCCCTTTATTCCCCAAAATTTACATATTGTTCCCTTATACTTACATGCAAGTACTTTATAGGTACACTATAATTACAGAAAGTTACACTGTAAATTCCTCTTAATTACACAGTACTTTACGGGCTGTAATCTAAATCGTTACCGATTTCACTTTTCTAACTTTAGTTAGTGTGTAATGTTGCTGTTTGAGCATAAACAACATCTGCAAAGTTGCAACGCTCAAAGTTCAAAGCAAAGGGAGATATTTTATTTTAAAGAAAGGACTTTCATTTTTAAGGACTAGAAATGACTGGTATAGGGACTACATGACATTCCTCCCGGTAGCCTGGATGCCAGCCCGAACCCCGCCCACAACATTTTTTGATCGGGAAGTTCGGTCTGGACTCGCTCCATTGAGGAGTAATTATGATCGGTTCAGAAATCGTTGGGCCAATCAAATTGCCAGGGCGGGCTTTATACGATGATGGACAGATGATCTGCAGGGACGTAATCCTGGGTGCTTCTCAATGTCCCTCCTCGTCTCCTCGCTCCTCCGTCCTCCATCCTATGACCCGGAAACCAATCGAGCTCAGCCATCTTGAAGGACATCTCAATTCTCTAATTGCACCGCGAGGAGGCGAGGATCGAGGAGCGACGAGGCTTCCAGAGGAGCTATGAGCGAGGATACACAGGTGTACCCTTTGCGGAAGAGTTTTATCGACTTAACGTGACGCACGTATCAATTCTCCTCCCCCTTCACGTCTGTCACAATCATTTGAATTTATACTTTACTTTTGTATTTTACATAAACCACACAACTCACATATTTCAACTAGGTATCTTGCTTTATTATTATTTATTATGAATTTCTTAAATAAACAAACTTTAACAACATAAGGGCAGATCCTTTGAGCACTGCTGATGACGCAGTGGAGTGATGCGCGAGTGATCAAGTATTCCAATGTATAAAAAAGCTTTCATTCAATTCCTCCGTCCTCATTTTTTTTCCTTGCAGCCTTCCCTCGCGTCCTACAGGGGGTGGAGCTGAGACGCGAGGAAAGGAAGCGAGGAAAGGAAACGAGGATGCACAAATAAGAAATGAGAAGCACCCCCTCACGTTATCAAAGAGCGCTTGGGTTGAACTGGTTTCCCTCACAGATGACTGCCGCTGGAGAACTGAGATGTAGAGATTCCGCTATCGCGTCCGTTGTAAAAGAAATCGACAGCGCATTCATTTTAAAAGACGAACATAGAACTGCAATCAAGGCATTTGTCGATCGGAAAGATGTGTTTGCCGTCCTTCCTACGGGCTTCGGCAAAAGTTTAATTTATCAGCTGGCTCCGATGGTCACTAAGAAGATGGGACGCAATGAAAACCCCGTGGTCGTTGTGGTTTCTCCTTTGGTTGCACTCATAGAGGACCAAGTAAAAGAAGCAACACTCGTTATTTTACTTCTTCCAGCGTGCGTGCATTTGAGTTCTGTAGTTGACAACTGTGCTATGCAAAGTAGTTGACTTACTGCGTTGCTCTCATTGGTTGTAGGTCTATCCAATTGAGTGCAGAGTTTTTTTTCCCTGGTTCGGTTAAGACCAAGGGGGTAATCCATCGACCGGAAGTTGAAGCCGGCCGGGTGCCGCCATGTTGTAGCAGAACTTCACTTGCGTTAGCATTTCCATTGACTCCCATTGATTTTTGCGTCACTTTGACAGCGAATAACTTTACATCTGAGGCGTTTAAAGACTCCATTTGTCCATTATTTATTTCTAAAGAAACACGACAATGTATAAAGGGCTCCATTACCTTCTATGTTACATTATGGCCCCGTAGAAACAGATTTAGTAAAAATAGGCTAACGATTGCGTCATAACCACTCGACTCTCTGTCGCGCTGTACAGAAATTACCGTACAGACAGGAGGAGAAGCTCGCAGGCAATCGGGGGGACGTCCCGTCAAGGGAGAAGCCCATAGATAATGAGTCCATAAAAGCAACGGAATACTTACTCCTGCTCACTCACGCCAAAGAACTCTTTGCTCAAGTTCCCCGTCTCTGCAAGATTAACGTTGGCAGTTTTCACGCACAGCTACTAGAAGATTAACGTCTGTCAGACAGGTTGCTCACGTCATCAAGCTTAGTTTGAGTCGGTTTGAGTCTGCGCGTCAGGAACGGAAGTTCTCAAAAATCGCCAAAAGTGGGCTTCAACTGTCTCAACTGAGTTCCAATGAGATCGCTCTGTCCATTTCTTTTACTGTCTATGGTTAAGACACGCCTCATAATCAAAGCCCTATGAAGCAGTATCAGACTCACATTCTGACTAGAATATGAGTATGACGAAGTCAGGCTATCCTCCCGGGTTAGTGACATCAACAACCCTAAAATTTACATTAACCCCGCCCCCGGGAACACGATTTCTAGATTATCATGACAAAATATAGCTACTAATCAATGACTAGAAGATAACTACACATAAGCTACATAAATTCATCAACTAACCATTCAGAAATGTTGTCTACATTTTGACACTGGTTCTTGAGTCTCTCCATCTTTGTCTGACTCCGGTTTGAACATAAAAGGCTAAAAGTGTTTGATTTTTTCAGTGCATGTCTGTGTGGTGTAAGCTCCACCCTCTGTGCCGGAAGCAGAAGCTCATTTGCATTTAAAGGGACAGACACAAAAACGGTGCGTTTTTGCTCACCATCAAAAGGTGACAATTTTAACATGATATATAAAAATATCTGTGGGGTATTTTGAGCTAAAACTTCACATACACACTCTGGGGACATCAAAAAACGTATTTTACATCTTGTGAAAAGGGCATTACCACCTCTTTAACACGACGCTTGAATATGTTACTGAAAATTCTCGCGGTGACTTTCTATTTTTTACAGATAAGGATATGACAATTTTTTTTTTTCAATGAGTTGTCAAAGCACTAGGGGGCAAGTCACGGGAAAACGCTTTTGTTTGAAACACTTATGAAGCATGTTTAGGACAACTTGGATAAAATAATTATTATGATTTAGTTTGATTACTAGGATTTTTGGTCTGGTTTTGGTACAATTCACTGCACCAGAAAAAAAAAGAAAAGAAAAAAAAATCACACAATGAAAACAGTTCATAACCATTGTAAAATTGCAAGCAGTTCAAAACAATATTATAACAAAATTATGACTTTACAAAAACACACTACAAAAATAAAACAACAGAAATAGGCTATGATATGATAAATAAAACTATTTAATTAATATTTTAACTATGTTATAATTGTATTTAATATTTTCATTTTCACAAGCTGTTAGCCTGAATACAACTGGTTTAACTTCAAATGTTTTGTTACGTTTGTGCTTGAAAATTACTTTAACTATCCTTAATTGGGCTTGTTATTTTTGCATGTTAGGCTTATTTTAAGCAGATATGTGTATTCTGCAAATGTATTTGTTGCCAGTGTTGTTTAGTTTTTTTGGGAATTACTGGGTTGTGGGAACTTTTGGGGTCGTTTAAAATTGTGGAAAACAATCACGCACCCTGTTAAGGCCCTGTTGTAAAGCACATACAAACAGTATTACTTTAATTTAACATGAATAGTTAGTATGTTACTACCTTGAAAGCGATATGACGATAATGGCGTTCTGCTCGCGTCCAGGTCCCATGGTCCCAGGTCACGTTCTTCATGAAGTAGCGGCGCGCGCGCGACCAAGCTCGCAACGCCATCTGTTGGTCGGGCTCTTTTGCAATGTATTTGCGGGTTGTTTTAAACGAGCTGTAAAACTGGGCTGTAAAACACCCAAAACCGGGCCTGTGTCCCCGGAAAACGGGGACGTCTGTTACCGTAAATACGCTGAGTAAGCCACACACGACTTCTCCCCCGCTTCTATAAACGTCATTGCAAATGCATCAGCATGCAAATACTTCATCTTTTGTATTCATGTTTTATTTGTTTTGATGACTAACATTTTGGCAAATATAAGTATGCAGATTAATGTATGCCGCTGTTACTTACAGGTGTGCATGCGTTGATTCGAATTTTAGTTGCTATGGTGACGCGTGTTATGAATTCTGATTTCAAAATCAAATGTATACACTCAAACACCGCTATCTGTTGCTCGAGAGACGAGGCGAATTCAGAGACTTTTGCCGAGTATTTTCTGTGCAGATCTTGCGATTTTGAAGCTATTCGGAGAATTCCTGAGAGAAAACTGATTATATTCTAGGAGGAGTAGATCGGAGGATCCTTTCCTTTTTTTTTCCACATTCATCTTATTTCTGAGGACGCTTTTATCTAACGTTAATTGTTATTATCTGGGAGTTAAACTAGGAGTTTGTAGTTTTATTCAATTTTGTATTTAAATTTATTGTTTTTGTTTTATTTATTTATTATTTTTATTTATTTATTTATTTTGGTAATATTTCTGAGGAGGGTTGTACTGTATTATTTTTTTGTATTGTATTTTGTATTGTTTCTATTGCAGGTTGGAGGAGGACGTTGATGGCTCACAAGAGTGGAAGAGCAGGTGAGTGCTCTAGTTTTTCATTTGTTTAGTATGTTATGGTATGATGATGGACTAAATTAATGTGCAGAAACTTGTGCGAGATAACCCATTTGATCTGCCAATTTTCACAGCTAAGTGATCACGTGTATTTGATTCCTTGCATGTTGTGAAATAAAGCTTTCAATTTTGAGTAACTGTAGTAACAATTTGTAATTGACCACTGACATTGAACATTGATTATTATCAAAACATTACTAACTATGTGATGTCTGAAATATTCCAGCCTCAGGCCGCTCCAGATCCAGGAGAGCTGCTTCCACTCAGACGGCTGGTCTGGAGGTTTGGAGACTCAGTTCTGATGATTTAGCTCCTCTGTCTTCTGAGTTTTCTGGTTCTGTGTTCACAGGTCAGGATCACAGGAAGAGGGAGAGGCAGAGCGGCAGCCAGCAAAGCCCAGATGGTGGATGTGCGTCCACTTCTATTATAACAATATACTTATAAGTGACCACTGACATTGATTATTTATATATATATTTTTTTTAAAAACTCTTTTTGATGTTTGAAATATTCCAGTGTCAGGCCGCTCCAGATCCAGTCAGAGAGCCGGAGAATCGAGTCTTAGCAGCAGAGGGACGTACATCGTTGAGTGGAGGTGGAGTGGCGACGGATCGGACGGCCCAAGTGGACAGGACAGTTGTGGCAACTGGAGTTTGTCCAGGTCCGACAGCCTCCAAGAGATGATGTGTCCTCCGCTGCCAGGTCAAGTTCCTCTGGAGCCAACAGTGACTTCCAATGGCCTAACAGCTCATGGTGCCGTGGAGGCGTCTCCTGCGAACAAGAGCTCAACAGGTGAGATTGAAATAGGAGTGGGGGGTGTAAAGTGTACTGATAGAGATTTTGCCATTTCGTGCATAAGACTGCATGCTTCAAGTTTTTAACTGGTTAAGCTCTAGTCATATTTACCGTTGCTCAGCATAATTTAGCTAAAATGTTTGCAAAATTATAAAACAGAATGTTCCCTTTACATTTGCATTTGCAAGAAAAAAACATTTTTGAAACATTGAAAAAAAAAAATTGGATGTTAATGCTTAATATTGTGAAATAAGACTTTGGGACATTTATGCAGGCATTAAGCAGAAGCAGGGCCGTCGTATAATATTTGCATTACTTGGATTTGTAACATTACGGATACGAATCGAACAGTAAAATGTGTAATTTTGTCATTGTTTAATTTGAGGTCAGAGATGTTTCTAATAGTTGTCTTTTCAATTATTTTTCTTCATTTCAGAAAAACCTACAGAATATAGGGAGAGGAAAGGAATTTGTGGTTTCCTCAGGAGCGTGTGGAAGGCTCTGAAACATCATTTCGGCTGCTGTCGTCACAGCAGTGCTGTGGATGTTGTGGAGCCTTTCGTCCCTCCACCAGATCTGGACCCAGAGCCTGATCCAGATCACTCAGCCGTCAAGCCAAATAATGGTAAATCCACAGTCATTATTTCTTGATCATTATTTTAAACAGTATTGCCGTCTTGTTTTCCACTAAAAATATCTTAAGGCTTGTTTTCTGAGAATAATAATATTATTCTCCCCATATTAATGTCATAAAAGGTAACTACAGGGGTTAAGGTTAGGTTCAGGTGAAGGTTCGTACCTAGTTATTACCCAGTTATTGTAATAACTTTAATAAGTACATAGTATGTACATGGGGAACAGGACTGTGAAATAAAGTGCTACCAGTAACACTTTATTTTAAGGTGGCGTAGTTACACGTTAGTACATCATCTACTTACTATAGTAATAACAGTAAATTATGCATACTTACAAGTAACTAACCCTAACCGTAACTCTATAGTAAGTACATGTAGTCAATTAATATTACCCAGTACTTATCTGAGTCAGTACAATGTAAGTACGTCACCTTAAAATAAAGTGTAACCTATTAGTGTTTCTATTTTTCAGGGTCCTTTGCGTCTCTCTTCAAGGTAGGAAAGATGATTGGATCCGGGGGATTTGGCAGGGTGTACGAGGGAAAACGGAAATTTGATGGCAAAAAGGTAAATATTACCGAACTGTACATACATTTTTTTGCAAAACACGTTTAAATACAATTTACCGATGGTTTAATACCTAGTGCAAGGTCAGGCGCCTGAATACTGTTACTGTTAATGAAAAAAAATTTTGTTTGTTTTTTTGTAGGTTGCCATCAAGCAGATCAGCAAGACTGACAACAATCGTTATCTTGATATTGTAAGTTATTGAAAACCTGAATGTGTATTTAGTTGTTTAAGTGCTGATTACTGTAGTCAATACACCTGTAGGAAGCATTAGCTGTACATGTTATAGACAAATAAGCCTAGAAGCACCAAATAACTTTGAGCTGAAAAGGCTCTGTATCTACAGAGGTCAAAGAAAAGTACATTAAAAAATGAGATTTGTACCCAGCTAATCTTCTATCTGCTACTTTTCTCTAGCCTGGGCATCCCGAACCTCTCGTAACAGAAGTGGCGCTGCTGCTAATGATGAGGCAAGAACCCAGAAGCCCCTACGTCATACAGCTGTACGAGTGGTTTGAACACCCTCGAAAATTCACTCTCGTCATGGAGTACCCCGAACCTTGCGAGAGCTTGCTGGACTTCATCATCCGTAACCCTGAACTGGATGAACCAACGGCACGGGTCATCATGAGACAGGCTGTGCTGGCGGTACAACACTGCATCGAACATGGCGTTTTTCATAATGACGTTCATGCGGAAAACTTCCTGATGAAGAAAAACACGTTAGAGCTCAAGCTGATAGACTTTGGCTGCGGTCAGCTACTTAGTAGTGACGGCTACGAGAGCAGAATATACCTTGGTGAGCATTTTGGCAGTGTGGAAACCTGAATGTAGTGACTTACTGATTATTTGACACTTTGGGGGAAAAAAAAGCTCAACAACGCGCAAATGTCTTGCTTACAGGATTAATGGCTTACTGCCCACCTGAAGTCTTCACAGATACGAGATTCCACGCCGTCCCAACAAATGTCTGGACTCTAGGAGTGTTGTTATATGAGATGGTGAACGCATGTTCTCCTTTTGGCAATAGAATGGAAATCACACAAGCCAAAGTTACATTTAGGAACTCCAACTTATCCAAAGGTGAGTGAATAATATTGATATCTTTGATAAACGCACACATAAAGCAAAGGCTCTGTACAGAACCAGTTAAAGGTGAAGTACTCTATGTAAGATTTTTTTTGAACCAGTAAGAGTTGCCTTTGTGATGTTTGAGTTGGGAGAAGGCGTGAAGCAAAGACCATATGCTCTTTTTGATGCAGAAACTGCATACTTCACCTTTAAAGTAAAGATAAAGAACATGTTACCTTACATTAATCATGTTTAGATGCCAAGTCACATGCTCATCATGACTAACCAGCTCTCTTCTTATTAATATTGGTACAGAATGCAGTGATCTGATTAGCCAGTGCCTTACAAAGGATCCAACTAAACGGCCGACGTTAGAGCAGATGTTACAACATAAATGGATTAGAAAATGACCTTCTTGTAGATTGGAGAAGTTCAGGAGATTCACTCCATCAGTGATTTCAGGTGTGAGGAAGTGTAACAGACGGACAGAGTAGGATTATTATCATTTGTTGTTATCATTTATCTATTTTCAAATTTGTGGAGTGAACAGAGTTCATTTTAATGTTGCTGTCATAGTTTAGTCATCTTCATTTATATAGCGCTTTATACAGTACAGATTGTTTCAAAGCAGCTTCATGATATTAAACAGGAAAATAACAGAATCAGTGATGCAAACAGAATTAAATTCTGCTGTAAAATCATTTATGAGTTGACATGTTCATATAATCTTTGTATTGGATAGGAAATAACATACTTGCTGTCCTTGGTGGAGGGCTTGAGCTCGTGACGTGACCCGAAGCCCGAAATCCAACTTCAACTCGACAGGGAACTCAAGCCGCCACACCAGAGAGCTCAGAGCCTGGCAACACGGGGGATCTTTCGGACAGTGAATCGATCAAGAACAATTTGGGATCCTAAAGTTAAGCCAAAGGGTCTCTCAGGTGGTCATTTGAACACACAAAGTATTATATCAAATTAAAAAGTGATCAAATTCATCATCTTTTACTGGACTCTAATTTAGATTTTCTTTGTTTATCTGAGACATGGCTTCATGTAAACTCTCCGTCAGCTGCATTAGAAGTACCTGCTTTTAAACTGTATAAGAAAGATAGAGTTGGTTCTAAGGGGGGTGGAGTTATGATCTATGTGAAAACTGGTTTCCAGTCTAATGAAATCGCTTGGTCAAATCGTATGGGTTTGGAATGTATTGGTCTGAATCTTATTCTATCACCACAAAGGTTATTTGTATTAATTGTAATTTATCGTCTTCCCTCTTCAAATAGTAGTTTTTATTCAAATTAGAAACTTTTTTTTTTTTTACATTAGTGTATCTAGCTAATACAGTGGAACAAGCATAAGCAATCAATGAATTAGACATTTTTTTAACATTACATCTCTTAAACCATCCAGAGCAAAGGATATATTTGGTATGGATGTAGTAATGCTTAAAGAGCTCAGTGAGTCACTAGTTAAAACTATCACCAAAATGATCAACTGTTCACTTGGAAGTCATCATCTGCTGTAGTGGCTATATCTAAAAGTGGAGATTCTCGTGCTGTTAGTAATTGCAGACCTATTAGTGTTTTACCAATAGTCTCAAAGGTTGCAGAGAAATGAATGGCTGTGCAAATCACTGATTATCTAATACTAGTTAATTTCATACTAGTTCATCCAATGCAATTTGGCTTCAGAGCAAACTTCGACTAAAAAGTAAGTCTCTCTTAGACAAAGGTGGGGTTTTCGGGCAGTGTTTCTTGACCTCATAAACACTTTTGACACTGTAAACCACAGAAGTCTTATGTCTAAATTATTAGGTACCACTACTCTAAAACCATTGGACTCTGTATAAACAATCACAAAAATTCTTGATAAAAAAATCAGTTAATTTTCATCATTGCTCAATACTAAAAAAAAGACAATTTGCTAAATTGGGATAATCTGATGTAGATGTTTGTCTTATGTTTAAGACTATACATAGCCTGTCTCTCCTGTTAAAACTGTATGTTAGCGTTAGAACAACTGCACATCGGTCCACAAGGGCTGGAGAAAGAGGGGACTGTATTATTCCTCTCAGAAAAAGTCAATTTAGTCGCTCTGTATTTTCAGTAAAAGGCGCAAGGGAACGGAACTCCATCACATCAATAATTAGAAGACTGAATATACATATGGTTCTTTTAAGTTTCATCTAAAAAAAAAAAATGGTTACTTACTACTCAGCACTGTCAACATTAGTATCTTAATATTCTGATTTTAGCTTCTTTGTAATAATTGCTCTGAGTTATTTGCTTTCTCCTGTCACTATTTTTCTTACCTCTTATGTAGCACAATATGTTTAGACAAAATTTTCTGTTAGTGTATTTTAGCATGATTTCCACGTGGAATCGTGTACTTGTATTTTTTTAATTTGGTAATGTGAATGGGGTTTCCCCCCTCTTTTTTCTTCTTTCTCTTTTGAGTGTTTGTAGATGCTTGGTTTTTAGGGTGACTTTTTAACATTCTGTCAAGGGTCTACAGATGAAAAATTGACTTTTTTATGCATATCTGGCACATTTACATTTATGTTGTTCATTAATGTGCACTGCCCCTGTAAACAAGTGAAATAAAGTCAACATGAGAGACTGCAAGACTGAAAAGAAGTCAGCACAGCCATATTTGCTTTGTTTTAAAAAGTAATTTTTGCATAGTAGTATGATTTTACACTACTATATCTGTACATCTATATATGTTGCTGTTTTTTCTCCCCTTTATTTGTACTTTAGTGTGTGTGTATATATATATATATATATATATATATATATAATATCATTGGTCTCTTACTTTGTATAAGCAGCTATGTCTTGTTAATAATAAAAGGTACAGAAATGCAATCAAATAAAAGTACATTTTGTTTTTAAAAGTTAAGACAATCATCTCTATTTAATACAGATTGTTTCAAAGCAGCTTTACAGTGATAAACTGTAGGATAATGTTCAATGATGCAAACCAAATTCAATTCTCTAAGATTCAGCTCTAAGACAGTATGTGTCATTATTCAGCTGCAGTCAGTTCATAGTTGATTCAGTTCAGTCATTGTGTAAAGTTAATCTATTATGTAATGAGTTCAATTCAGCTGTAAAGCAGCTCTGCAGAAAACAGTGATGTCATCATTCAGCTCAATACAAATCTTGACAAACATTTTAAGTGGATCTTAGTGGGATTATAAAAAAAGTATGACATGATCCCTTTAAATAAATGCTTTCAAAGAATAGAAAAATTAGGTGCACGACAGCCCTCTCCATGGATGTTTATAAAAAAAAATAAAAAATGTCAGCCTCTTTTCATTTGATTTCTTGTATTATTAGAAAGATTCAGGTTTCAAATCTTTAAAATTGAAGAAATAGCTACCCAAAAACAAAATTCTAAAAAAGAGATATATTTTCATCATTTACTAATTAACCCTTATGTTGCTCCAAAGTCGTATAGTTTTTTTTTTTTTTTTTTTTGTCAGTTTGAAGTGAAAGGCAAAGGCCTATTTTTTTGCTTCCTGAAATAAAATCTCAATCTACTTGCTGCAATCTTCAATGCACCATAGAACCTATAAAACATAACCCTACAATAAATTAGACTAGAGCCTTGGGTGAGGCGGGGTTGCTGGACTATTTATAAAATATAATGAATAAATAATTGTGTCTGATTGGTAGACCCTCTGCCTTTTTTTTCTCTTTTTGTGGTTCGAAAAAGAAAAAAAAGGGCATACAGCATTAAAACAACACCAGGGTGAGTAAATGATGACTTGATGTTCATTTTAGGGCGAACTATCCATTTAACTGGAGTTTGTACGTGGCCAGTGAGGATCCCTGGCAAAGCACTGTTTTATAACTTTTGCCAGATTTAGCCACCAAATCTAAACTTCTTTGTGACAACGATATTTAGCCTTACCTGTCAAGCTAAGCGAGTTCTGCATCTGTTTGCAAGCGCTCTCAGCTTCCTCCAGCGAGGAAAAAGCTTTACCGATGTCTTGCTGTTTTATTTTTATTTTGTGTGTGTGTGTATTCTTATTTATTTTAGGACATTTGGCTATGTTTACGGTGGTTGACAGATAATAATTTCATAACTTCTATTGCGCTCTCGGCTTCCGGTTTCGCATGCACATGACTGCCCTGAAATGATTGACAGACAGGAAGCCTGTTTTAATTTTATTGTATTTTATGGCAGAAACAAGCTTCCAGTGGTGGACAGTAACGAAGTAAATGTAATTCGTTACTGTACTTAAGTAGCTTTTTTGCGTATCTGTACTTTACTCAAGTATTTACATTTTGGGAGACTTTTACTTTAACTCCACTACATTTCAAAGTCAAATATCTTACTTTTTACTCTACTACATTTTCAAAATCAGTCGTTCCTTTTTATTTATGAGTGGATAAAAACGTAACTCAAACGAGCCACCAATCACAGTACAGCACGCGCGCTTTGTTTTGAACCTGCCTTGGCGGTATCTACTAAGCGCGAACCAGAGCCGTTAAATATGAGAGTTGCGAACATAGATGGTTGTGACCGTGATCTCGCCGCCGCGCGGTCACGTTATTCGTGTAGCTCTCAATAGTTCCAAACAAATCGCGTTGACAATGATTTTAAGCGGGACAGAGAGCAGCAGCTATTATTGCAGCAATTATCGGTAAGTATTGACGCATAATGTACATTGCTTACGTTTTTGCCACTAAAATGACGTGCATACAATAGCTTTCTTTTTTCTGGGGAGTAGCCTAGCAGAAACACTGCATTAATACGTTTTTGTGTTTAATTTTGGAGGGAAATTGGCTGCTCCCATAACATAGAATATATATATATATATATATATATATATATATATATATATATACTGTATATAGAGGGCTTGGAGCCAGAGGGGCGTAAGTGGCTTTTGACCAACTTTACAGGAGAGACAAAACAAAATTTTGACCACACTTCAATCACCTGTATCATTAACCTTAAACCACAAACATTGCAACCACAGGCATACTTACATGAATGAGTATTTAAGTAAAAAATGTATGGCATATTAACACAATGAACATGTTCTAAAACATTTTAAAATAAAAAAATATGTCAAAAACGTCAGATACGCCTTTTTGGCACCAAACATTTCCAAGTCTTCTATGGACATATTGGGCGTATCTGCTGAACAATGCAGAAAATAATTGATCAAAAGGGGAATTGATTGAATAATTAACACTTGAATCACACTTGAACAAGTAATTATTTTTCATTTAACTCATTCAATATTATTATTTTTATTTTATTTTTTCACCTTTCCATTCTGGGCATCTGCTGAACACTACAGACTGTAATTAAAGTCACTGAATATGTATGTGTGTGTGCGTGTGTGTGCGTGCGCGTGCGCGTGTGTGTGAATATATGTGTGTGTGTGCGTGTGTGTGTACAGTATGTGTGTGTGTGTGTATGTGTGTATATACACACACACAAACACACACACATATATATATATATATATTTATTTAATGGTGTTGTGCAGGTTTATGTGAGTGTATCATAACATTAAAGATGTTAATAATTATGACCATAGGCGCTGGAGAAAAATATATACAGTAAATACTGTAAATGTTTTATACCTTATGGGAACAGTCCCCTTCCCTCCAAAATTAAATACACAAAAAATTAATTCAATTCAAATATACATATATATATATATATATATATACACAGTATATTATATATTTATGTATATATATATATATATATATATATATATATATACAGTATATATATACTGTATATATCAGACTAATTAATGTCATTTCATTAATAGATTGGTGTGCCAAGAGTGACATTAGTCTTCACTTAGACAGAGTTAAGCAAGAATCTTGTGACAAATTATAATAGGACATTATAGCCATAAAAAAAAATCAAAGTACTTGGATACTTAAGTACATTTGAAGGCAAATACTTTTGTACTTTTACTCAAGTGAATGTTTAAAGGCAGCACTTCTACTTTTACTTGAGTAATATTTTACCTTGAGTATCTTTACTTTTACTCAAGTACATGGTATGTGTACTTCGTCCACCACTGCAAGCTTCCATACTATTAATACCACTTCGACATAAAGGCAATCTCACGGGATGCGGAAAGCACAATCTCTAGGCCTATATAAATATTACGCCACACACGACTCTCTCTCACACACACAACAAGCCTTTCAGAAGCGCGCGTGTCTGGCTTTAAAAGTCACTACGTACTCATCATCAGCATGCAAGTACTCCATCTTTTGTATTTATGTCCGGATAGTTTTATTTGTTTTGATGACATTTTCGCATGTACATCGGGGTGTTTTGCAAGTATATGTAAATTAATTGATGCCGACTTCTTCAGGTCTGCGTGCGATGATGATTCGAATTTTATTTGCTATAGCGACGCGTGTTGGTTATGAATTTGTTTGTTTACACTTAAACATCGCTATCTGTTGCTCGAGAGACGAGGCGAATTCAGAGACTTTTGCCGAGTATTTTCTGTGCAGATCTTGCGATTTTAAAGCTATTCGGAGAATTCCTGAGAGAAAACTGATTATATTCTAGGAGGAGTAACTTAACGTTAGATCGGAGGATCCTTTCCTTTTTTTTCCACATTCATCTTATTTCTGAGGACGCTTTTATCTAACGTTAATTGTTATTATCTGGGAGTTAAACTAGGAGTTTGTAGTTTTATTTAATTGTGTATTTAATTTTATTATTTTTGTTTTATTTATTTATTATTTTTATTTATTTATTTGATTTCTTTTGGTAGTATTTCTGAGGAGGGTTGTACTGTGTAATTTTTTTGTATTGTATTTTGTATTGTTTCTATTGCAGGTTGGAGGAGGACGTTGATGGCTCACAAGAGTGAAAGAGGAGGTGAGCGCTCTAACGTTAGTTTTTCATTTGTTTATGGTATGTTATGGTATGATGATGGACTAAATTAATGTGCAGAAACTTGTGCGAGATAACCCATTTGATACGTCAATTTTCACAGTGATCACATGTATTTGATTCCTTGCATGTGAAATAAACCTTTCAATTTTGAGTAATATAGTAACAATTTGTAATTGAACACTGACATTGAACATTGATTATTATCAAAACATTACTAACTATGTGATGTCTGAAATATTCCAGCCTCAGGCCGCTCCAGATCCAGGAGAGCTGCTTCCACTCAGACGGCTGGTCTGGAGGTTTGGAGACTCAGTTCTGATGATTTAGCTCCTCTGTCTTCTGAGTTTTCTGGTTCTGTGTTCACAGGTCAGGATCACAGGAAGAGGAAGAGGCAGAGCGGCAGCCAGCAAAGCCCAGATGGTGGATGTGCGTCCACTTCTATTATAACAATATACTTATAACAAGTGACCACTGACATTGATTATTTATATTATTTAAAAAATAAAAAACTCTTTTTGATGTTTGAAATATTCCAGTGTCAGGCCGCTCCAGATCCAGTCAGAGAGCCGGAGAATCGAGTCTTAGCAGCAGAGGGACGTACATCGTTGAGTGGAGGTGGAGTGGCGACGGATCGGACGGCCCAAGTGGACAGGACAGTTGTGGCAACTGGAGTTTGTCCAGGTCCGACAGCCTCCAAGAGATGATGTGTCCTCCGCTGCCAGGTCAAGTTCCTCTGGAGCCAACAGTGACTTCCAATGGCCTAACAGCTCATGGTGCCGTGGAGGCGTCTCCTGCGAACAAGAGCTCAACAGGTGAGATTGAAATAGGAGTGGGGGGTGTAAAGTGTACTGATAGAGATTTTGCCATTTCGTGCATAAGACTGCTTCAAGTTTTTAACAGGTTAAGCTCTAGTCATATTTACCGTTGCTCAGCATAATTTAGCTAAAATGTTTGCAAAATTATAAAATTAAAAAATTAAAAAAACATTTGCATTTGCAAGAAAATGCATTTTTGAAACATTGAAAAAAAAAATTGGATGTTAATGCTTAATATTGTGAAATAAGACTTTGGGACATTTATGCAGGCATTAAGCAGAAGCAGGGCCGTCGTATAATATTTGCATTACTTGGATTTGTAACATTACAGATACGAATCGAACAGTAAAATGTGTAATTTTGTCATTGTTTAATTTGAGGTCAGAGATGTTTCTAATAGTTGTCTTTTCAATTGTTTTTCTTCATTTCAGAAAAACCTACAGAATATAGGGAGAGGAAAGGAATTTGTGGTTTCCTCAGGAGCGTGTGGAAGGCTCTGAAACATCATTTCGGCTGCTGTCGTCACAGCAGTGCTGTGGATGTTGTGGAGCCTTTCGTCCCTCCACCAGATCTGGACCCAGAGCCTGATCCAGATCACTCAGCCGTCAAGCCAAATAATGGTAAATCCACAGTCATTATTTCTTGATCATTATTTTAAACAGTATTGCCGTCTTCTTTTCCACTAAAAATATCTTAAGGCTTGTTTTCTGAGAATAATAATATTATTCTCCCCATATTAATGTCATAAAAGGTAACTACAGGGGTTAAGGTTAGGTTCAGGTGAAGGTTCGTACCTAGTTATTACCCAGTTATTGTAATAACTTTAATAAGTACATAGTATGTACATGGGGAACAGGACTGTGAAATAAAGTGCTACCAGTAACACTTTATTTTAAGGTGGCGTAGTTACACGTTAGTACATCATCTAGTAATAACAGTAAATTATGCATACTTACAAGTAACTAACCCTAACCGTAACTCTATAGTAAGTACATGTAGTCAATTAATATTACCCAGTACTTATCTGAGTCAGTACAATGTAAGTACGTCACCTTAAAATAAAGTGTAACCTTTTATTATTAATTCAAAGGATCTAGCAAGCTCATATATTTATAATATTGTTTCTATTTTTCAGGGTCCTTTGCGTCTCTCTTCAAGGTAGGAAAGATGATTGGATCCGGGGGATTTGGCAGGGTGTACGAGGGAAAACGGAAATTTGATGGCAAAAAGGTAAATATTACCGAACTGTACAATTTTTTTTTGCAAAACACGTTTAAATACAATTTACCGATGGTTTAATACCTAGTGCAAGGTCAGGCGCCTGAATACTGTTACTGTTAATGAAAAAAATTTTTGTTTGTTTTTTTGTAGGTTGCCATCAAGCAGATCAGCAAGACTGACAATAATCGTTATCTTGATATTGTAAGTTGTTGAAAACCTGAATGTGTATTTAGTTGTTTAAGTGCTGATTACTGTAGTCAATACACCTGTAGGAAGCATTAGCTGTACATGTTATAGACAAATAAGCCTAGAAGCACCAAATAACTTTGAGCTGAAAAGGCTCTGTATCTACAGAGGTCAAAGAAAAGTACATTAAAAAATGAGATTTGTACCCAGCTAATCTTCTATCTGCTACTTTTCTCTAGCCTGGGCATCCCGAACCTCTCGTAACAGAAGTGGCGCTGCTGCTAATGATGAGGCAAGAACCCAGAAGCCCCTACGTCATACAGCTGTACGAGTGGTTTGAACACCCTCGAAAATTCACTCTCGTCATGGAGTACCCCGAACCTTGCGAGAGCTTGCTGGACTTCATCATCCGTAACCCTGAACTGGATGAACCAACGGCACGGGTCATCATGAGACAGGCTGTGCTGGCGGTACAACACTGCATCGAACATGGCGTTTTTCATAATGACGTTCATGCGGATAACTTCCTGATGAAGAAAAACACGTTAGAGCTCAAGCTGATAGACTTTGGCTGCGGTCAGCTACTTAGTAGTGACGGCTACGAGAGCAGAATATACCTTGGTGAGCATTTTGGCAGTGTGGAAACCTGAATGTAGTGACTTACTGATTATTTGACACTTTAAAAAAAAAAAAAAAGCTCAACAACGCGCAAATGTCTTGCTTACAGGATTAATGGCTTACTGCCCACCTGAAGTCTTCACAGATACGAGATTCCACGCCGTCCCAACAAATGTCTGGGCTCTAGGAGTGTTGTTATATGAGATGGTGAACGCATGTTCTCCTTTTGGCAATAGAATGGAAATCACACAAGCCAAAGTTACATTTAGGAACTCCAACTTATCCAAAGGTGAGTGAATAATATTGATATCTTTGATAAACGCACACATAAAGCAAAGGCTCTGTACAGAACCAGTTAAAGGTGAAGTACTCTATGTAAGATTTTTTTTGAACCAGTAAGAGTTGCCTTTGTGATGTTTGAGTTGGGAGAAGGCGTGAAGCAAAGACCATATGCTCTTTTTGATGCAGAAACTGCATACTTCACCTTTAAAGTAAAGATAAAGAACATGTTACCTTACATTAATCATGTTTAGATGCCAAGTCACATGCTCATCATGACTAACCAGCTCTCTTCTTATTAATATTGGTACAGAATGCAGTGATCTGATTAGCCAGTGCCTTACAAAGGATCCAACTAAACGGCCGACGTTAGAGCAGATGTTACAACATAAATGGATTAGAAAATGACCTTCTTGTAGATTGGAGAAGTTCAGGAGATTCACTCCATCAGTGATTTCAGGTGTGAGGAAGTGTAACAGACGGACAGAGTAGGATTATTATCATTTGTTGTTATCATTTATCTATTTTCAAATTTGTGGAGTGAACAGAGTTCATTTTAATGTTGCTGTCATAGTTTAGTCTTCTTCATTTATATAGCGCTTTATACAGTACAGATTGTTTCAAAGCAGCTTCATGATATTAAACAGGAAAATAACAGAATCAGTGATGCAAACAGAATTAAATTCTGCTGTAAAATCATTTACGAGTTGACATGTTCATATAATCTTTGTATTGGATAGGAAATAACATACTTGCTGTCCTTGGTGGAGGGCTTGAGCTCGTGACGTGACCCGAAGCCCGAAATCCAACTTCAACTCGACAGGGAACTCAAGCCGCCACACCAGAGAGCTCAGAGCCTGGCAACACGGGGGATCTTTCGGACAGTGAATCGATCAAGAACAATTTGGGATCCTAAAGTTAAGCCAAAGGGTCTCTCAGGTGGTCATTTGAACACACAAAGTATTATATCAAATTAAAAAGTGATCAAATTCATCATCTTTTACTGGACTCTAATTTAGATTTTCTTTGTTTATCTGAGACATGGCTTCATGTAAACTCTCCGTCAGCTGCATTAGAAGTACCTGCTTTTAAACTGTATAAGAAAGATAGAGTTGGTTCTAAGGGGGGTGGAGTTATGATCTATGTGAAAACTGGTTTCCAGTCTAATGAAATCGCTTGGTCAAATTGTATGGGTTTGGAATGTATTGGTCTGAATCTTATTCTTTCACCACAAAGGTTATTTGTATTAATTGTAATTTATCGTCTTCCCTCTTCAAATAGTAGTTTTTATTCAAATTAGAAACTTTTTTTTTTTTACATTAGTGTATCTAGCTAATACAGTGGAAAAAGCATAAGCAATCAATGAATTAGACATTTTTTTAACATTACATCTCTTAAACCATCCAGAGCAAAGGATATATTTGGTATGGATGTAGTAATGCTTAAAGAGCTCAGTGAGTCACTAGTTAAAACTATCACCAAAATGATCAACTGTTCACTTGGAAGTCATCATCTGCTGTAGTGGCTATATCTAAAAGTGGAGATTCTCGTGCTGTTAGTAATTGCAGACCTATTAGTGTTTTACCAATAGTCTCAAAGGTTGCAGAGAAATGAATGGCTGTGCAAATCACTGATTATCTAATACTAGTTAATTTCATACTAGTTCATCCAATGCAATTTGGCTTCAGAGCAAACTTCGACTAAAAAGTTTAAGTCTCTCTTAGACAAAGGTGGGATTTTCGGGCAGTGTTTCTTGACAAACTTCGACTAAAAAGTTTATGAGCCCTATTTTAAAGATCTGAAACGCAAGTGTCAAAGCGCAAAGCAAGTAACTTTGTGGGCGGATCCCGGCGCTGTTGCTATTTTCCCGGAGGGATAAATGCATCTTGCGCCTGGCGCAAATCTAAAAGGGGTTGGTCTGAAGTAGCTTCATTATTCATAGGTGTGGTTTGGGCGTAACGTGAAATAAACCAATCAGAGCGTCATCTCACATTCCCTTTAAGAGCAGGGCTGCGTTCAGCGCCGACAAAACGTTGCAGAACGTTTTTTAAACAGAAACGGTGATGCGTTGAACGCACTGTTGTGATGACGCAAGAGTTGCAACTACGGCAGCTGAGAAGGCTTTTTGTGTTCTTTGTGAAGAATTTTCGGAGCCTGATGAAGTCGGTATAAATATGTGTTTAATACTACAAAATATGCCCGATGTTACAGTTACTGCACTTGCCGCCCAGAACACAAGAGAACATCCCAGTCGAGTGAAGGGATTTGTGGAAACTGAAATGGAAGCACATCTTACCTAATAAAGACTAAAACACATCTATTTAGCCTCGCATTCTTGTTGTTCATAATGTTTTATTAATACCCTGTATTTTCTTTCTCATTTTTAGGAAAAGCACTTTACATGCATTGTTTATTTCTATACCAAATGTCACACACTTGCAATGCAACATGACATCATGACTTTGCGTAAACATACACGCCACTTTCAAGTCAAGTGGCGTGTTATCTATACGCATTTTGAGCTATCCGCGTGTATGTTCACACCGAAATCTTTTGCGTGTATGTCTACGCCATTAAATGTCCGAGTGATTCCGCGTGTATGTGTACGCCGTTAAATGTCCGAGCGAAACGAAGCAAAATCTATATCTACATCTGTGGAGCGATATTTCTTTTCCTAGGATGGTAGGAGAACACTCATAAATGGTATTAACCCCAGTGACGGGTAGGTTTAGGGACGGGGTTGGGGTAGGTCATATATCTATACATAATACAGTAATATAACGTTAAGTCAAAGGCGTTGATAAACACGCTGAAAAGCGATTATGCGTGTTGATAGCACGCCAAAAATGGAAATACGAATTGGCGTGTCATACATACGCCATTTCATGAGATCTGTGCAATGAAGCTAAAAATATAAACAACTACATCATTATGTTGATATCCTATATTTTGACAATAATACTGATGACAAACATGTCTTCTGATATCCTCAGTTGTTGCGTATCGAACACATTTGTAAATTACTTCCATTGTGCGAGTTCTCTTTAATACCGTGTGCTTTATATACATGTTGCTGCTGA
Organism: Rhinichthys klamathensis goyatoka; assembly: GCF_029890125.1. Taxonomy (NCBI): domain Eukaryota; kingdom Metazoa; phylum Chordata; class Actinopteri; order Cypriniformes; family Leuciscidae; genus Rhinichthys; species Rhinichthys klamathensis. The sequence continues at coordinate 1,719,945 of NW_026606587.1, forward strand.
TTGGACTGCAGTTCTGACACGCCCACCAAACAAGAGAAAACGCATCTCAAACCACGTTGCACACCGGTGCACGCCGTTTCCAGGAAACATGACGTTCAACCCGGAAACCGTAGCAAAACGTTGCGCACCGTTGTGATCTTGAACATGCCCCAGGTGCGCTTGTTCTAAAGCGGATTCCTATTATAACGGCGGATTTGCCAGGCGCGCGCCAGGAGCGGTTCACAGCCGAGGAGAGCAACGTTCTTGTCAGGGCCGTAAAACACAGAGAAGTGACATTGGGGATGGAGAAACCCACCCAAATTAACTTCTGTTAAACAGGCGTATAATTTGGGTAAATGTGTAAGCTACATGTATGCTTTTATAATAAATTGTCTATCTATCTATCTATCTATCTATCTATCTATCTATCTATCTATCTATCTATCTATCTATCTATCTATCGTAATAATGTATGATTTGCAAAAATGAAAACTGCTGCTTAGATGAGAGAATCAAAGTGTATGCGCGTTGTGGACACGCTACATTGATTATGGCCAAGCACGTGCCCTTAAAATAGCATAAAGAACAACGCGCAACGCGCTACTGACTTTAGACTACTTTTTTTCTGGTCAGTGGCGCAATTGTTTTATAGAACAGCAAAATAGCATGAGGGAAAGTTTGCGCCGGAACACGCCTCCTCTTTGCGCTGAACCGCCATGGTTCATGTAATACATGGCAAGTGTATTTCTTAGTTAACCGACGTGCGTCCGTGGAGGGAAAAGTCTGCTTTGCGCGGGTGCAAAATAGGAATGATACATGCGTCAGTGTACAAAGTCATTTGCGTCGGGTGCAAGATAGGGCCCTAAGTCTCTCTTATGCTACGTTCAAACCGGACGCGAATAGCGCGTCAAATTCGCGTCTACCGCGTCTAGTTTGACGCTTGACCACTTTGTGTTAATTCGCGTGTCAATGGCGAAATTGACGCGCGTAAAAACAAAAGTTTGAAGCGAAATTTACGCGCGTCAGAGGCGAAAGTTTCGAAACCCGTCGGCGGCCATCTTTTTAGATGTTTATCGAGCATTAGCATTATTCGAGAGAGTCACCGCTCGTATATGCTCTGGAGAGCAGAAACAGCTGCGTAGGGGACATCGTCGCTGTACTCGGGTCCACCAGACCCTCCGGAGGGTTTCAGGAGTTTCATCATTTGTTCCAGGAGCTAGGTTTGGTGGACCTAACGGTGAGGACGCTGACGAGGACACCGTAGGCCGTGTAAAGCCTCGGCCTCGAGTGGTCGCTGCCTGAAGAGCCCGCGCTCTACAGCCCGGCGCGAGGTTCACCCTCGCCCGCACATTTATTTGATAATAAATGGAGCCAGCCTCCAAAAGTGAAACCTGTCCTGTGATTTTTTTATTTATTATACACTATGTGTTTGTTGTTTTTACATTAAAATAATAATGTTTCATATAATCTAAAATAGATATGGAATAAATAGCATTCAATACAAAATGAGTACTATCTCTCATATATTAAAATCGAGTTTTTATGTGAAAGATTTGCTTTGTTGTGCATTAGAACCAAACCAGACATTTTAGTAATATTACAAAATAATTTATTAAAATAACAAACTTTCACTTCACCACGTGACAGCAGCAAGCAGGCTCCTGATTGGTTAACGCGGCGCGAATTGACGCAGAAGTTCAAATTTTTCAACTTGGGCGGCAGACGCGAATTCGCGTCAAACGCGTGAATGCACAAATAGGCCGTTACATAGTCAACGCGAGCAACGCGAGCGACGCGAGCTACGCGCTCCTTTTCATAGTACACAAGCGTCACCGGCGATGCGTGAAATGCAATACACCGATTGCGCAGCAGGGGGTAGTAGAGTCTAGAGTCGGGTCACGTAAAATTCAGATCAAAATGGCAACTGAAGAGGAGTGCATATTGCTGATTTTACGAGATATATCCAGCTGCAGACCCGCAGCACCACCAGTTTCAGAACCCCAGCGCCAGAACCCCAGTGCCAGAACCGGAAGTGAGGGAGGGGCGGAATTATTGACAATGACACAAGCAAGGTTATTTTTGCAAGTATTTAAAAATATTTAAAATTGTTGCATCTTTTAAATAATATTTAGGGTATGTTTATATTACACAGTGAGTCTATAGGAATACCAGACTTACATTTCACTGCTCGTTGTATGAACTATACCCAGCTAACACACGACGTCGCAGTTACGTAATCTATTCGTACTTTTTGGTAATTTCATGACTTACCAACTGACAACGTAGTCTCGACGTCGCATGTCTGTAATTTTATTACCATCAAATTACCAACTGACAACGTCGTCAGTACGGTCTCCTAAGGTTATAAGATAACCAACAACGTCGCAGATACGTACTCTAATCGTAATTACTTGGTAATTTTATGACTTACTGGCAACGTAACTACAACGTCGCATGCCCGTAATTTCATTACCATCATATGACCAAACCACAACGTCGTCAGTACGTCCTCCTAAGGTTATAAAATAACCAACAACGTCGCAGATACGTACTCTAATCGTAATAACTTGGTAATTTTATGACTTACTGGCAACGAAACTGCAACGTCACGGCCCGTAATTTCATTACCATCTTTAATTTATATAAAGATAGTGCTTAATTCATATTCTCTTTTAATGTAATATATATATATATATATATATATATATATATATATATATATATATATATATATATATATAGCCTAAATATATAATACAGATGTCTTGAAATTGCTTTACAATAAAAATAAAAGCAAAATGGTATTAAAAAAATAAAGCATAATTGTGAAGTGAATGGGTCATAGAACTACACAATGAGTTTTAAATTTATTATTTAAAATTAATGATATTTTAAATTGTTAAATGTTATAATTCTAGATGTTTATTTAAATACTGCGTGCCTTTTTTACGTGTTCTATGGTTTCAATGGGCGTACGTGCGCGTAAACATTGAGTCGCATTCAAAGCTATCTGATTCAAAGACAGGAGCGCGCGAGAGCAGATGGAAACCATGGAAACGAGGAGGTTTCCTCAACTGACAAACAGCAAAACTAGCGTTTCTCACTGTTGTTTTCACTGCTTACAGGTAAGTATAGTTACCAAAATCACACAAATAATACATACAAACGTTCCTGACATCTTTCTTACGTGTAACTGATACACTTCTGTTGAATATTTACTTTATAGAAATGGTTTTGTGTCTTAACGGAAAAAGTCCGTTAACGTTAGCATCTCAACCGTTTTCAGAAGAGCTAAGTTAAGTTTACGTTACAATTGAGCTCTTGTTTTACATAAGTTTGGGTTTTTAACCACATTTTTGTGTTGATAACAGTTTTTGATAGTTTTGTTTTGTTTTGCTGGTAATTTGTCAATGGGTGATTGGAAGTAAGCTAATTTATTTAACCTGAAATAATTCACTGTAACGTACTGTTAATGACGTCACTTACAAAGATAGAAAGGGGGAATTATTGTTTAATCATGATAATAATTTCATATGCATTTATTGCACAATATATTACCTTAAGATTTTTTCTGCATTTCATCTCTGCTCTAGCTTGCTTCCTTGTAATAAACCCTTTGTTCTATTGTAAATTCTATGTAACATTGTTGGCTCTGTGACACATTGCATGTTATTTTCTAGAAGATCATCATGCTGATGGCCTGCTGCACCCCCTGTCCAAGACAACCTCCACGGCTATGAACTCGACTATTAAGCAAAACCTCAAACATACTGTTCAATAGTTGTGGGTCTGTAGGATTTATGCTTTTGAATGAAGTCTCACACTTTAAATGCATTAACCCCAGTTTTTTTCACTGACATTGTCCTTGAGAAGCCTGTAGGCTAAATAATCAGCTAAATAATAGGCCTCAGGCGGCAAATATAATGTTATAATGGTCATAGTGATAATTCATTTAACTATTATGATAACAGGATATCATGGTCATTGGTATATATATATTTATATATATATATTTTTTCTCTAGGTGTGTTTTTAATTATGTTGGCCAATGAGACAGACACCATACTGTCCAACTCAAAGGTATTTTTTATGTATTTTTTACTGGTAAATACTGAAATTGTTTTTACTTTTAAATGCTGAATTCAGGGAGTCGACAACTTTAGGCACGCAAGTTATTTTTCACAGATATCTGTCCAGTTTACTCATGGCTCATACTCTTAGCCCTTAAAATGTTTGAATGTATATCCGCAATACAATATCAGGGGGTAAAGATATCATTAGAGTTTTTAAAGTTATGGCTATGCTCTTGTTACCAGATGAGATATCTTTGACCCTGTGATTCTTCAGGACGAGATCTTGATGCCATCAACACTCAGTACATGACGAAGGTGAGTTTCACAATAGCTGCCACTATCACAAACCAAGAGACAGAACACAACAGGCCTTCATCCATATGTAGGGATAGGTTCCGAAACCCGGTATTAAACATTAAACGGGCCCTGGGGCCAAATTAAGGAAGACCGCATAAGCCCAGACATTATCGGCTCTGCTGACGGTACTGAAGAAATTACACACACTATTTATTATAGACATTGTCTTGCAAATTCTGTGAGGATTAGGAGGGGTGTTTTAAACAGTCTTCATACAACATGTGTTTTTCAGGCTGGTTGTTTGTAATTTTGTAAGAGTAGGGAGAGGCTGTACCTCAGTGAAGACTTATTTTACATTCGATAATTCAATTTCCGTACCTGATAAGTTAGATTTTCCTTAAAAAACATCATGCACTGCTTATTTCAGTTGTATTTTTCTTCTATTGAATTTATCCATGCTTGTAATTTGTTTATAATTTTCAATGCAATTCACTCCTCTAAATAAATAATCTCTTGAAATTTGTTTTTATATCGCAATATATATAGCAGCAGATAAACAACATATTTTATTTAAGGTTTTCAATATTGTGCAGCCCTAATATTGAGCATTTAACCTAACCCTAATTTTAAATTGAACCTGGAATGATAATTTGTGATACCAGATGAGATGTATGTATGATAGATTTTGAACTGTACTATGTTTGTATTGCAGGTTTTCTGGGATCCGCAGCGGAAGGCATCAAGGCGTGAGATGTTGGCCTGGACTGATGTACCTGAACACCACACCGACCTCTGCTTTTGCATGGATGGCTGATTACTACTATGTTCTGTATAGGTTTTATTATAGCAAAACTGAGCACCTGTGACAGTGGAATCTGTAGGTGTAAAGTAGTCAGACATCAGTACATTTAAAGTCACAGAGAGAAAGTTTTTTTTATTTTTTTATAGAAGTTTCAAACTATTTTCTCTTTCACAAAAAACACTGCAGTTACAGCTTTTCAAATTCTTCATTGGAGGTGCACAAATACTTTTATTTTTTTCAAATCACAAAGTAAGAAATGTATGCTGACATTTAAGGCGCGGCCACACAGGGGGTTTGAGCATATGTGACTGTGAATAAAAAGTGAAGTGTGACCACATGAGAATAGCCAAACAGTATAGATGATTCACAAAATTATACACCAAGAAATGTGCATAATTGGCCAAAATGTTACTGTTTATCAACAAAAATATGACCCTATGAGTTTGGTAATTTGTAGAATAGGATTTGTGCACCTGCAATGAAGAATTTAAAAAGGTGTAACTGATGTGTTGTGTTTGTGAGAGATAAAGGAAAGAAAAAGAGGTTTGCAACTCATAAAACATTTTCTCGAAGACTTAAAATCTACAAATTGCACTGTTATAGGGACTCTGTTTTGCTTCAATAATACTAGATATAATACAGTGTCAATCTTATTAACTATTTATTTTGTATAAAATCATATACAGTACTGGTCAAAAGTTTGGAAACATTACTATTCAGCTTATCATCTGCTTAACATTATTATCATAATGTAAAACAGCTGTTTTCTATGTGAAAATATAGTAGTGTAATTTATTCCTGTGTATAATATTATACAGTGGCGTATGTTTGATTTTGAAATTGGTGGGGACGGGGACATAAATATATAAATATATTTTAAGTTTTGATTGAAATTATTGCTAGGGATATATCAGTGTCACTGGATATTGGTAGGGACACGTCCCTATCCCTACTAAATTCTACGCCCCTGATATTATATCATGTAACACTGAAGACTGGATTAATGATTCTGAACATTCAGCTTTGCATCACAGGATTAAATTATATTTTAAAGTATATTAAAATAGAAAAACAGTATTTTAATTATATTAATATAAAACCTTCTTCATTTAAATGCTTATAAACCTGTTTGTACACTGTTTTTGCTGTTGTTTGTGCTTTGTTCTATAGTAAATGAACTGAATTAACCAAATACTGAGTCTGTATCTTTCGTATGTCGTTGAAAAGTTTAAAAAATAGTTTTGGGCAAATGAGGACAAGTTAAATTAGACCACTGCTTGTCCGCCCATATTAATTAAAACTAAAATGACCAACTGGTTACCAACACACGACTATTGATCCACGACGTTGCCACAACGTCGCAGTTACTTACTGACAACGTTGCAAAGTTACGTTGTAACAACGTATCTGGGAATTTCACTTTTCCGGTTGCCACTACGTAACTAATTACGTCGCCACGACGAAAGTTTGGTCACCAGATTACGTTGCAGTTACGTAACAGTTACGTATTTGTGTTAGCTGGGTAACTGGTATGTGACAAATAAAGAGCAAGACAGCGCTCGTGTTGTTTGAAGACAGAGTGCGCGCGCGCGGCCAGGGCTCTCTCTCTCTCTGCTCGTTAAGCGCCCTGTCATGCGCAGCAGTCATTCTATTCTACATCACTCACCGATCAAAATAGGCTTTGGCGGGACACAAATTTGCTTTGGCGGCCGCTAAAAAGCGGACGATCTGACGGGTTTTAGAAGATTAAATACAACCTGAAACTAAAAAACAGACCCGACCTCTATTTGAGACCGGCCTTTATTGACCCAAACCTGCAGCCACACCAGGCGTGTAGGCTAAAGAGACAATCGGCTATTTGGGACTCGGCTATTATTTGAAGTTTTACGGTACATTTTTATTGTTTCTTTTAAAACAATGCCGAATGTTCAAAGATTTTGGACATTATTTTACATAAAGAAAAATGCATGCTGCACATGTTCTTGTGAAATAAAGTATATTTTATATAAAATTTATTATTTTTTTTTTTTTTACCATCATGACCAGGAAGTAACTCTCATAATACAATGAAACGGATAACTATATACAATTATATTACACAAAATCATTGTTTTAAAATGCTTATTGTACTATACCTTAATGTATCATTATAATACGTATAAAGTATGACGTTTCGTGTGTAATAATGCCGTTTCGTGTCTAAGCAAATTACGCTCCAAAACGTTAGGTGGCGTTACTCGGTTTAGAACGTAAGCTCCGCCCCTCACTTCCGGTCCTGGCGCTGGTGTTAGAACGTAAGCTCCGCCCCTACTTCCGGTTCTGGCGCTGGGGTTCTGAAACTGGTGGTGCTGCGGGTCTGCAGCTGGATACTATTGGATTTTACATCGGCGGCAACAAAGGATATATACGAACAAGCTCGCATAACTTTTCCTCTTCGCCCGCCATTGTATTCAAATCTTCTTCTTCTGTAAACATAATAATATACCTTTTTATGTACATTACTTGCAATGTCGCCCCCACCGACAACGCATAGTATTGCGTGCATCGGCGCGTCGCGTATCAAAAACTAGGACGACACATTTGGCTACGCATCGACGCATAATGGCGGCCGAAGCGTAGCGATGTGTAGCCTTGCGCACGCGTATGCGTACCGATGCGTTGACTATGTAAGGGCCCTAAATCATTCGCGCGTAACGCGCTTCCGCGCCAGACGCTTCAATTCGCGCCATTCGCGCAAACTTGACGCGCGAATGAGGCGTATTCGCGTCTACCGCGCCGCGCTCTACGCCTCATTCGCGCCGCAGGAATTTTTTACGCGCGTAACGCGTCTTTGCATTGACTTAACATTGAAATCACTCGCGCCTGACGCGCTATTCGCGTCCGGTGTGAACGTAGCATAAGACAAAGGTGGGGTTTTTGGGCGGTGTATCTTCACCTCACAAAGACTTTTGACACTGTAAACCACAGAAGTCTTATGTCTAAATTATTAGGTACCACTACTCTAAAACCATTGGACTCTGTATAAACAATCACATAAATTCTTGATAAAAAAATCAGTTAATTTTCATCATTGCTCAATACACAAAAAAAAAGACAATTTGCTAAATTGGGATAATCTGATGTAGATGTTTGTCTTATGTTTAAGACTATACATAGCCTGTCTCTCCTGTTAAAACTGTATGTTAGCGTTAGAACAACTGCACATCGGTCCACAAGGGCTGGAGAAAGAGGGGACTGTATTATTCCTCTCAGAAAAAGTCAATTTAGTCGCTCTGTATTTTCAGTAAAAGGCGCAAGGGAACGGAACTCCATCACATCAATAATTAGAAGACTGAATATACATATGGTTCTTTTAAGTTTCATCTAAAAAAAAAAAATGGTTACTTACTACTCAGCACTGTCAACATTAGTATCTTAATATTCTGATTTTAGCTTCTTTGTAATAATTGCTCTGAGTTATTTGCTTTCTCCTGTCACTATTTTTCTTACCTCTTATGTAGCACAATATGTTTAGACAAAGTTTTCTGTTAGTGTATTTTAGCATGATTTCCACGTGGAATCGTGTACTTGTATTTTTTTTTATTTGGTAATGTGAATGGGGTTTCCCCCCTCTTTTTTCTTCTTTCTCTTTTGGGTGTTTGTAGATGCTTGGTTTTTAGGGTGACTTTTTAACATTCTGTCAAGGGTCTACAGATGAAAAATATACTTTTTTATGCATATCTGGCACATTTACATTTATGTTGTTCATTAATGTGCACTGCCCCTGTAAACAAGTGAAACAAAGTCAACATAAAAGAAGTCAGCACAGCCATATTTGCTTTGTTTTAAGTATTGAAACAAAGCAAATATGTCTGAGTATTTCACAATCTGCTCAGTTACTGGGATTTTCACGCACAACCATTTCTAGGGTTTACAAAGAATGCTGTGAAAAGGGAAAAACATCCAGTATGCGGCAGTCCTGTGGGCGAAAATGCCTTGTTGATGCTAGAGGTCAGAGGAGAATGGGCCGACTGATTCAAGCAGATAGAAGAGCAACTTTGACTGAAATAACCACTCATTACAACCAAAGTATGCAGCAAAGCATTTGTGAAGCCGCAACACGCACAACCTTGAGGCGGATGGGCTACAACAGCAGAAGACCTCACCGGGTCCCACTCATCTCCACTACAGATAGGAAAAAGAGGCTACAATTTGCAAGAGCTCACCAAAATTGGACAGTTGAAGACTGGAAAAATGTTGCCTGGTCTGATGAGTCTCGATTTCTGTTGAGACATTCAGATGGTAGAGTCAGAATTTGGCGTAAACAGAATGAGAACATGGATCCATCATGCCTTGTTACCACTGTGCAGGCTGGTGGTGGTGGTGTAATGGTGTGGGGGATGTTTTCTTGGCACACTATAGGCCCCTTAGTGCCAATTGGGCATTGTTTAAATGCCACGGCCTACCTGAGCATTGTTTCTGACCATGTCCATCCCTTTATGGCCACCATGTACCCATCCTCTGATGGCTACTTCCAGCAGGATAATGCACCATGTCACAAAGCTCGAATCATTTCAAATTGGTTTCTTGAACATGACAATGAGTTCACTGTACTAAAATGGCCCCCACAGTCACCAGATCTCAACCCAATAGAGCATCTTTGGGATGTGGTGGAACGGGAGCTTCGTGCCCTGGATGTGCATCCCACAAATCTCCATCAACTGCAAGATGCTATCCTATCAATATGGGCCAACATTTCTAAAGAATGCTTTCAGCACCTTGTTGAATCAATGCCACGTAGAATTAAGGCAGTTCTGAAGGCGAAAGGGGGTCAAACACAGTATTGGTATGGTGTTCCTAATAATCATTTAGGTAAGTGTATCGTATGTCTTGTTAATAATAAAAGGTACAGAAATACAATCAAATAAAAGCACGCTTTGTTTTTAAAAGTTAAGACAATCATCTCTATTTAATACAGATTGTTTCAAAGCAGCTTTACAGTGATAAACTGTAGGATAATGTTCAATGATGCAAACAAAATTCAATTCTCTAAGATTCAGCTCTAAGGCAGTAGTGTCATTATTCAGCTGCAGTCAGTTCATAGTTGATTCAGTTCAGTAATTGTGTAAAGTTAATCCATTATGTAATGAGTTCAATTCAGCTGTAAAGCAGCTCTGCAGAAAACAGTGATGTCATCATTCAGCTCAATAAAAATCTTGACAAACATTTTAAGTGGATCTTAGTGGGATTATATAAAAAGTATGACATGATCCCTTTAATATAAATGCTTTCAAAGAATAGAAAAATTAGGTGCACGACAGCCCTCTCCATGGTTGTTTATATATATAAAAAATGTCAGCCTCTGTTTTCATTTCATTTCTTGTATTATTAGAAAGATTCAGGTCTCAAATCTTTAACAGATAACCTCAGTGAGAGCTATTATTTACCTTTTCACCTAATAATACCAGTTGAAAGGTGAAACCTTAAGATTTTGTGCCTCTTTGGCAGCTGACACCTTTCAAATAACTTAAATATTTTAATGCTGCTATCTTTTGGCACTTAATAACTAAGGCCTAGACATTCTACAATGTCTAAATATCCACATTTTTCTATGCACACAAATGGGCTGTGTGACCAATAAATAGACTATAATGACAATATATGATTTGTGTATATTCCTGAATCGAAATAAAGTAAAAGGACAGGCGTAATTGTGCAGAATCAAAACAAATGATTAATGATTAAGATATTGTTGAATTTCACACATAGGGGAGAAGAATGAAGGGGTTTGAAACAGAATAGAGTGAATATAAATAGTAGACTTCAGAAAATTTCAGTTAATACAATAGTGCTCAACAAAATAATAAACAAAATCAACAAAAATGTCTGCACACTTCTGAAGCAAGTGAAAAACACTTGCCTGCATTTGAACTAGACTATTGCCAGACTTGTGGCTTTCACTCCATTGTGTTTCTAAGCAGATTAGACACAACCACATGCATTTTTCTATATCAAACTATTTTAAGTATTTTAAAAGCTTGCCAATGATTTTGAGCTTCTGTGTCTCTGTACCTTAATAGTTTGAGTAATTCAGAGTCTTGGACAGTAAACTGTCAATGTGCTGAATTATGCTTATAATTTACCAACACTCTTAAACACAAAGATGTTTTGCACTGATTACATAAAAACACAATATGAGTGGGGATAATATGAAATAGAAATGCCTGTTTTTTTTTTAAAGGAGAGATGAATTTCAGCGTGAGTATAAAAGAAGCTGCGTGAAATCACTTCAAGAAACATACCTGCTTGTTATTTTGAAGTCTTCTAGAAAAAAATATATAATATAATCTGCATATTATCTTCATATGTACAGTATCTTGTCTCTTCATGTAAAACATATAATCCCATATACTTGTGAATGATTACCTGCCCTGCCCTTGAGAATCCAATTAATTAAGATTAGTGTTATCAGTGTGTGGTATATGACTGATAATACAGATGCTCAGGACAAAGTGACCGTTGCCATAGTGAACAGGAAACATAAGCTGTTACATGATAATTCTGAGAATCTCTTGTTGTATAAATTGAACTTATCTGTCGGCTGATGAATAAATGAACATACATCAGGTAACATATAACTATTTTTAGAGGCAAATCACCTTTTAATGCTTTATACAATCCAGATTAGCTTCACAGTGATAAACAGGAAAATAGTGATCAATGATGCAAACTTCATTAAATATTAAAATCAAATGTTGCTGTAAATCAGCGCTAAAATTCAGTTCAGTTAAAAAAAAACAATGTTCAAATGTTCAATTCAACTGAGCAGCTCTACAGAAAACATAAGAGTCGCTATTTACTTTGAGTCAGTTCAGTGTTGATTCAGTTCAGATTAGAGATGAATTTCTCACATGACTTTATGAATGTCAAACCACCAGAATTTTCATGGACTATGTTAATATCACAACCAGTAAAAATCCTAATTATTTCAAATTTGAGATTTATTAGTTCGATCAAACTATTTCAAGAAATGGGGAAATATTATTTGAAAGGTAAAAATCTTGCAAATGCTGAATAATGACAGGGGCTTACCAAGCAAAAAAGGGATCTGAGTAAGTAAAAGTGAATTTGAATCACATTTCAGTCCAGTCATCCCAGTTAAATGCAACCACTGAGAGGGGCTTTCCATTTGTTCTGCTAAGGGTGAGTGTACCTTTAACACTTGTTTAGATCTTCAAACGCATACATCCTGCCATCAGAGAGCAGAGTTCTTCAGCAAACACCTGCTGGACATTGAAGACTAGGAACAATAACTTTATTATTTTAGGTGTGGTGCCACAATGATTATAGTTTCTCGAAGGGTGTGTGAGAATGTTTTTTTCTTTAGTGTCATTGTTTGTTCTTGAGTCTGAGAGTCTTGTATTGTGTTTTTACTGTAAAAGTTGTAAAACGGTTGTAAAAACACCATAAAAAGCAGTTTGGGTTTATGCACTATAGTTCTAATAAAGGTAACACTTTATTTTGATAGTCCACTTTAGACATTCTACTAACTATAAGTAACTTTGTAACAACATGTCAACTAGCAGTATTATTAGACTGTCTGTTTAATATCTAACACTTTATTTTGATGCTCCACAACAGGCATTTACTGACTAGTAACTTTGCAAGTAAATGTCAACTTATTACCCTAACCTAACAGTTTGCTAATAGGCTAATGAGAGTTAGTTGACATGTAGTTGCAAAGTTACTAGTTAGAATGTCATCGAAATAAAGTGTAACCCTAATGACTTGTAAGTTTCAGGAAAACATGTAATGCATCATGCAGTTATTTATACTCAAATTTAGTTTAAGCGAACTGGTTTAATGCATTTTATTTTAGCTCAAGCTTAATTAGAAAAAAGTACCCTCTTCCAGCATGCATTGGGGCATAGATAATTAATACATTGTTATTTTGCATTGTTGTTAATTACATTGTTACATTGCTCTTGTCACAGTAACTTGTCTTGTGATGTAGGAGTAATTATTTGTTTGGACTTAATGTAATAGGTTAAAGAAAATGTTTAAAAGTAAAATACCATGCAAACTTTTTACAGTTTTGAGTCTTGTGTATTTCATGCAAGGGGTCAGATTAAGTGAATGTGCATGGATGAAGATTTACACAGGTTATGCGCTGTACACTTTTTTAAATGCACATATAGAAAGATGGTTATGGACACACAAATTCACTTCTGAACATATAGTTTCTTTATGGCGAGACAGTATGCTGAACTTTACCCAGATGTTCTGGCAGGTGATAAACTATCAGGTAACCACATCTTTTCCCTGCTTATAATCTTTTATCCTTTTATAAATGTTATCCTCTTGGTTAAAATGGTGTCCAAATACCTTTACATTTGATTAACTAAAAATTATTAATTTCTTGATTGCAGGGATGCCTTGAAAGGTTTAGCATTTCTGCTTTTTGTACCAGTGGGTGGCAATATTTCATTGATATTGGCTGATTTTGACTTCTAGAATATTTTTTTTGTATTGCTTGTTTGACATATAATACTGTAGAATCTTTAATATGTCTTCTTCATTTTACATGATATCGTTTCTTTCTTTAACATTTTTCAAAACTCTCAATTATTTCCAGGTTTGAATTATATTTCAAAGCCTAACTGTAAATGCATATGCACACACATGACTACATGTGTAATTTGATGGTTTGGGTACATGATGGAAACTTCAAAACTTTCCGATGTGCTCATGTTCATTGTCATCACACCTACAGTCATCACACGTCATTAACGAAGCAAAAGGATCTTGCAGTTGTCACCTACAGCGGGGCCTGTGCCGGGGTGGGACGGCCCGCCACTGTCATGGTTAACCACTGAGTGGGCTGACTTACTGTGATGATGTACTTTGACATCAAGACTGATCTAGAGGAAGTAACGTTAGCCTGCCTGAACCCTCTTGTCTGCATCTGACATAACCTTGATGTCTTTAAACATTTGATGAACATTGGGAGTTCTTGCCACTTACTTTCATGTATTTCGGGTGAAGAGGATGAATTGACGTGTTGTAAATCCGACAGATCCGATTCTCTGCAAAATAACATGGCGACAGTTACATAGATAAGCTATTATGATCATCATAAAGGTTTTTAAAAGACAAAACACATGTATTTGAGAATCGGAATATCAGGTAACTTAGGTGATGACATAGCCAACAAGTTTGTGAATATTTTGAAGAAAAAGAAGGGGAGGAAACGAAATAAAAGCGTTACATCTGCCATTGTGGCTGCGGTGTGTCATGTGACCGATACGTTCTAAAATAACGGTCGCCTTAAAACTCACGCTAAACATACGTGTGAACGGGTTAAATAATGCCAATGATTCACGTTTTATATATAACAAAATGGCGTTTGCGTTTCTTTTTGGGTGTTTTTTGATTCTGGGTTCATACCCCAGTGTAAGGTCCTGTCTGCAGTGTGACCCGGTGGTTCGTTATGTGCACGAAGATTTCCTGTCCTCAGTTAAAGGAATCACTGTCCGTGATCAGATTGAACTGAAGCAAATAATTGAGCAGGCTTACGTCAACTATCGGGAGACCAGCACATCATTTCGGGGTGTCATAGGTAACGTTAGGCCTACTGCTGTTATAGTCAATTTCAAGGACGTAAACAATAACCATAGACAGTAAAAGAATAACAATAACAAACGCGTTGGAATGCTACTGCGCATGTCTTGTCCTGAAGCATTTCCGTTTGCGCCATTTTTAAATTTCAGATCTGTGAAAACCAAAACCACAAGCGCGTACCCTTTAAGTCAGGCGAAAAGGCAACAGTTACGGTATTTCCGAAATCTGAAAATAAACGATGATTGGAATTACCGGACCCTTTCAATAAGAGTTTGATGCGTACACTTTTTTTTACACAGAACATTAAACGTTTTCCTGAATAGTCTGACGGCTAACGTTATCTGCTTGCGTGTACACGAGAGATGCGATAAAAGCAAATCTCAGTCTGGATGCTTACAATTAATTTCTTAGCGGAAAGGTTGGGGACATTTATTTCCTACAATGTGGATGATATCTGTCTTGTGTTTGGTGTAGATGAAGCAAGTCAAACATGTCAAAAACGTACGTATGGTTTGTCCGGGGAGGTTAGTGGGCATTTCACTTGCATTGTTGGCCTGGGTCAGTCTGTAACGTTATATCTACAGACATCATACAGAATACACTTTAGGTCCTTGAAGGTAAATATGTTATTTTAGGGTGTTCAAGTATAGTCACATTCAGATATGCTAGCGATGTGTGTGTGTGTGTATAGTCAACATTTGAAGTGGATCAAAAAAGTTAATCAAAGTTGTCCTAAGACAAGAACAGGTATTGTTCAAAATTAATGTATAACTGATGAAAGGTTTTGATCCACTTCAAATGTTGAAATTGTCTATATAGGCTAATCAGGAGTAACGAGGAGATGCTGATATTCATGTCTGATTTTTTTAAGTTGAAATAGCTCATTTAGATTAACACTAACTTCTTCTAATAACTGTGTAGCCTATAGATGCTGAATACTTATTTTATTAGTTTTTATTGTTACTTCACATTCATATCTGCAAATGTCTAAAAAAGTGTATATATATATATATATATATTAGTTTTAGTTGTTTTACTTTTACTTTTAATTTAATTTTACTTTAACTAATACTAAAATAAGACTGTTCCCAGGATGCATGAGATCATTGAGAGGACGGCAACCTTGAAAAAGCTCAAATATAAAATAGCTTTGATTGCTATTATTCCAGAATTTGGAAAAAGGTGCAAAAATTATTAAGCTTGCCCAAACTTTTGACTGGTAATACATGCAAAATTTGCCAAATTTCTGCTTGCCTATGTCTTCACATTATATTAAAAATGATGATGTTGAGTGCTATCTGATTTGCTTTAGATCCTACAACACTCTATCGTGCACGGACTGAATATCAGAGTGAATTCAAGAGGCACTGGAAAGAAGACAGGACAGGTGAGAGCTTCTGAATGCAGATTATGTACTTCCAAAAGAGCAGTCGTTCATTTTTTTTAAGGAGAAAAGATCAACATTTTCATGTTAGAGTAAAAACGTGAAAAATGAAGATGCTTTACATCTGAAACCATGAAAAAAATCACTGTTATTCTTGTGTAGGTTCTGTTCAGTGGGATATGATTACTATAGTGGAGAAAGGAAAGAGAATCCTTCAGAAGCATTTGGAGATTTTTGTTACCCAAGGTAAGGATGTATAGGCAATGGGCATACTGTAAATGTTTTTAAATAGCAATGATGTTTCAGAACTCCTAATTCTCACTAACTATGTTTTATCATTATTATTTTCCAAAGGTCTATGTCCAAATAAATGCGGTAAGTACCAATTTGAGATTTCTATCCACCTTATTTTTCAGCGCGGAAGTAAACTATTTTCTGTGAATGTGCGAGACTTCCGTTTTTCCCCCACAATTTTTCACATTTTATAATACTAAATAATAAAAAAGATAAATGTGAAATGAATTACAGAAATGAAAGCATGGGAATTATGTGGCAACCAAAAACAAAGCCACCCTCCGCCTGGATTACAGATCTTCACACTGAATACAGCTCTTCATGTATTTAAGCTGAAAGTGGACCTATTATGCTTTTTTCCCCACACATTTTCAACTTTCTTTAGTGTGTAATCTTGCTGTTTGAGCTTGAAAAATGACACTCCTAAGGGAGTTATTCTCTATATTAGTGCGCACTGTTTGTCCCTGAAACGCCTCGATTGTAGTCTTGAGTTTCCTTCCGGGAACGTACACGTCACAACATTTAAATAAGTCCCGCCCAAGGCATAAGTAAAAAAGGGGTCGAGGTCTGGTTGCATTAGTGGTGTGTTGAAACGGTTATGGAGCGGTTCGTGACATTTCCGAAATTTCTCGAAACGGTTGACCAATCAAAACACACTTGTCCAGCCGACCAATCTGAGCACATTGCACTTTTCAGAAGGAGGGGCTTCATAGAGACCAGAACTAAACAAAGCGTTTCTGACAGACAGGGAAGAGAGGTGCTAGTGCTACAACAATGTAAAATATGTGAAAATAGTGTGTTTTTTGAATATTCAACCATGAAAACCTATTCTAGTAGACCCCAAAAACTAAATCAAGACTTTGTAAAATGGCATAATAGGTCCTCTTTAAGCTTTTAGATCAAAATGATTTTCCTGAGAGACATAAATTCAGTCAAGTGTGTTCAAATCTTTGACTGTTTGTGTACTGTATGTGGTACAGGACACTGAGTATAATTGAGTGTGATGATACATGTATATTATATTGCTCACTGGGTGTGTGTGTGGGTGCGGATGGTTGTTTCTTACAGGGCTGTTGTATCAGAGAGTGATGAACTGCACTTCCTGTCAGTATAGGCTCTTTACATGTCTGTCAGCCACTCCGCCTCTAGACTGTGGAGGTGAGACAAACACCCACGGATATACACACCTGAGTGGCTTTAACAGACTATATCAGCACATCTCTTTTGTTTTTCTCTCCTTCTGTTTCTATCAGAGAATCATCTTAAGGCAGATGAAGGAGAGGAGGTGGTGCTGGACTGTTTCCTGCCTTGGCATGCTCTTGTCATTGGACAGACCGAGTACCATTACTCCTGGCATCCTGATGAAAAGAATGTACATGCACACAGACGCACACACATTTGAATGCATTTGCAGGTTTCAAATAATCTTGAAGCCATTTTGAATAATGTTGCAGACAAGTGCTCTTTAACACTTTTTATAAAGACTTATCACGGAAATAATAATTTAAAAGAATATGCTTAAGTGCAAACTGAATATCATGTTATTGGACACTCAATTGCATGTTATTTGCAATTAAATGGAAATGTATTATAGTTTATATTTATAATAAATGCAATTAGTTGAACTTCTTTGACCCACTTAATTAGGACATATCTTTCTAAGTATATCTTTCATATAAATGTATCTATATATGTAAGTTCATAATTAGTTCTATTGTCTTTGAAATATGGTTAAAAATGTATGCCGAATTTACTGACAAGCATTTATGGCAAATAAAATATACTATTTATATTGAAATATGCCATTTCTATTGAAAATTTTAGGTCAGTTGTACACAATGTAATGGAGAATTCAAAATACGGGTAAAACACCTGCGAAAAATCAATATGAAAAAATCCTTCATTTTAACAGAGTACATTGTGACTGTGAGTGTAATGATTAATTTGCCATTTAGTACGTTGCAAATATATTAACTAAATGAACAACAGACTAGGTGTTAAAATTATAATCAAGTACTTTACATGTGCTTTAGTATGTTAGTCAACATATCAAAATAAGTGTACTTTATTAAAGCACAACAAAATATTTTAAAAACGATTTAAAATGTAGGCCTACTTTTAATGTCGATGAAGTACACTTTAAGTGGCCTTTTATGATAATAATGTTATAAGCAAGTAAGGTTTAAAAAATACTTTCAATATTTGAAGTGCACTCCATACAATTAAGTGTACTTCTTTTTTCATAAGTGAATGTTGGGGAGTAACTAGCTAAAAAAAAGTGATGCTAACTTGACTAAATTTAAAGGTGAACTAAGTAACTTTTTTACCTTAACCGAACAGCTTTGGAGTCATTGTAATGTTTATATTACTGATTTCGTGTTGAATGGTGGTCGTCTCGCACCCCCCTGGTGCCTGTGAGCCGCAAAACCACCCTTGCAACTTTGGGCCGGCGGGTAGCATCCTACTGAACAGGTACCGGTGTACAGGGGGAGGGGATCCGGCCGTGAGTGCGAGCCATCTCTGCGTGAGTGCTATTCACGACAGTACAAGTACTCCACAGCGACTCTAGGGGTCGCTGTTTGACAAAAACGGAATTCCTACTTAGTGCTGCTTTAAGCACAACAGCAGCTCAGCTTTCCAGTTAAAAACAACTCTTTCATTCTAAAAGGGGTGATTATACCATGTAATTATATATAACTTTACAGAAATGTTTAAGAAGGTAATGCCCCCTTAAGTAGCTTCAATAGTGGTCTAGCAACTAGCTTACTTTAAATGTTTATCTTTTAGGTTGATATGTTACTGTTTTAGTATGGCTCTTTCCAGAGATCCACAAACCAGATACCGATTGTGATTTGAATTATTAATTAAAATGCACTAAAATGAGTTTGTTTATTATTCATTGAAAGCTGTCACATGATGGGGAGTATGAAGTGCTGGTGGTGACAGAGGAGTCTAAAATTGTACTCAATCAGCTGACCACCAGTGAGGAAGGCATGTACCGCTGCCTCCTACAGGATCAAAAGGGTACTGTGCTGTCCCGCATTTATTTTAAACTGAAAGGTAGGCTGGATTTATAATGTTTGTGTTGAATGTGATAACTCATTGTAGTCTAGTTAGTATACAATTTTTTTTGTCCTCCTCTCATCTCCTTCCCTCAGTCAACCCACTGCCATCTACAACCCCCAGACTGATTGCGATGTTGCCGTCCCTGCCCTCGGGTTATGACGCCACACCTCGCCCTCATAGGAGCAGTTTCCTCATTATATTGATTTTACTCACTGTACTCAGCATCACAGGCAGCCTTGTCATCATAGTGTACCTCAGGTATGTCATGATTACAACAGGATTAGGTTTGATGCACAGCAGTTTGGGCATATTAAAAAGGGGCTATGTAATATACTTTAAGACAGGGAGGAAGAATGAGTAATTAAATGATTAAGCAATTATTGATCAGAGCAACACTTCTGAGAGACATTTCATAGAAAAACGTTTGCTTCACAAAACGCATTTGGATGACCTCACAGATGTTTGTTAAAGGGGAACTTGGCAACTCTAGCCATTTCTTCGCTGATTTTCACTTTTGTTGTCGCATGTTTTCTCATCGAGCTCCCCCTACAGCTGTGCGGCGTATATTTTCACAACACTGTCATAAAAAAACTCACTTGCGGCACCTTCTTCCCGCTTTCTACCGCTGCTTATGTGCATTTGTTATTATCGGAGCCGGCCAACTTTATCGTGTGGAGCTATGTCTACCGAGGTGGGTAATACATCATACACAGTATCATAGAATTATGTCGAATTGCCATAAAGCAGTTTGTGTTTCTCGCTCGTTCTCGCTTCTCACGAGACTTCCTATTTCCAACTTACCGGGACGTTAGTCCCGATGTTGCAAGGTTGGTTTTCCGCCTGGGAACGCTGGGGGGAGCGGGGAAAGCCACCATTCTCTCCAGAACAGGTTATTAAACCATTCAAATGATTTCTAAACAGTTTTATTAAGTTGAAATAGTTGCTAAGTGCCCCTTTAAATATGTGTCTTGCTTTGCATATTTTTTTCTGCATATGTTGCTATACTGTATATATAGTAGCAGTATTAAGGAGTATTTGACTACAGTAGCTGTCAAATACATTTCATTAAGTGACATTGTTTACATTAAACTTTCATATTTTGGTTAGATATAATCAGGCCCACATGGAATCTGCACCCATGGAAATCAGCAGGTTCCCACAGAATTGGAACGGAACGCCTGCTACTGTTTGTTTATAATATTGTGGCCAGTGTTGTTACTGTTAAAGCTAGTTAGTTAGTATAAAGATATAAATATTAGGGGAAAAACGAATGAAAATGAAAATGTTGCCTTAGCAACTAGCTAAAATAAAATAAGTTGAAGTTGAAGTATAGGCTACTAAAATTACAAAACCTAAAACTGAAATATAAAAAAAATATACAAAATGACAAAATTACTCAACAAAATTAGTAATATTAAAAATGAAAATATAAAATTAAATGCTAATTGATGCATTTGCGATGACATCATGGTTTTCTCCAGAGCGGCTATGTATATAAATGAACTAAATTAATAACTTTTTTTTACAACAAAAATGTAACATCACTGAACTTAAGCTGGACTATGATGTTATTTTCTTTTAGAAACAAACTTTGTTGCATTATTTTCCTGTTACCATGTAAAGCTGCTTTGAAACAATCTGTATTGTAAAAAGCGCTATATAAACAAAGGTGACTTGACCGGACTTAATTCAATATATATATATATATATATATATATATATATATATATATATATATATATATATATATATATATATATATATATATATATATATAAATTTGTATTTGTTTTACTAAAATATCAATAATATTGTTAATATACTTATTTTAACATGAATAAACATCTGCAAAATTCCATAGATTTTTCATAAAATTCCTACAAAATTACTGTAAAAGCTCTTTTTACTATTTCCTCTTTTTACTGCATTAATGTGATCAAAACTACAGAAAAAAAGTAATATTTTGAAATATTATTACAATTTATTCTAACTGTTTTCTATTGTAATACATTTTAAAATGTCATTTATTCCTGTTGTACATGTCTTAACTGTCACTTTTGATCAATTGAATACATCCTTGCTGAATAAAATGTTTTTTTTTTCCAAAACAAACAAACAAACAACAACAGCAAAAAACTACTGACCAAACGGTAGTGTATGAATGGTAGTGTATATATATATATATATATATATATATATATATATATATATATATATATATATATATAAAAAGAGAACAACTGATAAACGTCTTGCAGATTCTGCAAGGGACATAAACTGAACTGCATTATGGTTAGCACATGCAGGGAGAGAGAATAGGGAGGAAAAAAAGAATGACAGTGGGTGATCTGTCATGGCATCCTGGTGATTTTGTTCAGAGAGACAAGATTAGGAAGGAAACACACTATGTTTTCATCCATTCTGTCATGTTGCTTTGTGTCCCTCTGACAGAGTGACCATGAAGCGCCAGAAGGAGGAAAGAGACAGCAGGAGAGGAGGAGAGGGGGAAGATGGAGAGAACATTGAGCTGGTTTCTGTGACAGAATGAGGGATGTGATCCAAAGAGATACATCAATAAATGACTATACATTCCTAAAAGAGTATGGGTGTGGAGTCATTTAGATTTTTTCAAAGAAATTAATAGTTTTATTCAGCAAGGATTCATTAAATTGATCAAAAGTAACAGTAAAGGCATTTATAATGTCACAAAGTTTTCTATTTCAAATAAATTTAAAAGAACTTTCTATTAATGAAAGAGTTCTAAAAAGAAATGTATCACAGTTTTCACAAAAGTGATCTGAATTTTATTGCTATTTATAATAGTAATAATAACAAGTGGTTATTTTTAGCAGCAAATTAGCATCTTAGAATGATTTCTGAGGGATCATGTGACACTGAAGACTGGAATAATAATTTCTTTGTCATCACAGGAATACATTTGTCACAAATATTGTCACCCTTGGTAAATATGAACAAAACTATCTGAGAACATTTTATCATTAAACATCTCAGATTACGACTGTTAACACGGTTTCCTAAAATGGGAACGAGGCGCTGCATCGGAAGTAACGACGCTATGGGAACGTCTCTGCGTGATTGCGTCTTGAAGCACATGTGTAATCAAGACCAGGAAGCTATAAAGCGCACCTGGACCAAACAATGTCAGCTTCTGATTGGCCAAAGCAAGTCGCATGCAGGAAGTATGGCAGGGCGACGCAGCGTCTTGTTCCCTTTTCAGGTAACCTAGTTACAGTCACAACCTTCGACGTTCTTTTTCAAGGGAACTCGCACTGTGTCTGAAGTTACAATGCTACGGGAACACCCACTCCGTCATACTGACAAGTGCCTATCTAGTGTGAATTCTAGCGTGCACAATCTAGGACGTGAGCACCCGGGATCCCGGTGTGGAGTCCAAGTTTAGATCGTAGAACCTCACAAATGTGAGAGGAGAGAACCAGCTCGCCACATCACAAATTTCTTGTAGGGATACCCCTGACAACAAGGATTTGGGAGCCGCCATACTTCAAGATGAATGAGCTCTTACAGCCATAGATGAAGGCTGACCACACACCTTATATGCAAGAGAAATAGCATTGACTATCCACTTGACAATTCTTTGCTTGGTTGGTGGGGACCCTCGTCTACGCGACCCGAATCACATGAAAAATTGATCAAGCTTTCGCCACAGGGCAGCTCTTTGGTCATAAGCATCCAATGCCCTGACTTGGCATAGCAAGTCTAACTTATCCTGGTCCGAAGTCTGAAAGGGAGGAGAGCAAAAGGCCTACAACACTATAGATCGCGGCACATAAGTGGGGACCTTAGGTACATACCCTGGTCTAGGGTGTAGTAAAGGCGTATAGACGCAGCCTCAGCCATGTCTGCTCCATGGCATTCAGTGGGGTTGGATGCGTGAGGGAGAACAAGAGCAGACAGTGAGTCTTTTCTTGATACGCAAACAGGTCCACTTCTGCCTAGCCAAACTCCATAATCGTTTCTATTCCCTGGGCCTCAGCCCCTGTCTGCTCCCTGATTCAGGCACCCAGGGATGAACACTGCTCTTAGTAAGTGCAGCTTGCCCTGGGTCCATCGGAGGATTTGCAAAGGGGGCACCAATTTGCAAAGGGGGCGCGACTGCAGACCCCGCTGATTATTTATGTAGGTGACCTCCGATGTGTTGTCTGTACGAACAAACACATGATGGCCCCTGAGTTCTGGAGGGAAATGTTTCAGAGCCAGAAATACGCAATCGACTCATCATCTCCAGGCAATTTATGTGCCACGAGAGATGATGACCCCCCACAGACCTTGTGTCGAGCAACCCTCTAAGATCTCTCCCCAGCCTGTGAGGAAAGTGTCTGTTGTAAGCATCTTGCGATGACAAGGCACTCCCAACATGGGTCCCTGGGAGAAGATCTCAGGCTTCTTTCACATCACTAAGGTGCGAAAGGCAATTGGGCATAATCTTGATCGTGGTGAAATGGGTTGCCCATGGGGAAAACCTCTTGGTCTTGAGCCAGCACTGCAAAGGTCTCATGTACAGCAGGCCAAATGGTATCATGTTGGATGCAGCTGCCATCAAACTAGATTTATCTTTTTTAAGGCTGAAAGGATTGATTGATACGAGCAGGTGACAGACGGGCCTGCATCGTCATTGAGTCACATACCACTCTTTGAAAAGTGGTCCTCTGTAATGGAGAAAGCACTCTTTTCTTGGCGCTCAGCCTTAACCCCAACTCCCTCATTTGGGAAAGACAATATCTCGATGCCGAACCGCCATTTGCGCCGATTGAGCCAGAAACAACCAATGGTCGATATCGTTCAGTATGCGAATGCCGAATGCTAGGCCGAAAGGAAGCCTAAAGCGAACCTGAGGAACTTCCTGTGTTCAGGAAGGATGTGGAAGTATGTGTCCTTGAGATCTATTGCGACAAAACAGTCCTCAGATCTGATTTGAGTCATGATTTGTTTTAATGCTAACATCTTGAACTTGAATGTTTATAATGTTCGATTCAGTCCACAATCCCCCCCATCCCCCCATCCATTTTTGGAACGATAAAGTACCAGCTATAGAGCCTGAACTTTCTCTCAGGAGGAGGAACACGTTCTATGGCCTTCTTCCCCAAGAGAGCTATGACTTCTTGTTCCATTACCAGAGCCTGCTTGGGACCTACCACTGTGGGCAGGATCCCATTGAACCTAGGCGGATGAGAATCGAACTAAATTCTGTAGCCTTTTTCTATAATCTGCGGGACCCACTGAGACACATTTGGCAGAAGTTTTGACGCTGCCAGATGGTCTATAATGGGAACCAGCCTCTCAAGACTGGTCTCTGGTGTATTTCGAGTAGTCAACTTGACGCCCTGAAGGTAATGTACGGCAGGGAACAACCGAACTAGCTTCTCTAAAGCCATCCTGTGAACAAACCAGAACAATGATCCCAAGCACAGAATGGCTGAAAAAGAAAAGAATCAAGGTGTTGCAGTGACCCAGTCAAAGTCCAGACCTCAACCTGATTTAAATGCTGTGGCAAGCAGAGGTGGGTAGTAACGAAGTACATTTACTTCGTTACATTTACTTGAGTATTTTTTTGGAAAATTTTTACTTTTAAGAGTAGATTTAACTGTGGGTACTTTTACTTTTACTCGAGTACATTTCTAATGAAAAAACGGTACTTTTACTTCGTTACGTTGGGCGACGTTCCTCTCGTTACTTTATTTTAATGCAATATGTTGTTAAAAGCGTAGTTTATTCTAAGCGCGCGCTCTCTCTTTTTTCTGGGCATGAGCGATGCTCAATTCACAAATGAATCACTCTTTTGAGTCGATTCTGTTCAAAGACTTCATCAAACAAGTTGGGCAGATCTGTCTAAATCGGTTCGCGAATCAGTTTGAATGATCTGTTCAGTTTCCTGCACGCACTGAATCATCTCGGAGTCGTAACAGGAAGATTTAAGAACAGCAAGAGCGTTGTATGAAGTGGCGGTCCACAGTCTACAGTACAGTCTAGAAAGTAAATCTGCAAATGCATCATATTTTTTGCCAGCGATGAAGATCTTTATTAGTTGAACATCGTCGTATGTTACTTCGTAGCTGTCTGGGAATGAATTCACACGACGATACATTCGATTCCATTTCATTCAGGTAATACATTTTACAACCAAACAGATTATTAGCACTACTACAAAGTATGGCATTACCCTTTTTTCGGACATATACATTACTTTATACATTAAATAAGCTATCATCGTCCAGTTTATGAATGTGTGTATTGCGCAGTGGCGTGCGAACTCGACTTGAAAACGAATGCCTTTGCCTGCCTTATTAGACTCAGTTAACCAGTTTAAAGATGCTTTCATAAATATAGCCTACACTTAAATACATTTTGGAGAACAGACAGAAGAAGATCCGTGTATTTGATCGTTGTTTGTGTTGGGCATGACATGACTGCGAGCACATGTGAAGAGTTTTAACTCTTTCTAATCTGTGTCAATTTATTTATTTATTTGATCAGGGACAATGCACAAAAAACATTAATCTAAGAAAGAAGAGATGTCATGTGCCAGGTTATAGCAAAAATGCTAATTTCCGCCTGCAGTCCCTGGACAGGTTGATGATATACTTACAAATGGTTCCCATCCCTTTATGAATGCAAAACTCCATAGAGTCACTTTATTCCGACATTGTCTAATAATCCAAATGTAGTTGTATAAGTTACTATACTATTATACAAACCAAAGGACAGGCAATGGTTTTCGGGCTATAATATCCAGAAACCTGCGCTCTGCTAGCGAATGTCGTCTTGTGGTACCATCTCAAAGAGGCACAAAATCTCTTTCTCGGACCTTTACCATGGCTGTTCCCTGTTGGTGGAATGATCTGCCTTACTCAACCAGAGCTTCTGAGTCAGTAGCCACTTTCAAGAAACTGCTGAAGACATATCTTTTTCGGCAGCACTTGATTCAGTAGAATTAACACTTTCCCTTTTCTTCTATTCTATAAAAAAAAAAAAAAAAAACCTGCACTAAAATTAAACTGAGAGGGGTTATAGCACTTACGTATTGTTGTCCTACTGTTAGTTTAACTGCTTCTATTGTTCTCATTTGTAAGTCGCTTTGGATAAAAGCGTCTGCTAAATGAATAAATGAAAATGTAATATACAGAATACAGAAATAATGTTTGTCTCTTCTGTTTTTGTTGCAAAGATAGCTTATCTAATTATGATGATAATAGTCATTTAAATGAAAAAATATCTAAATAATATCATGATATATAGGCTATATATATAGGCCTATGTGATCCAAAGTAACTAGTAACTAACTACTTGAGTAGTTTTTTCATTGGATACTTTTTTACTCTTACTCAAGTAACTTTTGAGATTATTACTTTTACTTTTACTTTGAGTAAATATTTCTATAAGTACTTGTACTTTTACTTGAGTACAGTTTTTGGATACTCTACCCACCTCTGGTGGCAAGACCTTAAGAGAGCTGTGCATAAACAGATGTCCACAAACTGTAAAGAAGAGGGGCCCAAAGTTCTTCCACAACGATGTGAGAGACTGATAGTCATATAGAAAATGGTAACAAAAGTTATTGTGGCTAAAGGTGGTTCTACAAGCTATTATATCATGGGGTGTACTTCGTTTTTCACACATGGCTTCTCCATTTTGGCCTAGTTTTTGTTAAATAAATAATGACACGGTGTAACTGCCAACTCAGCACGAGTTCCCTTGAAAGGGAACAAACATGTATTTTTTGAAATATGTGTTTCACAATTATTGGCACCCCTACACATTCTAATGCATAAAAATCTAACTGAAGTATATTTCCATTCATATGGTAGGTTTTTAAGTTCAGAGTTTAAGTTCAGGAACACGTAAGTGATAAATCATGACTTCCTGTGTCACTGGGTTATAAATATGATGTGACACACAGGCCATATTTCTATAGTCATCCATCACGAAAGACCTGAGAATACAGTAATGATGTGTGAGAAAAGGTTGTTGAGCTACACAAATCATGAAATGGTTATACGATAATAGTTTAATAGTTGGAATACTCATTTCCACTATATAGGCAATAATTAAGAAGTTTAAATCAACTGGAAAAAAGGTCACAATCTACCTGGAAGAGGACATGTGTCTATATTGGCCCCACATGCACTGAGGAGGATGGTCTGAGTCAACAAACAAACTGTAAGGATCAAAGTTGTTTGAGAATAACCTCACCTATGTGACCACAGCTTGTTTGGCAAGGTTGCCATAGAAAAGCCTTTGGTGACTTCAAACAACAATCTCAGTTATGCCTGACGTTTCTGGAACTGGGACTTGGTTTTAAATAAAGCTTTTTGGAAAAATACCAAGGGTGGTTTTGACATGTACAGAAACATAGCAATGTTGAAAAGTACCTAATCCCCACTGTGAAGTATGGTGGTGGATCTTTAATGCTGTGGGGGTAATTTTCTTGTTAGCACTTGTTAGGACACACAGTATCATAAACTCGTGGTTAAATCTTCCAGCATGACAATGATCCAAAGCACATCTCAAAATAAATGACAGAACAGTTCACTGACCACAAAATGAAGACCCAAACCCCATTTAAAAAAGATTTTTTTTGGTACTAAAGGGCCCACAGTGTGCTAAGTAAATATCCCCCACACATTACACCACCAACACCAGCCCAAACCATTAATGTAAGGCAGGATGATCCATGTTTTCATGTTGTTTACGCCAAATTCTGACCTGAATGTCGCAGCAGAAATCGAGACTCATCAGATCAGACAACATTATTCTAATCTTCTATTGTACAATT
This sequence comes from Rhinichthys klamathensis goyatoka, assembly GCF_029890125.1. Lineage (NCBI taxonomy): Eukaryota > Metazoa > Chordata > Actinopteri > Cypriniformes > Leuciscidae > Rhinichthys > Rhinichthys klamathensis. The sequence goes on from NW_026606587.1 coordinate 1,748,252, forward strand.
TAGGTGAGCCTGTACGAACTGTATAGCCTCAGTTTCCTGTTCTTAGCTGAAAGGAGTGCCACCCGGTGTGTGTCTTCTGCTGTTGTAGGCAGGGCCGTATTAAGACAGTGTGGTGCCCCTGGGCACTATACCTCAAAAGGCCCCCTATATTCAAATGTGTCAATTAAAAATGTACATAAATTAATTGACAGCGTTAATTCACGTTTGCCCAAAAATAATAATAAATCTATCAGGTTTCTTACCTCTACAGGCATGAAAAGGGGTCAGGGGTGAAAAAGGTGAGAAGGATATTACCCCTCTAGGGGGGTCCGGGGGCATGCCCCCCCGGAAGAAATTTTTTAAATATTCCATATTTTATAGCATCAATCTGATGCATTTTGAGATGCATTTTTTTTGCCAACCTGGGGAGAGTTGGAGAAACTTAACTTCAGCCATGAGTCAAAAATATTATGGCCTCCGTAGCGTTAGCTAATAATTTCCCACCAGAGCTTTAGCTAGCTGGCTAATGTTGCGTTCTCTCCTGATGTGTTCAACTCAATTCATCAAGCTGTAACTAACGTTAGCAAAGCCTATGTCAACAGAGCTCCTGGGTAACTTAGATATAGCCTACCAGAAAATATTAGGGATGTCCCGATACCATTTCTTCTGAACCGATCCAATCCGATACCAAAAAGTCTGAGTATTGAATTATACCGATCCGATACCAGCGCAGTTAAAAAAAAAACAAAAAAAATCAAGTAGAATTTCTATAACTCTGTGTGTTGAACTGATAATCACTATTTTCTGTTAAACACAATCTACTTAATACAGACAACTTCATTATAAAGAAAAACAACAAATAAAAAAAAATATGATCATAACCTATGACAAAAATTCTATTATATAAACTAGATTAGTGGGTAACTCAGCAGTAAAATTTAGTCTAGAAAAATCACAAGTGCACAATAATTGTATAAAATCGAACATTTAGTGGAAAAAAAAACATTATTTAGTGAGGAACAAATAAGAGACAATAAGTGTAGCACTAAATCTGGTAAAACGTTTTCATGTATTAAGTTTAGCAGAACTGCTCCTTCCTTGATTTTGCGCAAGCAAAGGTGTCAACTACATCCCCAAAGTCCATTTCTTTGTTACCGTCTCCACAGTTAGCTCCGGCTTCGTCAGACTCAGCGCTGCTAGTGATCGCAATTCCCGTGATGTTCTCACAAAAAATCTTTCGATACCTGGAACATTGTGAATTGTAGCTACGTCTAGCGTCGTTGTCTTTCTTTAACTTTCTTTTTGCAAAACCACTCAATTGACGTCTGTCCAGTTTTGATTTTAATTCATTTTTTTGTAGCCGTTAAAAAAATGACACATTTGCACGTATTTGTTGTGGACCAACGCAACTCTGACAGATTGGGGAGGGGGGAGTGATAGTGGTCATGTAATCTTTATTTATTTATAATTTATTATTAAATCATTATTGTTATTATTATTGTTAAATTGGTGTTCATAAACGATTTATTTATGGTCTGTCAAGAATTTCAAGTTAATAATATAACAATTTACGAAAAATATTTTTAATGCTTGACTCATGTGGTGCCCCCCTAGTGGTTGTGAATGGTTGGTGCCCCTGGGCACTGGCCCAAGTGCCCTTATGGATAATCCGGCTCTGGTTGTAGGCCATATTTATACATACTAGGGGTGGAACGGTACACAGAAGTCACGGTTCGGTTCATACCTCGGTTCAGACATCACGGTTCGGTACGATTTCGGTACAATGGAGTGAAAAGCAAAGCAAAAATGCAGAAGGCATTTTTATAAATGTCTTAAGCCTTGTATTTTTTTAAATAAGTTTTATTAATAAAGGCATAGAACCAGTTTATTTGTAGTGCACTGACAGTAGTTTTATATAATTAGTTTATTAATTAAATTATTAAAAAGACGAAAAGACCTTGAGATATGTTTGGTAATTGTACCTGAATGAATTTAAAATTAATTTAATATTTCAGATCAAGATATTTGTTTTCCTTCATTTTAATTAACTAACTTTATTCTCATCTGAATTATAAATAATTGATTTCCGTATAAAATAATACTACCATAAAAACTTTTGTTAACAGTTGTAGGTTACAGTTTGACAAGAGTTTAGAGTGTGACAAAAGCACAATGTTGTGTTTTATTGCCAGTGTACACAAATATAAGTAAACAATTTGCAGTTTTAATGATGTCCTGTATGAAAAAAATGACGGAGTATGTTTTTACGTTTCCACTGTTCGATCGCCCGTGCCTCTCTCTCTCACACACACACACACACACACACACGCACACACACACACACACACACACACACTGTTCATCGCGCGATTCGCGCCCGCGCCTCTCTCTCTCTCTCGCACGCGCGCGCGCACACACACACACACACACACACTGTTCATCGCGCGATTCGCGCCCGCGCCTCTCTCTCTCGCGCGCGCGCACACACACACACACACTGTTCATCGCGCGATTCGCGCCCGCGCCTCTCTCTCTCTCTCGCACGCGCGCGCACACACACACACACACTGTTCATCGCGCGATTCGCGCCCGCGCCTCTCTCTCTCGCGCGCGCGCACACACACACACACACACACTGTTCATCGCGCGATTCGCGCCCGCGCCTCTCTCTCTCTCGCACGCGCGCGCACACACACACACACTGTTCGATCGCGCCTCTCTCTCTCTCGCACACACACACACACTGTTCATCGCGCCTCTCTCTCTCTCTCTCTCTCTCTCTCTCTCTCTCTCTCTCTCTCTCTCTCTCTCTCTCTCTCTCTCTCTCTCTCTCTCTCTCTCTCTCTCTCGCGCGCACACAGACACACACACTCCTGCATTGCAATCTTGATCGCAGCCTGTTCATTGCTGCGTTAACAGTCACACCAAAAGCGAATAGAGCGAAATTTATCGCTATTTAAGAGGGTTTTTTTTTTTATTTGTACCGTGTATTCTGCGTGCAAATTCGTGCACCGAACCGTGACGCCCGTACCGTTTCGGTTCAATACGAATACATGTACCGTTCCACCCCTAATACATACATATATTATATATATATATATATATATATATATGAATAACATATATATATATATAGTATGAAAAGTTGCCTATTTTAAGGTGCAAAACTTAAAGAAAGAAGAAAAAAAGAGAAGTAAGCATTCAACTTGCCAAAAGCTCATCCAGAAAATGGTGACATCATGCTTTGACATGAAATCACGTGACATACTCAGGGACAAGCTCTGAAGGTAGATTTTCATGGGTAATTTATTTTGGGTTTATCTCAGTGGTTTATGCCATTTGCATTATTATCTGTCCACCAGGTGCTGTCATATGTTATTCAGTTACCGACTGAGTTCAGATGCACATGTAAATGAAAAGAGATCCATTCACTGGTAGCCTATTTTAAAAAAGGAAGACACGTTTCAGTTGAATGAATTACATTTTTTGGTTGGGCAGACACGTGGGAGGAATGAAAGATAAAGTGGGAGAGCTAAATCTCTTGGATTGCAATGTTTTCTAGAATTAATATTCCCCTGCCAACTGGTTAATCCCAGGGATTATCCCCTCTTCTGACCAGAGGAGTGTACGCTGAAAACTCTGAATTGCTTGTTTTCATATGAAGTTCCCCTTTGGTAACCGAGAGACTTTCAGACTTCCTGTTTAGAATGCCTTCTTTACATATGATTGATGATGGGACTATTTTTCAGTTCTTTTAGTTACAATATTGTGTTGTTCGAAATGAATTGGTTGATGGAATTTTCCTATTGTGTACTTTAGAAAATACCATTGGTCGTATCAATCAAAAAAGTCAATTTTATTTGTATATAACACTTTACACATACACATTGTTACAAAGTGGCTCTACAGAAAATCATAATGTTAATGTTTATAATATCTTATTATCATGTCACTGGGGATTCTGGGGAAAGTCCTTAAATCATAGGAAATTATCTGTTTTGAAAGTTCTGCTCAGTTGTGATTTTATATGACTGGCTTTGATGCTTTCAGTTATTGTTTATGTAAGTCTTTCTGCATTTTCCTATTGTTTTACTGAGACAAGTGACATCATGGGAGGCAGGAAGTGCTGCAAAAGTAAACACAAGTTGGATAGTTCTCTCAAAACATTTTTTCTTTTATGCAGCTAACTATTTATTCCTCAAGCTTTCTTGAGTGGTTGGTTGTTTTCTCTAGAACAAAATGTGCATAGAGTTGAAATTACGAGTAAGTATTGATTTTTACCCGGATTACTCATCAACTTCCTGTATAAGACAGACAGCTTGATTAAACGTGGAGGGGGTGTCCCTTAAGACATTTGCAATTTTTGATCAAGACATAGTTATTAGTATTTCTTTTTTTCTAGTACTATTCTTTTTTTTTAAAAATATGTAAGTACATAAGAAATGTTGATTAATGTGGATAAATGTGGATAAATAGTGATCCACAGGATCACTATTTAAATTAATTATTCGATATATATATAACATACAGTATATATAAGGGTTAATATACACCAATTATTAACCTTTAAACGCATACCTTGGGTCTTTAGTGACCAGGGACGTCAATCACTACCCTCCTCCTAATTTTTTTAAAGTAAGACATCCACCTTCTTAGTAATCCTCAATCGATTCATTATAAACAATATAACAAGAAAAAAAATATATAAAAGAATGTCTGGTTTCCGGTTCATTTTTTTTTTATTGTATAGGGTCGCTAACAATTGTTTTTCTGCACAACAATAATTGAATTTTTGATGACTGAATAAGTGCAATTTATTCCACAAAGTGGCAATGTCTGATACACAATGATAAAGTGACGTTTCACTCATAGTTACCGCAGGCAGAAAACAAAAGAATCATCAGCAAAACTTGAAATGGCTCAGTAATTTACTGCAGAGCAAGTGAATGCAATCAAATATTATAGAGAGCCTAAGTCCCTCCCCTCCACTTCCGGCTCATGGGACCTTATTTCGGAAAAAATATGTATGGTAGTCAATGGCGAGAGACAACTTATCTTTTTATTCCGTCTGAACTGTGCCCTGAATTACACATATGATGTTTGTCAATTTAAAAGATAATTCTGAAAGTCAAGAAAGTCGCAGTTTGTCATAAAACAGAAGAGTAACATTTAGTTGTATGTGAAAATCGCTCAAAGAACTACATCTCCCGGGAAGCGAAACAACGAGCAAGATCCGTTGCTCGTATGTGTGCAGTCTGGTACAAAACACTCAGGCATGATGGCGTAACTTTACGATTATAACATAAGACTATAGAAAAAATGACAGATGTTAGCTTCAGTAAAGTTAACTGCATTCATTGAGAGAAAATGTGCGCCTTTTGGGTTTGTAGTCTTTGTAATTACGTATTTTCACAGTCTTATACCTCAACAGTTTTACATCAAACTGCGACTTTCTTGACTTTAAAATGTATCTTTTAAATTGACAAACATCATATGTAATTCAGGGCACAATTCAAACGAGATCAACATATTTGTTGTCTCTCGCCATTGACTACCATACAATATTTTTCCGAAATAAGGTCCCATGGTGGTCGACCGGAAGGGGAGGGACTTGATGGTGGATCTGGTGAATAAGCTGTCAGCGATCAAAATATTGATTTTGAAGATGTTGAAAATGATCGTTTTGAGAATATGTTTGAGCTTGCGAATATGAGCCAGATACTGAATGTACTGAAAAGAGCTCTGATGAGGACAGTGATGATGGTATAAAACATCTGCTCAAACTGAACCCTTCCAAGCTAAGATAACAAAATATGCTTTATTTTATTTTTCTGTAATTTTTTACTGTAATATCAGGAGAGTTTTATTATATTATCGCGACAGAGATCCATCCGTGTTAGATATAGATTCAGTTTTCTAAAGACCCCAATATGTAAAAAAATATTGGTGAAACATTAATGCAGGGTTAAAGTATTAAATATTTAAATGTATAATTTTGTTTAAATTTATTTGTCAATTCAAATTATAATTTAATTAAATGATCACAATTTCAACAAAGTTAATAAAGCATAAGCCAGATTATTATTTATGCAATGCTTCTAGTCTTAAAAACAGTCGTCACTCGTCTCCATTTTCCACTGTTGAATTAGTTTCTGACAGTTTTCTTTTTCTATAGCAACGAAGGACAGTTGTATGTTTTTCTCATTTATTTCTTCCTTAGACAGGAAGTTGTGACACTGCATGGCTCGTTAAACTAACCTCAGCCCACAACACCACCCTTGCAGCAATAACTGAAGCTCAACACCCTCATCCTGACACCCTCACAAAGCCACTGGCACACACACACACACACACATACACACACACACACACACAATGTAGCAGGTGTCTATACTAGATTCACTGAATGATATATGATGAGAAATAAAAAAGACTGGCATGCAGGAATGAGACAGACAGATAGATAAAATCAAAGGGTGCTTCAACTTAGTCTTATTTCAGGTTGGTGCACACTACTGCAGTTAGGCTATTTTACGGTTGTATTTTTATCTTTTTTCTGTGAAATATGTCACTGTGGTTCTCGGTGGCATTGCAAAGGTTGTAATTTTTACATTAAAGGTGCAAACGATCTGATATAAGTTATCTATGTTTCATTTTTAACATCACAAAAACCAGCTGTTTCAACAGGGGCGTGTAGATATACTTTATATATCGTCTATTTCCATGTTATAGGCCACAGCGATTCATTTAGCTTCTGGGTTTATTGAACCTGACCGAGATTTAGTTGCAGCGCATGAAGGATGTTTTTGAACACGAGAGTGAACGGCTGTTTACTCGTTCTGAGCAGAATGAGTTATTGTGGTCTGGCAAGACAGATTGTCTGTAGCAGCAACAACAACATGAGTAAGAACATTTGACTTAGAAAATCACTTATATAGTCTATTTAGATGCTGGCAAAAAGGCAAGATCGTGTTCATTTTAACACATTTTTTACATAATTAACAGCAGTAAAATAACACACTGAATTGACTGCTCTATAGTTACAACATTAGCAGTTGATCTCATATCAATTGTGACACGAGTCTTCACTAAATTCTTATTTAATGGAATGACGGTTATGTCACAAGCCAATTATCAATTATTTGACGAGCAAAGACATGCACTGACAGCCGGATTGATATGAGGCAAGCATGAACACAAACCTTCAAATTCTTAAACTTAACAGGAAGAGGAGTGTGGGATGGAAGAGTGGCCACGGCTGTGGGAGAATTTGTTGGGGAAAAAGACGGGGGAGAAACAGAGTGAATGAAGGGAAATTCAAGACTGAGGGAGTGAATGAGAAAGGAGGACAGAGCTAAACTCAGCTGCTCTTTACACCTCAGTGCATGGGAGGATCCTCCTCCTCTTCCTTTGACAACAGTGCTTTTAGTTTTGCTTTGTGATTTTAGGCTGAGTTGCTTATTTTCAACAGGCAGTGGGATATTATGATATTGTGAAATGCTGTATATTTTGGCGGATACTATTTTAATCAATTCAATGACACTTTTCATTAAAACATTGATGTTTCTTATGTTCTGTTTGGGTTTCGGAGAGTAATTTTAATAGCACAATATATACATATATATTTAATAACCTTTTCCAATATCACATTAGTTTGGGGGCTCAGGGGGCCTGGATATAAAACCATAAATAATGCCGTTAATAAAATTACTAAACTATGAAAACAAATCTCTGATCCACTTTTGTCATTGGTTTATCATTTGTTTTGGTTACACTTTATAATAAGGTTTCATTTGTTAACATTAGTAAACTACATAAATTTACATGAACTGACATGAACTACATATCTTTTAGTCTTAGTGGATGTAAATTTTAACATTTACCAATACATTATTAAATTCAAAATTTGTATATTATTTAATGTAACTGAGTTAACATGAACTAACAATAAACAGTTGTATTTTTTGTTAACTAATGTCAACAAAGACAATTAAATGCAACACGTGTATTTGTCATTGTTACTTAATGGTAGTAAATGCATTAATAATGTTAACTAATGGGACCTTATTGCAAAGTGTTACTGTAGTTTTCACATTGACCCAAAAGAGAATAACTAAAATTCTTGTCATAAATCAGGCAGTTAAGCTTCAATAATGAGGGTCTGAGGAACATAAAAAAAGAAACAAAAATAAATAAATAAGAATTGAGTTTCAAAAACAATATAATAATTACTACATAATAATATAATTAATATACACACAGATTTCTTGGACCCCACATTTTAAAACGGTAAGTCAACATGAGAGTTAAGAATAATACTTCTTGTCAGCATGAGGCATAATGATGTGCTTTTAAGTCATATTTGGTTTGGTTAACCACAGGCATTTTTGGTTATCATGTTATTGAGCAATAGCATAAGACTGCATTCTTATGATGCATCACATTTGATAGGCCGTATTGATTAAGAAGCATCATTTCCATTCTCAGTGTGATTCACAGACACACACACCCTCCCCCAGTAGTGCCATATGTTTGTTGTTGTCATTTAAAATAAATTAAATGTGAGCTCAGACTTGTGGGAGATGTTCCACGGCGTAAAGAAAAAGAAAGAGGGTGAATTTACACTTTATTCCTGGCTACTAGTTTCCGTACTTTCATTTGAATGTACATTTTATTCCTGGCTGCTTGTTGCCGTACTTTCACAGTAATTTTTTTTACAGTAGTGGTTCTACAAATGATTACAGGAAATGACAACAGTATTCTAATACTGCAGTGTGAACAGGAGCAGGAATTGACTGCGATGTAGAACATGATCTGTGTTACAGTAATGTCATGCTGTATATATTTACACACATTTATGGTGTGATGTTGCATTTACATTTCAAGCATGAATAAATGAATGAATTCCATCATATTTTTGTTAACACTTTTTTCGACAGTTGACATGTAGTTGCAACGTTACTTATTAGTAGAATGTCTTGTGGACCATAGAAATAAAGTGAAAGTTTCACTCCAGGTTGAGTCATACTAATAATTTCCCAGACTCAGCTCACCAAAACAGCATTAAAATTCCCCAACCACCCTTAACGGTTTTTAACACTGTACTGTAAAGCATTCAATATTGCCACATATAGTGTAGATTTCAAGATATGATCAGACTTAATAGTCAATAACTATTAATCAGCATTACTTCACTATTATTCCACAATGCAGCAAGATATGACTATTATTTGTTTTATTTACAGCAGTTTCTTGTGTAATGGCATACGTACAGTAATTTCACTGTAAAAAGCATTTTACAATGTGAAATCACTGCTAAATCCTGTCAGTAGAAATTATTCCATAATATCTTTAATGTAAGAGTATATAAAGAGGGTATGGAGAGGTTTAGAACAACTGCTTCAAATACATTGCATTAAAAAATAATGATTTGTGCCTTTAAAGCTGCAGAGAACGAGCGGGTGCAGAGCCAATACATGAATAAATAAATGACATAAAATGAAAAATGATGATAAAGACAAATAACCTGTGATATAGGGATAGAGAGAGTCTGAATGCAGTGTTTGTGAATGTGACCTCAGAATATTACAGATTGCTGTTAAAGATTATCCAGACCCTTGATCTGTTTAATTCCAAACATAATCCTGCATTCAGAGTTCATGTTGTTTTTCCACTTTATACCACATGGCCCATTTCTCCACTGCACATCATTTCATTCACAAGTACAAGCCTCTTTTGTGTGGATGTGCATTGAGAAAGTGCTGGCTAGACACTGAGTCCTGGACAACCAGAATAAGTAGGATGCGTGGGAGGCCGTGCTGTTAAGAGTCATTCGAGCATCAAGAGAACAACCTGCTCCTTAGTGTCTGCCACGGTGCTGTTTGTTCTTAGGGCTAAAAAAAGAAGCGTACATTTGGAATTGATCTGTTTATCTCTGTGTTTGTCCAGTCACATAATTGATTTTAAAGTGTCTATTTTTAAAAAATCATTCAATTACTAAGGACCTAAATACATTGCCGCTATGCTTACTGCAATCAACCTCTGGTTTTAGTTTTGCTTTGTGTTTTTAGGTTGAGTTAAATGCAGAGAAAATTATGACAATCTTGTGAAATACTGTATATTTTTTTAGGCGAAACATTCAATTTAAGAACTTTAAAAAAATTCAATCAATACAATGATACTTGAACCATTTTTTATTTGTTTAAGCCTCATGTTCTGTTTGGAGTTTCAGTCATTTTAATAGCTCAAAAAATAATACTTGACATATTGTATCAGGTTGTTATGTTGCTGTGATACATTTTCTAATGCTATGAGATTTGATTATAATCACCAATTTGATAACCTGTTTTAAATATTTGGAGTCTCAGAGACAATAGACATAACTAAATAAAATTGCTACTAAGATAAAATTATCTGCACTAATGTACAAACTGTAGAGATACACTCCTGTTTATTTAAATTTATTTGTCATACATAATGCAAATATATCTGATACCTGTTTACCTCTGACTAAACTTTACTGCAATGTACTTTGGAATGCATTGTTATTTCAAAATAAAACAATAAAATAATTATATTATGTTAATGTGACCTTTTATTTATTGGCCTAATTTTCTTTTTATATTGTTTTAATAAACAATTTAGTTCTGCATTCATTACATTCCTAAATACTTTTAACTAGACATTTGTTTGTTTTTTATTTCAATGTTTCTTTATTCTGCTTAAAGCATAATTGTGTGTAAAGTGTGTGTTCTTGGCATCTTTGTGTCTATTCTTTCTCCTGACAGCTTGCATCACCCACTGAAAGTGTACACCTGTGTGGAAAGTTGTAGCAGTGTATTTTACCCACACAAAATTACGTGGTACGTACGGTCAACCATGAAAAATAACATCATCGCCTTCAGCGTGGTTTGATGTTCCTTCCTGATTTAACGACCTATCTCTTGTGACCTTGCCCAAAGCCCTCACCGCACGGGTGTTATAACTAATAATAGGCCGTGTGCCAGTGTGTGTGTGTGTGTGTGTTGCCGCTGCGGTTGTACGGCTCTATGGTAGCATACTGCTTAAACTCACGTCACGAAATAAAAAACACGGGTAACCCCAACGACCACGTGCCGATGGGAAAAGAGCGGAGAGCGCCTCAACACCCATATTTGGAATGTCGGTCTAAGTCAACAGACCATATATGGTGTTTCCGAACGTGACGTCTGTTCCTTATGTGGAAAACGAGGCGTGGCTGTGGCAGAGGAGACGCGATACAAATACTGTTTCCAACCCCTCCTGTACTGTAGAATCACAGCTGCTGAGAAATAAAGGACTTTAAACCTAAGCTTTGACGAAATTCAGACGAAGATTATATGACATTTAGAGTTAAAGACAAAGCAATAGGCTAATACTGTGAAAACACACCAGGCCTCCACGGACATAATACTGTTTTGTGTCATCTATTTTTGTTATTGTTTATAGCACTTCATTTCCAGAGGACAAAATACGTTCCCATATATTGAACGCGCTTGATGCTGTGAAGAATATCAGTTTTCCACTCACGGCTGTTTGTTTGTCTGGAGAGGTCATGGGTATCGGCGACCCTCTCGAGATCTCAGGTAGTGAGTTAGTTCATATTTTGCGGACTCCCTCTGAGCTCTTCGCGTCTGGAGGATGCATCGTGTTGGACTGTCGGCCTTTCCTCGGCTTCTCCCGAGCGCACATCATCGAGTCCCGCAACGTCAACTGGAATTCCATGCTGAGACGGAGGTCCAAGAGCTCCGTGGTGTCTCTGGAATGGCTGGTGGCCGATAAGTCTCTGCTGGCCCAGCTGCGGAACGGGGACTTCTCTCCGGTGGTGGTCCTGGATGAAAACAGTCGGTCGGTGAGGGATTTGAAGAGCGAGAGTTTGGCCAGTCTCCTCATCAGTGCCCTTAAGTTAGAGGTCCAGTCTGCCTCGACGCACATATGCTTCTTACAAGGTAGAAAACTATAAATGTTGTCGTTGTTTTTGAGGAATAGAACTTAAATTCAGTTAAATTGCAATACGTGCTATTTCTTTTACATACTAAAAAATTGGAACAAAGATTTAATGACTCAACAGGACTACATGTTGTCATTCTTTTTGGGAATACTTTAATTTAGTTGCTAAATTAGTTGTTATATTTTATATTTCTATACGCCTATTTAAATTGTAAATAAATTTACATTGTTTGGCAGGTGACCTAAAAAGTTAAAATGTAATTTGAATTAAATGGAATAATATGATTTAATATAACTCAGCCTGACTTAAGTTGTATCAATGAAAGTAATTATATTTAATAAACATAAATAGCTCATATATTTGGAGAAAGATAAATGTTGCACAAGTTGATTGTACTTAAAAATATTAGTCAGCAACTTTTAACAGTGTTTTTGTCAAACCCAGAAAATGAAAATTAACTAAATGTTTTCTCTGACCATTTCTAGGTGGATTTGACGGGTTCTCTGCACTTTATCCAGAGCTCTGCTTTAACACTCCTGTCATGTTCTCAAACAATCCTGCTCTCAGTGAACCAGAGTCCATTGTGTCCGGAAGAAAGACTCCTCTCTACGATCAGGTTGGTGATTAGAAATCTCAAAATCATAATAAATTATACAATGACTTGTAATATCACACAATATCTTTTGAATATACTCATTGATTTTTATCCTTTTGGATTACCAGGGTGGTCCAGTTGAAATCCTCCCCTTCCTCTTTCTGGGCAGTGCGCATCACTCGTCCAGACGGGATACTCTGGAACGCTGTGGGATCACGGCAGTGCTCAACGTGTCCTCTTCCTGTCCGAACCTGTTTGAGGAGGAACTTCAGTACAAAACTCTGAAGGTGGAGGACAGTCTTGCCGCAGACATACGCGTGCTCTTTCCAGAGGCCATCCATTTTATTGGTAAGTCCTAATGGTAAAAAGAGTTTTCAGAATCCTTCAGAAAAATAACAACGAGCTAAAAACTAACGCTCACCTTCATTGCATCTGCAGATTCGATAAAAGAGAGTGGCGGGCGAGTGCTGGTCCACTGTCATGCAGGAATCTCCCGGTCGGCCACCATCTGCCTGGCGTACCTCATACACGCTCGACGTGTCCGTCTGGACGAGGCCTTTGACTTTGTAAAACGCCGCAGACAAGTCATCTCACCCAATCTAGCTTTCATGGGACAACTTCTGCAGTTCGAGACGGACGTTTTGTGCCCTTATTCTGTACTAGACAGAGAAAACAGTGGCACTGCGTTTTAGTACCAGTCAAGAAATCTTGAACTGGCCCCACTAACTTTCAGATCTACTAGTCGCAGATTTGACCTCAAAGACTGTGACAAATCTACAAAGGTGCTTAAAGGAAGTTTTTGCTCGATGCTATGGGTGTACAAACTGACACGTGGGACCAAATGTGGCATCTCACCCTTTAAAACTAACACCATGGCATAACTCAACTTGTTTGGGTAAACTTGTAGACTGCATCAACTGACTACCTGTTCTTGATTGTTTATGGCAACACAAACTCTACATAGTTGTCGTTTCCGAACGACTATTACACTCAATATCCCTCGTGGAAAGTGTAATAGTCACATGTCATTGTGACATTGTGTACTCGACTACTACTGTGATCTTATAACATCAACCCATCTGAGATATTGATGAAACAGACAAACAACTTCTGTCCTGCCAAACGTCTAATATAGTCTCCTAAAGCGTTTTCATTTAGCGTTCAACAATAGTATATGTTCAGGATGTATGTCTGCAGATCATCATAGATGTTGCATCAGTCAATGTTCCATTGAGTGATGCTGTGACCATATATGGCTGTGACTTGTGGTTTAGTCGTCTGTTTGGTAAATGTCAAGTTTTTCCATGAAGTTCGTCTAATTGTGTGTCTCAAACATGTTTTAAAGGGCAAAAGACCTGACAAACTGTGATCCTAGGTCTTTTTAAAATGAAGTTAAAATTGTGTTGCGATAGATAAAGGCACTAAAGCCATTTTGCTAATGTGTTTTATTTTTTATAAAGTGTTATTTCCTTCATTTTTGTGAATATTTATTTATCTATTTTCATTCACGCGATGCACTTTAAATTAGATTTGTTTTGATAAGATCTTTTGTAAGCTATGTGGTTAACTCATTTCAATATGTAAATAAAATGATGGATTCATTTGTTTAATGCAATACTGAATGTAGTTTTCTTTCTATCTTTTTAATTAAATCAATCATATATATTTTTTTATCCTTACACACTGACAGATTCTGGCCTCAAGAGCCCCCAAGGCACCAACTTCTTATGTCCAAATAACCAGAATACATTTGAAAATTGTTCTATTTTAATATATATTTATTCCTCTGATAGCAAAGCTGAATTTTCAGCATCATCACTCTAGTCTTCAGTGTTCACTGCTCAAGAAACATTTCTAATTGTTTAATTTTTTAAAATAAATTTTGAAACCAGTTACTTAATATTTTTGTAGAAACCGTAATACATTTTTTTAGGATCCTTTGATGAATAGAAAATTTGGTAACACTTTACAATAAGGTGAATTAGTTTACATTAGTTAACTACCTTAGTTAGCATTAACTAAGAATGAACAATACTGCAGCATTTATTAATCTTTGTTAATATTAATTTCAACATTAACTAATACATTATTAAAATCAAAGGTTGTATTTGTTAACATTAGTTAATGCACTGTGAACTAACATGAAAAATGAACAGCTGGATTTTTATTAACTAAAATTTACATAATTAATAAATACTGTAACAAATGTATTGCTCATTGTTAGTTCATATTGGTTAATACATTAACTAATGTTAACTAATGAACCTTATTGTAAAGTGTTACCTTTATTTTTTTATATACATTTTGAAACCAGTTGCTTAATATTTTTGTAGACACCGTAATAATATTTTTTTAAGGATCCTTTGATGAATAAAAAGTTCAAAAGAACAGCAGTTATTTGAAATATAAATCTTCATCTTTATCAGTTTTAATGTCTCCTTTCTAAAGCAAGTTTCAGTTTCTTATAAACAAATCTTCCTGGCCCCAAATGTTTGATAACATTGTGCATTTCTTATTTTATGTTACATTGGCATACATTCAAGATCCGTCCTTGCTCACTGCTGTGGTAATCTTACAAAAGTATTAATATGGGAAAATACCACTTTTTGGATTGTTGGTTTTGCCACAGGATACAAGCAGTGGAAATCTTTTACCACAGCGCCATCTGCTGATTATTCGAAGTCAATTTTCTGAATTGCTAAAACACTAAACCCCATTCTCTGAACCAAATTCGCAATAGCCTAAAACAATTTGTCGAATAAATCACTCTTTCAGTAAAACCTTAAACAAGTTCAGGCAGTTAGACACCATTTGCAAATCTCATGCACTCTTTCTACAAAACATTCTCATTCACTAAATGATCGCACTGTGATGCATGTGTTGCAAGGGGCAGCACAACTAAAACACAGCTGTCATCGTTTACACACAGCGAATCTTATTTCCAATGATGTGTGATCAAACCAATACAAAATAAGCCAGCTCAGAGTGCACAGGTGGCACAGGTGCACTGAATGTGGATACGAACAATATGGAAACAATCTGAGAAGGAGAGGAGGAAGAGCAAGGTGAGGACAGTGTTGTCAAGGCTGGATCAGGCACACCAGAGGGTTTTTCCCTTTGCCTGGCAAGAGACGACACTGCCTGTGACCCAACATGAAGAAGAGCTGGTCAACAATTCAGGGTGTTTCTCCACCTGTGACCCTAGACGCTGGGATAGGCCCCAGCCCTCCGCGACCCTAATAAGGATAAAGCGGATTGTGGAATAAAACTCTGAACATCTTCTGAAACTAACAGCTTTGGTGCGATGCTGTCCGCCAAACTTATTTGCTTACCGTGTCAGTTTTAAATTGAAATTTTAATTGGATCCAGCTTAACTGTTAAACTTTGATCCAGTGCCATTGAGGGGATCATATTTCTGAATCACATATTACCCAGTAAATATTTCGGCTGTTAGAGCCATTACACAGCGACTGAAATCATATCCGCACTTTTCATTTGACACCATTATTCTGACAGCAGCATCTAAACAAATAATTTAAATAGTGCCAGGGGCGTCACTAGGCCCTTTTTAGGGGGGCTTCAGCCCCCCTAAACTTCTGCCTAGCCCCCCTAAAAATGTGAGATTAATGTAGGCTACACAAATTCGTGTTCGCTTCAGTCTTGTTATAATCAGATTCAGCGCGTTCTTCATCTTCAATCCGCAGCGGCGCCGAGCAGAGAGCACGTCAGAAACAGAGGACAGGGTGTGTGTGTGTGTTCATGTGTGTGTTTATCTGAGCCTCATTGGTCTGTCACTGCTCGTCAATGTCAGAATATTTGAGATGACCAATCAAATCAAAGTAGGCGGGCTTAATGTTCACAGACGCTGCTGAGCGCGAATTTTAACAGTGCGACTCGACGCGTACGGTCAAGAGCGAGATAATATGTAAGTAGCTAAACTTAACATTTCATATTTTACCTTTTTCATGTCATAAATGTTAAACGAATGACAAAAAATAATCAGGCAAACTAATATAGTTGTGTCAAATTTCGCCATTTTGAGCTGAAAATAGGCCTATGTAACGTGACTCATGTAATAATTAGTTTACAAGAAACATTAACAAAGCCGTTTTCATCATGTTAGGCACAAGATTAATAATGAATGTGTACATATTGAGAATATAATACAAATTGTAGCCTTTAGTAAATTAAAAAAGCTCAGCTTTAGGAGGGGAAGAGGGAAGAGACTGATAAAAAAAGAAAGAGTGATGGAGATGAGAAGAGAGCAGGTATTGACAAAAAAATAATCTGCCCACTGACATGGTTTTAAAGCTATTTCTTATCCTTTTTTTTGGTCTTCAAACGTCTTGAAATGCACATATCAGAGAAATAAAAAATTTGAACCCCCTACCAACCTCAAATTTAGGACCTCTGTGATTATAAAGCCCTGTCTACGGCCCTGTATTAGGCATAAGATCAATAATAAATGTGTAGCCTACATATTGTGAATGCATTTAATAAACTTACCTTTAGTAGCTTTCAGTAAATAAACGCGTCTGAGAAAATGATTCATAGGCAAAATCACCCTATCAGTTGACCCTATGTTTACTTTCTTCACTGACAGACAAAAATGAAAAGCCTTTATCAGTCAAAGCTCAGCTTTAGGAGGGGAAGAGACAGGGCAAGATAAAAACAAGAGAAAAAGAGTGTGATGCTGATGAGGAGAGAAAAATAATCAGCTGCCCACTATCCAAGTTTTTTGGCCTTCAGAACATCTTAAAATACACATATGTGATCAGAGAAATCAAAATTTTCTCGGGGAGACCCCGAACCCCCGTATTTACCCTGCCTCACATTTGGGACCACAGTTATTATAAAACCGTGCCTTTGCATCGTAATGAAAATGGTTAATAGTGAGCTTTAGATCCTAAACTAAAGTGTTACATTTTTTATAATTTTTTTAAAAATCATATTGGGGGCTTAGCCCCCCTAAAATGAAAATCCTAGTGACGCCCCTGAATAGTGCTTACCACAGGCTATTGGAACATTGGCAGTCTTGTCAGCTCCAATGCGCTTTGTCTAAGTGAATTGGAAAATCTGCATGTTGTCCGGGGTTAATTCTTTTTGTGAATGCGCACCCCATCAGCTTGCTCATAACAACAGGAACATGATGTAAAGGCACAGTTTGCTTATTGTTGTTGGGAATCGAGGTTGTTTCAAATAGCCTAACTAATGTTGCTCTGCATGATACTGTTTTCATTGCTATCAGAAACTGCAGAATTAACAGTAGGCCTACAAGCATGACATTCATAACCTCCCTCTTTCTCTCTTAAAAACGAACTTCCATAACATTTCTGACATAAAAAGTCATAGGCTAATACATAAAAAGGATCTTATTAAAATACTTTTTTATACATTATTTAGTTATACTCAAATTAAAATGTCTATTAAGGCTGTCTGTTGGTTTTGAACTGATACAAGAGGATCAGCCAAGCAGACATGGTGACCAGAGGATGAAGATAATCTCAAAATAGCCAAAAAGTATAAAAAGAGTACTTATTACAGAAATAATAAACTTATGACTTTAACATTCAAGTTAATTGTACTTCTTTATGTGTTATTTCATAATTGCATAATTGAAATATAGCCCATACTGTCGAATGTGACAATATGGCGAACTAAAATGTAATCTATTGAAACTTGTGTCATGCATTTAAATATATTTGTAATTACATATTTGTAATGATGAAGTTGCAATTTAATAATAAATAACACTACAGTTCAAATTAAAATCAAGTTTGCATGTGTTTTGGTATATTAGTCATCACATTCGCATCAAAATAAGTGTAGCCTACTTCTTTTACGCATGACAAAAGATTGTTAAAACATTATGATTCAAAATGTAATTTAAGGTAAAACTTTTAATGTGACGTTATTTTAAAGTGCACTTTTAAAAGTGTGTTAAGAAACTCTAAGTACACTTAAATGTCATTTTATTTCATCAATAACATATTGTCAAGTACAGTTTTTTTTTAGATTTGAAGTATACACTGCAAGTAAATGTTCAATACAATTAAGCACACTTCTTTTTCACAAGGGTCGAATTAAACGGCCTCTCTGATACATCAGTCTATCAAGAAGAAAATGACTTCTCCCCAGAAGGAACATCATGAACTTCTTGAAAGCTATTGGGGGAAAAAAAATTACAATATATGAAATGCAGCTTCCAAAGAGAACTTCATCCTCAGGAGTGTCATGGTTTTAAATGGCCTACTGACATGAATGGAAAAAGAACCTGTCATGCAGTGGAAATTGTAACACCCTTTAAGATTTGGATATCTAGCCAAGCAATTTAGTCTATAAGAACAGGCTTTACACAGTAGGCCTATGTGTGAACGTCATACAGCAACAACATTGCAATAACTTCAAGGACTTTTGTATGAATAAAATATTGAACAAAATACATTGTCTTCTAGATCAATGAAGTAATAATTACTTATTAAATAACCAGACACCTGCTAAATGATGTTGAGATATTTATAATATCTTCTGAAGACATGCCTGTTTGTATTTTGTTGTCCATAAGGGGGCAGCGCTTACCACAGGTTTGTAAATGAACAAAGTAAATCTATCTATCTATCTATCTATCTATCTATCTATCTATCTATCTATCTATCTATCTATCTATCTATCTATCTATCTATCTATCTATCTATCTATCTATCTATCTATCTATCTATCTATCAAAACAGACCAATATTTATCTAAAACATAGTTCTCTACTGAAGAGCTCTCTGTGCGAAATGCTGCTTCGTGCAAATATTTATTTAATATATTTTTTTGCATACTGGAAATACAGCAACTCATTCGACCCTTTTGACATAACGTCCTGTGTTCTTTGCTAAAAATCACGACGGTAATACAGGTGATTCAGGAAACCGATCCTAATGGATACGCTTGAGGGGCTTCTAAATTGCGATTTTGTATATATGTTGCACTTTTTCATCTGAAGAGAGCATTAAACCACTTGATCTTTATGAAATGAAGCGCGAATACGGTGCGGAGGAAGCGCTCGATTGTCACGAGTCCTTTTACGCACGAGAGCGCAGTCTGTGATTAAAGTTTTAAACGTTTCAGACAGGTCTCTGTTGCTTTTACAGTCTACTTACTTTTTGATTTGTTGCTTTTTTTGTTGGATGTAGTCAACAACATGACATGTTTCTGAAGTTTACGCACCTTAAACTGCAGAACAACCTTTCATTTTACATAGCATGACGCTTTACCATATATCCTGCGGTGGTCGAGTTTATGTAAACTTCCCAAACGAATATATAGCAGCATTAATCATGTATAGCTACTCTTCATTATGTAAATATCATTAATCAAAATCATTACCTTTATCCATTTTGCATAGCCTACTACAAGCTGTTTGGATTGTTGACCTCTCCAAAATGTATTATTTTAATTGCACCCACTACACGGCTGTATTTGTTTTATGCTCTACAATAGAGTTTCATGATAGGTCAGGCTTTTATGTGGGAGGGAAGAGTTGCCTCATGACGCCCGTCCTGACATCACTTATACTGGGGTCCTGAGGAGAACCGCTGCGTAGATATGAATCCAGTGCGGCTCGCGCGATACTTAAAACGGTCACTGAGGCATGTAGGAGGCATTTAACTTGCTGAATGAGATACTGTGACTATAACGGGAGGAACACGGAGGGAGACGGACGACAAGCTGTTATCAGGCATACTTCTTTTTAGTGCTTTGGACATACCAGACAAATTTTGGCGTGCCTCTGAATCTTTATTATGCCGACTTTCTACACTCAGGAATGTAACAACGACACAACTACATCAGACTACATGATTTATCAGGGTAGTTGTTGCGCTTAAATTCTTTTTGCAAACTTGTGAAAACTGTGAGGGGAAACTGGCACATCGCCGCGCGCTGCTGCTTGCTCTCTGGAGATTTATATTTAAAGCCTCGCGCTCCGTGGAGGGTTGTGCATCTGGGTAACCTACATTTAAGCATTCCAATATATTTGTTTTGTAAGAACTTATGAATTTATACCATTTTTTTATTCTTAACTTGAATATTTGTGTTGAATTACTGTTTTCCAAATAATTTACAGAAGCACAATATTGCGCATCTTTTTTATATTGCCAATTAATCTGTCTGTGGCACTCGTATTTTTGCACTGGCCGGGATTTTTTCCCCTCACATTTCCTTTGTAAATGATAGTTAATTACAACCGTAAATAATAACTCATTAGATTTAATCTGACATATAATGTATTTGATGGTTATCCTTTAAATCAATTCGTATGTTTCCATAACTGTTCCAAAACTCAGATGACATTTATTCCATTTTTTAATGTGACGCTAAGTAATAAAATACCAACACTCGATGAGTTGTGACATAACAATGGCTGCCATTTATTTACTGCAGTTAGAGATGTATTCATTCGTTTATACGTAAGGGGGTTTATACGTTGAGAGTTTATTTAATTTAATATTTAACAAAATATCTTCCACTAAGTTCTTAGAGGGGGGAAAAAAACAGCTGAACGAAATTGTTAAAATTATTCTACCCACATTTGGATTAGAGAGAGAACATTAGTCCACATACATATTTAGTGGCAGGGCATTGGCAGTCATGGATAGCGCGTGCTTTGCAGGCACAGGTCTTCCTGGCCACAACATCAACAGCACCGGAGGCACGTCTTCACCCACTTGTAACCAGAGTATGATAAAGCTCGCCCCATACTCTCCAGAAGCCACAGCAATCTTTGCAACAGCCATCACATTGATGATTCTTTTTACAATTGTGGGTAATATTTTTGTCATCATCGCTGTTTTAACCAGCCGCTCACTTAGAGGACCCCAGAATCTCTTCTTGGTCTCACTTGCGGCTGCAGACATCTTGGTAGCCACCCTCATCATCCCATTTTCGCTGGCCAATGAACTGATGGGATACTGGTATTTCCGTACCGTATGGTGTGAGATTTACCTGGCGTTGGATGTGTTGTTCTGCACTTCCTCTATAGTACACCTGTGTGCCATCAGTCTAGACCGCTACTTGTCTATCTCACGCGCCGTCACATACGGCGCAAAGCGGACGCACAAACGCATCAAATGTGCAATTTTGGTGGTGTGGCTGATATCAGCAGTCATCTCCTTTCCACCGTTACTCTCCATGAACAAGAATAAAGGAGGTGTCGATTCAGATGGACTGCCACAGTGTCAGCTCAATGATGAGCGCTGGTACATCCTGTACTCTACTATCGGTTCCTTCTTTGCTCCTTGTCTGATTATGATCTTAGTCTACATAAGGATCTACCAGATTGCCAAGCAGCGCACGCGGTGTCCACCGGGGGAGCCCCGCAAAGAGGTCCCAGCCAATGCCGCAACGTCTCAGCACAAGGAGGGTCTGCAAAACGGAAGAGGAGATGAAACGCCTGCTACCCTGCATAAAAACCCTAGGCCTCCAACTCTGGCTGTGTCCCAAGTGGAGTCCGTCCAGCAGGCGGCGAGCACCCCGATCGCCAACAACCTTTTGCAAGCCCCTTCGACAGCCCTGACGCCAACCACACCGTGTCCTTCCCCGTCTCCTTCGAATTCATCTGAAATGGCTCCTAAGAAACCTAAACACGGGAAAAAAGTGAAGAAGACCAAGAAACCGCCTGACAACAATAACGGAGAGAGCATGAGCTCTGACTCGGACACAGAGCAAGGTGGGAGGGGGTTAGAGGTCCCTTGCACTCCAAGCGTGACACCTAGTGGCATCCATTCCCCTGCCACTATACAGAAATACAGAGACATGATCGCCACCGCCAAAGGCACCAAGCTGGTGACCTGGAAGACCAAGCAGGAAGGAACGCCCAACTCAGCACGGCGCAAAGCAATGGTGAACCGAGAGAAACGCTTCACCTTTGTGCTGGCGGTGGTAATTGGCGTCTTTGTCATCTGCTGGTTCCCCTTCTTCTTCTCGTACAGCCTACAGGCTGTGTGCCCAGAGTCATGTGCCCTGCCAGAACCACTCTTTAAATTCTTCTTCTGGATCGGCTACTGCAACAGCTGCCTCAACCCGGTCATCTACACCATCTTCAACAAAGACTTCCGCAGAGCCTTCAAAAAGATTCTCTGCAATAAGACCAAAGGCACATTCTTCTGAAGCTCCTGAGGTGGATTGCCTCCTCAGACAACAAATATCCAGCTATTCAGAACATGGACTAAAAGAAGCACAATAACGGTTCTGTTTCGATGTAAACGAAGGGCTTTTTGTGCTGCCCAGGACACCGTACGACTCAAATGACTTTATTTTGTCCAGGTTACCGCCCCAGGCTTAAATCCAAAAATATTCACAGACATTGACAAATCAAGGCTTAAAACAAAATAATTTATGTAGACTATCGCACACCTGCGAGGACAGGCCACAGCACATGGAGTTCAATACGAAAGTTATTGCATTTTTCCCCCCTGTTATCTTTGCTTTCTAAGAACACAAGGCCTTGAGGGTACTGCAAACGTGGATTTCTCTAAGGATTTCAAAGGTACACCATTCATAATCTTTACATACAGCTTGTCCATGCTGATTGGTCTACCTGATGCCTACACAGCTATACTTCTGCAGAACAAAGCTGAAAGACACAAAATACTCTTGTGGAAATCCTTGCCAGGGGCAATGTGTATGAAATGAGCTGACGCAAGTTTCTCCGGTTGAACATTACGGCTTCTAGTTACAGATCTGCCCCCCCATCCCCCTATCCCCCTATCCCCCCATCCCCCTAGTGCAGGGCCATTGGGGAGATTTTCAGCTATGCTTTGATGCAGAAAAGCTCTGTGAATACAGAACACCTGTCATGGATGTGGGAAAGCTCTCAATGTTCCCATCTTGAACTGGTTGCCAATAGGCTTTAAGATAGCCAAATGTTTATTACAGGAACTTTTGATATGTATTAGGACAAATGGTCTTTTTTTAATATGATAAGACTCTTTGCGTCATCAAAAAAAATACAAAATACAAAAAATATGGACTTTAGTGACTGTGTCAGATGACACAAACCTCCTGATTTCACTGGAGGTGCTCTTTCTGAATTGGTTTAGCACTTTTCTTTGTATAAAAGAACAAATGATCATTTGTTGGTGTACACTGATCTACTGCACCCTAAATGTCTGAACATTCAGCAGGGTGATACTTTGGGACTAAGGGCTGATAGCAGTGATGCTTTCTATTTCTTTGGTCATTGTCTTTTTTGCTAATGATCCCCATGTGTGTGTGTGTGTGTGTGTGTGCAGAGCAAATAATATTATGAATAGGTATGTGTTGTGTCTGACTGCCGTGTATGTTTGGAAATGTATGCTGTGTGTGAGAGGGTGTGCGAATGTTGTTGTGTGGAGGTTTCATTGCATACGTGATGGTGTGTGAGTTCACATTCCTCCCCTGATTCCACTGGCACCAGTTCAACTATATATGTATGTGCTTGATAAATGTGGCTGGTTTGCCATATCTGCCATTGCTATGATTCAGCTACGTCTCGTGCCAATGCTTTTACATGTTTTGCTGCTAAACTCATTTTGTATCTTCTTAAACCAGAGTTTATTTCAAAAGAATAATTTTCATTGCAGTTCATTTTGAACAAATAACTGAGAGCTGTAAATTAGTATGTGAATTATTTTGTATTTATTTATCCTATTTCCTATGGTTTCCCCTTATATATATTTCCCATTTTTTTGCTTTGTTTTGCCTCAAGGGGAAAACAGACATTAAGAGTTCATTTTTAGCTACAATACAATTGAAAATTGTACTGTAATTTTTTGTTTTGTTTGTTTTTTGGTATGACTTTTTTGGGATGTGTCAGGACATTGCATTCGGGCTGCAAATTAAAAAGCTTTGCAACTGACAGGATCCAACTGTATCCCTTTTGCCTCCGTGACTCCTCTTTCTTCAGTGTAATGCTGTTGGTTTTTCACTGCTCTTTACAAATAAAACCGATGAGCTGTGTGTGCCAACTGACTCATTGCTGTTAGAGAAAACCGATGGTGCTTTATACAGATCAACAGATTTTTATCTTGACAAATTTCATTGGAACACTGCATTTAAAATTATGAAAATTGAATAAGGGTTTTCTATTGGAAAGGGCTTCATGATAACCAGGCATTTCAAAACTTCTTCTCCAAAACAACATTGTCTGCAGATCCTTGTTTTTATTAGTTTTGTGTCTGCAAACATGTGGAATGGACTTGTAGGATTATTACAGATTATAACGCAAATATACAAGAAACTACAGATCACTTATAGAGTCGAGAGGATATTTGTATTCAAATGCCAACGCAGATGTTTTGATGTACAGAATATGAGATTAATTGGCTCTTTGGCAGATGTATGTTGATACGGTTGGATAATCTCCCTTAACAGTCTCCCTTAAGGTCAATTTGACACCCTTCAAATCCTTTTCAATAAATTAATATTCACAGGCATGATTGCATTAGGAATGATTATGTTTCTGAACACAATACAATGGGATTACAATGGGATTGAGGATTAATACTGGATTGAGTTTAATACTTAAAATGCAGGTTCAGCTTTTTTGATATTAATTGCCTTTTTTCTTTTTATCAAGACAGCACTTTAAAAATGGTGGAATGGAAAACAGGGAAAAAATGTCTTAATATTATGTGTATTTTACAAGATAAGAGGCAGACTCCAGACTCTGAACTCAAACAGAGACGGAGATTCATTTCTGTTAATTGCAGGAAGTTGCTGCATTTCATAATTGATGTGGTCTCCATATGAAGTGTGTACATAATTTTGTATGGATTAATAGCCTTCACTTTTCCTTAAGAATCTTCCCGCAAGGTCATGCTCCGGCAGAGCCTCAAACAAACTCTTGATTGCATTGCTTTGACTGGCAGAGAAATTGAAATCATTCATCTACAAATATGTAAATGTTATTCCAGGGGAATTAACATATTTCCCAAAGTGTTGGGCTGTCTAAGAACACCTTTCATTTAAATAAATAAAAAAAACAGTTGCTGGCGAAATTCAGAAAAACACTTCAGGCACATAGTCTGGTTAATGCAGGAACTGTAAAGTTTGGGAAATTTAAGACCTACTTTTTAAACAACAACATCTAATTAGTAGTTGTGTAAGAGTCTGGCAGCATGGGGTAAGAAGAAAAGCAAACACGTCTTTGCATCCGGAGCCCACACTCAATTTGCTAAATAAAATAAATGAGCTGTATTTAGTCTATGAATCCAAATATGTATTTGGGACAGTGAAGCAGATCTTTAAGGCCATGCAACAGAATCTTACGCCTGAATGAAACACAAGAATCCTTCCCAAAGTTTTTAGTGTTGTTTGTGGTAATACAAAACACTCACTCTTCACCATTAAAAGTTTATCCAGTATGTAAGGGATACTTTTGCAACCAGCCGGTGATCAGGAAAGGGTAATCAAGGCCTAGACATAAAACAGAGCTTAATTTACGGTATTCCACGCTCTCGCTTATCACATGGCTGCTTGCCACATAAGAAAATAATTGGACACAAACTGTTAATTTGAGTTGAAATATTTTATTATCTCACTAAACGCAAAGCTTCCACAAAGAAACAGTTCCAATTGTGACAAGATGAATAAACAAGTTCAAACAATTGACAATTTTTTTTATGTAATATTGGATTATTTATTATAAATGATTAGTCCATACATTTATTTTTAAATTTATGTGCCCTCGTAATCTCTAATCAAAATAGCTTTCCCTCCCTCTTGCTGTGACAGCTCTTCTCTTCTCTGATGATGCGTTAACTGGCGTGAGGGCGGGACAACCTGTCACTCACATGACATCACAGAAATAGCAAACCACGATGATCCAACCATCCAATCGATTCCCGATGGACAAAATCAAGTCCCACCCTACATTTTTTCTTGTTCAACAAGCCGTTTCACTTAGATAAACGTCATAATAGGGAAGAAAACCAAAAAGATGTTTCATGCTGAATTTGCAGACAGACCTTTACTATGAGCTATGAAGTTGTTAATCTATGGTATATGCTTTTGTTAAAGCTATCAGTTCACATTATTGCAACTTATTTATTTATTTTAAATTATCTTACCAGCGGAATTTCTGCTGAAAAACATCACTCATTTCTGCAAAGAAATCTTGACCAATCAGAGAATCGAAATAAGCAAACCTCCATACTCTACTTACATATTTCTGTACATATGCATACTTTTCAATAAATGTAAAAAAACAACTGTTTCTTAACATTATCTTAAATAAATATTTTACATTAATCCACCGCTTAAATTATTTTCGCTCTTTAAAGCGTGAATTACACCTTTGTGTTTTTTTTTCCTGATTTTAAAATACCTTTTTTGCTTCACTCAATGTTTGTAATTTTGTGATTCACCTCGTTTAGCTGGTTGGTTTGGTTCATGGCTTATTACTCTTTGTCAAAACTTTTTTTAAATCCATATGGGAAAAATGAATACGAAAAAATGCTTTCAGAGCCAATGGGACAAAAAAAAAAAAAATGGACAGGCACTGTTGCACTTTACAAATAAGCAATATCACACGAGCAAAAATGTTGTTTTGAGTTATCAGCACGACAGCACGACATTTCAGACACTGTATTATCATTTAGCATAATTTGTCTATTTTTGCTCCGCCAACTAAAATAGTTCCACGTGCAGTCACAGCAGATGTTTCACATCTATAAACAATGCACACTGCAGTGGCTTTTGGTTTCTTTAAAGAATCAGTGTTCTTGAACAAATTGGTTGATCAAATGATTTATTATTAACACACTAATAAAGGCAATATCTGAATTTGAACTAGCAGACTGCTTATACTATTTTAGTCATATAGCAGTCAATATGCAGATTTATACATAGATTTGTAGATATATATTAGTCAATATAGCAGATAAGTAAGTAATTAATTACTGTAATTTATTTAGTTTACCTTGAAAAAGTAAAGGGATTACTCTTAATTTTCTGTACAGTTACTTCTGATGTAATTACATTTATTACTGTATAGACTATACAACAATTCTATATAAAACAATATTTAACATCAAAATGTAACATCTAATGTTAAAATGTATGTTTTAAATGTAACCTCCCTTTAAATACTAAAATATTTAAATACAGTTCAATAATAATTTATGTCATTCTGTATTTATTTGAAAAAATTAACTCTTAAATGCATGAATGTTTTGCCAATCATTATTATATTCAGGTCTTTAGCGACCAGTATCTATAACACGGATGGATCTACCTGTCACAATAATATAGAACTCTCCTGATATTTGAGAAACAATTGCAGAACAATAAAATAAAGCATAGCTTTTGGAGCTTAGTAAGGGTTCGGTTTGAGCAGATGTTTTATACTATCATCACTGTCCTCATCAGAGCTCTTTTCAGTACATTCAGTATCTGGCTCATATTCACGTTCTCAAACATATTATCAAAACTATCATTTTCAAGATCTTCAAAATCAATATTTTGATCGCTGACAGCTTCTTCACCAGATCCACCATCAAGTGACAGTGACAATAATATTTGATTGCGTTCACTTGCTCTGCAGTAAATCACTGAACCATTTCAAGTGTTGCTGATGATTCTTTTGTTTTCTGCCTGTAGTAACTATGAGTGAAAGGTCACCTTATCATTGTGTATCAGACAGACATTGCCACTTTGTGGAATAAAGGTGAATTGCATATATATTTGATGCATATATATGCAATATGCATTATATATTCTTTCTTGAATAAATTAAATTGTTTATAATGAATTGATTGAGATTTTATATCTTTAAAAACAATGAATGAGGAGGAGGGTAGTGAATGACTAGGTCACTAAAGACCCAAGGTATGCATTTAAGGGTTAAAAGAGTGGCTTCATGTTCCGATTGTTCAACTGGTCAAGGTTCATGTTGGATTTAGAAAGTAATAAGAAATAAGTCATGTAATACGTTTTAGAGAGAGTTAACAGTAATCTAATTACACTGTTAAATATGTAATTAGTAGCTAGTAATTTATTACTTTTGTAGAGCAGAAATAGCAATAGTATGTTAGTATGCTATTAAGAAGTTTACGTAAGGTAACGTGAAATGAAGCATGTCAGTCTGAAATCTGCCGCAATGGCTGAGCGCGCTGTAGTTCCATTTTTCACCACAGATTTACATTGGAAATTTGTGGGGCGCCATAGAGCTGTGGAGGGATTCCACTTAGAATCATGATAGACGCCTGCCGAAGCCATAAGTTCATTTTTAATATATCCATCGACTTAAAATTGTCTTAAAAATCCAAAACATATTTGTCGCAAAATTCTGAATGCATTTATAATTTATAATTTATTCAGTTTATATAGAGGTCTATGTTTTGGATGAATATTTTGGTTTGAATACTACACCACCTACCCTTACAGACGAGCCACAGATGAGGGCGGGACTTAATTTTTTCCATCAGGAACTGGACTATTATTTTTTATATAATATTATATTTATATAATATTTTTTATTACTGGACACTGCTGTGAGCTCATGTGAGTGACAGGTTGTCCCGCCCTCACACCAGTAAACGCATCAACATGAAAGTTATTTTGATTAAAGATTAAGAGGACAAAAGATTTTTTTTTAAATCATCATTTATAATAATAATTTATATAAAAATCGGCAATATTCCATAAAAACAAGAATTGTCAATTTGATAGTGTTTTCATGGTGACTTCAATGAAGCAAAATGATTTCTGTTAAGCAGCAACATTGTTCAAATGATCCATTCATGTCCTTCACGTGATAAGACTGACCAAGCTGAGAAGACAAGTTCAACAAGTTCAACAAGTTAAACTTCCTCTTAGGAAGTCCCTTATTACCCTCTCTGTAACCTACTTTCCACTGCACTAATCTTAAATCATGCCATTCAAAAAACAACATTAAATGCACCCACACACACATAAATCATAAAACCCATAGGGACGTCTTTTGAAAGACTGTGTGATTCTGTAAACAAGAGATAATCCATTTAGCATTTCACAGTTTGACCATTTTGTTAAAAAAAATGTCTTCATTGTGATATGACAGCAGTGCAATATGTCCTTTCTCCTCCTGTCTTACCCCTGACCCAAATTTTCATCCATGGAAATTCTATGTGACTATTACATTTGAAAACGGATTAGCAGGACCATGGCTGGGAATGGATGGGAGGAGGGAGGTTTGTTTTTTGGCATTGACAATCAAACAGGAAATACAAAGTGTGTTCAGTCACAGCCTCATCACGTACCACATATCATCATGTCTAACAACTGTATCATAATCAACTGAGAATAGCTCTTTTAGGACAGCACTCAGCCTCAGTAGTGTCTTTGCTATCAGAGAGAAAAGCTACAAGGACAAGATTTACTAGTGATTCTATTGTCATTTAAATGTGCCAAAATGGGAAAAGAATAAAGAAAAGATGGCATGAATAATTCTGTAAGGCCAAGGAGCTCCTGTATTGACTGAATGTCATAGAAGTTTTGTATAAATAATCATACGCATCAATAAACTGTGACGGAGATCAAGCACAAGGGCATATGTTTTCTGGTTTTATCAATTTATTAAAAAAATACACAAAAAAGGCAGTTCATACATACAAAAACTCTTCTATGATGAGCATGTTGTAGATTTCTGAATTAAAATTAATTTGAATACTTTCTTTTCTGGTTGCATAAAATACAAAATATCAGGTTGAGCTATCCTGATATCATAATGAAGAAAAATTTTTAATTGCTTTGTGGTTATAACATTATAATTTATTATTATTTCTTAGGGGGGGAAAAAAACTATATTTTAACATAATTGCATTGCTCTTTACAAATATTTCAGACACTTTATTTCCAAAAATAAAAGTCATGTGGTGAGACCAATATGCAGAAACATAAAAAAAAACATAAAACAGGAAATTATATCATAGAGAAGACCTCTGCAGACCCTCATGACTGTGTGTCAAGGTCAATAATAAGTCTCATAAAATATCAGATAACATTTTTATGATAATGAAAGGTTAGTTCAGATTGTAAAATGTCATATGGAACCACCCCCACCCCAAAAAAGATTTAAATGATTATTAATAACTCATGATAATTGTAAATAAAAACAAACACAAATAAACAATCAACATTGAATAGAAGGTTAAAGTTTACACACGACACACACACCGGCCACTTTATTACCCATATAGAAATGTAATATATGTACATATATCTCACTATATCATGAGTAGTGTTGTCATATGTGTTATATTATAAAGCAATATATTATTATCACATATCTACATCTTCAGGATGTCGATTGCGTTGGTCATTATGGAAACGATCTGGCTGCGTCTGTGTTCTTTAATTTGTGTGTCGTCAGTAGATCCCGCACAGAACTTTCCACTCCCATCGCCGCTGTTTTGGAATTGTGCTCTCACGCTAATTTGCCCTGTTTAGTAAATCTGCCCCATATGTCTACTTTGTGAAGTTCACAATGTAATTTCGGGATGAGTGAACCCATCTAATCTTTCAATTAACTGCCGGAGCATATAAGCAGCCGCTCACCTTGCTCTGGCATCAGCTGTTTCGGCATCCCTCCACCTCCCCAACTCCACCAACATAATTTAGGCATCTCGCTACCATACTCGTCATCATCCAAGCATTACTCCCGCTGGGGGGGTATATCTTAGCTCAAGTTGAAGCTGCTTCTACGAGCCCCTCCACTGCGGCCGGCAAGCCAAATACGCTTAACCTTATTAGCTTAAAGATTATATTGGCAAAGGCACTCGTGAAATATATAATACGTTTATATAATATGCAATGTATGCTTATTAGATTCTCTTATTAATTTTGAAACAGCTTGAATTTTGAGTGAGTCGACGTTTCATAACTTATATCCAATTTCAACACTATCACAATTTTCTGTAAAGACATTTTCGATTTTGTTTTTCATTTTGTTTTCAATTGGATCGCGTGGGAATGACCTACCCCTGACCCCGCCCCTGAACCTACCCATCACTGGGGTTTAGACAAATCGTACGAATTCGTATGAGTGAGGTAGTACGAATTTACCACCTTTTACTCACTAGTACGAATACGTACGAATTGGTCATGAGATAGCGTTGGGATGTCACAATTTTGACCATGACACTGAGTTCACCACACTCTTACTCCTCCACAGTCACCAGACCTCAACCCATTAGAGCACCTGTGGGATGTGGTGGAACTGAAGACAAAACAACCAGGGTAGTGGATAAATTGCAGCAATTGCCGAGCATATTTGCAACACAGCTTAGAGTGGTGTGACTGATTGTCAAATTTGAATTCTTTGGAAGTAAACTGTTGGCTGTTACAAGCCAAAATTGTTGGAAAAACATCAACATTTTCAGCATTCACGTGTTTACAGTTTTAGCTGTCAGTCTGGAAAGCTCGAACAGTAGCTTGGAGGGCCTGAACTAGAGCCAAAGCAGCACAGATTGCTCTGAACATCATTTACCAGAAGCCTGATTCTCCCATGCACTCGCACAAGAAGAGTCACCCATGAATATTTATGCTGTGTAGATGTGCCATATCTTTATACAATTTAAAAAAAAACGTCTGTCGCTGTTGTGGACAACAAGAGCAGGGAGGGTGGATCTGGAAAATGTGTTCCTTAATCAGAAAGTTTGGATGAGGGCATTTTGAGCAAGCGTGTGAGATAGGACTAAAGAGACATCTGGAGAGATGAGAGGCTCGACGGAGAGAGATGAGAACAAAACGGGATGAAGTATAAGAGACAGACAGGAAGCTGGAAGCAGAGAAAGCTCAGAACAGAGGGGAATGAGAAGCAACGGGAGCGAGAAGGATCAGGAAAGGGTTCATAGAGCAATTATGTATGATGTACACTGCATTCTCCACAAGTAGGGTAGAGATTCCGGACTGAAACTTTTAAACAATGTGTTTTTCCCACTTTTTTATATTTATATTGATCAACATGGTTGAATATAGTTTATTTTAAGGGGCATGATAGAAACATGGTTTGTGGTTAAACTACTGTATAGGTTCATTTTATGATTTATGATAATGGTTTAGTTAAATAAAAAACATGGGATTTGTGCCTAAGAAAGTAATAGGACAAATTGCACCCTTATCGTGGAATGCATCTGACTGTATGGATGTAAAACTGATGGTTCTTGATTTAAACAATTCCGACCAAAATTGAAAATTCTTCATTTACTCACCCTCATCCAAATCCATAAGACTTTCATTCGTCTTCTGAACACAAATGAAGATGTTTTTAATGTTTTAATGTTTTTGCTGCTGACCTTCGATGATCTACTTCAACAAATAAGCAAAAATTACTTTAGATATAAATCACATTTGTCTTTCATTTTTAAAAAATTTTTATTGCTGAAGTAAGCATGTTGAACTTTCTTCTCCTGCATCCAATTCTTCTTCAATCCAGGATGGCAGAACTGCTGAAAGGTTTTTCTGAACTACGCCCTCTACTGTATAGGTGTGAATTTGCATTTCTTTCAGCCTGAGGCTTATTCATTTCACTATTTTAACGATCTGAAATGCAAGTATCAAACGCGAAACACAAGTAACTTTGTGGACGGATCTCGGCGCAAATCTAAAATGGGTTGGTCTGAAGTAGCTATATTACTCATAGGTGTGATATGGGCGTAACGTGCAATAAACCAATCAGAGCGTCTTCTCACATTCCATTTAAGAGCAGGCGCGCTTGTTCCATGGCGGATTGCTATTATAATGGCGCATTTGCCAGCCGCACGCCAGGAGCGGTTCACAGCCGAGGAGACCGACGTTCTCGCTTCTCGTCTTTTCGCTGAACCGCCCCCGGGAGTGCAAGTTCATTCCCTAATTTACCGACGTGGTTCTGTGGAGGGAAAAGTACGCTGTGTGTCAGGTGCAAAATAGGAATAATACATGCGTCGGTGTACAAAGTCAATTGCGTTGGGTGCGAGATAGGGCCCTAGGTGTGAAAGGGCCTTTATATATGCCAAAAATATGACTTTTTTGTTATTATTAAAAAAACAAACAAGCAAGCCTAGACAATGTGAGATTAAGTCATGCAAAAGAAATGTAACAGATTTAATATAATGTAACAAATTACTTTCCATAAAAAGTAACTTAGCAATGCAATATTGTAATGCATTACTTTAAAACAATTATTTTCCCCAACACTGGTAGGCATTTTCGGACACAGCGATATAAACATTGATCAGTGAATATAAAGAGAAGCTCAACCATACTTGCTTGAAGCACCAGAACAAACTTCAGTGGTTTGTTCCTCGTGATGTACACTATCCTCATTTGTGTTCCGAAGATCATGAAAGTCTTATGTATAAAAAAAAAAAAAGGTTTTTAGGTGAACTGGCCCTTTAAGTACAGTACTTTGGAACAGATGTTAAAACTTCTCACAACCAATTCGTACGAGTGATTAAAATGTGGCTCACTCACTCACTCGTACGAATTCGTACGATTTGTCTAAACCCACGTGATGGGTAGGTTTAGGGGCGGGGTCAGGGGTCATTCGTACGAATTCATACGAATTTGGTAACTCGTCAAATATGAACGAATTAGCAAAAATCGTACGAATTTGTACGAGTGAGGTCGTATGAATTCGTACGAATTAGCCAACTCGTAAAATTCGTACGAATTGCCGTGAGATCGGGTTGGTTAAAACACATAATGCACTTGCCAACCTTGTAAATGCATAATGCAAACTCACGCAGAAACTACCGCCATGTTTTTTTTAATTTTTTAATTTTTTATTTATTTATACAGGTTAGAGTTACAGGGACAGTGCACATAAATAAACATTTCTGTAAATGTGCCAGTTTAGTCAACTGTTGTCCCTGGGCAGGTGTAATGTCAGATAAAATACATTAAAACAATCAACAATACGTATACATACAATAAATCACATTTCATAAGAATACATAAAGTACATTAAAACAAGGACAACAAAACACCTAGGGGCCCTATTTTAACGATCTGAAACGCAAGTGTCAAAGCGCAAAGCGCAAGTAACTTTGTGGGCGGATCCCGGCGCTGTTGCTATTTTCCCGGTGGGATAAATGCCTCTTGCGCCTGGCGCAAATCTAAAAGGGGTTGGTCTGAAGTAGCTTCATTATTCATAGGTGTGGTTTGGGCGTAACGTGAAATAAACCAATCAGAGCGTCATCTCACATTCCCTTTAAGAGCAGGCGCACTTGTTCTAAAGCGAAATCCTATTATCACGGCGGATTTGCCAGGCGCGCGCCAGGAGCGGTTCACAGCCGAGAAGAGTAACGTTCTCGCCAGGGCCGTAAAACACAGAGAAGTGACATTGGGGATGGAGAAACCCACCCAAATTAACTTCTGTTAAACAGGCGTATGATAATTTGGGTAAATGTGTAAGCTACATGTATGCTTTTATAATAAATTGTCTATCTATCTATCTATCTATCTATCTATCTATCTATCTATCTATCTATCTATCTATCTATCTATCTATCTATCTATCTATCTATCTATCTATCTATCTATCTATCTATCTATCTATCTATCTATCTATCTATCTATCTATCGTAATAATGTATGATTTGCAAAAATGAAAACTGCTGCTAGATGAGAGAATCAACGTGTATGCGCGTTGTGCACACGCTACATTGATTATGGCCAAGCATGCGCCCTTAAAATAGCATAATGAACAACGCGCAACGCGCCACTGACTTTAGACTAGTTTTTTCTGGTCAGTGGCGCAATTGTTTTATAGAACAGCAAAATAGCATGAGGGAAGGTTTGCGCCGGAACACGCCTCCTCTTTGCGCTGAACCGCCATGGGGAGCGCAAGTGTATTTCTTAGTTAACCGACGTGTGTCTGTGGAGGGAAAAGTCCGCTTTGCATGGGTGCAAAATAGGAATGATACGTGCGTCAGTGTACAAAGTCATTTGCGCCGAGTGCAAGATAGGGCCCCTAGTGTGTTTCTAGGAGACATACGAAAAATGAACACAAAGTTTGTTCTAAAATCAGCTCTAAATATCATACATGTTTGACATCCTCCAACTGGAAGAAATCAAAGCCTGAAGCTAAAAAATCGGAGTCTGTGCCCATATATATGCGATTTTCAACTGCGCCTAAAATATGCAGACTGGCTCTCCTCAGACTGTAAAACAGGGCAAAAAAACAACAAAAAACATCTGTACAAAAGTCATGTAGTGTTTTCCAGCCTTTAATAGAAGTATAGTAAAAAATAAACCTCACTTTGTAAACCTATGCGTGTTTTATATGGTGAAGAAATGTAGATTAGCCATTTAAAATAAAAAAGACAAGAAGAAAACATCCCACTGCAGCTGTCATCTAGAGTATGAATCCAGTTTTTGACATGTGAAGATGACAAAGAGCCATGGTTTGGCATGGGGTCAATTGAAGTTTTTCATGTGTGAAGATAGAATTACAACTGCAGTGTAGAATTTCTTTCGAAACTGATACAGTTTTCAACCAGTAACATCCAAGCCTGTGAGCTACTTGCCTTTGTCAATAAACCAAACCCCCTTTTTTTGTAGCGTACTTCCTGCTTCTATCTCTTTCCCAGCAACCAGGCTAAAGACATAAATGACAGCAGCCCTAATTAATCATAGTCTAATACATTCACAAACGCAGACCAGCCAAGCACCGACTTTTCTTTCACAAGTTTTACTGAGACATCTGCAAGAGCCCAGAATGAAGCTGGTTTCACGAGATGTAAGTGACAACGCAAACAAACATCACAGTTCCAATCCTGAGGGAAGGATGACAACGTGTTCGGCATCTGTTATAGTGACTTAACACTTGGTGAAACCATATGGTGATTCACTCATCACTAAGTGTCCACACTGCATTCAGAAGATAGTGTATAATTACCAGGAACCCAAATGAAAGGTTTGCAAATTACCACATTTCCCTCAGTGATGGTATGGTAAGTAATGAGTGTGTGCATGCAGGGGCATCCAAGTGATACCAGTAAGACAATGTTCCTGCCCAACAGCTCATGTGGAGGTGGACATGAATGGCTAATTGCTGTGTTATTGGCCCAGAATGAGTGTAATACTTAATTAGACCTTTTTGCGCAAGAGTAAAAAGTTGATGATATAAAAATTTCATGAAAGTATACAAAAATTCTACTGATTATCGAAAAAAATATTACAAATGCACACAGATTTTTCTTTTTTTTTTAATGTTGATCTGGTCATCTTAGGGTAAGTTTACACGACAACGATATGCTTAAAACTGAGACATTTTTCCTTTAAGTTTTCCGTGTACAGACGACACCACTGTCAAAACGATCTCCATTCACACGGATCCGCGAAAACGACTAAAACCACTGTATTCTGCTAGATGGTATTCTGCAACACGCGATACGCATGTGCAGGGGCGGATCTAGAAAAATATTTATGGGGTGGCAAGAGGGGGGCAGGAATTTTTGAGGGGTGGCAACATGGCAGACGTATATATATACTAAATTTAATCACAGTCAACACAGTTTGATGAGAAATCGTATGTATACAAAAGGGCATTATTTGTATTATTATTTGTATCTTTTTTTGTGGGGGGGTTTGGGGTCACCTGTGAGTACAGGGCTGGACTGGGACAAAAAATCGGCCGGGGCATTTTGGCCCAGACTGGCCCACTACATATGATCATAAACACAACCGAACTTTGCACTCCCTTGAATATGTATACCAACTCCTATAAAAACCACTAATGTCATAAGTGAATAGGAGTGAGTAAGAGTTAACAGATGAAATAACTACTAAGTTGAATTATAGCCCCACTCCACAGTGATGAATGCTAAAACAAGCTATAAGCTGCATTGGTATAGCAATAGCGTTTTTTCCCACAGGATTTTGGGAAATCTGCGGTGAGTGCACCTCTCTCTCTCTAGGGGGGTTCGGGGGCATGCTCCCCCATAAGAAAATTTTGTGCTTTTTAATGTTAAATTCATCAATCTGGTACACTTTGAGAGTTCAAAATAAAGAGCTCCAACCCATATTCAGTGTGCAAATTGAACAAAGAAAAACTCAAAACTCTTTTAGTTGTGATATAGTGTCTGTCTACATTACACTACTATATAATAATAGTTATAATATTATGGCCAGTCCAGCCCTGCGTGAGTATAAAGGCAGGGGTGCGTTTAACTTTTGGAGCCAAGGTGTGCCGACCTTTTTTCCCTTTTTTATATATATTATTTTGTTGAGCACCCAACTTGAGCGTTTTACTGTGGAATACTGTAGGCTACTGCTTATAAACACCAGGCAGATATAATGATATGAAACAGATGTGCTTTACTCATCTCACTTGCACAAAATAAATGCAGTAATATAAAGCATAGAAACGCACAGGTGAAATACACTGAAAATATGCATTTAAAAATTTGGTCGGGTTGAAAACTTATCTCTCTGGTAATGGAAATCGGTCGCTGTTGTCTCTTGCTGTCTCCCGCTCTCGCGGTCAGATCACCGGAAGTTTTCGCCGGAAGTATTTGCCCACACAATAAAGTACGAACGTCAACGGTCGTCATATTGTGCACGTAGCGAATTCACTGCAGTCGGACAT
This sequence comes from Rhinichthys klamathensis goyatoka, assembly GCF_029890125.1. Classification (NCBI taxonomy): domain Eukaryota; kingdom Metazoa; phylum Chordata; class Actinopteri; order Cypriniformes; family Leuciscidae; genus Rhinichthys; species Rhinichthys klamathensis. The sequence continues at coordinate 1,786,373 of NW_026606587.1, forward strand.
GGGAGATTCGCGCTCGTAAATTGTCAAATTGGCCATAACTTTTAATTCGTTGCTGCCAACTAGGGTGGCAGCAGGGGTGGCAAGGCTTTCTTTTAGGGTGGCATTTGCCACCCTATGCCACCCCGGTAGATCCGCCCCTGCGCATGTGCACAACGTCATCGTCTTCAGAGATTCACATTTTAGTTTTTTTTACACAGAGACTGTTTTCAAAAACGTGCAATTTGAAACCCGTTTTCAAAGGTTTGCGTTTTCAGGCACCCAAAACGCTGTTGTCGTGTAAATGAACGGCCAAAACGCATGAAAAGTTTTACATTTTTAGTTGAAAACAGTGTCGTGTAAACTGCCCCTGAGACTTATACTGACACCTAGTGTTCGGCTTACACTGACACATAGTGGTGTGGATGTAGCATAATTTAAAAGCATTGCAGAAATGGTTTATTCATGGTCAGCCATGATTAATATAGGGGGTTGCCGAGATAAAGCAAGTAGTATTCAGATGATCATGTGATCTCAACATGGCGACCCCCATGACAATCCATTTCAAATGAATCGGCTTTTATTAGGCTACTGATATGCTACACATATTTTTATTGGTGTTATTATAATTTTTCCATTTAATGAGCATGAAATTACTGTGACAGATAATTATCATTAAGCCACAGCATGATAAACAGGGATTGTACCAACTTCGATTCGTGAATGTTACACTTGGCATCACCAAATCAATTGGATTTACCTGCCGTTCTTCTGTAAATGCTTTTGGGATTTTAGACAACCATGCAAAGTAATTACCAGAGTCAAACAAGAATGCGTAATAACCCCAACATTTTCTTGCTTTTGTGCAAACCTAATGCATCATTGAACTGAGACTTCCAAGACAATGAAAAATGGATTGCTGTGCAGATACTTGCTATTTTGCCTGTGCAAAGTCAGCTGTTCGACGACTTTTGTATATACCAATACATTTCAACATTAACATATCCATTAAACAACCCAAAAGACCCAATTTACATGGTATATTTTCTTCCAATAATTTTGCAGAGAATACTTTCCATTAAGGGTGCTCCGATTGATCGGTCGCCGATCATAATCGGCCGATAATTGCTTTGGGATGTGTGATCGGCGGTCTCTATAAAGGCCGATCCAGAAAAGCCGATCAGATGACGCAAAACTCGCGAGACCATTTTTTTACGCACTGGTAAAAATAGCTTCACCGGTCTGGCAATTCTACAACAGGGCTCTCAAGTGTCAAGCATTGAGCGTGACAGTCACTCATTTTGGTCTTTTGTCACGCTCTCCCGCCACACATTGTATTTCTCACGCTGAAAAACTATTTGTAATATATTTAATATGCCGCAGCGGCCAAAACTCTGGCCGCGCCGCTCTCACTGTGGAACCGGCATGAATCAAGCGCGTTTCCTCTGGTGTTGTTAGTCGAGCTACACAATAGCCAATCAGAAAATAGTACTATTGTATCTGGGTAAGATTTAACGCAACAACCAATGACAAAAATGTATCCAACCCCCCCTCCCCGTGCATCCGTCAAATCACTCGTACATATTTCTTTCTCTCATCAAAACTGAATATGTTCATCAGCGGTTACAATTATATCAAGCAAGGATACTTTTGTGTTTTATTTTGTGATTACACCGGAATGAATAGAGTCCGCAACGGCGATAGATTGAAGCGCGCGTCCGAGTGAAGCCTGAGTGAGACACAGAGCACTGTATCCATGCAACTGATCGCCGCGGCAACGAGCGCGCAGCTTGAGTTCAAAAACACATTTTAGCGCTAGATTTCTTATTTACTAGCGAACTAAATGAATGATCTGCTAGTTAACTGAAGATGTTTTATTTATTTATATTAGGTACATTGTGGGACAGACTTCACTGGATCAAAAAAAAAATCAATCTAACCATAGATGTGACCAGTGGTGGCTTTCTTAATCTGTTTAAAATAATTTTGCAAGGGTTCTTCACACACACACACACACACACACACACACACACACAAAAGGTTTCTCTTCCTCTCTAAATGCCTACAAAATCTGACTAAGCATCCCGGAAAAAAGCAAAGTTATAGATACAGATATGGAAGTTGTTAGTTTTTTTTGTTGCTGTGCACTTTACTACCTGTGGTCCTTTAAGTGTATTAGAAAAACTGATGGCTGACTGACTCAAAACATTATTTTGGCTATAGCCTTTTTTGTTGCTGTTTTTAGTTTAAAGTAGTCTAAAGCTAAATTTAAAGACTCAGATGTTCTGTCTTTTATTAATTTTATTTTATATTCTACAGGAAAGTTGTATGTCAAGCCCTAAGCTGCTCCCAATAACCAAGCTGCTATGTTAATACATGTTGCTTGCAAATAAATACACAGGTGTCAATTCATTATGCATTATCTTCTCTTAAATGTAATACTTAATGTACATTGTTGTTAAATATAGTTTAATAAGTAATGCTACATGATAAAAAGAAGTCTTCAAATAGACCATGTAATCGGTGATCGGTATCGGTATCGGGTGATACAGCTTCCAGTAATCGGCGATCGGTGATCGGCCCCAAAAATCCTGATCGGAGCACCCCTACTTTCCATTGTTAAATTCCAATGCAACCAACTGATCTGCTGCCCCAAGTACTTCCTTTTGAAGTGCAAATAATTATATTATGCTTGTGATTCTGATCACAAGCTCCCCCTGTAAGATTTAATCTGTTAGTCCTACTTTATAACATACAGTGAGGTCCAAACATCTGAGACCACTAGTGAAAATGCTTCTGTTTTGCTTTTATTTTGCTAGACTAAACAAAATAATTAGAATAAAATAGTAAAAGTAAATAAACAAATAAAATACAAATTGAAATGTTACTTATATTACTATAAATTGATATAATTTACTATAAATATATAATGATAATAACGTATTTCTCTATTTTAAAAAATAGATATTTTTGCTGATATGATAGTTAATGGAGTGGAATGCAAATTAAGCACGCGTTGGGATTCAAACTCGGGTCACTCCGTGCAACTTACAGACTCTGACATCAGCTTTTTCATACATATTATATGATCACATAACAGTTAGAGTTTAATTAAAAAATTAACATGAATTTCAGAATGTTTTAGTATTCGGTTTATCATTCTTTTGCTTTCGTGAAAGCAAATCCTGTGAGCAAAACTTGATAGAAACCTTTATGTAAAACATGCTGAGTTTATTATATAGCATGATTTTAGATTATTCAAAGAGCATCTTGAGCTTCAATGGAAGTATAACATTTTTGTTAATCTGTGCCAAGAGTCATACCTAGAAATAGTGCAGAATCTGAAATATAACTTTTCTTTGTTTCAAAACAATTATAAAACTTCCATACCCGACAGTTTCTGTTTAAGAACATAAAGTTCTCCATTTACTGTGAAGACAACTTCATTGATTATTTCTCTTTTTATTTACGTGACCTTTGGAGGTGTAGGAATTCTGCCGAGCAGTGGTCTATACCAGTCAGACATGACCGACGTTGTGGACATAATATTTGAAGAGTTGAAACCATGGAAACAGAGAGTTGCTCAGCATGAGCAGAACTCATGCAGAGAACTATATAGTTTACTGGGTGTACTCAGACAAAAGCTTTTCATATGAGGAAAAGATAAGGTATGGGAAGCAAAAATGACAGACAGACAGACAGACAAAAAGAAAGAAACAAACCAAAAGAGAACAATGAATAATACTGCCAATTTTATGAACCCATAATGTGCTCCATGGCTACGCAAAAGGAAAGTCCTTCATTGGGAAGGTTATTAAATGATGCTGACATTCTTCTCTTTAATAGGTGTTAAGGGGATGTGATATTGTCATTTCACTGGTGCCTCTGGAATTGCTGTTATGAGTCATCCTTAGCATCCCTTTATGGGCTTCCCACTCACTAGTATCTCCAAAATTTTAATTCACATGTGAATGAGAAGAGTGCAAATTATGTTTAATGTTTGAGAATGAGTTCTGAGGTCATGCTTGTTTCATGTTGTTTGTTATTGTAATGGCAAACTTTTCTATCTTTGACACATTTAGAAAAATATATTTATAAATATATTCAATAGATAGATAATGAATTTACATTATAAAGTATTTTAATATGTATGAAAGGGGCTTAATGTGCACATCTGTTTTATTTACTTGTTCACCTTCACAGCTGTAGTACTGCTGCTCATTTGGTGAAATCGAGCCTTCCTCGATTCAGCGCTGCCTTATTTCTGCCTCTTCATTAGACCATTACTAAGTGGAACACAGTTTCATGAATCAAAGTGCTGTTCATTTCTCGCTATATTGGAAATTCTTTTATTACAGAAAGTGGAAGTGCAAGCTATTATTTTGGGGTTTTGTTGAATTGATTTCTACTAGCAAGACAATGATTGTTATGAAGAAATGTGCTGAGATATTTGTAAAGTGTTGGCACTTGTGACTATAGGGGGGCATCTGGACAGAATACTAAAGCAGTGGTACAGAAAAATGCTCATGCTGAGTCAGCTCACGTGGTGTGTATGTGTGTAGGATGGACTGATTTATGATTTATGATTATGCAGCACTTTAACAACTTTAGAAAATGACTTTTATGCATATCTGTGCAAAGGAGAAACAGCGTGCACTTGTGCGAGTGAAATTCTGTGTGTCTGAAAAGACAAAGTTGAGGCAGATGAATTAAGAAGTCCGTTAAGTGTGGAAATGTAATATATTTAGTTTGGCTTGGGAAAAATCTGGACTATGTACACTACCGTTCAAAAGTTTGGGGTCAGTGAGAATTTTATTTTTATTTTTTGGAGGAAAGAAATCAATACTTTTATTATTTATCAAGGACAGTAAAGACATTTATAATGTTACAAAATATTCTATTTCAAACAAATGCTGTTCTTTTGAACTTCCTATTCATCAAAGAATCCTAAAAAAAACAAAAAACAAAAAAAAAACTGTACAACTGACAGACCAGCAACTGTTTCAACATTGATAATAATAATAAATGTTTATTGAGCATCAAATCCTCATATTATACTGATTTGTGAAGGATCATTTGACACTGAAGACACTGACACTGGTGATGCTGAAAATTCAGCTTTGATCACAGGAATAAATTACACTTTACTATATATTCACACAGAAAACAGCTGATTTACACTGGAATAATATTTAATACTATAACTGATTTTTGTTGTATTTTTAATCAAATAAGCGCAGCCATGGTTAGCAGAAGAGAATTCTTTTAAAAGTATTTAAAATCGTACCAACCCCAAACTTTTGAACGGTAGTGTACTTTCTTGCAGCTCAAATAGTAGAGCACAGTGTTAGCAGCGCCAAGGTCATTGTTTCGCTTTCCAGGGAAAGCAGGAATTGATACAATTTAAATGTGTACCTGGAATGCAATGCCAGTCACTGTGCATCTTCCAAATGCATAAATATGTATTAATTCTAGTCATTTAGTCAATATTATTTTATTTATTTATTTATTTATTGTCATTAAAATATCTTTAATTTAAAATACTAAATGTAATGTTCTATTTAAAAGTAATTATCTTATCAGTCATCACTCAAATTGAATAACCCCCCCCCCCAAAAAAACAAAACAAAACCCAGAATTAATTTCAATAAAATACATCAGAAAAAAATAATAATTATACTGCATCCCAATTATACTATGCCCTAAAAGTATACTCTTTGTGTGAAGATAAAAATCATACTTTTCAGTGTGCAGCAGAAAAGTAGGCGAGTTTTTGGACATCATTTCATAGTGGCGTGCCTCAGGGCTAAGTTTTGGGCCCTCCTCTTTTTATTTTTGCATTTAGGTCACATTTTCTCTAAATTTGGCATATATTTTCATTGTTATGTTGATTTTTTAACGTTCACCAGCTCTGTCAGCAGTCACCGTATCTGCACTACATTCCCCATAATCCTTCCTGGCACTCACCTGCACGTAATTACTAATCACACACACACTTGCACTGCATCTCCCTCATCTAGTTCTGCTACTTAAGCACACACCTCGCACCAGTTCAGTGTCTGGTATTGTTCATAGACATTGACTACTTACCTGATTCCTGTGAGTTATCTACAACGTGATACTCCAGCAATTATTCTCCTAAGTCATTCTCTCCAGCGTCTCATCCCTTCGTGTTTCCTGGTCCTTCGTGCGTGTTCTCAACTACCATCCCATCCAGCGAGATGTGTGCTTCCATCTGGCATCCTGCATCTGTCATCCATGATCTCCTGCAGCTGTAAGACAAAAGACTTCTCATTACCATCCATCTCAAGTCATCGATATTCCTCATTGTCCTATTCACTCACCTGTTTCCCACCATTACACTCTGTGTTGCTAAATAAAGGACCTGTCATTGTATTTCCCTGTTTCTGAGTCTGTGTTCCGTAACACTGATGATACCCAGCTCTATCTTCAACACTACCACCTTCCTCTCTTTTGGCCTGTTCATCTGAAATTAAATCATGCAATTTTCTTAAGGTTAAAGGCCCCAGTATTCTCACGCCGAAATTATTTTTCATTCTTCACTGGGGTAAAATGAAGTTCGAAATACGTGAGGAGAGATATACTGTACGACAACATCCACCACCACCCACACTGCTGAGAGTGATGGTTAGATGAATATATAAATATGTGCTGCGCTTTCCTCTCTCAATAACAAAATAAACACAACAAAAATGAGAAAACCGCAAGCATTTTTTATAAGAACGCATAAGAAAAGCATCTGATCAAGGCAACATGGATATGTTTGCACAAGCTCTGCAATTCGGCACTCCTGTAAAGTCACATCACGTTTTTTTATATAGCACTTTATACAATAGATTGCTTACAAGCAGCAGCTTTAAAGTATTAAACATGAAAAACCGTGCCAGTGTATAAACTATAAAGCGACTCTACAGTGTGTTTGTGTTTTTACCCACGGACATTTGACCTCGACGGACTCAACAACAGAAGAAATGAACCAGATAAGAGTTCCATGTGAAAGCAGGCGGAGCCTCAGCGCACACCTACCTATTACGTAATCGCCAAGGACCAATGGGAGTTTGAAGATGTTTACCAGCAGGAGCAAACTTTTCCGTTTCGAACTCCTAAACCGAACACAAAACAAACTTCGATTTGGCCTGATTTTGGTCGAAATTATATCAGTTCGTTCTTCGATTTCGCTTGAAATATATCGTCGCCTTAATAGTGAGAAAACTGATATCCTATAAGTGGGCACTAAATCAAAACTGAAAAATTGTGAAAGTTTTACACTTACTCTGTTATCTCTCCTTCCCTTTAGGTTAAGACTCGAGTCTGGGTGACTTGATTGTTTGAGGCACACGTAAATAGCATTACACGCTTAGCATAATCATCTGTGAAATATCATCTGTTAAACATCTCTTTTCAGCTATAGTATTCCTGTCCTTGTACATGCATGTTACATCTCATATTGATTGTAATTCTCTTCTCAGGGGTGTTTCACAAAAGCTTCTTCATAAGCTTTAAATGTTCCAGAATTAAGCAGCCCGGATCATTACAAGAACACCTTCAATTTAGCACATTCCATTTCTTAGACAACTCCACTGGCTTCCAGTTAGATACAGAATTCAATGTAAGCAGCTTCAAATTTTCGTGATCTTCTTCGTGTATATTTATTGTATATTGTTTGTCTTGAAAGTCACCCATAAATAAATGTATCATTATTATTATTATTATTATTATTATTATGAATTGCATCTTTAATGGAGTGTGATGTTGATCAGTTATATGTCCATTCTGTCCTGAGTGTCTAATTTATTTACAATTAATTTCCAATATAAATAAAATAGGCTTATATTCCACCTCTAAATGAACCACGGTTCTCAAAAATCCACCTTGAGATGGAATAAATCTCCAAAATGTTGATGTTTAGATGTCAAATGTCAAAATAATAATAATCCTAAAAAAGTTATATACTGTAATACATCGCTCAAATTTAGTGACATTTATGGTCAAGATGAAAATTAAAGGTGGGGAGACGTCTTGCCTTCATCTTGCCCTCCATAGGCAGGACTCTGCTCTTTGTGTTGTTGTGCTGATGTGATTTAAATTTACATGACACACTCCTCTCACCCGGCTTTCTAGGCTTAACATTGTGTATGTCTACTATTTTTGCCAGCGGGAAATGTCTGAGCACTAAGCCTACTGCAAAGAACTGAAAAAGTGAAAGAAAGTGCATGGTGGCCAAAAACACTTAGTGATCTCCCTGCTGCACCTGCCATCTCTTTTGTAATCACACAGAAAAACAAGTATAGCTCATGTGGGGCTAATTAAATAAGGCCTCAAAGTTCTCGCTTCTGAGTCTGGCAATTTAACAAAGGAAACTATGACTATTAGAAGAGAAAAGTCATCTGTCTTGTGGCAGTTGATGAGAGGCATTAGCATTACTGAGCAAAAAGAAGCCGAAATGAGCAGTGCAACTGCCACGGTCCCATCTGATGTGCTAAACTCATTATCGTATCAGTGATGCTAATAAAATAATAACAATAGTTGCAGCTATCATAGGATGAAGCACATCAGTGGTTATGTGTTAATGTGTAATGTTTTGCAGTGATTCTGATAATGAGCCAAGAACTCAAGCGTTCAAGCTGTAAACTTTGCTTTTGAATTCATAGAGTTCATCATTTCACTGTTTTGCAGAAAATTGTTTGGCTCATTGATACTTGTACTTGCTCAGGACACTGTCGGAAGGCAAAGTTGGAAAGTACACAATAATCATAAGTTGCTTGTTGACAGGCTGTTCGATTTGTGGTTCAGCAGAGAAATAAGAGATACAAATGTGCTTTAGGTGGTTATTAATTCTTCTGTTGTATCAGTCTTCTCAGTTTTATCAGTCGTGACCCTCAGTCTTGATATATGCATGTCAATAAATGGGAAGCAATATCCAGTATAATTTAAACACTAATTTTAAGCTGCAGGTCAGGGGCCTGATGTATAAACGTTGTGTAGCCTACGCACAAAATGGGTATAGAAATGTGCGTACGCAATTTTCCACGCACATATCGGGATATATAAAAAATACACTAGGCGTAAATATGTGCGCACCTTATTGACTCTAGACCGTGCGTATACGCACTCTTTTACTAGAGTGAGCAAAGTAATGAAGTAAACATAATGATTTTAAACTCTGTTTTACATTCTCATATTAGCCGACACATTTAGATTAAACGCTCATTAATGGAATAAAGCACTAAAAATTTCATGAAATCATTATCCAGAAGTTACAAAAATGTTATATTAATTTAAATAGAAAAAATTGTAGTGAATGCGCTGCTTTTGAACCCTTTTCTGTCATACTGTGCTTTAATGTTTTACTGTAAATGCCAACAGTGATTCTAACTAACACTTTTTAGTTAACTTTACTTAATGTCTTAACTTAATTGTAAAAATCTAGTAATCTGTACTATTCACTTGTTTACTCAGAAAACCCAAGTTAAGATTAATTGATTGGTTTGAGTGCGGTTTTTAATGGACTTTTCACTAATTTCCTCCACTTCTGCAGTTATTTTTCTCTGTTTGCATTCACTCATTTCCCAAAGTCATCTTGAATGTTGAATTGTCAATACAACTAAAAAAATTGAGAGAACATCACATAAGCTGACTTCATAAATTGATGTTGATTTTCCTAAAATGTTTTTAGTCACCATTGGCGATTAGTGATCCCTTTGGTTGGGCACTTGGAACTTCATTTAAACTATTGTAATTATCTTCCCATTGATGCAGCAAGAACTCAGTTATTTGGTTTCAAAGGAAGAGAAGTAATATATATATATATATATATATATATATATATATATATATATACACTCACCGGCCACTTTATTAGGTACACCTGTCCAACTGCTCGTTAACACTTAATTTCTAAGCAGCCAATCACATGGCGGCAACTCAGTGCATTTAGGCATGTAGACATGGTCAAGACAATCTCCTGCAGTTCAAACCGAGCATCAGTATGGGGAAGAAAGTTGATTTGAGTGACTTTGAACGTGGCATGATTGTTGGTGCCAGAAGGGCTGGTCTGAGTATTTCAGAAACTGCTAATCTACTGGGATTTTCACGCACAACCATCTCTAGGGTTTACAGAGAATGGTCCGAAAAAGAAAAAACATCCAGTGAGCGGCAGTTCTGTGGGCGGAAATGCCTTGTTGATGCCAGAGGTCAGACGAGAATGGCCAGACTGGTTCGAGCTGATAGAAGGGCAACAGTGACTGAAATAACCACTCGTTACAACCGAGGTATGCAGCAAAGCATTTGTGAAGCCACAACACGCACAACCTTGAGGCGGATGGGCTACAACAGCAGAAGACTCCACCGGGTACCACTCATCTCCACTACAAATAGGAAAAAGAGGCTACAATTTGCAAGAGCTCACCAAAATTGAACAGTTGAAGACTGGAAAAATGTTGCCTGGTCTGATGAGTCTCGATTTCTGTTGAGACATTCAGATGTTAGAGTCAGAATTTGGCGTAAACAGAATGAGAACATGGAACCATCATGCCTTATTACCACTGTGCAGGCTGGTGGTGGTGGTGTAATGGTGTGGGGGATGTTTTCCTGGCACACTTTAGGCCCCTTAGTGCCAATTGGGCATCGTTTAAATGCCACGGCCTACCTGAGCATTGTTTCTGACCATGTCCATCCCTTTATGGCCACCATGTACCCATCCTCTGATGGCTACTTCCACCATGTCACAAAGCTCTAATCATTTCAAATTGGTTTCTTGAACATGACAATGAGTTCACTGTACTAAAATGGCCTCCACAGTCACCAGATCTCAACCCAATAGAGCATCTTTGGGATGTGGTGGAACGGGAGATTCGCATCATGGATGTGCAGCCGACAAATCTGCGGCAACTGTGTGATGCCATCATGTCAATATGGACCAAAGTCCCTGAGGAATGCTTCCAGCACCTTGTTGAATCTATGCCACGAAGAATTGAGGCAGTTCTGAAGGCAAAAGGGGGTCCAACCCGTTACTAGCATGGGGTACCTAATAAAGTGGCCGGTGAGTGTATATATATATATGAATGAATGAATGATATAAAACAACTATATTTGTGACAATCTTGCAATTGATCATGCTTAAGTCACACAGACTTCAACATTCAGCATGCAAAACACAACAATGGTAACGATTATATTTTATTTGAAGTAAATTATCAAGTACTCTCTACAGTTCTTTTTTAGTTACTATAACTCTTGTGTAAGTGAACTATACTAACTAAGCATTTGTCAGTACCATACTATTCCTATTTAACTTTTTTATAAGGCAATCGATTTGCATGCTTTTTTAAAGTAAGTCTAACTAATTAGATTTTACAGTGTATCGAGGATTGATTGAAACATAATTCCACTTTAAATTGTGTTCTAAATATCAGAACTCGTGTTCAGAGAAAACATTTTTGCGCGAATAATGATCAATGTACTTGACTCCGTCTAAGCAGATGGCTTAGCAACATAGATGGCATAATGACAGACACTGAAGGACTCGCTAAGTGATCGAATGGTCCATTGGCCAGTTTGAATAGGTCCGGTGACACAGTAATGTACAACATCTGCTGGACGCAGGTGTGCTGTTGGTGTCGGAAACAGACAGACAGGAGCCCAATGATAACCGTTTTCGGGGTCTTCCCAATATTGTTAAAATACCATTGTTTTTGGAGGATATAATTTAAAAAAAATAGCATTAAGGTAGCCATGTGCGTTTTATTTTTAACATGTTTACATGAATCAGACAATTATTTACACTGCAAAAAATAAGGTCTATCTGTTTACATTAAAATATATAAACATCCTATAATATATGTTTACCTTATAGGCAAAATTGCATACATTTTATTTGTTTAAGTAATTAAAAGTTAATTAAAGGGATAGTTCACTTTGAAATTAATTTTTGATATGTTTTAGCTTACCTCAAGGGCATCCAAGATGTAGGTGTCTTTGTGTCCACAGTATTTTCAATTTTGATATTTTTAGGTCAAACCGTTCTTGTCTGTCGGTCATATAATGCAGGTCTATGGTCACCACCTCAAAGAGCATGCACAGAGAAGTCCAAATTAAACATGATTTAATGACTCGTAAATGTAAGTACACATTGATGGCCTAAGACACGAAACGAGCGGTTTGTGTGAGAAAACGAACAGTATTTATATATTGTTTTTACCTCTTGTAAACACAGCCAGGTCCAAGTGATCTGACGGCGCCGGCGGTTCGGTCTTTTCCGGAAAGCACCGGAAGTGATCTCTCGCGCGTGTACGTCACTCATACAATTGTTTTATTTTTTATTTTTTTGGAATTGTTTTCTTTTACGACGGTTTAAACATCCCGAATAAGCGCAAATTAGTACCCTTTTAATTAGCCGTCTTACCTACAATCTCTGCTCTGTGTAAACAATGAGTGACGTACACGCGCGAGGTTTCACTTCCGGCGCTTTCCGGAAAAGACCGAACCGCCGGCGCCGTCAGATCACTTGGACCTGGCTGTGTTTACAAGAGGTAAAAACGATATAAATACTGTTCGTTTTCTCACACAAACCGCTCGTTTCGTGTCTTAGGCCATCAATGAGTACTTACATTTACGAGTCATTAAATCATGTTTAATTTGGACTTCTCTGTGCATGCTCTTTGAGGTGGACCCCATAGACCTGCATTATATGACCGACAGACAAGAACGGTTTGACCTAAAAATATCAAAATTGAAAATACTGTGGACACAAAGACACCTACATCTTGGATGCCCTTGAGGTAAGCTAAAACATATCAAAAATTAATTTCAAAGTGAACTATCCCTTTAAATACATTTAAATACTAATACAATACTATTTGGCCAGTGGAAACGATTAAGAATAACTCTGAAATGTTATACAGTTTTGATTTATTTATTCTAAAACAAGGCAAGGATACTGAATGATTTTAAGCAATGTAATGTGACGGCACATAGTCTGTATCTCATATTTTCCTAATATCTTGTACTGTTAAACATGGTATCACGTGGATGGGAATATGCATGGAAATGATATGCAGATGACGTCATGCATAGTAAAAAGTCTCAGGTTATGCATGTAACCAGGATTTGAAATTAACTTTTTCACCCACCGGCCAATTTGGATAAATGTTTAAGTCACCGGCCATTCAAAACTTCTACTAGCCAATTTAACTACATCACAGCTTGTATATATATATATATATATATATATATAAAAAAATAAAATTTGGATTTAATATTTCTTATTAAAACAAAATCCTGTCATCCAACAATCTCCTCCCTTCCTCATTCATTCTCATCTTTTTTTTTTACCAAAAATTAGGTGGACAGATCAATACAATACAAAGAACATGTAGGAGGTTGGTAAATAACAATGTCTTTTCTGTTAACCAAGTGCTTTTTAATCTTTGCTATTGCTTCAATGCAAATGACCATTGAACAAGCGCGCCGTTATTTGTTGCGTAATGACATGCATGTTCAAGTAAGCCAGATATGCGCAGATTCTGCGCAATACGCCGTATTTAATAGATCACGATGACTCACGAGTTGAGTATTTGCGCTAAATCCGCACAGATTTGTCTTACACGAACTTCCTCAGCAAAGTGAGTAAACAAAGTTAGTGTAACACGCCAAATTGGCTAGTGATTTGACAGTGTTACCCGCCACACTTGATTTTTACCCGCATTTGGTGAGTTGGCGGGTGTTAATTTCAAACCCTGTCTGTAACCATGGTTCCCTGAGAAGGGGAACAAGACGCTATGGGGAATGCCTCCGGCATGACTGGTGTCTGAAGCATGTGTCTAAACACGACAATGAACTTGACATTGGCAGACGGCAGACTTTGACTTCACTACTGGTGCGACCGTGAGTATAAAAGGGCACCTGTGTAATGCGCCATTCACTTGTCTGAAGGAGACGTGCCAGCAATACCTGAAGCATGGAAAAGGGACGCAGTGTCTCGTTCCCCTTCTCAAGGAACCATGGTTACATGTGTAACCTGAGAAGTTTCCTTTTGAAAGGGAACCCACACTGCATCCCATAGAGTGCGCTATGTGGAACAAAATATCCATTCCGCCATGCTGAAGGGATGAGTGCCTTAATGGCTGACATAAGTCAAAGGCTCAAAGGTGTCCCCATGCCCATCCCTAAATTTCCATTCGGCCAGAGCCCGAGCTATAAGACCCCTTTCAGGCAAGCTCAATAGCTTGGTATTCCTACGAACATCTTTGAAGAAATATTGTCATGGACCGGAGCTTCTCAAGAATTGAGGCCTCAATGGGAAGACGCGAAGCAACGGATGCGCGAGACCACGTGATTTGCCTGTCTGGCGTGGTTTTCCTTGATTTTTGTGTGTCTACCTACAGTCTATGGATTTTACCAAGGATATATTGGTGTGCAGTACAATTGGGATTCTGCACAGGGTGTTTATTATGAAATTGACAGTGTTTTTTTACTTTTATTTTGTATTTACGGTGCGGCTTGGACGCGGCGTCCGTCAAAAATAGACTAGGCGCCTATATTTAGCGAAGCGGCGCGGAGAGCAGCTTCTGGGAAGCTTCTGAAACGCGCCGCTTCGCGGCCGGTGTAAACACACGCATTGACTAGAATGGCCGCGATCAGCTCCGGTAGCCGTGTCGCAGCCGTAATGCGCCGCAGACGTGTGCAGTGTAAATGAGGGGTAACACTCAGAACTTCTGTTCAGACAGCCCTGAAGAATGAAGGCCTCAATAAGAGGCCTAGCATCGCTCTATCCAAAAGGCAGTAGCCAAAAAAGCTCAGAAAGAACTAGCTACTTAGTCTAACTGGCCCACGAAGCTCTGCAGAGTGGAGGCCTCAGTACAACTGCTCTCATACTGAGAGGTGACCTAGCAACATCCAGTAGCCAAGGAGGCATATAGAGTCAAGTCAAGCTCTAGTAGCGGAGGCCTCAGCATGACGACTCTCTAAATTGAGAGAAGACCTAACTACGCTCCATGCTCAGGACATCTTGCAACGAGGCTCACAGAGAGCCTACAACTCGAAATTGCTATCCTGTCGGATTTGATATGCTGTGATATAGCACTTTATCATTAGTATTGTTTTAAAGTTGCCTGATAAACTGCATTAGACAGGGACATAATCTTGTCTGATTTATCAGAGCTCTATTTATCTGCCCCTTGGACAGTGGGTATTTTGGTACTTAGTATCTGAATGTTTGGGCGAAATCTGTTTTTATAAAAGTGTCATAAGATGCAGTAGTCCGGCGCGGTGGCTACACGTTGTCATATGGTAAATAATAAGACAACATCTGTATTGCAAACCCCTTCATGTTGCGGTTGTTGTTGTTTTTGGCGTATGCCTACCAACGCCACGTCATTGCCATAGAAACCAATGCAGATATTCCGGAAAACGAAAGAGCGGCATGGACACACAAATCGGATCTGAACAGTTGCGATACACAATGTGGATGCCAACAATTTTAGATCAGATTCCAATCGGATACACAAATAATCGGATTTGGACTGACAGTGTGAACGTAGCCGTAGTCTCGTGACCAGGTGCTGTTTACTCCATTTAGGGTTACTATTATCTTCATATTCGGTGGTAATTTCCTGTATTGCCTTTAGATGCTTTACATGGTCACTTCTGAGGCTGTGTGTGAGGTCAATACTTTTAAGGACTGCCCACTGAATCCTGCTGAAGATACATCCAAGTCTCCTGCTCTTCGCTTATGAGTTTCCTACACTTGTCAAGACACCAAAGTCTGCCATCAAAAGTCAAACATTTCAATATGAACTCAAATATTTCTCATGAAATTCTTCCAAGACCAAAATTATCTCAGCTACACTTTTTACAGTCATTTAATTATTTAATACTAATTTAATTTAATTTAATTAATAAGTGTTAATTTATTTCTCCCAAGAAACTGTTGGCACCTAAAAGTAAAATACAGGCAACTTGCAAAGTTGATAGTTAAATGAAACATGTCTCACATGTCCTATAAGTCTCCTGAGCTTTGAAATAGCAATAACATTTGCCATGTCCTATCCAAAAAGATCATTTAAAAGAATGTTGACAAGAAGAAAAGCTTTAAGTTTGAAGGCTTTTAGGCTTGGAGGAGAAAGTTCTGGGCTCCTGTTCTGTCAAGCTGTGAGCGGATTAGCCGTATCTGACCAAACAGACCTACTTTCTTGCTTCTTTCCTATGCCTTGGTTTTATTGTCACACACAGTTTTCCACAGCACAGAATTCCATCATTCTCACTTTTTTCTTTACTCAAGAAGACCAGTGATTAGGCAAACGGATGTGAAAAAAAAAGAACAAATGACAAGATAAAGACAGAAACACAGCAAAATCAATGGACAGTCAAGAAAATGTGTCATTGCACGAACCAGCTATAACTCTGAGAAAAAAATATAATATAATATAATATTTTATTATATATAATATAATATAATACTATATTATATATATATATAAAATATAATATAATATTTCATTTTATATATATATATATATATATATATATATATATATATATATATATATATATATATATATATTAATCCTATATTTGAAAGAAGTAGCCTATCTTATGCTCACCAAGGCTGCATTTATTTGATTAACAATACAGTAAAAGTAGTAGTCTGAAATATTACAATACAATTTATTACTGATTGTAAAGCTGAATTTTCAGCATCATTACTCCAGTCTTCAGTGTCATGTGATCCTTCAGAAATCATTTTACTAAGTAACATTTCATATTATTATCAATGTTACAAACAGTTGTTCTACTTTATATTTTTGTGGAAACAGAGTGAATTGTGAACTTCGAACAGAAGGCAACAGTATAGAAGTCAAAACGTCACATTTTAATGCATCCTTGATGAATAAAATATTCATTTCTTTCACACACAACCACTTAAATGTGGTTATTAGTGAGGTGAAAGGATGTGTTAGGATTTCAATTCAGGTTCAACTGCTATTCATTAACATCAGTCTTAACTGTAACAGCGACTCATTTGACTTTGAAAGAATGCCAATCATAACCAAAATTTTCTTCCTTCAACCATTCAAAGCTCTCATTGTAGAGTGAAGCCTCAAAGGATCACATGACAATTCATAGGAGCTATTGTCAGGCCTGCTAATGGCATTGTTTGACCAGCTCACGATCAATAATCTGTAGCAGTTCAGCTCATTAAACTGCAGATCCATACCTCTATCAAAAATGATGGCGTAAATTCACATCATCCTCTCATGCGAAGTGCAGAGTTACTCCGACTTACACTCACATATCACATAGGACAGTGTGATCATCTAATTTCTGAAATGTCAGTGTCAGATCAAATGTGTCAGAATTCCCTTCATTAATATTAACAGCGCTACTTTCCCCCCACTGCTTTTCCGCCATGTTGGAATGTGAGCAAAATTCCAATGTGCTACTTTGTTCCTTTAACTTTGACATTTTTAATTGACCTTGACTCATACAAGGTCCAGAGTTGCTAGTGGAGTCACTCTGTGGAAAATGAACAATGACATTAACCTGCTCGTCTGAATGACAGGGGTGATGAACTTCCATTGGCATTTAATTGGCTGTAATCACATCTTGTAAAGCAATAGTGTCACAGTCGATCACGGAACACTGTTGTAATTCTGAATCATTTTATCACATCAGACATCAATTATAAAAATAAATGAATGTCTTTTATCCTCTTTATTGTGTGGGAATAATTCACATTTGTAATTTTGTCAAATTATGCTTCTTCTTATCTGCACTTTAGTAATGACTGCTCAATAAAGAAAAAGTTAGTGGATGAAAAATTGTGCACATTCAATGTGGATACTAATCCTATTTGTGCTCATGAATTAGGATTGCAGAAAGAGTGTACAGAGTACAGTGCAGAAAGAGTACAAATGCAGCCTACCTAATAAATCCAAGCTACAGAAATCGCAGTAAATCTGTTGACCTAAAGTCTTGATTTAATCCATTTGGAATTTTCTCATGTCACAGTGCAGTGGCTGTATTAAGCGCACGATGAAGGAATAGGAACAAAACACAATCTTTAATAAATCCAGAATAAACACTCAGGAGATCATAGGAGAAATCAAACAACCACTGTCAACACAAACAATAATTGACAAAGAACTAAGGGAAACTCAGGGGACGTAAATACATGGGAAGTAATTAGCTTGAAACAGAACAGGTGTGATATAACTAATTGACAGCCAAGGAGACTACCGTAATGCTGCATCTCAATTCGCCTATAATACGCCCTAAAAGTATGTACTGTTTTTGTGAAGAAAAAGTAGATTCTTTTGAGTGTGTAGCAAAAAAGTAGACAAGCTTTGGGACATACAATTGCGTCTTTAACGGTTGCTCTCTGTCGCATCCTGTCACAGTAAACTGGCCTGTCAATCATCTTGTCAGTTAAAATCCTCCATATTTCATTAGGAACTTGTGCATAAGGTTCAAATGGAACGCACTAAGCCCTTGATCACTTGGAATTCACTATTGAGCTGGTTTAATATTTAAACCCCTTTTTTACTTATGAATTTGTTTTATGCACCACTCTGTAAGTTGTTGGAGAAAATATATAAAATCCTATAGGTATAGGAGCTGTTGGAGAAAAATAAAATCACACACAAAAAAAGAAAAAAAGAGTATAAATAGTATAAACTTTGACTGTGAACATAAGGTATCTCCAAGTATTATGCGATTAATTCTCAAAATAATTAATATATCATACACTTCAGTTAAGCGCGATCTGCTGTAATGTCACAATCAAGTTGAATTATGGGATATAGAGCTGCTTGAAATGTACATCGGAGTAGACTCGCTCCCTTGGTCAAAATTGAGGGGATGAGGGTCTGTCCATATAAACTTCCCTCGTCCACTTCACAAAGTGGAACACACTTCAAAATGGTGGCAGGGATTCCCCCGAGGGGAAGTGCTTAGGGAAGTTCGCAAGTGTGTGTCTAAAGGTGGAGTGGAACGCAGCCTCTATAGGGAACCAAGGAGAATGGGAACAGAGCAAACAGAGTAAAAACAAAACTAAAACATGACATACTGTACATGTTACAACTGAAACTGGCGTTAAATATGAGAATATATTTTTGATCAGACAGAGATGCTCCTTGTTTTAGTTAATTAGGTTATTGACAGGTGAGTGGGCAATCATTTGCTGCTGTCCGGTGAGCATCAGATAGCATCTGCACATCTGACCAACTCGGATCACCCGAAACGGATGTTCTATTACAGATTCATGATGTTAGCTGCAAAGAAAAGGTAATTCAAAACTGGCACAACTTACAATTTGATAAAACATTACTTGGAATAATATAGATAAAAGACAGTGGCGAGGCCAGAAATCTCCAGGTCGTTGGTTCATTTTTATAGAGTTAGCTCTATTTTGTGTATTTTTTAATTATATCAACGTGTTTGAATGAATGAAAATTTAGGAGCAACTCCTAAAAATAATTTAGGAGCAACTCCTAAAAATAATGGCCGTGTCACTCCTAACTTTTTTCACTAAGAGTAATTCACGAAGCATTTTAGCCCTAAAAGTAGCACCTAAGTCTGGGACAGCTTAAAAGAAGTCAAGAGGACTCCTAACTCACTAAGACCTATTCACAAAGGATTGTAGCGCATACCACCGCCTCTCGCAGTTGTCCGGGGTCCGCGACACAAGCGGGAATGCTGCATTGATCTGCAAATCCTCTCCCATGTCTCACGCTTAGTTTTGCTTGATATCCCAGTGCCGAATTTCCCTTTTATTATGTTTTTTTTTTCAGCACCAACTGGGCCAGCAGCAGTAACTGATCCTGCGTCCAGTTGGGCTTTCTTTTCCGTTTTGTCGAGTTCATAATCCACCGTCGTTCAACTATTACATTACTTCAATAGGAGCAACATTTCCTTGCTTTAAGTAGTCTATTTAGGCTAATAGGATGTCAATTAACCAAGCAAGTGTTAATGCAAGTGTCGTTTTTCATTATTAGGCAAGTGGCGGTTTTCATTAGGGTATTTGGCTACCTTGATTTAATTGAATTGAATTCACGACTTTCTCTCTCTCTCTCTCTCTCTCTCTCTCTCTCTCTCTCTCTCTCTCTCTCTCTCTCTCTCTCTCTCTCTCTCTCTCTCTCTCTCTCTCTCTCTCTCTCTCTCTCTCTCTCTCTCTCTCTCTCTCTCTCTCTCTCTCTCTCTCTCTCTCTCTGCCTTTTTAGAATTACACTTCACTGGGGCCTGCACAAACATGTCATTATATATGCATTTCGATGACATTACTATTATTATTTTGTGTAGGACACAGACATATTTAGATGTCGTAATTCCAAGATTTGTTGCGTCTGTGTTATGTTCCGCATGATGGCCTGTCATCTAACAACCAATCACCGTGATCATTGCGAGGAAGCTCATGCATGAGAATTGACGTCATCCATAGCAACAAAGACTCACTCTCAGTTTAGGAGTTGTCATTTTTCCTTACTAAGAGTAGGTCTGAAAGGCGTTGTGAATAACCTTTAAGAGAAAACTCCTAGCTAAAATATTTTAGTGCGGTTTAGGAGTACTCCTAGTGGTAAGATAAAATTCTTTGTAAATACGGCCCCTGAGAAAATGAGAAAACATTTTTCCGAATTCGGCATCTTAATGGTAGAATTGGGATCTCCGGGAGATGTCTGTGCCGTGTTTTTTAATGTCCGTTGTGACAATGAGTGCTTATCAGGATCAAGTTTTTGCAGACTAATGCGCCATTGTTGCAAAAAAATTCCACAATGTTCTTGAATGAATGATTTATTGGTTGCACTCTGGTCTGTTATTATAGGGACATCGAATTTCCACACCCCTAACATGACGCTGAACAAAATGAACTGCAATCGAATGCTTTGCATGTCAGTTAGATGGCTTCTTGGATGGTCCTTTGCCAGTGGAAACTGTTATGGAGTCTACACAGCATAGGTCTGTAGGACAAACTGATTCATTAGAATAAATTTGACTTTCCTACGCTAGTAACGCTACCTATGAGAGAGTGAACATCGTGTAGAATGGAATTCACTATATCATGAATCAGACTATCTAACGCTACAAATGAAAGAGAGAGAGTGCCGTTTAGGATGAAACAATTCACTAGAATGAATCAAGCTTTTCAAAGCTATTTGAGCGAAGGATGTTTGTATAAAAAGAACCAATTCACTACAATGAATAAGACTTACCAGCACTACATACAGTATAAGAGAACGTCCTGGTTGCGTATGCAATCCACTGTTCCCTGAAGGAGGGAACGGAGGACGTAGTCGGCATCAACTGAATGGGATCACGCCAGGGAGCCAGTCATCTTCGAGTACTATTGAACGAGCCAATGGAATTTGGCATGCGTGACTTACATCACACTCCGCCCCCTCGGCGCGGGTATAATACGCATACGCAACCAGGACGTTCCCTTTCAGTCGAGAACGTCAGAGGTAGTCGACGTCGACTGAATGGGATCACCAATTGAAAGCGTGCTGCCACCTTCCAGTGCCTGGACAAAAGCCTCATGAACCTTCCGCAACTTGAGGCGGAGATGGAAGGGCTTAGGCCAAGGAAGTCACTGCTGTTCCACAGGACCACTGGGAAAGTGTACCCTATCAATGGAAGGAAGGGATGCTGCGGAAACCACATCCTGCCCGAAGGGAGGTAACGTGAAGAATACACATATGGACTGGGCGGATGACCGAGCAGTACAACATATGGAATGTCACTAGGATGACTCCAGCCTATAATGGGGGGAGGATCAACCGAACAGTGACGGCAGAGCCTGGGGAAGACACGGGCTCACCGGAGGGAGCCGTACCGTGGAAGAATACACATATGGGATCGCTGTAGGGATCACAACATATGGACCCAGCCTAACACAGGGTCCACCAGTGCATACGAGTGATAGGCCTGGCTTCGGACGTTCCGCCACGTCCGTTGCCGAAGGGTATGGAGGAACTCGACAGGGTTCGGCCAATAAGGGGAACTCAACAGGAGCAAGAATTGCGCACGTATCCAGTCCATAGGAGGGGAATGGCACAGCAGGCCGACACTAACCGGGCTTACAGTGAAACTGGCTTCATGCCACGGGAAGCAGCGGTTCGATACATAGGCTAGATCTCTAGCGAACATGATGGGTTCATTCATTCATTCATTCATTCATTCATTCAACATCTGTTCAGCGATGCACTCTGTGTCAACGCCTAGGAGGGAGCAATACTCTCACTTAGGAGGAGCTCACCACCCAGATGGGCACGTGCATCTTGGAAAAACTTTTTCACCAAGATGAAGGCAACCACATGTAGTGGGCCAACCTCTGGTTGGAAACAGCCTTCCCTTCTGCTGGTCTCCGTAACAGACAAGAGCTGGTCTGAGGTCCAGGCTTTGCATTCTGTGCACATATAACTGCAATGGTGCGGACAGAACAGAGAAAAGCAAGGGCTGGGTCTGCCTCCTCTGGGGCAGCACTTGCAGGCTCACCACCTGGTCCCGTAGGAGAGGTAGGAACCTTGGGCAAATATCCAGGCCCAAGACCTCAGATTTCGTGAGAGGTAGCTGGCCCGAATTCCAGGCACGATTCGCTGACCAAAATGTAAGCAATTCCCTACCCTCTAGTAGAGACCAAGCAAGCAGGAGAACTGTTTCTTTAAAAACAGGACTTTTAACTCACTGCCTGAAGAGTCTCAGGGGAGGTCTCTGAGTTCAGTAGCACCAGAGATAATCCCAAGAGGGTAAAGAGGGGACGCAAGGCGGATTTATTCTCCTTGCTCCCCTCAGGAACCTGACGATCAAATCGTGCTTCCCAAGGATTTGCACCCCTTTACTGCATCATGATGTGCCTCAATACAGAGGCAACATACATTTTGAGGGTGGAAGAGACAGTCTCACTCCAACCCATCTAGCTGGAGGAAAACACTGAAGTGACCAAAAACATTCGGGATCTCCTCACGGAAAGAAGATTCTTTCAACGAATAGGTTCCACTTCTAAGGTGGAGCAAGCCTCATTTTGAGGGTGCTCAACAGAAGTGAGGGTCTCTACGGCAAAACCTTGCGGTAGTAACCAGAACCTCCGTATCCCGTTCTTTTTTAGAACCAGACCCGGAGACTCTCCAGGGTCCGAACCTGGGTGTCTCATGCCCAGTCTCTGAGAAAGTGCTCAGAGGAAGGAGTCAGGAAGGGCTGTCGAGAGTAGAGAGGTCTGGTTGGGCCAATAAGGGGCAACTAGCAAGACCTGTTCCATCTCCTCCCTGACCTTAGCACAGTCTTGTGCAAGAAGGTACGCCGGGGTTTTAACACATTTCTGGGGTTTTAACACATTTCTGTGATTTCAGCTGTGGCCAGAATGTTTTCTGTTTGTCGACAGAATGTTTGTCGATGAATGCTCACTCAGACAGGAGAAAGAAGAACTGGCGGACAGATGTAACTGTGCAACCCCAAAGTGGTCCCAAACAGCTGGACCGCCTGCCGTGAGGCTTGTCAGCGGCAAGATTGAGCAGGCCAGCAGTAATACGTGGAATGAAGCGATCTCAGCAGCTTCTGACTCCGAGGAGGAGGTGGCAGGCGAGTTGCAAGATACGAGGGGAGAGTAACTCAACGGTCGCAATGCTGTCTTTTCAGACCAGTACAAGCTCGCTGAGCAGCGGTGTCTCAAAACGAGGTGAACTGTAAGCAACTCGAGGTAATTGATACCAATGCAGTCAGAGGGCGCCCAGACCTCTGTTACTGCATGCCCTTTGTATGTGGCCCCTCAGCCGGTAATGGTGGACACTAGTTCTAGGAGCCGTTGGCCCTGAGAAACAAAAGGTCTGTTTACGGGCTGAGGGTTTGGTGGCCGGCCAGGGTGATTGTTACACGGGGCGTGCTGCTCTGCCACGGCCACCTTGGGACCCGGCCGAAGTCAGCCGTGCGGCTGTGTCTGCCATATGCCCCAGGAGCCTCTGAATAAGTTTCAGTGGGACCCTTTCTCACTTCTTTAAGAGCACTGACCTGACACATACTCTTTTTAAGAGATGCGTTGGGCCGAGTCACCCTCCAAACTAGAAAAGAGATCCTCAACCCGTGGGCGAGTTTACTCTTTCCCAGTTGACCTGAAGACCCAACTGGCCATGGAGCACTCGAAGGGTAGGACTGATACTTCGCACCTTCGAACGCAAGAACACAGAATGGTCTGTGGAGCAGAAATATAGAGATCTGAAGAACTGTCCCTCAGGTCGAACGCTGCAGACCAACCTTGGGGACGGAGCATTTGGAAATGCATCTCTGTGTTAGCAACTTGAACGGAGGCTTTCAAAAAAGGGCCCGTTTCAATTGACACAGGTCCAAGATGGTCATAACCCACCACATATCTAAGGTACAATGAAGTGCGGGTTTATAGAAACCGGTCTTCATATCGGCTGGAGGAAGAAGCTACATCGCGTCCTTCGCCAGTAGGACTGCGATGTACGCACACAGGACAGAAGCAGATGTCAACACGTAGGTGTGATAAATATCACTCATTTTAGGAGCATTTCTGCTAAACACCTAGGTATGATGAATATCACTGAGCCAGGGTAGAAGCCAAGCGAAATGAATCGCAAGCTGAGTCTGCTGGTCAGATTGGGGCCAGGTGGACCGGTTGGAAGCACTTTTAGGCTTACACACACCATGCCAGGGGCCAGGGAGACCACAGACATAGAGACCGGGTCCTCGAACCGTACCCAGGTGCCTGCTGGCGAACAAGGGGGGGCTGAAGGGTGCAAGGCTTTGCAGGGTCACACACCGCCAACTAGCCCTCTTGGGGCCCAGGAAGGGAGAAATTGCTCTTTCTTTGAATATGTGGGTGCCGCTGGCTCCGCTTTTTTGGGAACCAGCGGCAGAACAGACACACACAAAAAACAAAAACTTCCCCCGGTCCTCCTACGAGTGTAGGGAGTGGTCGGTGACCATCTCCAAGAGCATTCCTCCATCCCTGGGTGGCCCGCCTCAGGATTAACGCTTTCACTGTCGCTTGCCACCTGGCTTGGCAGCGCCTGAGGTGGGCGGGGCGCCCCTTCTGCGGCCGACTCCACACTGAGACCTGGATGGAGGCTACTGTGACGGTCCAGCGGGAGCAGAGGCAGCTGCAGGCGGGTGCCCTCGGCGACGAGCAGGCGGAGGATCTGCCACCGACGGACGGGTGGAGGCAGCAGCAGGTCGTCGGGGCAGGATGTGCCGGATGGCCTCCGTCTGCTTCTGGGTGGCCAAGAACTGCTGGGCAAAGTTATCTACTGCGTCGCCGAACAGCCCAACCTGAGAAATGGGTGAGTCCAGGAACCGAACCTTGTCCGCTTGTCTCATATCCGCCAGGTTGAGCCAGAGATGGCGCTCCTGGACCACAAGGGTGGACATCGCCAGACCGATCGCGTGAGCTGCAACCTTTGTACCCCGGAGGGCGAGGTCGGTTGCAGTGCGGAGCTCACGGTCTGGGCTACCCTCGTGCATGTTCATGAGTGCCTGGGCCTGGTGGACCTGAAGCAACGCCATGGCATGCAGAGAGGAAGCGGCTTGCCCACAGGCTTTGTAAGCTTTGCCCGTGAGAACGGACGAAAACTTACAGGCCTTAGAGGGGAGACGAGGATGAGGTACCATGATGTAGTGATCGCTGGACACAGCTGCATCTCAACAGACCGCTCCACTGGAGGGATAGCCTCGTCAGGCGATTTCTGTCAGAGAAAGGTGCCATCCATGCCCTTGTCAACTCCTCATGCACTTCAGGAAAGAAAGGTACCGGAGCGGCAGGCTGAGAACCAGACCGGCCCGATCCGAGAAACCAATCATCCAACCGAGACGGTTCGGGACACGGTGGAGGGTTCCACTCGAGCCCTACCACCTCGACGGCCTTCTTGAGCATAGCTGCCATCTCTGGATCCGGCTCGGGCAACGCTGGTCTCCCAGAGGGAGGCAGCGCAGCCGAGTCGTCATCTCCAGAGCCCAGCTCCCCTTCCGATGCTGCGATGGACATCCTGTCCTCTGGAGGGGCCCTGAACGAGTCGGTCCACTACAGAGGGACAAGCACGCTCATTGGGGAGATCCACCGGCTGCTGTGCAAGAGAGGAGTGAGGGATCCACGGGGCTTTGCCGGGAAGAGTACCCCTCACTGTAATCCTCAGGTCACCCAGCCCAGACGGCACTCCAGGCCTCTTCTGGGAAGGTAGCCCAGAAGAGACACTAGAGAGGGGCCTGGGGATGGGGACTCCACCTTCGCGAACGAAGGCGAGTCTCGACCTTAACACTGAGATGGTCATATTACCGCAATGGGAATTTCATGTTCATTAAAGGCATACTGCATGCAAATAATTAAAATAAACTGGTAAGTATTAATAGATACCACCATTTGTTACTACCAAAACATACAAAGTAGCAACTCTCCACACATTTACAATAACAATTCCAATGACTAGCCAACACAACACAAGACAAAACAATACAAAGACTAATCGGAAAACAAAGCACAGGTCTGAACACTCAGGACATACATCAAGACCTGAAACAAGTGCAACTAGCATTTCAAAACCAAGGTGACATGACAGAATGCAGGGAAACAAACAAATGAGAAAAGAATAAGCAGTGACAATGCTTGCTTGTTCTAGTCCTCATTCTGGTTACTGCTTTAGCCTCCAGCACAAGGGTCAAATCACAATCTGAATCATTATAAGCTCCATGTAATGCGATTTATTCTGGATGCAGTTGTGTTACTATCCTATTTTCCCCTGTTATTTAAATGTAAATTGAGTTATTACAGCCATAAGCTGGTTTCTATTCTTGTTCTTTCAGTGAGTGAAATTCTCTTTTACTCACTGGTTCACTTCCACTTCACCATGTAAAATTCGTTTACCCATAGGAACATTTTTCATTCACATTTTCATGGAGGAAAAAAAAATCATACATTCCCACTAATACTCAAACCATATTCAGAGAACCTCTGACTCTTCTGTCAAAATCAAACAATTGCCTCAAAACCATTTTATCTGTGCTCCAAATCCTTTCAGATCATACACACATGAGTCAATATTATAAACACTACATATCATTCATTAGACACTACATCAAAAAATGGAGAACACAGAATCCAAAGTATGCAGGTACAGAAAAAAGTATGTTGTAAACAAAAAATGTTTACATTTGTATGTTATAAACAAATTTTGCATTTAGGTAAAAAAGTATAGTAATCACAACTTACAGTAGGTGAATAAATTGTATACTGTATGCATTGCAAGTATAGTATTATACGGAATATTGTTGAATGTCTGTATATTCAGCACTTGCATACTGTAAAAAACAATGTCCCAACTTCAAAAGCTAAAAAGGTTACAATAAAAAACTCTAAATGAAAAGCATGTTACAGTACACTCAGAAGAGTTGTGCAACTGCAAAATCAAGGTCAGTGAGAGATTTATTCTGCTTCAGCATCATGTCTTCATGTTGGGTCCGGGCGGAGGACTTTGTCCACATCACAGGCAATGTCATCTCTGCATGCAAAGGGAAAAACCCTAAAGCCAGATCCAGCCTTGACAACATTCTCCACACCTTGCTCTTTCTCGTCCTGCACACAGTGTTTTAACTATGAACTTGTTTAATGTTTTACAGAAAGAGTGATTGATTCAACAAATTGGTTCAGGCTATTGCAAATTTGGTTCAGAGAATGGGGTTTAGTGTTTTAGCAATTCAGAAAAACTGTATTCATTGAAGCCACCAACCTTTAATAACTGGACTTTAATTTGTAGGTTCTTTCCTATATTCAGACTGTTGCAGCGCAATAATTAAAACATATTCTGAAAAACAGTTACTGTCTATAGAATAAATGGGTTCACATATTTTAATGTAATTTACATGTAGAAGTAATTTTAAATAAGTTGTTCAGTTGCTCACATGCTCACGTTTATTTATTTTGAGGGTTACACTAACAATCTGTAAATATACACATATTACGTATGTATATATATATATGCATATATTTATCTATGTATGTGTATGTATGCATATATATATATATATATATGTGTATATGTATATATATATATATATATATATATATATATATATATACTGAATATGCATACAAGTCAAGTCAACTTTATTTCTGAAGCGCTTTGTACAATATAGATTGTTTCACAGCAGCTTCACAATAGTAACAATTTCAGATTCTGCTGTAAAGCAGCTCTAACAAGCCAATAGTGTCATCATTCAGCTCAAGTCAGTTAAGTATTAATTCAGTTCAGTTCCATAACTGTGTACAATTCATTAGTTGTGCATATATGTATAGTGTATTTGTTCACATACATGTGACAAGTTCATGTACACTCCACTGCACACTGAACAAGCAAAAGACACAATAGTAGTGTTTTAAATTTTTTACATCTTTGTTTAGTTTGGCGTGTATGTAGCTGATAATTTTGTCTGTGTTTAGAGTTACTAAACAAAAATAGAATTTTTAGAAGAGTTAAAATTCTTTTGAATGAAGTGTTTACATGTGACGTTTTGCATCTTGCGTGCGTGTTTTGTGGGTTTGTGTGTAGAGTTTAGAGAAATGGAGCCATAGTTAAAAAATTGTGTAAGCATTTTTAAAAACTGTAAAGAATCATGTTTGACCATAGTGTGCCTCCACTTCTAATTTGATCCTTACTTAAGCTCATTAAGCAGAGGGATTTCTTTCTCAATAAGAGTGTAAAGTTTGTGCCAGTTTTATCAACTGATCAATAATTTTCTGAAATCCAGGGCTGCTACAGCCCTGATATTGGATGGTCATGGACCAGTGGACACCTTAAGGTCTGAAAATGCTGACCTCAGCCAAGTCTAAATCACCTTGCTACAAACTTTTCAGATGATGTAGTGGCAAAAGAATTATCACAAGTGGGCATGACCAGTATACACAGATGAAAGCTACACAGGTTATGCTTCAGGTGCAAAAGCTACAGATTCAGCTGGAATCAGTGTAATACAACTCAATTCTTTCTGCCCTCCACTCTTTCATGACAGCATATCATTTCTCTTAAAGGCACCAGTGTATCCATGATACAGGCCAAATTTACAGTTGAAAAACAACATTTGGTACAAGCTACCACAATACATGTATGAAATACTAGTTTTTGTGTGTTTGTTAACAATTAGCACTTAGCAGTAGGCCTAGTAACCTGCCTAATTAACAACTATTCCAATTGCAAACACACACAGATGAAACACTGTGAAACACACTCCATAGAGGTATGAAGTCACTTTGTAGGCCAACCGGCAATTAGCATCACACTGGTTCCCTCGACAAAAACCCAATAGGATTTTCGCATAAACTTTTGGATTATCACAAAAAATGTCTCAGGTTACGACTGTAACCTCTGTTCCCTGAGAACAGGGAACGAGACACTGCGTCGATGATGCTTTGGGGAACGCCTCAGGCGTGACCGGCGTTTTTAAGTCAGATTAGTGCCATCTGTTGATATAAAATTATATAAAACAGGTTATTGCATGGTGGTACCACTAGATGCTTGTATAGCTCTCTATGGAGAGGCTTGCAAATTCTCTAGTTGTTTTTGGACCAAATTACTTACTTTTAAGATGTGGATTTGAATGTATTTTATTTATTTTTTTAAATTCTCAAATAATACTTTTTGCCAAGGTTTATAAAAACAATTTAAAATAAGTTTGATGTGAAGTGTACACGTTTTTGCATTATTACTACAGTCAAACCTTAATACAGAGAAAGCATTTTGTTACAGGTAACATTACAATTCAATAAAAATAATAATAAAAAAAAAACAGTAATGCTATTATTTTAATAATAATTATATTATTTTTTAAATATATATATATATATATATATATATATTAATTATAATTATTAATTATGTTATGTTTTTCACTATTGATGTTTTAGAGTTTCACCCCTTCATTGCTGAGCACTTTTTTTTCTGCATCGTGGCCGATTTGTAGAGAATTTTTGTGTTTTTGTCAATTCCCCATTCATTCCTCTGGTCGGTCATTTTTGACCGAAGAGCAAAGTGTGACAATTTTTTGTACAACCACTTAGAATGCTCGAATCATGCCTTAAATTTTTTTGTGTTCACATACCTAATGCCGTAAAAGTTACCAAGTTTCGTAACATTCAGATGAAGCTGTGATTTTTAACATTCCATAACATTTTAACATAATTTTTTTTTCACATTCCGATGAAGCTGGGATTTTTTTTTTATTCAAAACAGAAAATTTTTGACCGAAGAGCACCTAAGCAAGTGGAGTACAACATACGCCACTCTGCCTCAGTGGAGGCCTCCGATTGAGGGGCCTACCATCTATATGCATGGGCATCAGCTCATGGCAATGCTCTGGCTTCAGGGGAGCGTAATTCAAAAACCAGAATAAAATGAAGTTTAGAACTCTCCGCTCAACCCGAGCCATCGTGGTGTGAGGTAGATTGATACAGAGCTGAGAATGGAGTACTCAGAACTACCTTGAGTCAATGGGGGAGTAACAACCATCTGCCCCTGATAATTTTAACAGGGTCCGGGCCTGCCAGTGGCTCTAGTGGTGACAGGGATCTTCCTGTGCCCAGCCTAGGGGAGTGGGGCTCGCTTGCAAGCCAACCACCTTCAACCCATCGCTTGAGCAGTAGCTCAGCGAGCTGAGTGGAGCCAACTCTGGAGGCCCAAGTCCATATGCTAGCCCTGTACGGCGGGGTCTGACAACAAACAATCTCCTCGCAGAGCGAAAGATGGCCTAACCCTGCCCGAAAGACCAACCCGATCTCACGACCAATTCGTCCGAATTTGACGAGTGATTAAAAGATGGCTAATTCGTAACAATTCGTACGACCTCACTCGTACGAATTAGTACGATTTTTGCTAAAACGTACATATTTGACGAGTTGCCCAATTCGTATGAATTCGTACGAATGACCTACCCCTGACCCCGCCCCTAAACCTACCCATCACGTGGGTTTAGACAAATCGCACAAATTCGTACGAATGAGGTCGTACGAATTCGTACGAATTAGCCATCTTTTAATCACTCGTCAAATTCGGACGAATTGGTCGTGAGATAGCGTTGGAAAGACCCATAGTAATGGGGAGGCCTTACTGAAGGCCTAACCCTAGATCTTTAAGAATCATGCCTCTACTACCAACCTGCATTACTCTTAGGACCCCTGAATGCAGAGAAGGGGGCGGGCCTTGGCCGGACGACTCCCTATTATGGGAGGAGGCTGTAATCTATAGGGAAGAAGGAAGCCCAAGCTCACATAGTGAATGGCCAGAGGCAGAAATGCTTCAGCAGAACGCATCCACTATCCCCAGTATAGCCTAGGCCAGCTTTTAGAGGCGGCCCTGGTGAGGGCCATCCTATAAGCATAGATCTATCTGAGGCTCGGAGAAGCACTAGGAAAATGTCAGACGGCACAGTGGGCCGGGCATACGATCTATCTGAAGCTCCAGCGTCAGTCTAGAGAAAAATCTACTATACTCTCAAATAAAATAATTATTACTAAGACAGACTACTCTACCCTGAGGTGGCTAATAGCCCAAGGGCTGACAAGAACTTAGCGCTCCGCTAACATTCCATTATGTGAATGAGGGGCGGCCTCAAGGCTCTCATCATTAGAAGAATGAGCTAGAATGAGCGGTGGCACACCCCGTGAATAAAAAGGAAGCCATAAGACACTCAAAAAGAAGCCCAATAGCTGGTGCTTCTCTATCGTTCTAGCCACCTAACAGGGGAACTTCAGAGCCCCAACATCCAAATTTTACCTTACCTTATTCCTTAACCCTTTCCCCGCCAGCATTTTTAAAGAAAGTTGCCAGCCACCGCAAGGGTTTTTGACGATTTTCGCTAAACTTTAATGGCCCGCAGAATATTTTCTTCTATGAATATATGAAGATGCTATATATCAAAATAAAGATCTGAGCCTCTGCTTTTAAACAAAAAAAACTTTTATTTTATCTTCATTTGTTCTTTTTTTATTGCCACTTGAACAGAGGTAGGTTTTGTCAAAAACACAACATTTTTGACAAAAAGCTGAGAAAAAGGCATTTTTATCAAACAAGTGCATTTTCAAGCAGAATACATTCAGATGTCGTTTCCTTCATATATAAAACCTTCCAAAATAAATTAAAATTATAAATAAATGTAAAATATATCAAATTTAGGCAGTGTAATTTGCTTTTGAGTGGTACACGGAGTAACATTTCCCAGGATGTAAGGGGACACCACAACTTTTGCAGTAGAACGAGGTCTCCTTCCGCAACCCCTTACGTACACAAACTCTGCATCCTCTGGTTGGGTGTTGCTTTTTGGGAGTGGGCAGGATTGGAACAAGTTCATGAACAGCAAAACTGACATTCAGCCGGTTGGTTGGGTCAGTGTTGTATGGTGCTCTTGGAGTGTTTTCAGTTGGGGGCTCAACACTTTCCTCCCCACCACCAGCATACTGTTGGCTGGTCCATGATTTTATAACACTCTGAATGAATGAGAGAAGAGTGTTACAATTACCCTGTGGGTTTTTCGCTTTGTAAATGACAAAAGCGTTGAACAAACTGATCTAAAACAGATACATGACAAATATCTTCGTCCACTTGTGTGACTTCCTGATAAAAGGGTAGTACACAATGTTTTGGTCTAGTTTGTCAACGCCATTCATTTCATGATTGTATTCCACAATGCATGCTGGTTTTTGCTTTGCAACTTTTTCTTGGTGGCCTCTCTGCCATACCTCAACACGTTCCATGTTGTTCTGATGGAATGTTGTGACCATTTTCACTGTTTGTTTGTCTCTCCATGCCAAGACCATCACATTTTCTTTGTGACGCATGATTGTTTCCCCAATCCTAAGGTCAGCATTTCTGACATCTCGAATGACCGGCGGTTCACCTCTGTTTTTCCTAATTGTACCACATACATGGGTTTTCATATCAAGTAGGCGCTCACACAGTCCTACAGAGTTGTATAAGTTGTCCATAAACAATCTGTACCCGTGACCTACTAGGCGATCAAGAAGAGAGACAACCGTGTCTCCCAGGGCAGCGCTTTCCCCACAATAGGGCTTCATGTTAAAACAGTACCCTGTATCAGAATCGCACAAGATGTAGGATTTTACTCCATATTTGATGGGTTTATGGGGATTGTACACCCTGAAAGCTAGGCGCCCACGCCACAGAAACATCCCCTCATCAATGCAAATGTTTGACTTGGGCTGATACATTTCGCGGAATTTGGACACAAGGTGATCCAAGACAGGGCGGATTTTGTACAGCCTGTCAGTACAATTGTCTGGCCTTGTTGTATTATCATTGAAGTGAAGAAATCTCCATATGATTTCAAACCTGTTGCGAGGCATGACCTTGTTGAAGTAGGGGGTAGCTAACATGTCATCTGTACACCAATACATATCAAGTTCAGGCTTATGAATGATACCAGTGAGAAAAAGGAGTCCCATGAAAGTTTTCATTTCTGAAACTGTGACAGGCTTCCATGCATGATATCTAGCATGTTGTGAAGTGTCATCCATAGCCTGAATACACTGATCTGCATACAGGTTGGTCTGATCAACAATGTTCTGAATCAGTACATTAGAAATGAACAACTCAGTAAAGTCTACAGGTTGTTCTGACTCAAGAGCAGCAGCATCACCGATAGGCCCAGGATTCTCAGTGAAGGGAATGTTTTTTGGCTGCCAGTTAATTTCATGCCACTCGGGATCATCAGGTTCAGCATCTTCAGCTGGATCAGGATGGTTCACAGTGGCCCTTGTTTGGTCACCAGCAGCACCGTGTTGATGTACTTGACGCATCCGGCCTCTGCCTCGCTGTGTTCTACCTGTAAATAATTATATGAGTAATTGGAATTACTTTCAATAAACAGACCTAGATACACACACATATATATAAATACATATTACAATGTGTTAAATGTGCACAAAGAGAGAAACAATTTGGCCATTATACGCTCATATTTACAGACACAGCCACACGTAAATGCATGCACACTCACACACAAATATTATAGTGTTTATATATATATATATATATATATATTTATATATATATTTTATCCCATAAAGATATAACACTTTCTCAGATATTTTCTTTTCTTACCTCTATGCGTTCTGCCTCTGCCACGCTGTGTTCTACCTGTGAATAATGATATAAATAATTGGAATTACTTTCAATAAACAGACCTAGATACACACACATATATAAAAACGTATATTACAATGTGTTAAATGTGCACAAAGAGAGAAACAATTTGGCCATTATACGCTCATATTTACAGACACAGCCAGACATAAATGCATGCACACTCACACACACACAAATATTATAGTGTTTATATATATATATATATATATATATATATTTTATCCCATAAAGATATAACACTTTCTCAGATATTTTCTTTTCTTACCTCTATGCGTTCTGCCTCTGCCTCGCTGTGTTCTACCTGTGAATAATGATATATATAATTGGAATTACTTTCAATAAACAGACCTAGATACACACACATATATATAAAAACATATATTACAATGTGTTAAATGTGCACAAAGAGAGAAACAATTTGGCCATTGCACGCTCATATTTACAGACACAGCCACACATAAATGCATGCACACTCACACACAAATATTATAGTGTTATATATATATATATCCCATAAAGATATAACACTTTCTCAGATATTTTCTTATCTTGTCTTACCTCTATGCGTTCTGGCACCTTGGAACGACGAATTAGATCTTGACCTTGAATGCGTCCACTCACTGTCCGAAGTATCACAGTCTGTAAATCTTGTCCAATCTTCGACACACAGGTGAACTTTGTCTTCGTCCAGATCGACGGGTGAACGATCTATCTGCGGCACGTCCATGGCTAGAACTTTCTGTGACAACATGTGCATCTCTCTCACTGACTACTTCGTCCCGATCAGATTCAGAATGATCAAATAAAGAGTGATCGGACTCCGAGTCCATCAACACCTCCAGCACTTGATCAGCCGTATACCTCTGCATTTGTCTGTCTGATATTTTGAGCTACATTCTCACTACTCTACTTCTTCACGTTAGAGACGATCGCAGTCTGTTTCTTTGATCTTACTCTTTCAAAACATGCGCGTGGGTCTTCCTTACCGTATACCACCTAAAACACGGATACCCGGAATTTTTTTTTTATAAAACCCGGAAAATTCCGTGTTTGGCGGGGAAAGAGTTAATGTAAACATGCTCTAACTCTATACAGGGAACAAAGTCTGTAAGGAAATGTATTTTTAGTGTTAGTTACACAAAAAAAAAATGCTCCTTAAAGAAGACCAGTCAGCTCACCTGCGGCGTGCGGAGTGAAGACTCACCAGATAGTTTACAATGAACCTGGTGTCCACCACTTTACATGCCTGATAGAGGCGATCTCACTAACCAAGCCGAGGCGGGCCATCAGAACATAGTTCTCATCATGGGCCCAGCCCCAGGCCTGATGTAAGGAACGCCTGGGGAGTCGGGAAGAGAGGAGAGGGCTGTGATGTAATGAGGCCCTCCGGGGAGATTATCCATCACCGACGCTGTGTGTGCTTTTGCTGGATAACCTTCCTCAGATCCCTCTTCTTGCGGGAGTCACGCCTCTTCTGCATCCTGCTCCTCCACTGTGAAGGGCAAGGCCCTCCCGCCTGCCTGGATGTGGACCTGGATCTCAGCGGTATGCAGGTCCTGAAAGCAGCTGAGCACGCCTTCGCCTCCCTGAACTTCTCAACCACCGCCTCCACGGAGGTGCCAAAGAGTTCAGAGGGCGAGACCAGTGAATCAAGGAAAAAGGCCAAACAGACTGCTGCCGCGATCGGTCGGTCGATGGCGGCCACGGAGAGGCATCTGTGGTTAAACCTGGCCGCCATTGACCGACCGATCGCGGCAGCAGTCTGTTTGGTGGCCCGGATACGGCGCAGCTGTACGGCGCAGCTGCTGGGGGATCCCTGCCCC
This sequence comes from Rhinichthys klamathensis goyatoka, assembly GCF_029890125.1. NCBI lineage: Eukaryota > Metazoa > Chordata > Actinopteri > Cypriniformes > Leuciscidae > Rhinichthys > Rhinichthys klamathensis. Next base: position 1,822,338 of record NW_026606587.1, read on the forward strand.
CTGGTCGAGATCCCCCAGCAGCTCGGCCTGGTACGCTTGTAGCACCGGCCTGACCCGCTGCCGTGTATGCTCTGCCATTCAAACGTGCTATTGTCTTAAGCGGTTTGGATGGCAGGGTTGGAGCTCTCAGTGTCGACGTCTGCCCAGACACGAGATAGTTTGCAAACGTCTCGTCAATGGGCGGCATCGACACGTACCCATGCTCTCCGATCCCCTCAACATCAGCGAAACTAGCCCGCTGATGTCAGTGAATACGGGCAGAGTATGGGTTCTTCCATGCCCTCTCGATCTCTGTGTGAAGATCCGGAAGGAATGGAAGGCTCACCTGAGCTGGTGGCCTATCGCCGGGGAGAAACCGATCTTTAAGCCAGCCGCGAGCAGTCTCTCCCCCACGCTCCATAACATTCACCAGCTCCGCATACATGGGGCAGGATGGCTGAGAGGGCTCAGGATCTACCTGATTATCACCCTCATTAACCATCTCCTGATCGTCCTGAAGAGCACTCACTGCAGGAACAGTAGGAGAATAGTCTTCCTCATCCACCTGCAGCTCACCCTTGTCAGTCGTTGAATCATCTGAGAGGTTTACACCCCTCTCAAGATGATCGACGAGCTCCATCTGGGAACCCCATGATGCAAGTCGCCGCTCTGCCTCAGCACGAGCGGGACCTGAACCACGAGGTCCAGATGCTGAGCCTCTTCACTCAAGAAGAGGCCCAGATGAGAGCGGAGCGTGTTCAGAAAAAAAAACGCTCACAGTTCATGTGTGTCACCCGGCGTCAAAAATCTTGGGCACGGGTCGGCACACTTCAGAAATAAATCAGCCTTCGCCGTGGGTTTCATTATTATTTCTTACCGTAATCCTTTAGCGTTACAGACAGAACAGTCCCTGAAGACGAAAAGATGGTTGTCATGTTTGCAAGGTGCCCTTTTATACTTCCAGGTCACACGTTAATCATTTACGCTAATGATTCACGGGCTGTCGCAGGTCAACATGATTGCCGTAATTTGATAGTGATTTCAGACACCTGTCACGCCTGAAGCGTTCCCCAAAGCGTCATCGGCGCAGTGTGAGTTCCCTTATAAAAGGGAACAAGCTCTGTGATCAACAAAAGTTTATGAAACTTGCACGTTTTGTCCATCAAGATAAGTATCACAAATGAACACAACTTTTATGAATTTTGAAGCCTAAATGCAGTCGTCAGAAGTAAAAAGCTAAAGGTATGCTATAAACGAACTACAACACGGTCCTATGAATTCAACGTCACCATCTGTCACAGTGTTGGTTATTTTTGTCATGTTTCTGGTTTGTGGTTCACTGGCTTTGGTTTTTTTCATTCAGTTTGTACCTCGTTTCTCTGCCTTGTTCATTGTATTCTGTTATCTCCAGTCATGTTCATTATTAGGTCCTTTGTTTCAGGTGTGTTTCCCTGTTAATTGTTATGGCTCTGCTCGTTGTTCTGATTTGCCCCAGCTGTGTCTTGTTCCCTGATCACCTCTGTGTATTTAAATCCTGTCTGCTCTTTTGTTCGTGGTCAGTTATTGAATGTATGTGATTGCCTGTATGTGTACGCTCCTCGAGTTTCTCTGAGATCTAAGTTACCCTAGTCTATTATAATTAAAGTCTGCTGCTGCATCTAGATCCGACTTCCGCCTTTGCTTCCACGCAAATCGTAACAGAATAACTGACCCACTAGGATCTAGCAGCCATGCCTACCTGGAGTCCTGATGTCCAGATCCTCCGTCTTCGCCAGGAGAATCGCGCCATCGAGGATTATGTCGCAGAATTCCTCGAGCTGGCATATCTCGCGCAAATGAACACCCACGGCCTGAAGATCTTCTTCCGCGGAGGATTATCGGAACCACTCCGGTCTCTGATGCCCGAACCTGGTCCTCACGGATCTTTAGAATGGTACGTTGACCTGGCCCTGTTGTGGAGCGATTCCCCGTTTACTGTGGGCGTGGAGGAGAAGCTGCGAGAGCCTGAGCTTAACGTCAGCCCGGTCGCACCCGCGCTTCACTTCAGCTGCTCAGCCGAGACCACGCTCCACAAGCCTGCGCTTCACGTGAACCGAGTCGAGCCCGCTTTCCACGACATGCCTGAGCTTCTTCCTGCCGAGACCGACATGCCTGAGCTTCTTCCTGCCGAGATCGACATGCCTGAGGCTGAGCTTCTGTCTTCCGAACCCGCACGTCGCTTCAGCCTCGACAAACCCGAGTCAAGTGAGTCAAGTGCCGCCGAGTCAAGTGAGACCGCGCTTCCCGAGTCAAGCGAATCAAGTGCCGCCGAGTCAAGTGAGTCAAGCGCCGCCGAGTCAAGTGAGTCAAGTGCCGCCGGGTCAAGTGAATCAAGTTCCGAGTCAAGTGAATCAAGTTCCGAGTCAAGTGAATCAAGTTCCGAGTCAAGTGAATCAAGTTCCGAGTCAAGTGAGTTTACCGAGTCTACTGAGTCAAGTGAGTCTACTGAGTCAAGTGAGTCTACCGAGTCTACTGAGTCAAGTGAGTCTACCGAGTCAAGTGAGTCTACTGAGTCAAGTGAGTCTACTGAGTCAAGTGAGTCTACTGAGTCAAGTGAGTCTACTGAGTCAAGTGAGTCTACTGAGTCAAGTGAGTCTACCGAGTCAAGTGAGTCTACCGAGTCTACCGAGTCAAGTGAGTCTACCGAGTCAAGTGAGTCTACTGAGTCAAGTGAGTCTACCGAGTCAAGTGAGTCTACCGAGTCAAGTGAGTCTACCGAGTCAAGTGAGTCTACTGAGTCAAGTGAGTCTACCGAGTCAAGTGAGTCTACTGAGTCAAGTGAGTCTACTGAGTCAAGTGAGTCAAGTGAGTCTACTGAGTCAAGTGAGTCTACTGAGTCAAGTGAGTCTACTGAGTCAAGTGAGTCTACCGAGTCTACCGAGTCAAGTGAGTCTACCGAGTCAAGTGAGTCCACCGAGTCTACCGAGTCAAGTGAGTCTACCGAGTCTACCGAGTCAAGTGAGTCTACCGAGTCTACCGAGTCAAGTGAGTCAAGCCCAGTGACGCGTCGTCGCAGGAGGAGAAGGAGGTCTCGTTTGCCTCGCCAGGCTCCGAAGGGCGTTCCCAGACTCCTCGCCCTGCCGGCCCCGCCTCTGCGCCGCGCCCTGCCGGCCCCGCCTCTGCGCCTCGCCCTGCCGGCCCCGCCTCTGCGCCTCGCCCTGGCGGCCCCGCCTGTGCGCCTCGCCCTGCCGGCCCCGCCTGTGCGCCTCGCCCTGCCGGCCCCGCCTCTGCGCCACGCCCTGCCGGCCCCGTCTCTGCTCTTCGCCCTGCCAATGTCTCTCAAGCTCCATGAGACTGTCCCAGAGCCCGTTGCCTGCCCAGAGGTTGTTCCCCTAGGTCCTCCCAAGTATTTTTTTGGGGGGGGGCAGTAGGAGGTCCCACGAGAGGGTCATGGAGGCAGCGCTGACATGGACCTTGTCAGTGCTATCTCCTCCTGAGCCTCCTATGCCCTCGTCTCCTGCCAAGCGTGCCCCGCCCTGGCCGCCGTCACGTCCTGCTCCGCCCTGGCCTTCGCCTCATCCTGCTCCGCCGTGGCCACCGCCACGTTCCGCGCCGCCGTGGCCACCTACACATCCCGCTCCGCCGTGGCCACCGGCACGTCCTGCTCCGCCACTTACTCCGGTACCGTCCTGTTCCGCCATGGCCACTCACACCGGTACCGTCATGGAGTCTATGGTTCCCGACTACCCTGTCTGGGACTCCATGACGCCCAACCCTCCCGCCCAGGTCGTGTTCTGAATCGGCGCGAGGTCGCGCCTTATGGAAGGGGGGGATAATGTTACAGTGTTGGTTATTTTTGTCATGTTTCTGGTTTGTGGTTCACTGGCTTTGGTTTTTTCATTCAGTTTGTACCTCGTTTCTCTGCCTTGTTCATTGTATTCTGTTATCTCCAGTCATGTTCATTATTAGGTCCTTTGGTTCAGGTGTGTTTCCCTGTTAATTGTTATGGCTCTGCTCGTTGTTCTGATTTGCCCCAGCTGTGTCTTGTTCCCTGATCACCTCTGTGTATTTAAATCCTGTCTGCTCTTTTGTTCGTGGTCAGTTATTGAATGTATGTGATTGCCTGTATGTGTACGCTCCTCGAGTTTCTCTGAGATCTAAGTTACCCTAGTCTGTTATAATTAAAGTCTGCTGCTGCATCTAGATCCGACTTCCGCCTTTGCTTCCACGCAAATCGTAACACCATCACTAAGCTTCCGACAACTCTTTCAGTTTTTATCTAAACACATTTTCCCAGAACATTTAGAATAGTTTATAAGAGGACAATTATAAGCATAACGAGACACTTAACAGCTTAAAAAAAATCACAAATGGGGTAATATTGATGTATTTTATGTCGTAGAATTAAATTTGACGACAGGTAGAATTTTACCAGGTCTGTTCACCACAGACCTTATTGCAGCAATTTAACCAAAACCCCATTCAAAAACCCATTGACTTTGGGTTGATGGAACGGGAAGTGCTAAAATGCTAACTCGTTTCCATGTTTTAGCCTACTAAGTGATGTCATACCTGCACCACTCTATACTCAAATTGATGCTTCCTCGTTTTCTCGCTCCTCTGTCATCCAGCCCGTGACCAGGATACCGATCAATCTCAGCCATCCTGAAGGACATCTCAGATCTTTAATTGCACCGCGAGGAGGCGAAGAATGAGGAGCAAGGAAGCTTTCTAAAGGAGTCATGAGCAAGAATACACAGGTGTATCCTTCAGTGGCGGCTGGTCTGTTATGGGCGCTGGGGCGCCGCCCCTCCTACCAAGTTTAAATTTTTTTTATTTTTTTTAAAGGGTAACTAAACACTAAATCAACTTTTTTTAGTTAATGATCTGTAAGACTGGGGCTTTATTAATGCTGTTCATTGATTCAAGTAATTTTTTTGACATTTGGGTATAAAGTGTTTTAATTCTACAATATATGGTGTAAAAACGTCTGAGTGCTGCCCTCTTCAGGTTGAACGGTGACTACTGCACTTGAATTTTCCTATTGGATGTTTGCGGTAGTTCGTGACGGTAGCGGTGAGAGTTGACGTAAGCAGGTTTCAGCTAACCACGCCCTTGGTACGAGCTACCACGCCATTGGCAGTATAAAAACCATCTTGTTTCGACTTTTTGTCTGCAGCTTCATCGTGTGCCGCATAACAATAACATCATAAATGTGTAGTTTTATGCTCGGGGCGCCCTCGCTATCTAACCAATGGAGCTCTGATATGCTATTAAAACGTCACTAAATATGATCAATTCAACCAATAAGTGACGCGCAGTAATAATTCTCTGATGGCCGCTTTGCCTCTGCGCCCATCGGAGAATAACATGGAGTTTTACTCTACTTGGTGTGGTCACGTGGCAGTGAGATTCGGCGGGCGGAGCCAGTCTTTCTTGACAAGTTGACAATGGCGGCGCCAGCGGCACACGAGAAAGAGACCGTGCAATCTCTTCTTCAAACTCCGTTTGAAAGAAGACCACTGGCTGAAAAACTAAAAATAAAAGAAATGGGACCGGACCAGCCACAAATTAACATCAGACAGCAGGTGACAGACAAGGAAGCGTCTTATACTAGAGGCTTTTCGCGGACATGGTACACTAGGAAGCCGTGGCTAACCGGCTGCGGAGTAGCTAACTCGCTGTTTTGCTTCCCTTGTTTGCACAGCACTAACCCTTTAACTCACTCACCCCCCTGCATTCACTCACACATTCACTCCATCTACCTATCTCATACACACAAATCTAACTGTCACAGACACCATATCTTAGTCTCTCTCTACTCTTTACTCTCTCTTTCTCCCTCTCACACACACACTCACCCTCCATCTATCTCTCCTTTGACTCACACACACTCGCTGTCATTCTCTTACTCTCTCTCTCTCTCTCTCTCTCTCTCTCTCTCTCTCTCTCTCTCTCTCTCTCTCTCTCTCTCTCTCTCTCTCTCTCTCTCTCTCTCTCTCTCTCTCTCTCTCTCTCTCTCTCTCTCTCTCTCTCTCTCTCTCTCACACTCACACTCACTCACACACACACACACACACACACACACACACACACACACACACACACACACACACCATCTCAATTCAATAAGCTTTATTGGCTGTCTCTGTCACTCTCTCTCTCTCTCACTCACTCACACATACACACACATTTGCCATTAAAATAGTGATCTCAATATGTATGTTTGCTTTTTTTTAAGTTCTGAGCTGGATTACTGTGTTTCATACTAGTTAAAATGTTAAAATCATCTTTCTTCTCATACTTGGTGTTCACTTCAAGAATGTTGTCCCTTCTTCTCTCTATCTTTTTCTCTAGTTTCAATACAGACTGTTATCCATTATCCAATTGTCAATTTGTCTACAGTGAACTTGAAAAGATATGTAGTCTACAGCTGGGGATTGATGAAAGAACTAGATTGTTGTATTCCCTTTTATAATTTATCGTTATGCGTTTGCACTTTTTCTATCTGGATACGGAGCATAATAAGCATGCAACTTGTTCATTATCATTACCTGTGAAACTGTTGATTTCTACATGGCAGTTCAATTAATATTGTATTTTTAGACCATTGGTATTGTTTTAAGTTATTTTATTGGTATAGGCAAGGGGCGTGGCCTAAGGCCTAAAATGCACCAGAATGCAGGAAATCACATCTACGAAATTCAAAATTTTCTGAAGGAGGACCCCCAGACCCCCCAGAACACACAGCCCCACCTACAACATTTTTCACCAGCCGCCACTGGTATCCTTCCCTCACATCCTAATGGGGTGGAGCTAAGAGGCGAGGAAAGGACGTGAGGAAAGGAAACAAGGTTGCACAAATAAGAATTGAGAAGCACACATAGATAAGCCAGTAGGTAGAGAGAAACGTCATCTTCATGAATGAATCAGTGTTTTTGAAGGAATCGAATCATTAACAAATCATTTACTCAACCAAAACGCTAAAAGACACTGGCTGCGCCCGAAATCGCATACTCTCTTGAGTAGGTACTTATTTTGTATGAGAAATTACTTCACGGCCGCTAAAAAGTATGTTCTATACATTATGAATGTGTGTAGTATGAATGTAATCTGGATGTACTACATTCGCCACCTTGTCATTATCATGTGACCAACCAGTTTCAGTTGCATGTGACTCTGCCATTCACAAATCCTCTCCTGTGGCCTCATGGGATAGTAAAGTGTCCATCGTATGCACACTTCAGAATCTTGCCGGAAGAAGTAGGTCATCCGGGTACGTTTTGCCTCTTTTATGAGTACTGTGAATTCAGACATACTTCTTTTGTCACATACTGTTTTTCGCCTACTATATAGTAGGGAAGTATGCGATTTCGGATGCAGCCATAGACACATTCAAAAACAAATAAACATGAGATTTATTGAATCGTTCACTTAACTGATTCATTCAACAACACATTCCTTCAGAAACGAAAAAAGTTGAACAATTGAACAATTTAGTCAACAACAACAATTCAATCAGGAAAGCTGCTGTGCAATTTGTACTTTGACTTCACGTGGACTATTTTCGTTAGCGAAAAAAAAAATATACAAGTAACTGCATGGGAATATTGTCTCTAAAATGTAAGTTTGATATTATCTTATTGTTTATAGAACTTTTGTTACATAAAAAAAATATCACATACGAAATGGAGCTGTTGGTCTAAATAGCAACATAGCAATGCTAAAATTACAGTTCAAGTTAAGAACCTTGATGGTTAACATTTATCAGTCTTCCAGGGAGTGTACGCACACACACCCACCTAGCTACATTTAACTTAATTCACACATATGGCACCAATTACTGTTGCAAACAACCCAGCTGATGACAAAGATACCATTTACCTCTTTGTGTGAGACATGGGCCATGACATCCAGTCACGAACACTCCAAAATGCACCAGGATTCACAGATTTCTAGTTGAACAAATGGGTTTTTTGCTGTAGAGAAGCCATCAAGTTATAGAGGCTGGTGAGAGTGAAATGTCAAAAATGGCAAAGAAGTGATGGAGCATTTCGGTGAAGTCAGTGAGCACTTGAGCAGTGCATGGAGGTCGTAACTCTCCACAGTTTGAGGGTTGTGGTGAATGAGAAATTTGATCTACAGTGAAGCACTGATAATAACTTCTATAATTCTCTGTCACTAAAAACTGAAAAGGTCATTTGGAGTGAATGTATTAAAATTAAGAGATTAGTTCATTCAAACAAGTACATTCTGTCATAATTGACTCACTATCATGTCGTTCAAAATCTGTATGACTTCTTTCCTTCTGTAGAACACTAAAGAAGATAATCTGAATGATGTGGACTATTTTTACTGTGCAATGCAGTAACTGATGCCTGCTACAGACTTTACAGCGATTTACAGATCACACTGCATGGCATGTATCTAATAAACTTGGGTACAACATGTACAGTATATAGATGACTGTATGGTGATGACACCTATAGAATTATAGGCTACGACGCAAGTTAGAATAGAAGAATAAAACGTCATCAGCAAACAAATTGATCAAGATTAATCGCATTTTGACAATTGTGGTTTTTATGTGGGCTGATAAAAAGAGGAGGAAGCGAAAGAGGAGAATATGAATGCGGTCATGGCTAGGGAAAAGAGGCCAACTTGGCACTCCAATTTTGCAAATGGAGCTTGATGTACTGTAAGTAGTTTTAAGTTTTAGTGCCATGTCATGTTGATCAATACGCCATTACATGTAGAAATTGAATTGGCTAGTCAGCAGATGTAGGTCGTAGCAGCAAACACAGTGTGAGATGATCATGCTAAATTTCTGACACTGTCAGAAGGCGCAGGCTATCTTTGGTTGCAAGACCGTGACAACTTTGAACCTCTCATTGTACGAAGTAGGACCACCGTTTGGGAGCCACGATGTTTGAAATTGCCATGATTGGTCATCTTTCGTCTGGGACAGCCCAAAATTGTACAATGTGTATCGGACACGAGACTGGGGCTTTCAGATTTCAAAAGGCACAAAATATAATGATAAAATAATATATGACATCATGATTATCTGTACTTCAGCGGGCTGTTAACCAGTGAGAAAAACTTGAAAACCGAATTATTCTTGTTATCTTGATTCATTGAAAAGATCTGCCTCAAAAGAATGATTTGTTCACAAATCAGATAGTATAATTCTCTCGTGACTCCACCAACGATAGGTAGGATTGATGTCAATATTTTTAATGAATAATAATAATCACTTAAATGTTCATCACAACAATATTTATTATAATAAAAATAGTACCCAGAATACTGTTTAAATTTTAAGTTTAAACTTTAAATTCCCCCTTTTTTTTGTGTGCAAAAACAAACAACAAATAAGCTACCTATTTGGAGCAACATGAGGGTGAATAAATAATGACAAAAAAATTTTTTTGGTCAACTATTCCTTTAATGGAATTCTAAACTGTAAAAAAATGTGGTTAATTGTGTTCTGATGTTGTTGATTATTAGATGTTGTCTAATGACACAAAATTCATACATTAAGTTAATACAGATGCAAATTTGGGGATGTTAGAATTACAACTAATAGTGAAAAATAAATATACTAAAATGTATTTGAAATATATTTATTTTATGCAAAGTATAATACAAGTACATTTACATACTTAATATAAATACCCTGCAATTGTACTTTTAGTTAACTAAATTGGTATACTTAAAGTCTGCTAAATTGGAACAATCTAAATTTGTACTTAATGCACTTTAGTTATCCAGAAATAGAGCTGAGGTCCAACTATAGATATGCTTAAGTATATTTGATTGTGCTAAAGTGGAACTATTGCAAATACATAGGCTACACTTTAAACCTTGCATTTAAAGACTGACATTATAGAGTGATCATACTATCCTTACTAATAGTGATATTTAAACACATACTAGGCTTAATATTAAGACATGTGCATTGTGCAATAAAATACACTAAATAAAGTTTAATTATAATATTTATATCAGTAAGTCTCAAGCGATATGTCAGTAAATATGTTAATGTATTTGTAGTATATTTAGTATGAAATAAATATATTTAAATGCATTTTAGTATAGGTTTGTTTTCACTAGGGATTTAAAGGTGCTCTAAGCGATGTCATGTGTTTTTTAGGCCAAAACATTTTTTGTCACATACAGCAAACATCTCCTCACTATCCGCTGGCTGCCTGTCCCCTGAACACACTGTAAAGAAACGCGATCTCTGTAGACAGCCCATGCTTCACAAACAGCACCAAAAACAAACTGCAGCGACCCGCTCCCCAAAACATAACAAACTGTTCCAGCCAATGACCGACAAGAAGGGTTTGGGGGTGTGGTTTGGGGGGTTAGTGTGCGGATGAGGAGGAGGGAGGGTCTAGCTAGCCTCCGTTTTGTTTGACAATAGTTCGAACGTCAACAAGAAGTGACGTCACCCAGGATCGCTTAGAGAACCTTTAAATAGAGATTTGGTTTTATTTTACATGGGACTCATTTCCTAGATTTTCTTTTTGTGTCAATCATACAAATAAACATCCAAACAGACCAGTGACCATGAATGAAAATATACATAATTATAATTATCATATTTTATTCTTTCTGAAATGTTCAGTTGCAAATAATTGTCCCGGATCAGCAGAATTACAATAAAAGGCCAGAAAGTATAAATGGCCAATTATTCATACTTTAAAAGCACACTGACAGTATTTGACACTTTCTGACCAGCAGTAATAGGAGTCTATATTTGAAAACTGAAATGTTGAACTGTAGAATAAGTAGTTCTATAAAAGGAAAGCTCACCCCAAAATAAATATTCTGTCATAATTTATTCACCCTTTGAATAATTATGATTATTTTACTTATCAAATGGTGACAGTGTCTAAAAGCACCATATTTGAATGGACAGCTGCAATAAAAAAATAAATTAAAAAAACACACTTCTGTTGTATGATTTCAGAAGATTTGGGATATAGCACACAAATCATATGAACCACTTGTATGGTGGCGCTATTTTTTTGTAGCGCTAACATCATACATTGTCATTCACATTCATATTATGGAAATACATGGCAAGGACATTCTTTTAAAAAGTATTATTTTATTATTTTTTACAGAAGGAAAAGTTATGCGACTTGGAATAACATGAGAGTGAGTACATAAATGGTGACAAAATTTTTGATGATGACATTTAGTTTTGGGTGAACTGCTACTCCTTTAAAGAGACAATTCAGCTGATAGATTGAAAACAGAGTGTATGATGTGTATGTGAGATTCTATGATGTGTATGTGAGATTTTGCAATAAAATGAAATGTATTTCCTGTTCAGAAATCTGTAGTGCATAAGTACTTTGTAACAAAGCGAACACCACCAGCTCTCTCGGGGACGTAATGAGTCTCTGTAAAAGATGGGAAAAAATTATGTCTCACTCCGCAACAGCACTTTCGTGCAAGGTGAAATTTATTTACAGTGCCAAAATTAGACAGTCCTTCGGTGAAGTATATATACAGGTGCACAACAAAAGCCAAAGTAACAGGTGAGTATCCGCAAAATGTATACAGTATGTGCAATATGTGTAATTTGATGTCACGTCATCTGTGGCCGCCGAAGGGTTAACCTGTGGCCTGGTCTTCCTGTCTGCTGCGCGCTCGCGACCGACTTTTCTCCGGTATTTTGTTCAGCCATGTTATAGACAAGTGTTGTCTGTGTTTTGCTGCTTTCAGCGAAATATTCATAGCCTGTCATTTACAGCGGCACGTTTCGGACTGAGCGGCTGTATCCCCCGCATGGTGCGTGACCATGAACGGGTTGTTTACATTGACCATCTCGCAGTATGTATAATTACAGCTCTGTTGACGTTAGTAATGTTACTCTCCTTAACATATTGTTGTTATGTTCGGCAGGGTTATCTCTCCCTGTCTACCTAATGGGATTGAGCGTCAATATTAAAATGGGAAACGTCTGAGTGACTACGTTGCTGTTTTGCCTCTACGGTTAATCTAATAGTGACTGTGCGCACGTCGTTGGTCTGTCTTCACCCGCGGCCACCTGCTTGATTCTGTGATGGCGCATTCGTATATGGAGTTGATGTTTTGAATGTTTGTTATTGTTTTGTTATCCTTCACAGTTCACTCTGGGCATCGTGATCTACCACCACTGTTGATAGTCTGAGTGAACCATGTGCTCTTAATTTGTTCTCTTTTAGGAGAGAAGTGATTGGTATGTTTTCTGTGTGCGTGAGCTTATATTGTGTTTTATTTTAATTTTGTTGATTTGTGTTTTTGTGTGACTTTGTTTGCAGGAGCTGGAGGTTTCTGGAGAGGGCTGGCTAGCTGCCATCTTGTGTGTGTGTGGTGATTACACCTATGCCATGTGTCTTCTTGCATCCAATCTTCACGTGTGTGTGTGGGCGCGTGTACGGGGTTATGGGCTCCTATTAATTTGGCAGCTAGCCTGTACCTCCAGGTACCTCCGGTCCAATGTGCCAAATGTAAATATGGGTTTGTTGTTGTGTGTCTGATACAGATTGTGCACGTTACTGTAGGATTGACTTTAAGATTATTGTGACCTTTTTAACTATTTATCATGTAAATGTAGAGAAGCAATAAAAGTGTATATTTTTCCTATGTGTGCCCCACGTCTCTTCACCCACGTTTTAGATAACGAACCTGTGTGCCCTTAGGGCGGTTAGTCCTCAGTATTCTGGGGTGGCGTAGTCGACCGTTGTTGTTAACGAGTGTGCACATACTCCTAAAGGAGAGTGTGAACCCTTCCCTTTAGCTCTCGCCTTGCCACATAACAGTTTGTGAGACATTGTGCTGTAATCTACGAAAATCGATGATCATATCCTTTGTCTTGGAAACTTATATCTGTCTATTAACGTTTTCACACAACATGACATCATGACTTTGCGTAAACATACACGCCACTTTCAATTCAAGTGGCGTGTTATCTATACGCATTTTGAGCTATCCGCGTGTATGTCCACGCCGAAATCTTTTGCGTGTATGTCTACGCCATTAAATGTCCGAGTGATTCCGCGTGTATGTGTACGCCGTTAAATGTCCGAGCGAAACGAAGCAAAATCTATATCTACATCTGTGGAGCGATATTTCTTTTCCTAGGATGGTAGGAGAAGACTCATAAATGGTATTAACCCCAGTGACGGGTAGGTTTAGGGACGGGGTTGGGGTAGGTCATATATTTATATATACATAATACAGTAATATAACGTTAAGTCAAAGGCGTTGATAAACACGCTGAAAAGCGATTATGCGTGTTGATAGCACGCCAAAAATGGAAATACGAATTGGCGTGTCATACATACGCCATTTCATGAGATCAGTCTGTTTCACACCACGCAATAAAATCATCAATTACAGGGCCATGCCCATCCTCATCATTATTTAAAAGGCTCACTATGACAGTATCATCTGCAAATTTTACACAGTGGCTATTCTCATACTTACTCCTACAGTCATTTGTATATAGAATAAAAAGCAAAGGTGAAAGAACACAGCCCTGAGGAGAGCCTGTGGGGGTAAGGGCTTTTGAGGATAAGACACCATTTACCCTAACACACTGCGACCTGTTTGACAGAAAATCCAGTATCCAGCCAATTAAATTAGAGTTCAAGTTAAAAAGAGACTGAAGTTTCCCAGCCAACAAGAAGGGCTGAATGGTATTAAATGCTGAGGAAAAGTCAATAAAAAGGAGCCTCGCAAGTTTTTGAGGATTCCAGATGTTGATAAAGGGAATTTAACAATGTAAGTATTGCATCCTCAACACCTCTGCCAGCCCTGTAAGCAAACTGGTGAGGGTCTAACCCCCAATTTCCACCAACTGCGGAACGGCTGCGGATCCGCTCCGGAATGGCGGCGGAGTCAATAGGTTTCCATTAAAGTCAACGTGTGTATTTTCACTGACTGCGGAACGGCTGCGTTCCGACTCCGTCCCAGCTCCGGCGACCGCAGCCCTCCGGAGCAGATGCGCAGAGTTTCTATTTTTGCCGGATGCCGGAGAGCGCCGCAGGAAGTCGATAAACAAAGATAACAGAACAGAACACAGAAACTAAATAAAACATCCGGTAATTTCCAAAATAAAAATATAGTTTTCCCTTTTCCAACAAGAACAATAGTTAACTTTATTTACACAGCCTACTACTTTCCCAATACATTCAAAAAGGAACCCAAATAAACATTTAGCATTTTATAAGTTGATTATATTTAATTATAAATATAGTATTAGAATCACAATAATCTCCACAAAAAAGGGAGATCAGCAGGTCAGCACATAGTTGTTTCCCCTGTACTCCTCTGGATGGAAACAAACTGTTGCTGGTTTTGTGGTTCTGTTTATAGAAACTAAATCCTGTTATATCGCGCGATCAAACGTAAATTCGCGAGATATCGTATGTCCTCGTGACTTCAGCTGTCAGTCATGGCCGCAGCCGTTCTGCAACAAATCCGGATCTGGTAGGTATTGAAGGAGGGCGGAGCACGGATCCGACACGCAGCGGAGCCGATCCACAGCCGTTCTGCAGTTGGTGGAAATCCGGGGTAACTGTTCCTCCAGTAACTCCTGCTTAATCAACTTCTCAAAAGTCTTTATCACCAATGAGGTGAGAGCTACAGGTCGAAAGTCATTTAAGACCTTAGGGTTCTTACACCTAGCTACAGGAATAATTGTAGAATGTTTCCAAATTTTAGGCACTGTTTGCGTCTGAAGTGATGGAGTGAAAATCACTTTAAGAATCTCACTTAACTGACCAGCACAAGACTTAAGGACTGGACCACTGATGTTGTCCGGTCCAGGACTTTTCCTAACATTAGTTTGTTTAAATAATGATTTGACCTCAGACACATCAATATCAAAATCAAGAACACAATCACTGACCAAATTATCACCCATGTGACCGATTTTTTCACTAAAATCACTGTTGGAAAATCTCATATAAAAACTATTTAATTCATTTGCAAGCTGCTCATTAGAATCAAACCCGTTTAATGATGACACAGTGCTAGTGCCTTTGTGTAGACCTGTCATTAATTTCATTCCATTCCACACGGATCTGAGATCAGACTCACTGAATTTAGACTCAATTTTCCTTTTATACTGAAGTTTAGCCTTTACTATTTCAGCTCGCACAACCTTCCTATTTTCAGCATATGCAATTTTGTCACCACTATTAAAAACAGTCCTCTTTTCCCTTAACAGATGTTTCAGTTCTTTAGATATCCAGGGCTTATTGTTAGGATAGGAAACAACCGTCTTAGTTGGGATCACACTGTCCACACAGAAAGAGATGTAACGCATACTGCATCAGTCAGTTCATCAATGTTGTTGGATGAGTCTTGAAAAACAGACCAGTCGGTACAGTCAAAACAGCCCTGTAGGGCCATAGTGCTCTCCTCGTTCCACACCTGTACCACACGTGCCTGCACGTTGTCTCTATGTAGCACAGGTCTGTATGTGGGCAAAAGATACACCACATTATGCTCAGAAAATCCTAAAGGAGGACCTGCAACAGACTTATAGGCTTCCTTGATAGAGCCATAGCAGAGATCCAATAGTCTGTTCCCCCGAGTGGGACAGGTGACATATTGGGTGAAACTGCTCAGCGTTTTTTTACAGTTGACATGATTAAAATCACCAAAAAAGAAGCACGGGGCATCGGGAGAGATAGATTGTAGTTTTTGAGCTACTAAAAAGATGACATCAGAAGCGGATTTTATATCTGCTCTTGGGTGGATGTACACTACTGTCAGAAATATTTGGGGGAATTCCCTAGGCAGATAGAATGGTCTAACAGACACCGACAACAGTTCTATGCCCGGTAAACAAATCCGCTCATGCACAGTCAAAGTTGCACCACTTTGGATTGATGTACAGGCAAACACCCCCGCCGTGACGCTTCCCCGTCATCTCCGGGTCACGGTCCAAACGAATCGGAACCCCATAACCATCAATATTCACGGTAGAATCCAGGTCAGTGTCAAACAGCCACGTCTCAGTGAAAGCCATCACACAAGCGTCCCTGAACTCGCGCAAAGAGGCCACACACGTTTGCAGTTCATGAATGAATGAATGAATGAATGAGGCATTTATATAGCGCTTTCATATGTACTACTGTACACCCAAAGCGCTTTACAATCATATCAGGGGGTCTCTCCTCAACCAGCACCAGTGTGCAGCATCCACTTGGATGATGCGACGGCAGCCACAGTACAACGGCGCCAGTGCGCTCACCACACACCAGCTATAGTTGGAGAGGAGAGAGAGTGATAGAGCCAATTGAGTGGATGGGGATTATTAGGAGGCCATGATTGGCAGGGGCCAATGGGTGGAATGTGGCCAGGACACCGGGGTTACACCCCTACTCTTTTACGAGAAGTGCCATGGGATTTTTAATGACCATAGAGAGTCAGGGCCTCGGTTTAACGTCTCATCCGAAGGACGGTGCTCTTTGACAGTGTAGTGTCCCCGTCACTATATTGGGGCGTTAGGACCCACACAGACCACAGGGTGAGCACCCCCTGCTGGCCTCACTAACACCTCTTCCAGCAGCAACCTGGTTTTCTCAGGAGGTCTCCCATCCAGGTACTAACCAGGCTCAGCCCTGCTTAGCTTCAGTGGGCAACCAGTCTTGGGCTTCAGGGTGATATGGCTGCTGGCTTCATCAGTCTTGTTCCTTAAGGACTGGACATTAGCCAGCAGTATTGTTGGTAGGGGAAGGCGTTTCTTTTCCATTAGTTTTCTTAGTCGATGCCGCACTCCGCCCCGTTTCCCTCTCTTCCTGATTTGTTTACCAGGTGTAGCCAGACACCTAAAGCTTTGTATCGGAGCATTGTCACCGACTAAAAAGTCGAAACAGTCAAACTCCCCATGACTTAATACCCAAGTTGCATCTAGGTCCACCACATAATTGCTTGATTTAAATCCCAGGAGAAAGTCTCTTGTGTATTGGATCCTGTCGGGCTTCACAAACAAACCCCGAGCGATGTTCAACACAATTGTCAAAAGTAGGAAAAAAAATATCTCTATTGTTGGGCCCGATAAGCACGGCAAAACACTCATACACAAACTAAAGTAATAATAAATAAATAAAACGTTGTAGTTTAAACAAAGACGTAAACAATATAGGCTCCGGACAACAAACAGACGCAGACACCTGCTACCGGGTCGCCTGCAATTGAGCCTCGCCCCCTCCTTTAAAAGCAGCCAGTCTCTGCTTTTAAAGGTCATACTCTGCCCCCTTTTTGGGCACCACCATTTTGGCCATTTGACACCATTGTTTTATCACCTGACTTATAGATCGGTGATATAACTGCTGTTTTCCAAAAAGTACTTGAATGTAAGCAAAGCTTGGAAAAGTACTTTGCCTAACTGAGAGATTGATCAGATGTGCAATGGGGCAAGCAAGTGTGTCCTTGTGTGATTTTAAAAATGTGGTATCCAAGCCATATGAATCCTTTGCTTTTGAGTTCCTTAGTGAGTTTATAATTTTAATAACCTCTGATTCCGATATTTCCTTTATTTTAAAAATAGGTTTAGCTTTATCAATGGGGATAGATGGTATAGTTTCAGTTGGGATACCTTGAGCCAGCTCACTAACTGAATTTATAAAGAAATCATTAAATGTACTTGCTATCATATCGTTATTTTGGGTCAGGATTTCATTCACTTTGAGTTCAAATAAAGTTATCCTTTGTTCTTTATTCCTACCAGTTAATTTATTAAGATTTCTCCAAATTAATTTCCCATTTCCATGACCTTCATTAATGATTCTGATAAAAAAAAACTCTGCTTTAGACTTTCTTAAATTCCTTAATACTTTATTTCGGAGAGTTGTAAAGGTGAGCCAGTCACTACTATGCCCTGATTTTAGTGCCCTCTTTAAAGCAGAATCTCTCTCTTTCATTTGTTACCAGAGTGTGTCATTTAACCATGGTAAGGTGGTCTTTTGTCCATGTTTATATACAGGTTGAATAGGAGTGGTGCAAGAATTGAGCCTTGAGGGACTCCGCATGTCATGGATGTCCACTCAGACTTATGGTCTCTTATACTCGCATTATAACCTCTCCCTTCTAAGTATGACCTGAACCATTTTAGGACTATCCCAGAAAGCCCCACCCAGTTTTACAGCCTGTCAAGAAGTATGTCGTGATCGGCAGTGTCAAATGCAGCACTGAGGTCGAGTAGTACCAGTACTGATAATTTCCCTGTATCAGTATTTAAGCGAATATCGTTTATTATCTTTATGAACACTGTCTCTGTGCTGTGATGCGATCGGAAACCAGATTGAAAATTGTCAAAGTATCCATTCGAGCTTAAGAATTTGATCAGCTGATTGAAGACAACTTTTTCAATGATCTTGCCTATGAAAGGAAGATTTGAGATCGGTCTATAGTTGCTTAAGATGGTCTTATCCAGATTGCTCTTTTTCAGGAGGGGCTTGACAACTGCAGTTTTCAGGGAGTTTGGAAAACTCCCAGAGAGAAGTGAGGCATTTACCACTTCTAGGAGATCTGCTTCTAAGCTGTTTAACACACTTTTGAAAAAAGATGTGGGAAGTGCGTCAAGGGCGCAGGTTGATGTTTTAAGGTGCTGTACGGTTTCTTCCAAAATTTTGCCTTCACTTTCTTCGAAAACAGACATAGTAACTACTTTCTCAGGTTGTGGTCTAATCTGTCTGACCCCAGAGCAACTCAAGGATGTGCTTATCACCTTTCTGATATTATTGATTTTCTCAGAGAAGAAAGAAGCAAACTCACTGCACTTGCTGTCTGAGAGCCTTTCACTGGGAATCTGGCTTGAGGGGTTTGTCAGTCTCTTTTTTTTACAGTAGCAAAAAGAGTGAGTGTGTTGTTTAAGTTTCTGTATATAATATTTGAGAAGAAAATCTGTCTAGCTTTGCCTAGTTCAATATTGAAAACATGGATGCTGTCTTTGTAGATGTTATAATGGACTACAAGTTTTGTCTTCTGCCACATGCGCTCTGCTCTTCTGCATTGTCTTTTCATATTTTGCACAGCTGTTGAGTTTCTCCAAGGTGCTTTTTGTCTACCACTATTCTTCCTGACTTTCACCGGAGCAATATCATCAATTACACTTTTAACTTTTGAGTTAAAAGAATCAAGGAGAAAATCAACAGAGTCAGCAGATATGCTTGGTTTTAAAGATATGGCCTTCATAAAAAGCACACTAGTGTTCTCATTTAAGCATCTCTTCTTGACAGACACAGATCTAGCTTAAATGGCAGGAGAGATCAATATATCAAAGAAAATACAGAAATGATCAGACAGTGCTACATCCTTAATAACAATCGATGAGATGTTTAAACCCTTACTGATAAGTAAATCTAGAGTGTGTCCACGATTGTGTGTGGGACCATGTACATGCTGAGTCAGATCAAAAGTTTTTAAAACAGTTTTGATTTCTTTTGCCATTTTGTTTTCTGCATTATCTATGTGAATGTTAAAATCTCCAGCAATGGCAAAACAGTCAAACTCTGAGGAAATTGTTGATAACAGTTCTGTAAAGTCCTCAGCAAAGGCTGGAGAGTATTTTGGAGGCCTGTAAATAATAAGTAAAATACGTGGAGCACCTTTTAACACAATACCCAGATATTCTAAAGACGGGTAATTCCCAAATGATATTTGCTTACATTCATAGACATTTTTAAAAAGAGCAGCTTAGCGCCCGCCTCTCTTACCCGCTCTGCAGACACTCATAAAAGTAAAGTTAGGAGGGGATGTTTCATTGAGGACTGTTCCACTGCAGCTGTCTTCTAACCAAGTTTCATTTAGAAACATAAAGTCCAGGTTGTATGTGGTTATTAAATCGTTGACTAGAAGTGATTTATTTTTAAGTGAGCGGATGTTTAGAAGTGCTAACTTAACAGTCTTAGTTTTTGTCTCCACAGCAATCTTAGTTTGGCACGTAATAGGCACCATATTAGATGGGTTTGCTGTACGGCTTTTGAAGGCCTTAGATTGTCTATCATGTAATTGAACAGCAATAGAGAAAGATTCAGGCACACTGGGTTCCCGCTTGTTTTGTAAACATTTAAGAAAGTTACTGTTATCATAGCGGGGACCCGACACTTATCACTGAGAGCTGGTATCAGTTGTTTTTGGTTCACCTCGAGCAGATGGAGGGTGTGAGCCCTGGCGCTGTGGCAGAGGCCGAAGAGCTCTCACAGGAGGAGGGGGAGGAGGAGGGACTGGGCCCGCAGGCTTTGGTGGTTGTGGGGCCTGCCGTTTTTTGGTTGACATCTGAGGGCTTGCAGCAAAAGAGTGGGATAGTTTGGTTCCAGCATACACCAGTTTTTCCATTTTCTCTGAGAAGCACAGAAGTTGAGATGCTGGAGAGAGGGATAACGTGTCTGGGGAGAGGGGCTGTTGCTCTGGTGTTATCGGAGGCTGTAATATGCTGTCCTGGTTTCCCTCGCTGTTTTCCAGAAAGTTGTCCATGGGAGCTGAATCTTGGAGCAGTTCTAATATGTCCCAGTCTGTCTGTGGTGAGCTCTGTGGGCAGGGCTCTGCTGAGATTGTGTCCGTGAGCAGAAGTTGTTGTGGCTGCATGGTGTTATCGTTGTCCTTGTGTGATATGTCAACCGCATGTCCATTCAGGTGCTGAAGTGAAGTCCTGTGGTCATTCATACTGTGTCCAGGTGTGTGTGTGCTATTCAGGTTGAGTAGATTGTCGCACACTGCAGAAGAATGATTGAGGGAGAAGTAGATATTGTCCTTTAGCACTCTTGAAGCAAGTTTGTTTGGGTGGAGCCCATCCTGTTGAAACAGTTGCCTCTGACTCCAGAAAAGATTGAAGTTGTCAATGAAGTTCACTCCTTTTATATTGCAGGTTTTTTTAAGCCATGTGTTGAGCCCAAGCAACCGTGAAAACCTGTTTTTTCCTCTTGCTGGGAGTGGTCCACTGATGAATGTCTGAACTTTCAGGCTTTTAAGTGTTTCAAAAAGTTCATTGAAATCCTTCTTAAGGAGTTCTGACTGCTCTTTATGAATATCATTTTTCCCCACATGAATGATGAGTCGATTTGCAGTCTTATGTTTCATCAGAATGTTCTTAAGTTCCCTATTTACATCAGAAGTCGTTGCTTGTGGAAGGCAGCACGTAGTTGTATCCCTGCTAATAATGTTTCTGATTGTGGAGTCACCCACTATCAGAGTCCTGTGCTCGGCTGCGCTCTGAGCTGAGTGCCGCTGTCTGCTCGACCTTGAGCGCCAGTTAGCAGTGTTAGCTACTGGCTGATTCAGTCTAGCCTGACTACGTCAGACTTCGTACTTCCGCTCAATTTCATTTCGCTTCTGTACTCAGTCTGAGACAGCGGCCTATCTATCCGTTTTCCTCCGGCCTGAAAACAGCCGGGCCAATCAACGAACAGAGGGCGGGCTGAAAGCCGTGACGTAGTCGCTAAGCGCCGAGTTTAAGATTAGGTCAGGGAAATCGAAAACGGGCGCAGATATGGAGACGCAGATGCAATTCGCTCTGTTGTGGAGAATATTCCCGGCATTAGCAAACTGAAGCCTGAACAAGAAGAGTGTGTATTAAACATTTTGAATGGAGGTGATGTTGTGGCCCTACTCCCTTTGGGAAAAGTTTAATTTATCAACTATTACCGATCGTCGGCGAGAAACTGGGGAGCCTTTTGACAGGTCAGTGTCTCCTTTCTTTTCCAGGTCTTAAATATTGCCATGACATGCTGTAATCTTGCAATTAAGTTGCAGCATTTCCGACAGACTCGAGATGAACAAAGAGCTGTGTTTAACAGAACTAATCCTAACTTTGACAGTTGGCTGCAAATATTTTTTTGTTTCTCTCTACTGTCAAATATCAGTTTAGAGGCCCTGATTGTACCGTGGATGCGTAGATTAACTTTGCATAATCTGCAAAAGTCGTTTACAGCCATGTTCACTCCGGTATTTCGCTCACATCATCAAGTGTTTACAGCAGGTTTACAGTGGAAGTTCGATCATAGATTTGAGTTCGATGCATGATGTCTGTGGTTCGATGCAGCTGTGTCGGCGCATAACATACGTCATATATAAACTTATCTGATTGGCCTACGGGTAACCAATGATTTTAAACTTCAGACAAGCGCCCCCTAGCGAGAGAGAAAACACTTCTCTATTATGCCATTCCAGACTCTGTCTACGAAGCAAAGTGAAGTAGCAGAGTCTGGTATTACCAGGCTAGATTCAGTCTGTGTTCGATCACATTCATCACATTCAGGGATTCATCATTCATTAATACTTCAAATCTGTTCTCAAGATGTATAGGCGGTGGTAGGAGACCAGTGTTTGCAATCCTTGTCAGAGCCGTATCTGGGGTAGAGGATGCTACTGCAGAAATATGTGATGCTCGTGACAATCTGATGTCTCAAGTGCCTTTGGGTCTCGCTCCCTGTTTGTGCCATCGATTTGTAAGTCGATCGGCTTGTTTCTCTACACTCAGTATGGCCTGTATTGGAGCACTAGATTCATGGGACTCACCGGCTGTATGCTGAGGACGTCCATGACGAAGCTCTGTTGTGTGTTCCGTCTGGTTTGGTGGTCCCACAAGTAACTTTGTTTCAAGAACTGCAATCCTTTGTGAAAGTCTCTGGCAGTTAGTGCAGCAAGTAGATTCCAGAAGAGGCATTTTCTCTTATCCTTTAGAATGTAGGCAGTTGTGTTTTCCCTTCCCCGGAATGTAAGCTTTAAGTGGGAGGCTGGTCAAGCGTTTGAGCACTGTGCTGGTTTGCTGAAGTTAAAATTAGGTGATAAAAGGAGATAAAATATAAAAATATAAAAGCGATAGAGCGATTAAAAAATATAAAAGCGATAGAGCAAAGCGTGGAGCAAAAAGCAAGAGCGTCTGAACAGTAGCTGAACAGGAAGCAACTGTGCGGTTGTTTCAAGTTCTCAGCTCCTCGGGTATTTGTCCAGGTTGGTGGTTGGGTGGCATATCCATTGTTTAAAATTTTGGCATTGGCTACATATTGGCTCCATGGGTTGGGATTGAAGTCGCGACGAACGTCGCGTTCACAGCCAGGTTGTTGTTGTTGTTGTTGGCATGAATAGCAACTTCGCACGGATAATAGCAGCAATACAAACACATAGTTTAAAACAAATAGTCTTTGAACTATGTCGGTTAGTCTACGGTTTTTGTGTTTATATTTAGAACACAGTCCATTTTTTTGTAGGAAGGCAAATTTGGCAATGCTGTTTTTGTTATTTGCGTGTGCTCCAGCATGACCTGCCAGACTGCCGTTTTGTATCGCCATGTTGCAAGCCCCCAGCCTGTGCTTTGCAGTCCTTTGTCTCGCTGATCATGACTATACTGGATGTTATGGAACAAGTGGGACTGGGGTCAGCTTCCCTATATGCAAAAAGCACAAAAGGTAGCCATTTGTCCCAATCATGTCCCTTGTCTGCAACGAACTTCTGCATAATGTTCTTCAAGGTTTGGTTGAACCATTCTACTCGGCCGTCCGTCTGTGGGTGGTATGGACTCGTCCTGATGGCGGTGATGCCCAGGTGTGTGTGTAGTTGACCCATTAGCTGTGAGGTGAAGTTGGTTCCCTGGTCCGTCAAGATCTCCTCTGGTATGCCTAACCTGGAGAAGAACTGGATGAGAGCATGAATGATTTTGGGTGTGGTGATGGATCGAAGTAGGAAGCCTTCTGGATATCTAGTGACACAATCACTGACCACCAGGATATACAGATGTCCCTCACTACTTTCCGCAAGCTTGGGGGCTCTCCTCGAAGAGCAACCATCAGGAGTGGATTGTTTGGTCCAGGTGCTCTCTAAAGCTTCCTGGTCATGAAGTCACCCCACCTGGGATGTCCCACCATTCCACTGGACTGATTTTACACATGCTTCAAGATGCAATTACGCAGAGGCGTTCCCACAGCAATCCCACTGTGACGCAGTGCGAGGGAAAAGGAGTAATAAATTCCCTCTTTCTAGTCCCTAGTTTACTAGAATAGGTTTTCATGTTTGAATGTTCAACATTATTTTTCACACATTTTACGTTATTGCAGAACCTCTCTTCCTGGTCTGTCAGTAACACTTAGTTTAGTTCCTGTCTCCATAAGAAAGCCCCTCCTTCAGAAAAGCATAGTGTACTCTGATTGGTTGGCTGGACCAGTGTGTTGTGATTGGTCAAAAGATTCATGCATGTTAAACGCCCCTTACCATAACCGTGAGTTTCAACATGCTATAAAGTCCAACAGTTGGGTTCCAGGAGTAAAAACTCCATTCAATGTTTCCATAGGGGAATAGATTTGTAACAATAACTTATAAACCTTTAAAGACAGCCTTACTGTGAGCTACAAGGTTGTTAATCAACAGAATTTGCTTCTGTTGAACTAAGTTTTAACTAAGTTTTAGAATAATCGTGTTTAATTTGTGGTGAAAAACTACATTACCCATGATGATGCTGTACAGACAATTTCACCAGAGTGTTGAAACAAGCAAAATGCCAAAAGATCTTGTTAGCTCCGCCCACTCCCATGAAGCACCACAAAGGACGTAATCTCCCTACGCTCTCAAAATACTTAAATATTTGAATATATAAGCATATTTTGCAATAAACTTAAAATATATTTTTATAAATATAATCCATATTTATATGAATATTGAGATATTTCTCCTTTATTTTTCATTTGATTATGCTGTCTGCAATGCTTCATGGGATTGTAGTTCTTTCTATCACTAAAGCCGTTAACAGTCTTGTACCTTTGTATTTTTGTCTGATTTTCAAATACTTTTTCCATTAAAGGGGTGGCATAATGCCCTTTTCGCAAGATGTAAAAAGTCTCTGATGTCCCCAGAGTGTGTATATGAAGTTTTAGCTCAAAATATCCCACAGATATTTTTATATAGCATGTTAAAATTGTCACTTTTTGAGGGTGAGCAAAAACGCACTGTTTTTGTGTCTGTCCCTTTAAATGCAAATGAGCTGCTGCTCCCGGATCAGAGGGTGGATCTTCAAGAGCTTGTGTCCTTTTACCTCACACAGACATGCCCTGACAATTTCAAAACCTTTTAGCCTTTTTTGTTCAAACCGGAGACAATGATGAAGAGACTCAAGATGAAGTGACAACATGTAGAATGCAACAGGACATTTCTGAATGGTTAGTTGATGAATTTAAGTAGCTTATGTGTAGTTATCTTCTAGTCATTGATTAGCATATTCTGTCATGATAATCTATAAATCGTGTCCCCAGGGGCGGGGTTTATACAAATTTTGGGGTTAATGATGTCACTAACCCGGGAGGAATTTCGTGTAGTCCCTACCAGCCCTTTGTTGTAGTCCTTAAAAAGCAATTTCTTTAAAAGAAAACATCTCCCTTTGCTTTGAACTTTGAGCGTTGTAACTTTGCAGATGTTGATTCAGATTACTTTATTAGTCCCCAAGGGGGCAATTCAGTTATACAGCCAACCCATCCATTGAGGGTTAAAGTTAAAAAGTACATTAGCAGACGATGTATATAGTTTAATGATAAAAAAATAAAATAAAATTGTTTATACTCAAACAGCAACATTACACACTAACTAAAGTTAGAAAAGTGAAATCATCATCAACCACCCCTTTAATAATGGAAATGACCAAAAGCCTTTTTTTTTGTAGTGAAGAATTTAAACTATTTGCCTGTATAGTAAACGACTTTCAAAAATAAGTCCACGCTGAATAATACTTACTGAAGTAAAAATTGTTACAACTAGCCAGTCTACACTATTCTAGTGCCTCCGGCTCTTGTTGCAGATGGCCAGCCCCCCATAGGCTACTGCTCCCGTCTTTACCCCAGCTATAAATAGTTGTATGGATTATGAACAAAGACTGACAACATATTTTCCCTCAAGGCTTTACTTTTCACTCCCCAAACATGCGTAATAAGATCAAAGTTGGCCTGACTGGCAGTTTGGTGTATGTGGACTAATTAATGTGCTTTATAAGTTGTCAGATGTCCAGGCGGAGGTTTTTGACAAAGTCTGAGCAAATACCAAAGCATTTCCTGGATGCAAATAAATGAGCTGTGAGTCAGCAGACTACAGAACACACACGTGCTCTCCCTAATGGTTAGCTTCCATTATTCCTAATTGTGGATGTGCTGCCTGGAATATAAACGGGAATAGATGGTCGAGATGAATAGATAGCAGTTGGATGGAGCTATAACATGACTTTCCAAAAGGGGTTGTGGAAAATAAACAGTCCAAGCCAGAGACATCTTGTGCCAATTTTGTGAGAGAGCACCAGGTTAATCGGGACACTTTTCTTAGTCATCTTAGTAGCAAAAAGTGTCCCAATTAACCTGAATTCACCTAATACTACTGTTGATTAAAAAAAATGGTCTCGTATGCTCACAAAGGATGCATACATTTGATCAATGTTACATGTCTGTTTGTTTTTGGACTTTTTTCTGTTTCTTTTGTTCAGTTTCCCGCTACTCCTTGTTTCCATCATTACGTCATCATTGGTTCATTTGGTTCAGCTGTGTGTAATTAATTATCTTGTTAAGGTCCTTTGTCTGTCCCATGTATAGGCGTTTACACTTGGCATTAACATGCGACCTGTATCCGGATGCTGTCTACATACACATTGAAAAGACAAGTGTAAACGCGCTTCTGATCTGAATGTTATCCGATCAGCGTGTCCAGGTTCGGAGGTAGTCGAGGAGGCATTGCGATCGGATCTCAGTGTAATGTAAACGCAATCCAGCCATCGTGTCTGCATTCACAGGTGGACGTCACACAAAAACCCACCTGTCATTATTCCCCCTCCTCTCTCCAGGAATTGCTGCACGTAGCTGTGTGGTTTGGTGATACATTTGAGTGCGAAGTACATCGCAAATATAATGAAATGTTTGCCTTCGCACCTGAAAATTGCAGAACCATTAATTTTCTCTAAAGAACGCGCATTTTTCCCACCACAGCTGGCAACGTTCTCGGACCCATACGTTTACCGTTTCCATTACGGCATCTATCCACATGAATGAATGAATGAATGAATGAGGCATTTATATAGCGCGTTTCATATGTACTACTGTACACCCAAAGCACTTTACAATCATATCAGGGGGTCTCTCCTCAACCAGCACCAGTGTGCAGCATCCACTTGGATGATGCAACGCCAGCCACAGTAAACGGCGCCAGTGCGCTCACCACACACCAGCTATAGTTGGAGAGAGGAGAGAGAGTGATAGATCCAATTTAGTGGATGGGGATTTTTAGGGGGCCATGATTGGCAAGGCCCATTGGAGGGAATGTGGCCAGGACACCGGGGTTACACCCCTACTCTTTACGAGAAGTGCCATGGGATTTTTAATGACAACAGAGAGTCAGGGCCTCGGTTTAACGTCTCATCCGAATGACGGTGCTTGTTGCAGTATATTGTCCCCATCACTCTACTGGGGCGTTAGGACCCACATAGACCACAGGGTGAGCACCCCCTGCTGGCCTCACTAACACGTCTTCCAGGAGCAACCTGGTTTTCTCAGGAGGTCTCCCATCCAGATACTAACCAGGCTCAACCCTGCTTAGCTTCAGTGGGCAACCAGTCTTGGGCTGGAGGGTGATATGGCTGCTGCTGGCATGTGGTTTCTTAGCACCACACATTATTAGTACTTGCTTATTATTAATTACTTGCACATTATTAGTACTTCATCCTCCTCATTTTGTGAGATTTGAATGTCCCCCGACTGAAAACTGTTTTTAAAAGAAAACCCACCACTTCAGGTCGACTTTGCACCGGAGCCATCCTTTTTTTTCTTTTCTTTTTTTTTCACGGGAATGCGAGATCCGATCTGTTATCCAGATACAGAAGCCACTTGATGTGGACAGGTGTAAACGCACCGTGTCTTGATTGGCTTATGGCGGTGAATCAGGGTGATTGCATGTTAATGCCAAATGTAAACGCATGTTCTCCCTCAGTCTCTGTCGGTTCTCGTTGATGTTTGGTTGTGTTTTCCTCCAGAGTTTATCCTAGTTCCAATGTATTGGTTCAGTAAAGTCTTCATTCCAAGGTTATTCCTCATTGTGTGTATTTCTTAGCACCACCATTCGCAATCAACAGTAGTTTTGTGAAATGTTTTTACAGATTCAAATAAATTTCTGTGATGCAAAGTTTAATTTTCACCATCATTACTCCAGTCTTCAGTGTCACATGATCCTTCAGAAATCATTCTAATATATTGATTTGATGCTCAAGAAACATTTATTATTAACAATGTTAAAAGCAGCTTCATATTTTGGTGGAAATATTGTATTCCTTGATGAATGTATGTTTTGTAACATAAATGTTTTTACTGTCACTTTTGATCAATTTAATGCATAATAGAAAATTCTTTCAAAAAAGTAACTGATCCCAAAACATTTGAACGGTAGTGTAAAATTCTTATATATTTGCAGCTTGTACAATTTAATAATTTTTAATAATTCTATATATTTTTTTTGCAAGTAAACATCTATTTTGCTCAAAAACCAGAGGGGCCACGTGTCTCCTAAGTTTGGTCCTAGCAATGTGAGTGCGGTTCATTGGAGAACATGTAGGCTATGCTGCATTTTTAAGCCTGATGTGTCTTTACGCTTTGAGGAGAAAGTAAGCATTTCACATCAAAGATTAAAATTCTAGTGACAGGAATAAAGTGCCCAGCATGCTTAAAGCACCCATCCTTTAATGTGCCCTGTTCTCAGAGGACGTAGACTGAGCCTTACAGAACAGGCACAGTGTTTGGACCCCATTGTTCATGTTGAGTGAGAAATCGTTGACAATGTGTCATTACCTTTGATTTGTTTGACTTTGCCACTATTTTGACTTTAAACAGTCAGGCGATTACTAAAAAGATCATAGATAACAGGACGATTAGCTCCGTGCTAACTTTCAAATGTAATTATATGTGACTTTACTGCTAACAATGTCATCCTCAAAAACCGTGGTCTTTTAAGTGATATACTAAGGTCTGATATCAACTTTTATACATTGTGTGTTTTTGATCGTTCAGTAGGGCTGCTGAAATTCATTTGATTTTATAGTGATGACATCATGAATGAGTCACTTTGTTGCTATGCTACAAGCTCTCGTGGCAACTGAAGAGCAAATAAAAAAAATCTAGAATAATGGGATATTAACATGTAAGTGAATTCCATTGAGACTGAGACAGCCAGGGATGCTGGGAAAGACGAAAAGGCACTGTTGTTAATATTTAGGTGATGCAGAGAATGACTGCAAATCACATTTATGCATTTGGCAGACATTTTCCACTGTGACAGGTATTCATTTTTTCAGGACGTGTGTTAGTTGGGAATTAAACCCATGATGTTCACATTCCTACAGTGATGCTCTTTTTGGGCTACAGGAATCACAACATATGGGTGTTTCTTCAACTAAGGACAGTTCTGGCCTTGTGACCTTTACGAAAATAAACTTTTTGAAAAAACACATTTCACACTATCATAGTTTATTTAATTTTGAGCCATTAGCAATGTCCAACAATGTATAAACATACATCACTGAAGAATTCTGAAAGACTACAAGTTCCACATTTCCATGTAGTGGAAATGTGGAAACACATTTCCACTACATCTCAAATGATGCTTTTTATTTTATTAACTATTTATTATTAAGTGATGAAAATTACGTTTAAACATTTTTTTTAAACATAATGGCTGCTAAGGCTAATTTTATAGCTAGTATTTTATGTGTCCTAAATATACACACAAATAATATTTTTTTGGCAAAATTACAGCTTTTTTTTTGGAAATGATGGACAATAAAAAAAATATTCTGTGCAAAAATAACAGTGAAGTAAGGACAGTCATGTTTTGAAAGATATATTTAAATAATATATATATACTAGGGTAAAACAATAACATGTATATATTTAAACAACATTTCAAAATGAGCAAAAATAAATCACAAATCATCGTTTTTATGGGACCTTCGTATATAGAAAAAAAAAAAAACTTCCAAATCTCCCTAGGACATGTATGCACACACACTAAGTATATTTTTGCATCCTAATTGTGTGCTTTTACGCTTTTAAGATATCTCCAATCTGCCCAGATGCATGAATCCCGTCAAGTAGGCCTTTTATTGATAGTTATTTACGAACACAGACGCACGCACACAGACAATAATAAGACTCTTTGTATCTCTAAGTCTATTTAAGTATTGTGCTTCTGGCTGACTTTTGGGTGTCAGGAGGGCTCTTGTTTTGGCAGTTACAAAGTGCACATACTAACAAATTCATGCCCAAGCCCAAAAAACCTTAATTGATGGACTAACTCTGAGGCACAATGGCATACAGAGATCTTCATTGTTTTGCTGCATTATCAGCAGGTCAGACTTCTGTCATTAAGCCTGTCAGAAGGATAACAACTTAGAGATGGCTACTGATTTCCACCGCACCCTTTCTGTGCAATCATGAAGAAGTTTGTGCTTATGTTTCCTGCATGTGTGGGTGGGTGGGCAGGAGTGCATATGCAGTGGGGTCCGAAAATGTGAGACAACATAAAAAATCTGTGATTGTTTCAGTTCATTTAAAGAGGCCATTATTATGCTGTCCGAGAGAGCTCAACGCTTTGTAACTGAAGAAAACACATGGACAGAAAACAAACACCAGCAAATTAAGAAAAAATCTTCATCAGTTTGACAACACATGCTGCAAATACTCACAATGAAACCAAATACAGAAACACGCTGCAAATACTCACAACACACATATGATTAGGATGCTAAAATAAACAAGAAACTCACCTTTCAGGTCAGCGACAACAGCACTAACGAGTAGACATGTCTATATCCCAGCCAGGTTTGTCACTTGTGGGGGTACCCTTGAAACATTTCTGTTGTGGTCTGTGCTATTTGCAGAGCGTTTCTGTATTTGGTGGTGTTGGGAGTATTTGCAGTGCGTTTCTGTATTTAGTTGCATTGTGAGTATTTACATTGCGTTTCCGTATTTGGTAGCGTTTTGAGTATTTACATCGCGTTTCCGTATTTGGTAGCGTTGTGAGTATTTTCTGCACGTTTTTGTATTTGGTTGCGTTGTGAGTATTTGCCGCGCATTTCTGTATTTGTTTGCGTTGTGAGTATTTGCTGTGCATTTCTTTATTTTGTTGCGTTGTTAATATTAGCAGCGCAATTCTGTATTTGGTTGTGTTGTGAGTATTTGCTGCGCATTTCTGTATTTTGTTGCGTTGTTAGTATTAAAGCTGTATTTTGTTGCGTTGTTAGTACAAAAAGCACTTCCTGCTCAGCTACAGTTCGGACGCTCTTGCTTACTGCTCCGTACTTTGCTCTATCGCTTTTTATATTTTCTATCGCTCTATCGCTTTTATATTTTATCTCCTTTTATCACCTAATTTTAACTTCAGCAAATCAGCACAGTGTTTAAACGCTTGATTACTACAAAAAAGCAGAATTCTTTTCTCCGACCAGCCTCCCACTGAAAGCTTACATTCCGGGGAAGGGAAAACACAACTGCCTACATTCAAAAGGATAAGAGAAAATGCCTCTTCCGGAATCTACTTGCTGCACTAACTGCCAGAGACTTTTACAAAGGATTGCAGTTCTTGAAACAAAGTTACTTGTGGGACCACCAAACCAGACGGAACACACAACAGAGCTTCGTCATGGACGCCCTCAGCATACAGCCGGTGAGTCCCATGAATCTAGTGCTCCAATACAGGCCATACTGAGTGTAGAGAAACAAGCCAATCGACTTACAAATCGATGGCACAAACAGGGAGTGAGACCCAAAGGCACTCGAGACATCAGATTGTCACGAGCATCACATATTGCCGCAGAAGCATCCTCTACCCCAGATACGGCTCTGACAAGGATTGCAAACACTGGTTTCCTACCACCGCCTATACATCTTGAGAACAGATTTGAAGTATTAATGAATGAGGAATCCCTGAATGTGATGAATGTGATCGAACACAGACTGAATCAGCCAGTAGCTAACACTGCTAACTGGCGCTCAAGGTCGAGCAGACAGCGGCACTCAGCTCAGAGCGCAGCCGAGCACAGGACTCTGATAGTGGGTGACTCCATAATCAGAAACATTATTAGCAGGGATACAACTACGTGCTGCCTTTCACAAGCAACAACTTCTGATGTAAATAGGGAACTTCAGAACATTCTGATGAAACATAAGACTGCAAATCGACTCATCATTCATGTGGGGAAAAATTATATTCATAAAGAGCAGTCAGAACTCCTTAAGAAGGATTTCAATTAACTTTTTTTGAAACACTTAAAAGCCTGAAAGTTCAGACATTCATCAGTGGACCACTCCCAGCAAGAGGAACAAACAGGTTTTCACGGTTGCTTGGGCTCAACACATGGCTTCAAAAAACCTGCAATATAAAAGGAGTGAACTTCATTGACAACTTCAATCTTTTCTGGAGTCAGAGGCAACTGTTTCAACAGGATGGGCTCCACCCAAACAAACTTGGTTCAAGAGTGCTAAAGGACAATATCTACTTCTCCCTCAATCATTCTTCTGCAGTGTGCGACAATCTACTCAACCTGAATAGCACACACACACCTGGACACAGTATGAATGACCACAGGACTTCACTTCAGCACCTGAGTGGACATGCGGTTGACATATCACACAAGGACAACGATAACACCATGCAGCCACAACAACTTCTGCTCACGGACACAATCTCAGCAGAGCCCTGCCCACAGAGCTCACCACAGACAGACCGGGACATATTAGAACTGCTCCAAGATTCAGCTCCCAAGGACGACTTTCTGGTAAACAGCGAGGGAAACCAGACAGCATATTACAGCCTCCGACAACACCAGAGCAGCAGCCCCTCTCCCCAGACACGTTATTCCTCTCTCCAGCATCTCCACTTCTGTGCTTCTCAGAGAAAATGGAAAAACTGGTGTATGCTGGAACCAAACTATCCCACTCTTTTGCTGCAAGTCCCCAGATGTCAACCAAAAAACGGCAGGCCCCACAACCACCAAAGCCTGCGGGCCCAGCCCCTCCTCCGGTGAGAGCTCTTCGGCCTCTGCCACAGCGCCAGGGCTCACACCCTCCTCCATCAGCTCGAGGTGAACCAAAAACAACTGATACCAGCTCTCAGTGATAAGTGTCGGGCCCCCGCTATGATAACAGTAACTTTCTTAAATGTTTACAAAACAAGCGGGAACCCAGTGTGCCTGAATCTTTCTCTATTGCTGTTCAATTACATGATAGAAAATCTAAGGCCTTCAAAAGCCGTACAGCAAACCCATCTAATATGGTGCCTATTACACACCAAACTAAGATTGCTGTGGGGACAAAAAGTAAGACTGTTAAGTTAGCACTTTTAAACATCCGCTCACTTAAAAATAAATCACTTCTAGTCAACAACTTAATAACCACATACAACCTGGACTTTATGTTTCTAAATGAAACTTGGCTAGAAGACAGCAGCAGTGGAACAGTCCTCAATGAAACATCCCCTCCTAACTTTACTTTTATGAGTGTCTGCAGAGCGGGTAAGAGAGGTGGGGGCTTAGCTGCTCTTTTTAAAAATGTCTATGAATGTAAGCAAATATCATTTTGGAATTACCCGTCTTTCAAATATCTGGGTATTCTGTTAAAAGGTGCTCCACGTATTTTAATTATCATTATTTACAGGCCTCCAAAATACTCTCCAGCCTTTGCTGAGGACTTTACAGAACTGTTATCAACAATTTCCTCAGAGTTTGACTGTTTTGCCATTGCTGGAGATTTTAACATTCACATAGATAATGCAGAAAACAATATGGCAAAATAAATCAAAACTGTTGTTAAAACTTTTGATCTGACTCAGCATGTACATGGTCCCACACACAATCGTGGACACACTCTAGATTTACTTATCAGTAAGGGTCTAAACATCTCATCGATTGTTATTAAGGATGTAGCACTGTCTGATAATTTCTGTATTTTCTTTGATATATTGATCTCTCCTGCCATTGAAGCTAGATCTGTGTCTGTCAAGAAGAGATGCTTAAATGAGAACACTAGTGTGCTATTTATGAAGGCTATATCTTTAAAACCAAGCATATCAGCTGACTCTGTTGATTTTCTCCTTGATTCTTTTAACTCAAAAGTTAAAAGTGTAATTGATGATATTGCTCCTGTGAAAATAAGGAAGAATAGTGGTAGACAAAAAGCACCTTGGAGAAACTCAACAGCTGTGCAAAATATGAAAAGACAATGCAGAAAAGCAGAGTGCATGTGGCGGAAGACAAAACTTGTAGTCCATTATAACATCTACAAAGACAGTATGGAACTAGGCAAAGCTAGACAGACTTTCTTCTCGAATATTATAAACAGCAACTTAAACAACACACGCACTCTTTTTGCTACTGTAGAGAGACTGACAAACCCCCAAGCCAGATTCCCAGTGAAATGCTCTCAGACAGCAAGTGCAGTGAGTTTGCTTCTTTCTTGTCTGAGAAAATCAATAATATCAGAAAGGTGATCAGCACATCCTTGAGTTGCTCTGGGATCAGACCACAACCTGAGAAAGTAGTTACTATGTCTGTTTTCGAAGAAAGTGAAGGCAACATTTTTGAAGAAACCGTACAGCACCTTAAAACATCAACCTGCGCCCTTGACGCACTTCCCACATCTTTTTTCAAAAGTGTGTTAAACAGCTTAGAAGCAGATCTCCTAGAAGTGGTAAATGCCTCACTTCTCTCTGGGAGTTTTCCAAACTTCCTGAAAACTGCAGTTGTCAAGCCCCTGCTGAAAAAGAGCAATCTGGATGAGACCATCTTATGCAACTATAGACCGATCTCAAATCTTCCTTTCATAGGCAAGATTATTGAAAAAGTTGTCTTCAATCAGCTGAACAAATTCTTAAGCTTGAATGGATACTTTGACAATTTTCAATCTGGTTTCCGATCGCATCACAGCACAGAGACAGTGCTCATAAAGATAATAAACGATATTCGCCTAAATACTGATACAGGCAAATTATCAGTACTGGTACTACTTGACCTCAGTGCTGCATTTGACACTGCCGATCACGACATACTTCTTGACAGGCTGGAAAACTTGTTGGGGCTTTCTGGGATAGTCCTAAAATGGTTCAGGTCATACTTAGAAGGGAGAGGTTATTATGTGAGTATAGGAGACCATAAGTCTGAGTGGACATCCATGACTTGCGGAGTCCCTCAAGGCTCAATTCTTGCGCCACTCCTGTTCAACATGTATATGCTCCCAATGAGCCAAATAATGAGAAAGAACAACATTTCTTACCAAAGCTATGCAGACGACACACAGCTCTTAGCCCTATCGCCTAACAACTACAGCCCCATTGACTCCCTGTGCCAATGCATTGATGAAGTAAACAGTTGGATGTGCCAAAACTTTCTACAGTTAAACAAAGACAAAACTGAAGTCATTGCGTTTGGAAACAAAGATGAAGTTCTCAAGGTGAATGCATACCTTGACGCTAGGGGTCTAACAACTAAAAATCAAGTCAGGAATCTTGGTGTGTCTCTAGAGTCAGACCTTAGTTTCAGTAGTCATGTCAAAGCAATAACTAAATCAGCATACTATCATCTGAAAAATATTGCAAGAATTAGATGCTTTGTTTCCAATCAAGACTTAGAGAAACTTGTGCATGCTTTTGTGGTACCTGCCATGCAGTATACCTTATTTCAGGTCTGACTACGCCACCCCCTGATGATGGGCAGGAGGAACCACAGATCTTCTCGTGAATGTAGTGTGGCTAATAATATGTTTATCCCCGCAAAGGGACAGTCAACAAGAGTCAAATATGTAAATATATTCCAAATTTATTACATATTTTTTTTGTGCAAAAAGACGTAGAAAAGTTATTAAAATAGATCTTAAAAATACCGGGATAAATGACTAGTGGATTTTCTTTAATCTAGGAAGGTCGGATCAGCCAATGCAAAACCCCAGCTCAGGAGGCCCCTAGGGAGACAGAAACAGGAGACAGCAACCCAGCACCAGTCGAAGCATGCAACACAGCAAACTATACACACTTAAGACTTTTAGATACCACTACAAAATATCACACCGTGTTGTAGTTATAAGTACACACCAATACAGTGTCTCTCCCAGTGTGGTCCCCTGAAGAGAAGGGGCAAAGTATCAGTATAGATCCGGCCTTGTACAAGAATAACCTACGCAAAAGACATGGTTAGGGAGGAGAACCACCAGCAATAAAGGCAACACTTAGTCAAGAAAAATAAAATAAAATGCTAGTATGAATGTGGCACATGAGTGGCAAAATTACAGGTAACCAAACAATAACAAAAAAAAAATCTAACAACAGGAAGCAATAAAGAAATGCTTATAAATCACATGGAAACTGTGGCTGGCCTGGTCCTTTTCAGTATGCTCAACTGTCCCACAGCGCATTAACACATGCAGAGAAAAGGGGAACGTTCCGTTGCAGTGCACTGCAGTCCAGCAGCTCGAGTCACACTGGAGGTGATCACATAAAGGTTAAACTTCCATACGAAGCCTGTGTCCCCCGTGAAGAGTAGACACGCACTTCTAGAATTACCCTGCATGAAATGAGAGTCCAACTCACACAACCGCGTCTCGCATCAACAGAAAAGAAGTCTGCCTTGCAGCCAGCAAACATTTATCAATTCCTGATTAGTCATGTGACCTTACAACAGATCACATGATCCTGGGTGTTGAGTGAATGTGCTGTTGTATGCCTGCCTTAGTAGATCCCCACACTTTTATCACCAGCAGGGTGGATTATTGTAATGGACTCCTCACTGGCCTTCCTAAAAAGACCATAAGACAGTTGCAGCTCATACAGAACCAGGACCAGAAAATATGAACATATCACACCAGTCCTCAGGTCTTTACATTGGCTCCCAGTTACATTTAGGATTGATTTTAAAGTATTATTACTGGTATATAAATCATTCAATGGGCTAGGACCTCAATATATTGCAGATATGCTCACTGAATATAAACCTAACAGATCACTCAGAGCATTAGGATCACATCAGCTAGAAATACCAAGGGTTCACTCTAAGCACGGAGAGTCTGCTTTTAGCTATTATGCCAGCCGCAGCTGGAACCAGCTTCCAGAGGAGATCAGTTGTGCTCCTACAGTAGTCACTTTCAAATCCAGACTCAAAACACATCTGTTTAGCTATGCATTTACTGAATGAGCACTGTGCCACTGTTCGTCCGACTGTTTTTACTGTACTTTATTTTATTTTTTATTCTAAACTGTTTTAATTATTCTTATTTGTTTTGATTATTTTAATTTCTTCTATGTAAAGCACTTTGAATTACCATTGTGTACCATTGTGTACTTTGAATTACAAATGTGCTATATAAATAAACGTACCTTGCCTTGCCTTGCCTATTAGCAGTGCATTTCTATATTTGGTTGCATTGTGAGTATTTGCAGCACATGTTGTCAAACTGATGAAGATGATTTATTCTGTCTAACAATGAACACTGAAGGTCGGACAGATGTTTGATTTTGGTTGGAAATGAAAGTTGGGTTGACGTCAGAACCCAACGTCAGACTAACGTCAACATCCGACGTCAGACTCACGATTATGGTAAGGGGTGTTACATTTCCGACACACACTTGATGTGTTTGGCCAATCACAACGCACTGAGTCAGCTGACCAAGCAGAGCACTCTGTGCTTTTTGGAAGGAGGGGCGTTAAAGAAACTGAAAGTCAATCAGAGCGTTTCAGAAAGACTGAAAAAAGAGGTGCTGCAATAGTATGTGAAAAAATATGTGTTTTTGAACATTAAAGCATGTTAACCTATTCTAGTACACTCAATAAACAAAATTATGACCTTTTAAAATTACATCAGGCCTCTTTAGGCCTGGAAATAAAGTTTTAGGATTTTGAAAAATATAAAACAAATACCATTTATGGTGTACAATGAAGACATATTCTGTCTTATTTTTAGTCACTTATCAAATTGAATGCTCTTTGGATCATCTCAAATTATGCTGAAGAACATGATCATCAGGTTTTACACAAAATTATGGAGTGCTGCTGTTACTGTTGTAAGTCGCGGATAAAGGTGTCTGCTAAATACATAAATGTTACTGATGGCAAGTTAATTTGAAAGCTGTTGATGACAGTAATGTGTTTTTGACCACTGGTACTGATTTTCCTGCCCTCTGTCTGCATCTTCATTTATCTGTCATGCCACCCGGCTGGCCACCATTGTCATGTAACTTTCCCGAAATTGTGCTGTGTTGCACCTTATTTGCACCTTATTACTGTCCACTTTGTCAGAGAGCGACAGGCTCAACCAGAAATGTTTTGGCTAGCAAAAAAACGGTCGTTGTCTTTTGACAAGGAAACTGAAAAGAAGTTGTCTAATTGTCTTGTGTATACAGACTTTATAGGTTTATCTGAAATAGCTGACACCAAAATAGTAAACCAGTTTGGAAAAATATGCAATCAAACAATAAAACACAGAGAGAATTGGAGATTGGAGACTGTGTAATCCAAAATTCTGCCCAAATTAGATTATTTAAGTAATCATTATTATAATAATTAAAATGGATTTTCTATTAAATTGGAATAAAATAAACTATGGTGGAAAAAAGTTTTTTCCAAGCATTCTATCATTTATCTCAAATTCTTCAAAATGGAGCAAAAATAATGACAATTGAATATAATTTTAGATAATTGTTAAAATAATTTATATTTTATTATTATAAAGTTATATGAAACTGTGTGTCACGTTTAGAGTTTGTTCTGTTCCCTGCCTGTTTGTTTCTATGGTTTCTGATTGATTTGAGTATTCTGTTCAGGTGTGTCTCGTTAATTTACTTATCAATTCCTTTGTTTGCCCTCATGTATTTAAGCCCACAGTGTCTGTCTGTTTCCGGTCTTGCATTGTTGTTATTTAACATCTATGGTAAAGTGCTAGTTATTTTCCTGTGTGTTTTTTTAATATTAGATTAATGGTCAGTTTGAATATTTATTTCATCGTGCACGTCTTTACAGCCACCGACCATGACACTGTGGACCATATATTAATTGTTTTGACAGTATTGAAGTTAGTTTAGAGAAATAGGTCTAATCAAGATTTTAAAAAAATAATATTAGAGAATTATAGTCATAATTAGTCAACATGAATATTACCACATTGAACTTGGTTTAGATAAATATGTCTCAGGGAATAAATAGCCATAATTAGTTGAAACTAATGATGTAATTACTTAGGCCTAAGTTTATGCATAAACGTTGTGTTAGACTAATGAAATTCTGACAGTGAAGGGAAATTCAATTCCTCCTCTGGTTATATCAGTTTATATTCCAATTCGATATTTAGTGGTTTGTGGCCACTTCAGTTCACATTTGTCTTGAACGTCACATGAACAAACAGAAAAACGGGTCACATCGCATCCACTTGTCAGAGAAAGTGTTAACAGCAGTATATACACTCACCGGCCACTTTATTAGGTACCCCATGCTAGTAACGGGTTGGACCCCCTTTTGCCTTCAGAACTGCCTCAATTCTTCGTGGCATAGATTCAACAAGGTGCTGGAAGCATTCCTCAGGGAGTTTGGTCCATATTGACATGATGGCATCACACAGTTGCCGCAGATTTGTCAGCTGCACATCCATGATGCGAATCTCCCGTTCCACCACATCCCAAAGATGCTCTATTGGGTTGAGATCTGGTGACTGTGGAGGCCATTTTAGTACAATGAACTCATTGTCATGTTCAAGAAACCAATTTGAAATGATTAGAGCTTTGTGACATGGTGGAAGTAGCCATCAGAGGATGGGTACATGGTGGCCATAAAGGGATGGACATGGTCAGAAACAATGCTCAGGTAGGCCGTGGCATTTAAACGATGCCCAATTGGCACTAAGGGGCCTAAAGTGTGCCAGGAAAACATCCCCCACACCATTACACCACCACCACCAGCCTGCACAGTGGTAACAAGGCATGATGGTTCCATGTTCTCATTCTGTTTACGCCAAATTCTGACTCTAACATCTGAATGTCTCAACAGAAATCGAGACTCATCAGACCAGGCAACATTTTTCCAGTCTTCAACTGTTCAATTTTGGTGAGCTCTTGCAAATTGTAGCCTCTTTTTCCTATTTGTAGTGGAGATGAGTGGTACCCGGTGGAGTCTTCTGCTGTTGTAGCCCATCCGCCTCAAGGTTGTGCGTGTTGTGGCTTCACAAATGCTTTGCTGCATACCTCGGTTGTAACGAGTGGTTATTTCAGTCACTGTTGCCCTTCTATCAGCTCGAACCAGTCTGGCCATTCTCCTCTGACCTCTGGCATCAACAAGGCATTTCCGCCCACAGAACTGCCGCTCACTGGATGTTTTTTCTTTTTCGGACCATTCTCTGTAAACCCTAGAGATGGTTGTGCGTGAAAATCCCAGTAGATTAGCAGTTTCTGAAATACTCAGACCAGCCCTTCTGGCACCAACAATCATGCCACGTTCAAAGTCACTCAAATCACCTTTCTTCCCCATACTGATGCTCGGTTTGAACTGCAGGAGATTGTCTTGACCATGTCTACATGCCTAAATGCACTGAGTTGCCGCCATGTGATTGGCTGCTTAGAAATTAAGTGTTAACGAGCAGTTGGACAGGTGTACCTAATAAAGTGGCCGGTGAGTGTATAACTGACGGCGATATCTATGGATTTTTAACAGGGACATGCACAGGAATTTTGAGGGGCAGTTGCTCTGACCTGAAAAAAGGTCACCCCCCCCCAATAACATATTATTGTTTATTGTTTTTTATTTTATTTTTATTTGAAAATAAATAATCTGGATTGAATGGAAAAACTCGCTTGTAATAAAAAAAACAACGCTTAGATTTTGGGAAAAAATACAATCCTTTTTTAACCTTTTGGCTTCCCGTACATTCAGTTGTGCTTCTTGCTCATATTCAGTTCTGATGGTAGGCTACGGGCAACTACGCATGATTTGTAGTATGATTGCGTAAAGGGAACAGGAATTCCGGTAGGGAACAGAATCGACTGCTAAACCCAGTGCCGATCCTGACCTCCCCCTGGGGCCCTAAGCAAAATTCTGCTAATGGGCCTCTACCTGACCCGTGATGTCGTGAGCTATGTAAACCATTTGCCATTGCCACACAGTCACACCTGACACTTCAGTGCTCCCAATACAATCCTCCCTCCTTTAAACAAAACAGTCAAAGAATAAGTAGGCTACAACAATATAGAACAGAATGAGATTCAAACAAACAATATTTATTGAATAGAGTATTTTCTATAGAATGTTAAGATAACAAGTGAATATTAACGTAAACATAAATAAGAAGAAAATAATAAATTATAACCCTGAGCTTTGGCTTTTGGGATTAACTTTGGTTCTCTCTACAGCCTGGGTATTTTCGGCATCAGTATGATTGTTTTATTTATTATTATGCATGTTGAAGCAATTCTTGATTTATGGTTATTATTTACTGAGGGATGTGCATCCATATTGACCAGTATGTCCAGCTAATCAACATTTTAAATTCAATATAGCCTATACATCAATAGTCAATCAATGTCAAATTGTCAATACATTGCTTTCTATCTTGCATAATTAGTGCAGTTGTTTAGAGTTTTTAACACTGAGACTAGATAATCAGTGTCTTGTTTTAAACGTATAATGTGTACTTTGATTGGGAGTGCCATCATTCACGTGCATGTATTGTACAGTATGTCTGGTCTCCACATATTTCTGCTTGAAAAATGCGCGTTTCATTTCGTGCACGCGCATATGAACGCACGATAACACACGCGACGCGGTTATGTTTTCTGAGCTGCAGTAAACAAACACCGTTGCGCTTTGTTGTTTATCAAAAACAAACGTAATAAATAATTGTATTTTACTCTCACTTTTGTCAGGCACAAAGTGATGCAAGAGATGCACTGCCTGCCCAGCTAGGTTAGCAAGACCAAAAAACATCAAACTTTGCTGACATCAAACTTAGAGAGGAGAGAACACAAGTTTACCTGATTGTTGTTCCCGCAATTCACTCTCATGGTTTTTTTCTTCTTCCTCTTTTCGTGACCAGAAGGATAGTTTCGCTTCATTTTGTCATGGATGTTGTACACATTAATTGACGCGCTATGACACGAGATGGAGGCGTTGTCTTATGCACCGGTCGCGTGCAGTCTATGGTCGCGTGCAGAGCTGCAGCCATGTAAACAGTTGAGCTGAGTGCCCGAATGGAAGTGAATGAGGCTTTGCGAAACTTTTTTTTTTTTTTTTTTTTTTTTTTTAAATCTAGGCCTAGGTGAAATTCTTTTATCTAGGCCTAACTTTTTTTTTTCTTTTTCTTTTTCGGAAGGGCAACCTGAGTCGAGAAGGGCATATGGGCAGTTGCCCGGGCAACCTGAGCAACCCCCCTGTGCACGTCCCTGACTTTTAATGTAATCAGCTAAGCGAGTTATTTTTTGTGTTGCCGTTTTATTCAATTTTAATTCAGAGGAAGAAAAACAAATTTTAGAGATCAAACTGCATATGTGATGGACATTGGTTATGCTCATCTTTGCTAACTCCTTTAAAGGCATCTTGAGTAAAACAGCTCAATTTTTATCAAAGCACATACAAAAGACCTGAACCGGTAGCGATGCAGTCTGTTTTACAGAATATGGAAGTTTGTTGTGCATAAACCCCCTTTAAACTTGAATTGTGCCCACACCAGTTAATCAGATTCAAACTGATTATTTCATCAGGCGCTTGCCATATTTGTAAACAGACTGTGGTAATCCCGACTGAGAATAGTCTTCTATTAACCACCAGTTTAGTTGTCACCTCAATATTTGACAGTTACTGCATCTTTACCTAATGTTCTATGGAAATTAAATACTGCCTTTATTTGTGTCTCTCTGTTTGTTTCTGTACACCAGATTTATTGGCATATTTGAAAATGAAATAAATTGGACACAATCTCCATAGTAAGAGAGATGAAAAGCCCTCTAGAAAAATTGTCCAGACATGTTTACTGCTGAGAGAGCTGATGAAGTAAAATCCTGAAATCCTGATTGACCTCTGTATAGGAGAGCCTTGGCAGTTGCTGATATTAACACCTATGTTGCAGTGCAATGAATTACAGCCAGTGTCAAAAAGAAGATTCTGTGTGGCACGCTGTCATGCTGCCAGTGGCGGAGCCAGGGGTGGCCGTGGCCACCCTTGGCTTAAGCTTGGCCACCCCTTTGGCCACCCCTCTCACAACTGCTGTTTCTGTCTCGCTCTAATTTTTACAAGAATTTTGTTTTTAAAACACAGAACCGTCGCTTTAAGACCACAAAAAACGTGAGACTTTTCAGACGCGCACTCCAACTTCACCTCAGCGCCAGGCGCAAGTCAAACGAGTGCGGAGATGTACGGGTACCGAATGAGCTTGAGCAGTGATCGGAGCATAGTAAATATAGATTCGATGTTTCTCAACTGGTGGGTTGCAGTCAAAGAAACAACAACGTAATTCTCTTTTTTTTCTGATTCTACTTTTATTATGAAAGATCTGTGTGAAAGCTTGTGACACTTCTGTCAGATGCGGAGAAAAGCGCGTTGTCCTGAATCAGTAACTGTGGTAAGATGAGATGTTGTAAGGTCAACAAATGTCAGTAAAACTAACTTTCCTGTCCTGACAGCCGTTGTACTGTACTTGCACATCACGCGCAATGTGGCGTGCTGTAGCAGTAATTCTGTCGTCAATTAGCTAACTCATGAAATAATCAAAAAGGCGATCAAATCTGTGTCAAAACTGCATGCATGCATGTATTTGTTATATATGCGTCACATATGTCTCGACTAAAATATTCTGCCATGTGAAATCACAATTTAAGGCACAAACTGACAGGCTATGTGATTTTTTTTAATGTTCAAATAAATGTGAGCACTGTGCATTTGTAAGCTACTAGAAGATAGGCGGTAATTTTGCGTTAATTTGTAAAGGCAAAACTAAAAATTATTATTTTTAAATACATTAAATAACTAATTTTACATTCTGGTATTTATGTGCTGTTTACTTCCGCCTTGTTCACATTCTTGGACAAAGAGATTCAAAAGAGATGTTTTCCCCCCTTTTTAATTTAGGTATGATAGAACGGATTAGATTCTTTATTTTGACAACTAATATAGAAAGTTGAAGAGTTAATTGATTATATAAAATTCAATGAAGGTTAAATAATCTTCGAACTACAGTAGTTATCTGCATGTCTCATCCATGAAGGTGCAACAATGTTGGGGGTTTTGAGAACCAGAACCAAGCTAACTGAGCAAGTTGAACTTTAGCTATAGTGTGTGTACTCTTTATTAATATGCCTGGAGGTAGTAGCTAATAATAATAAAAAAAAGATCAAATTCACTCAGTATTCCATGATTCCTTCACTACTATCTCAATTACAATTAAGTACAAATGAACTGTATTCAGTTGTGTAGGAAGGCACTAAAACAGTCCAATACATTATTTAAAATAATTTTTATGTTAAAATAATTAAGATTTATATGCCACCCCAGACTGTTTGCTGGCCCTTGCCTGGCCACCCCTATGAAAAAATCCTGGCTCCGCCACTGCATGCTGCCATCTAACAACGGCAGAGAATGTGGCAGGCAGTAACATTTTTATATAGCGTGTGTGTGAGTGAGAGAGTGAGAGAGAGAGAGAGTGAGAGAGAGAGAGAGAGAGAGAGAGAGAGAGAGAGAGAGAGAGAGAGAGAGAGAGAGAGAGAGAGAGAGAGAGAGAGAGAGAGAGAGAGAGAGAGAGAGAGAGAGATTTATTTGTTGTAATGTTTACTTTTATTTATTTATTGTTTGTGAAGATAAGATAAACTATGGGGCAATTAGATTCAGTGGCTCTAAT
This sequence comes from Rhinichthys klamathensis goyatoka, assembly GCF_029890125.1. Classification (NCBI taxonomy): domain Eukaryota; kingdom Metazoa; phylum Chordata; class Actinopteri; order Cypriniformes; family Leuciscidae; genus Rhinichthys; species Rhinichthys klamathensis. The sequence goes on from NW_026606587.1 coordinate 1,867,163, forward strand.
AAATAAGACAACAATGAGGTGTGAGTTTGAAAGCCCTTACCCACAAACCAACACTGAATTGCAGCTATCACTGTCCTAGAGTGTAATTGTGCAGAAACCGTAGGGAAAGAGTTTGTTATCGATATGAGTATATCTGGGTTGCATCGGATTAACTGGTATTACAAGTTTGCAAGTTTACAAATTACAGGTTTGAAATCAGCTAAAACTTTGCAATGAATACTATGTATAAAGTTAACATGGACACGGTACCCTGCTTTGACTACTTTGATAATTCCCCCAAAAAGTGAAAATTCTGTCTTCATTTACTCATCCTCATGTCATTCCTAATTTTGTTTTATTTGGCAGAACATGCAGTAGCCTACCGGTCAAAAGTTGGAGTTGTACCAAAGTTGTACCATTTTTTTATGTTATTGAAAGAAGTCTCTTGTGCTCACCAAGGTTGCATTGGTTTAAACGAAAATACAGAAAACAGGAATATTGCAAAATATTATAATAATTTTCTAGCTGTTTTTGTATGTATAATAAAAGTCAATGGGGTCCAAAACAATAACGGACAAAAACAAATCCCAAACAGAACTCAAATTAAAAAGTCATGCAAGTTTGAATAAATAATGAAACAAATTTATTTCGGGGTGAACTATTTTTTATAACATATTTTTCTTGTAATTTTTAAGTTTTTCAAAAGGACCATTTTATTTATTTATTCATCTTGTAATAAGGGCATATTTGCCTCTAACTGTGAACATTTTTCAGGAAGCCATCATACTCTCTGGATAATAACGTAAATCTGAAAGACAAATGTGACTTTTGTTTTAGATGTGAATAGGAAAGGTGTAGAAATTAAGACATTCTTTAAAAATGGGGACATCATGCTAGTCTGAGATAAAATACATGGTCGAAAATGTTAGAAAAATGGGTAAAAGTGTTTGGTAGTCAATATGGGAGGATCAATAAAAGAGGAAAATAGAGAGTGAAGGCAAGCTGTAAAAGCTGACTGCAGTGGCTGGAGTGGATTAAAGACAACTAATGTCAAGAGTTCTGTGGAAACTGACTTGTATTGAGTGGTGGGGAAAAAAACATCACTTGTTCACCAGCATGTCTGCAGTTTAGTGGGAGGTGTGAGAATGGCTGATCTAGATGTGTAAAAATGTTTTGCTCCCAGAAAGACCAATATAAAGAGTTTTGGGCAGAATTCGAAACATGTGTTTTTTCAGCTAACGCTGACCATGCCTCAGGGGAGTATCTCTACATCCTAGGCAATATGATCATGGCTGGCTTGTAAAAATATTAGTGTTCAGGAGAAAAACAGAAATCAGGAAATGGAGGATTATGGATGGATTTTAGGAGGATTTAAACAGGCAACAAAAGTAAAAAAGCAATTGGGTTTTTGTATTTTGTACTTTGTACTGCGAATATAAGTGGATCTTATCTTATTTAAAGCTGCAGTCCGTAGCTTTTTTGGGTTAAAAATGATCCAAAATAAATTGAGCAAATACATAACCAGCCAGTGTTCAAAACTATCTGCTTGCCTTAGCTCGATTCAAAACGGTAAGCTTGTAATAATGTTTTTAACTCCAGTGGTACTGGTGGATTTCCGCGGGAAATTTGAGCATGTCTTTGCGTCATTACGTCACATCTGTCCACATAAAGAAGGAGTCTTGGCTAGTAAGCTATATTGCGTGTGAGGATGTTAGAGGTGGAGATTTATAGCCTTTTCTCACAGCACTTGATATAATTAAACTTATCAATTTGATGGCGGATCCAGAAAGGTTCAAACGGTGACAACTGGCGATTCATCCATTGTAAAGTGGCTACAGAAAAAAAGAGACTGCAACCGGGCCCATGCGAAGACAAGGATAAATATCGGAAGGGCATTAAATGTAGTCATGCAATGCTGATGTTGAACATTAACAATTTGAGAACAAAGTATAATTTGCACGGTTTTACGTGATATGATAAGCGATTGTTAGATTTAATCAGTGCGATTTACTGCAATGTTTTCCTTCCCCTTAGTTGGTCAGAACCAGAACAAAAGTGGATGTTTCTTACTTGTTCAGATGACATTTTCCGGTGAAAATTATTATGTTGGTCATACTTCCAAAAAGAATAATCTGTGATTCCGAATGACAGTATCCACACCGGCGGGGTGACAGACAGCCGCACACTCTCCTCAAACATTGGATTCATCCGCGCTGTGCCGTGTTGAGGCACAACTCGCGTAAAGTTGATAATTCCGCGAATAACTGCAATTGCAGATTTCGAACAGAGAGATGGCGCCAAAGAGGAAAAACTGCGGACTGCAGCTTTAAGTGGATGTTTACACTGAATGCAAAGCACATTATTGAGGCAAGCAAACAAATTAAGCAACTCACTTTAAAAATATAATCCATCTTTACTAATAAACAATAACACCACACACGTTTACTTAGCTATCTAAATGGGGACATTCCATAGACTTCTGTTGTAAAATCTACAACCTAACCCTAACAGAAAACTTTCTGCATTTTGACAAAAAAAAAGTTTTAGTTTCAAACGAGGACATTCCCAAAAGAAGGATTTGTCATATTTACCTCACTTCCGGGTACATATTTGTCCCCAAAATATGGTTTAGTAGGTAGACTCACACACTTGAAAATGTGTTATTTCAATATGAAACTCTCTTTAATTCAGAATATGTGTTAGAGTCTGAGTCTGAGTCTGTTTTCACGGATGTTGCTGTTCTGCTCTGCAATCATCAACGAGTGTGCTACGAGTTGGAAGAAGCTCTTCAGTCAAGTGTTGGTGTGACGGTGCGTCAGTGGTGGTCGCTTCAAAAGCATTTCCTAATGCTTCCTGCAGTTCTAAAATAGCATTGCTGCACACTGTAAAAGACAGGTCTTGCAAGTTGTGCTGTAACCATTTCCCTGTGTGCCTCAGCACTATTAAAAGAGCTATTTCCCTAAAAGAGCAAGCACGGGTGTGACGTTGCGTCTTTTTAAAGGTGTCTTTCCCCCCGTGCGTTTCTGGATAGGCTCAGCTCCTGGCTCTGTCTGACAGTCACGATCGCTGTCTCACGTGTCTGGGCTTAAAAACAGGCTCAAGTGGCTTTTGTCATGTTCCTCCTGCAGGAAGGTGACCATATCAATGTTGCGGTCAAGACTCCAATACCTCCAAAAAGGTGGAGGTGGAAGTGCACGAAGAGGTTACCAGATTGTAAAAAAGGCACCTTTTTCTGCCTGAAACCGAGCTGGTCCCTCCTCCGGCCTCACTACCCTCGAATAGTGGATGCCATAGTCTTGGCGTATCAGACCCAAGCCGTGCGCCCTTGGGGTGAGAGCTCACTCTACTAGGAGTGTTGCTTCTTCCTGGGCGCTGTCGCAAGGCGCCTCGCTGGCAGGCATCTGTAGAGCTGTGGGCTGGGTGATACCTAACACATTGGATATGAGGAGGGCCCGCTCGTGTCTCGCTTAGACCACCATTATCCTCCTAAGGACCGGATACGTGCACGTATCCTGCTCCCCAGGTGAGTTACCCAACTGGCGAACCCTGGATGGAGTTCCTTCAGCACCCTCGGCAGTCAGACCTGGTGGAGACGTCCGACGCTAGGCCTGGACGAGTGGTAAGTATGCCCAGTGTAATCTTCCATGGTACGGCTCCCCTGTCAGTGAGCCCATGTCTTTCCCTGGCAGAGCTTTTGGTGCTTTGGTAGGGATCCCAATTCGTCAGTTCAGTTCTGACGTAACATCGAACGTGACTGTCTGATAGGGAACGTCTAGGTTACTAATGTAACCCCCGTTCCCTGAAGGAGGGATACGCCCCACGCCACAATTGCTGTACCACTGCTGAACAGCCGGGACACACCGTCACAGCTCCTCAGCGTAAAACTTGAAGAGCGATCGCACATACGCTTCCTATGGCTGAGGAGATATAGATTTTAACAAATCAAAATTACCATTCATGAATTCTAATGCAAACATTAGCCATTAAAGGCATAGTTGATAACTAATTGCTACAGCAAACAAGTGTCTCTGGAACTATTTTATATTTGATCAGTTATAAATCAGAGTATCGTTGATTATGAGTATGCGCATTGAAAAAGTGCATTTAAGTAATTACAAAAATATTATAAATGTAACTAGGGATGCACCAATATCGGTATCGGGCCGATACTGAGTTCATGTACTCGTAAAAATGCTCCGATACCAACAACCGATACCAGCCAGCGTTTGTACACTTGTGTCCAGACAGAGAGTATAATGGAGATAAAAAAGAAGGCTGTCTATGAAGTAAATGTATCTTATTAGTGGGATATTAAACGAAATATAGTAATTAACACCTAAATAGCTATATGGTGCGTGAGCTGATAAGAGAAAAACGCGGAGTGGATTGAGCGCACAGCGGCGCGAGCTGGTCGAGTGCATCCCTTTTTCACAGACGTCAGAGGAAAGTTTGTAGTTCAGTCGGATGTCAATGGCAAAGAAAGTGAAACGAGGCATGTAGCTTATTATTAATGTTAACAGAGAGAGAGAGAGAGAGAGAGAGAGAGAGAGAGAGAGAGAGAGCACTTCTGTTGAATGCTCTTGATTGCTGATCGTTCACTCAGCACGTTATTTTGATTAAAACTAAATCGTATATGTATAAAACATGAACTGTACCTGATTTATGTATAACAGGTGTTCTCTTACGAGAGGTTCTCTCGTATTGCGTAAGCTAGCTTACGCTGCGGGAAAGATTCCTCTGCGGCAGACCTAGAGCAGGCTAGCTAGCAGCTCATTGGTTCGCTCAGAGAGAACTGCTTAAGCCTATGGGAGAGCGGGGCTGAACCCGCTTCCAATGAGAGGCGCCCGCGCGCTTATTGCGTCATGGCCCGCCAGAATGGGCGTGGCTATGGTGTATATAACAGTCTCTCCCAGGCTTATATGTTGATTCATTTCATCTTCAGCAAGCTGCACGCTTCTGCTGTCCTGAGAAAAGCCGTCGCCGTCGAGAAGGCATCACTCTAGCGAGCTCCCGGACCCTGAAGAAGCCGGCCGTCTTCGCCACCTTCAGCCGCCCTGCAAGCTAGCGCCATCCGACGACTGTATCCTTCTCTTTTCTCTATTTATATCTAAAAGAGCCGAGCGTCTTTTTAAAGATGTCTCGTTTTTCCTGCGGCTCTTGCCGCGCTCGTCTCGAGGACGGAGACCGCCATGTCATCTGCGCTCTCTGCCTGGGACTCGAGCACGCAGAACTCGCCCTCGCGGATGGAGGATGCGACTTCTGTGAGAGCCTGCCGTTGTCGTCCCTGCGGGCACAACTTCTGGCAGCAAAATCCGCTCCCGCGCCGCCTCCCTCTTCGCCGCGTAAGAAGAAACGCCGCTCCCAGAGGCCGCCGGAGCCCCCAGCGGAACCATGCGGGCCGCCGCCGCCGCCGCCTCCCGCTTCCCGCTCTCCCTCCCCGCCCCTGCCGGACATACAGTTGCCGCCGAGTGGCCGCTCTGTCGCTTCCGATGACGCCGCGGAGGAGAAGGACTCCTGTTCACTGCTCGCATCAGACAGTGAAGAATGGTCATCTCTCGGTTCCACGAGAGAGTCGGCGGGGATCCGCGCCGGGATAGAGGAGGAACTAATGCGCCTCCTCTCACAGGCCGTCGAACGCCTCGCTCTCGAGTGGTCTCCTCCACCCGAGCAGGCCCCGAACCGGATGGACGGCAGCTTTTTTCATCGGCGCTCGACCCCCGCGTGCAACCGGGCCGCCCCATTCCTGCCTGAACTTCACGCTGAGCTGACGAAGTCCTGGAATGCCCCGCTCTCGGCTAGAAACCGCTCTGATATATCCGCCTCGCTGCGCTCGGTGGACGGAGCCGCCGAAAAAGGTTACTCAGCCATGCCGCCCGTCGAGGACTTGGTCGCCGCACACCTCTGCCCGCCCTCTGCTAGATGGCGCTCTTCCCCCACGCTTCCTTCGAAAGCTTGCAGAGCGACCTCGAGCTTTCATGCTCGCGCCCTACGCCGCCGCCGGTCAGGCCGCCGCAGCGCTACATTCTATGTCTGTCCTCCAAGTATTACAGAGCGATATTCTCCGTGAGTGGGCCGAAGGCGGTAGAAACCCCTCCCCCGCTGTCACGGATCTGAGAAGTGCTACGGACCTCGCCCTTCGCGCCACTAAAGCCGCCGCACAAGCTCTGGGGAGATGCATGGCCAGCCTTTGTGTTGCCGAGAGACACTTATGGCTCACGCTCGCCGACATGGGAGATTCTGAGCGCGCCGCGTTTCTTAACGCGCCCCTCTCCCCGACGGGCCTTTTTGGATCTGCTGTCACGGGAATCGTCGATCGCTTTTCTGAGGTCCAGAAAGCTACTCAGGCGATGAATTTGTTTCTGCCCCGCCGCGCTTGCTCTTCCGCGGGCCGCTCTCGCGAGCCTCCTGCCAGAGCTCCACCACAGCGCTCCCCTCCGCAGACTCAAACAGCCCAGCGCAGACAGGGCGGCCGCCCTCGCTCTCGCTCTGACAGCCGCCGCAGACCGCCGCCCCCACGAGGCCCGCGACCTAAGATCACGCTGAAGCCTGATCATCAGAAGTCTGCCTAGCAAAGTCAAGAAAACGACGGTGCTCTCCCGCTGCGGCCGGACCGCCGTCAAAGCTTCGCCCTCTGCCAGTCCCCGTTATTTCGCCGACTGCTGTAGTGTTGACCGCCACAAACAAGCCGGTGTCCCAGCCCGCTTGCGAGCGACAAAAAGCCGTTTTTACGGCTACCCAGAGAAATCTCAAAAAGAGAAAATTTGCCAGTTGTGTAGAAAATGTGCCCACAATCATGTGCTCACCCATACACACAAGCATAACATATCCCGTGTCTCTATCAGAGCCCCATCACATGAAACGGGCACAGCCCGCTCTAATATCAGAGAACATAAACACGCCCACGAGCTCGTGCGCGTGTCCCCTCTCTGCTCGCTCTGTTTCACGGCCCATAGACTCCTCTCTGAGTGCAAATCCCGTTGTCACACACATTCAAAGCGCGCCCAAACACCGTGTCCAGCCCGCTATGTACAGCAATCAGGGCGATATAGCCATTCGGCCACTAGCCGCATGCTCCAAAGCGTGGGAAGCCATTCCAGGCATTTCCCCGTGGGTACTAAGCATTATAAAGAACGGCTATCTGCTACAGTTTCGCCGCCGCCCGCGGCTCGAATCTACTGTCAGCCCGCTGGCCGCCGGCACGCTCCGCTCAGAAATTGCGACGCTGTTGCAAAAGGGCGCCATAGAGAGAGTCCCACCATTTATGACCGAGTCGGGGTTTTACGGCCGTTATTTTCTGGTTCCCAAGAAAGACGGCGGCCTCAGACCGATTTTAGATCTCAGGTCTTTGAACAAAGTGCTCATGAAGAGACCGTTCAAGATGCTCACTACCAGGAAACTCCTCGCGCAGGTGCGCCAGGGGGACTGGTTCATCTCTCTAGACCTGAAAGACGCCTATTTTCAGATCCAGATAAATCCCCGTCACAGGCCATTCTTACGTTTCGCCTTCGAGGGTCATGTTTATCAATACGCCGTTCTCCCGTTCGGCTTATCCCTGGCGCCCCGCACATTTACGAAGTGCATGGATACGGCGCTCGCCCCCCTGCGGAGCCAGGGGCTGCGCATATTGAATTATCTGGACGACTGGCTGATTTTGGCCCAATCACAGACGGAGCTTCTGTCGCACCGCACAGTTCTCCTCGACCATCTGAAAACGCTGGGCCTCTCTGTCAACTGGACAAAGAGCTCCCTTCAACCCAGTCAATCGATTTCCTTTCTAGGAATAGATTTGAACTCGGTCACGATGACGGCTCGCCTGTCTACACAGCGCGCGCGCAGTGTACAGCGACTGGCCGCCTCGTTTCAGATGGGCACCCGCTCACCTCTGAAAACTTTTCAGAGGATGCTGGGTTACATGGCCTCAGCCTCCGCTGTGCTTCAGCTGGGCCTTCTGCACATGCGTCCGCTTCAGCTTTGGTTAAACAGCCGTGTACCCCACCGCGCGTGGAACACGGGCCGCCAGCTGATCAGAGTTACGCAGACATGTCTCACGGCGCTGCAGCCATGGACAGTAGCAGAATGGTTTCGACAGGGCGTCACGATGGGGACCTTTTCCCGCCGAAAAGTCATCTCGACAGATGCATCCAACACGGGTTGGGGTGCAGTCTGCGAGGGCTCACTGGCCTTCGGTCATTGGTCGACACAGGAAAGCCCCTTACACATAAACTGTCTGGAAATGCTTGCGGTCGAGAACGCGCTTTCGCGCTTCCTCCCGCTCATTCGGGGACACCACGTCCTGATCCGTTCGGACAACATGGCTGTGGTCTCCTATCTCAACCGTCAGGGCGGTGTCAGGTCCAGGAATCTCTTCCTACTGACACACCGCATTTTAGTTTGGTCTCAGAGCCGCCTGCTCTCGCTCAGAGCGACGCATGTGCCGGGCCATCTGAACGACGGTCCAGACATACTGTCCAGGAACCTCATCTCCTCAGGAGAATGGTCCCTGAACACACAAACGGTCCAAATACTGTGGCGGCTATTCGGCAGAGCAGAGGTGGACCTCTTCGCGTCAGAAGAGAACGCTCACTGCCCAATATTTTTCTCAAGGAGCGAGGACGCACTAGCCCAGGAATGGCCTCGCCGCCCGCTCTATGCATTCCCTCCGATCGCTCTGCTACCACAGGTAATTCAGAGGATCAGGGACACACGCCACTCGGTGCTCCTCATAGCCCCGCGTTGGGAGAGTCAGAATTGGGTTCCGGAGCTCACTCAGCTGTCACAGACAGCCCCGTGGCCCATCCCAGTCAGAGCAGATCTCCTCTCTCAAGCTCGCGGCACGATCTGGCACCCCCATCCACGGCGCTGGGCGCTACATGCATGGGTGATCAACGACTATTCGTCGATTTGCCAGAAGGAGTAAGAAACACTATCATACAGGCTAGAGCACCTTCCACGAGAAGGCTCTATGCGTCTAAATGGTCTGTGTTCTCAAAATGGTGCACCGACAAACATCTGGACCCACGGTCATGCGAGGTGCCGTCTTTGCTTGTTTTCCTTCAAGAGATGCTGGACAAGGGCAGGTCCCCCTCCACTCTCAAGGTTTACGTGGCAGCCGTCGCGGCGTTCTCTGAACCCCGACGCGCTCAGTCCCTGGGCAAAGACGAGTTAGTCATCCGCTTCCTCAGGGGAGCTAAGAGGATGAACCCTCCGCGCCCCCCCTCGGTTCCTATCTGGGATCTTTCTATAGTTCTCGAAGCTATGAAAGCACCCCCCATCGAGTCTGTGGACCTAAAATACCTCTCGCTCAAAACCGTTTTTCTGACGGCTCTGTCCTCAGTAAAACGCGTGGGGGATCTTCACGCGCTCTCATCCAGCGCCGCGTGTCTCGAGTTTGGACCGAATGACTCTGTTGTCATTCTCAAACCTAGACATGGCTATGTCCCGAAGGCGATTGGTACCCCGTTCAGGGCTCAGATTATTTCCCTATCGGCTCTGCCTTCATCCGATAGTGAGCGCGACGCCAATCTCCTCTGCCCGGTGCGGGCTCTGAGATTGTACACTACGCGCGCTGCCGCGTTCAGACACGCTGAGCAGCTTTTCGTGTCGTTTGGGGGGCGCACCAAAGGTCTGGCCGCCTCTAAACAGACACTGTCTAGATGGATAGTAGACGCTATCGCCTCTGCTTACGCATCTAAATGCCTGCCCTGCCCTCTGGGCATCAGGGCGCACTCCACTAGAGGCATGGCCTCATCGTGGGCATGGTCCTGTGGAATTTCCATTCATGACATTTGTGTGGCCGCGGGATGGGCCTCCCCGTCCACTTTTGTCAGATTTGGAAGTTCCCGCCTTGCAGGCAAAATGACTAGCTGTCTAACGACCAGCTCCCTAAGAAGCTGCATTACTGGGAGTCCCTCACACAACCGGTTCGCCCCTTGTGCTCTCCTTAAATGCTTATACACTTCATCATACATGCTTATGTATACACTTCATGTGCCCGCTCTGCCGGCCTCATAATACATTCACTCCACGTTAAAAATCCCCCGGTATCACCCTGGGATTCATGAGTGGATTCATAGCGCGCACGGCGTTGACCAGGTGTTCCCGCAGCGTAAGCTAGCTTACGCAATACGAGAGAACCTCTCGTAAGAGAACGAATCGGTTACCTAACGTAACCTCGGTTCTCTCTAGAAGAGGGAACGAGTATTGCGTTCCCGGCCGTGCTTGCGCTACTAGCGTTTCGCTTCACGCTGAAATAAATCAACATATAAGCCTGGGAGAGACTGTTATATACACCATAGCCACGCCCATTCTGGCGGGCCATGACGCAATGAGCGCGCGGGCGCCTCTCATTGGAAGCGGGTTCAGCCCCGCTCTCCCATAGGCTTAAGCAGTTCTCTCTGAGCGAACCAATGAGCTGCTAGCTAGCCTGCTCTAGGTCTGCCGCAGAGGAATCTTTCCCGCAGCGTAAGCTAGCTTACGCAATACTCGTTCCCTCTTCTAGAGAGAACCGAGGTTACGTTAGGTAACCGATTCGATTCCCTACATTATTACATGACTTTTGCAGGTCAAGTAGTTCCAGCAAACATCCAAAGCGCGCACCCCGAAAACCAGCGTCTCAGCGCGCAAATACTGAATTGAATTGTCTTTCACGTCTTTTGCTTGTGTAACCGGTGGCTCGCGACACCAGTTATCAAAACACTTTAACAACGTCTGCGTTGTGTAGCGTTGTGGAGACAGACACGGGACAACAGGCGGCGGTTTCACTGGATTTACTGATATACAAAACAAACAAGAGCAGCCTCTGAGTAAATCACCCTTATATCGCTCTCTTCAGTACATTAACAATGCCAAGAGGAAGAAATACAGAGAAAACATACCTGATATACAAAAACAAGAGCAGCCTTTGAGTAAATCACCCTTATATTGCTCTATAAAACAAATGTGATGTACATTTAATCACCATGTGCTTTCATCTCCACATATATAGACCAAAGTCAAAAATATAACTTGGTACAATTATAAAAATAACATAATACACATAAATTGCAGTGCAGATTTAGACACAAAAGCAACAATTAAAATAAAGATTAATTAAGATTAACAGGAGCCAAAAACAACTCACCTCTTCAGTGCATTAACAATGCCAAGAGGAAGAGGAGGAGACAAAACAGGAAATTGTGTAGGCTCATGATGACATCACAGCAATTAAAGGGGAAAAACGCTCATTCTTCAGGCAAGTATACCAGATATATGAAAATAAACCATTTTGTGTACATTATAATAAACAATACATACGTTTTAACAGTACACTTTCTGTACCTGTTACACGTGTACTGACGAATTCCATAGACAGTATAAGAAATGGACAGAGCCATCTCATTGGAACTCAGTTGAGACAGTTGAAGCCCATTTTTAGCGATTTCTGAGCACTTCCGTTCCTGACGGGCAGACTCAAACCGACTCAAACTAAGCTTGATGACGTGAGCAACCTGTCTGCCAGACGTTACTCTTCTAGTAGCTGTGCGTGAAAATTGCCAACGTTAATCTTGCAGAGACGGGAAACTTGAGCAAAGAGTTCTTTGGCGTGAGTGAGCAGGAGTAAGTATTCCGTTGCTTTTATGGACTCATTATCTATGGGCTTCTCCCTTGACGGGGCGTCCCCCCGATTGCCTGCGAGCTTCTCCTCCTGTCTGTATGGTAATTTCTGTACAGCGCGACAGAGAGTCGAGTGGTTATGACGCAATCGTTAGCCTATTTTTACTAAAACTGTTTCTACGGGGCCATAATGTAACATAGAAGGTAATGGAGCACTTTATACATTGTCGAGTTTCTTTAGAAATAAATAATGGACAAATGGAGTCTTTAAATGCCTCAGATGTAAAGTTATTCGCTGTCAAAGTGACGCCAAAATGAATGGGAGTCAATGGAAATGCTAACGCAAGTGAAGTTCTGCTACAACATGGCGGCACCCGGCCGGCTTCAACTTCCGGTCGATGGATTACCCCCTTGACGAATTCAAGTGAACGTAGACAGTGTATTCAAATGGGGTCCATGCGTTCGGTCTTAAAGGGGCAGCAGTCTTATAAACCTGCTGCTGTGTTTTAATGTTAATCAAACAAAGGACAAATAAATTACTCACTGCTCTTGACTAAATAGGCTACCTTTTGTAACTTTGCAAAAAGATCCATCTATGTTTAATTTATATGCATATGTAATGAATGAGTTTTTTTACATTTGATTGATTACTGTTGTTTTTATTGTAGTATCAAAATTGGAATAAAGAATGAAAATTTCAGTGGTGTCTAAACATTTGTACCACTGACCCAATCCTCAGCACTGAGCCCTGCTCTAAATATGTGCTATTAAATGAAAGATAAAACATGATAGAGCAATAGAATGAAGAGTGAAAGTAACAGAAGCTCATATACAATGCATTTAAGCATGAAAATAACTGAAGGAAATATTTATTTGATGAACAAATTAAGCCAACTAATATGATTTATATTATTTTGGTTTCTCTACCAATACATTTAAAAATGACAAATGCAGTGAAAATACAGGTATCGGTTATACGGTATTGGTATCAACGAGTACCAAAAATTAAAGTATCGGTATCGGATTCGTTCTGGAAAAAGTGGTATCAGTGCATCCCTAAATGTAACTATAAATGAAAGCTTTAGCGTAAGTTCTGCCGGGAAGACTCTATCTATCCAATCGTGTTCTAATACTTGTAGCATAAAAGATCAGTACTCCCAAGTCTTTCTGGCAGAACTATTCTTATGATGCAGATAAGGTCTTCATGAGTCTTTGTAAATATATTTATAGAATAGTAATACTTACTTATAAATAAGTATAAATGGGGCTATAATTAATTATAAGCATGGTCTTCATAGAAAGTGTTACCCCCTCTGTTTCAGTTAGTTCCTTGTCATGCATTATTTAATGTTTGAAGTCAGTGTGTTCATGGTTGTGTTTCCTCCTTATTCTCTGGTTTAATGTTTTGATTCTTGGATTAAAGACCTATTTTAGTATCTTCTTCATCGCGCGCTTTCATTACAGCCAACGACCGTGAGAATATGACTGTATTAAAAATACTTTTACATCACGCACACATTCCTTTAGTATTAACACTGCAATTACAGAAGGAATTAAAAAATGGATCACTTTTATAACAAGCAGTAGTGACACACTTCCTCTGACTTCCCTAGAGCTTGGTTCTGTTTTGTCCCTGGGCACACTGTTTCTAATGCACTACTCATTATAGAATATGGTGAAGAGCCTCTCTGAGTGTTTATTCATTTCTTTTTGTGGAAATTAGAAACGTGCCTCTTAAGTGGTTCCTTGCTATCTTCATACCACTGCATCTAAATGCAACTTTTAGTAGATTATATTATTTTTATTTTTTGCATTCATTCTTTTTACCGAATGTCATGCTCTCCCTTTTTTTCTTGTCGTGTATTGTGTCCCAGAGAGCCACTTCTGGAATTAGTGCTGCTTTCTCCAAGAGACTTCCTCTGTTTAATTCTCAGCCTCTTCTTGTCTATAAATCTGGCAGCAACCTTCTTTCTTCCTCTCTCTCTGTCTCTCTCTCTTTCTCTCTCTTTCTCGTTGTTCAGTAAATCTGTTTCCAGTTGTGGAGATATGATTGCATCAACACAGAGTACTTCTGGGTATTTTACACATACTATAGACTCTCTCTGTAATTTGTTGATGCTCCTGGTAATTTGCCTATTTTACTGTTTACCAGTTGTGTTATTTGTTCATGTTGAAAATGGCACAGTAGGGTGTATATCAGTTCTTCTGTTAAGTGCAAGCTAAAAGCATTATTTTAGACAGTTTAATTAAACATTTTGTCCCTTGTCCGTTCTAATCTGCAGATTGAAAAAGCCCGTTAGAGTTTTCAGATTATGGATACCACTGATATTGATTGTTACATCCTTAAACCAAATTGAGTTTACACGAATGTGTATGATAATAAGATTTTGTAAAAAAAAAAAGAATATACACTTCTTTCAAAAGTTTATGGTAATTAGGATTTTTGATGATTTTGAAAGAATTATTACAATATAAAATAACTGTTTTCTATTTTAATTCATTTTAGAATGTAATTTATTCCTCTGATGGCAGAGCTGAATTTTCAACATCATTATTATTGAACGTCTACTCTAAAGTAAGCTATCAAAATAAAGTGCTATATACCAATATAACACTTTACTTATATTCTCTCTCTCTCTCTCTAAGTCGTCCTCAGACGAGACTTCCATCGTTGCCTCCAGGCATCCCGATTCTCCATGCATCCGGCCAGTTCGTTGGTGCTCTGGGCTCCTGTATCCCTCTTGAGTATGTCCACGTATGTTAGCGTGGGACGTCCTCTTGACCGATGGCCATGTGTTGGTTCCCATAGCACCAGCTTGCTGGCTGGCAGCTCGCGATGCCTTCGGCAATGTCCTGCAAGTCTCATTCTCCTCACAGCAATCTTGTTGCTCACTCTTGATACTCCCTCATACAGGATTTTGTTGGTTACATGCACACTCTTACTGATATTAAGCACTGCACGCAGCATCCTGGTGTAGCACCCGTCCAGGGACTTCTCTAGGGTTGGATTCAGGGTCCAGCATTCACTGCCATAGAGGAGAACAGACTCTACTGTCGCGTAGAAGAAGCTGAGTTTGATTTGGCGGGAGAGGTTGGAGTTCCATACACTGTTCATGCCGTTCAGGGCCCTCCATGCAAGTGCCTTCCTCACTTTTAGATCTTGCTCAGTTGAGTTGACCCATGCGCCCAGGTACTTAAAGTCCTCAACTTCTTTCAGCACAGTGTCTCCTACTGTTATCAGAGGTTGATGTTCCAGTGGTACGTTGTAGGTCATGACCTCAGTTTTCTTTGCATTTACCCTAAGGCCAACCTTAGTCCACTCTAGCTCCACCCTGTGTAGTAATTCCTGAGCTTGTTCCATGTTATTGGAGAGCAAACTAATGTCATCCGCATAGTCAAGGTCTGTCAAGACTACTGCCGGGTGCCGACTTGACTTCCTTGGTGTCAACGTGAAGCCAAGTTCCTGCTCTCGCCCACTGATTGCCTTCTTGAGCGCATAATCAAGGACTATGATAAAGAGGAAGGGGGCCAATGTATCCCCTTGCATAACTCCAGCCAGGATGTCAAACTCCTCGCTGTTGCCATCTGGAGTCACCACCCTGGCCCTTGTTCCTGAGTACATGGACTCTATTGGCCGAAGTAGGTTCGGAGGAATTCTGTATGCCTTCAGGATCTTCACCATCATGCCTCGATGAATCGAGTCAAATGCCTTTTTGAAGTCTATGAAACATAAGACTACAGTCAGGTTGTCCTTCCTCACCTCCTCTAGTGCCAAGATCTGGGTTGTAGCAGTTCGCCCTAGTCGAAATCCATTCTGATTTACTCTCAGGTGAGGGTCGATTGCTTGCCGGACCCTGTTTAGAATCATGCGGTTGTAGATTTTCGCAGTGATACAGGTCAGGCTGATACCTCGGTAGTTGTCCGGCTTCGAGAGGTCTCCGGATTTGGGCACTGGCACGATGTTTGATAGAGACCACATATCAGGCTGCCGATTGTGAAGCAGAGCAAGGTTGCAGAATTCTAGAATGATGTCATCAAGATCACAGTTCTTCAGCACCTCTGGGGGTATTCCATCCGGACCAGCGCTTTTTCCCACTCTTACTGTGGCTTTTGCCCTGACGAGCTCACCGAGTGCGAAGGGACCATCGTTGACATTCAGGTTTGGGAGGTCTGATGGTATTTCCTCTTCCTCAGCTGCATCTGCTGTTTCTCCCAGCAGCCTTTTGAAGTGGCTTGACTAGGTCGCCACCCTCTCTTCCGGGCTGTGTCCCTTCACCTGTCCCTCCTTGGTCCTCTTCCGCCCCGTCATTTCATTGATGACCCTCCATGCTTCCCCATACCGCTGTTCCCCATGCGCCGCCTGCACCCTCCGCACTCTTTCCATCAGTTCTTCCCCTTTGATGGTATCATAGGTTCTGAAAAGAAACTGTTTGGCTTCGTTCAGCTCACTGCGCCTCTCCTCAGTTGGTTCCCGCTCAAAGTTGAGGCGGCCTTCCTCCACCATCCCACGTGCTGCTATGACCTCTGGATGTTTTGATCGCAGGGAGGTTCTGACTTTCTCCATCTTAGGCACGCACAGTCTGGTCGCCTCCTCGTTCACTGTGACGAATCTCCTGTATTCGCTGCTTGCCTCCGCTCCCCTGTCCAGCTGCTGGAATCGTCTCCTCACCTCCTCTGTGTATCTGGTTAGAAGGCCAGGGTCACTTGAGAAAGCTTTCCAGTTATACCGGATTTTGGGACTTGGTTTGGGGGCCCTGAGGCTCAAACGAACCCTCATTGAGACCACGCGGTGATCTGAGCCCACAGAACTAAAAGTGCTGTATGGCTCAGCATTCATGATGGAGTTCCTCCACTTCTTCCTCACTAAGATGTAATCTAGCTGCCGTAGCATTCCTGAGGCTCGGTCCCGGAAGGTCCACCTCTTTCCTGTTCTCTTCCGGAAGATGGTATTTGCCGCCAGTAACTCGTGCTCCGTGAGGAAGGCAGTGAGGTAGGTGCCGTTGCGGTTGGTAGAGTCGTGATAAGGGAAGGGTACGTCCTCTGGTCCAAGCCTCGCATTGAAGTCCCCAAGGATTGCCAGGAAGTTGTGCGTTGGGACCCCGCGGACCGCTCTTACAAGGTCCTCAAAGAACTTCTCCACCTTGTCAGATGGCGCCACGTTGGTGGGTGAGTACACGACTATGACTGTTGTTACTGGGTTACCCGAGAACTCTGTGCACATAATCCTGTCGGTATGGTGGTAAACCCGATGTAGAGCCTTATGTGCCCGTGGGCCCAGCATTAACCCTACACCTCCTGTTGCGGCTTGGGAATCGTTCTTCCACGCTGATGCGGAAATGAACGTGCATCTCTCCACTCTGTGGTACAGTATCGGGTCTTCAGTGTGCACTCTCCTATGCTCTTGGACCCCCAGGATCTCCACTCCCCGTTCCTCTGCGCAATGTGCAAGTTCTATCAACCTCGCTTCTTCTCTCGCTGTGCATGCGTTGAAGGTTCCCATAACAACTGGTCTTCGACAGCGCATGAGTGCATTGGAAGGGGTGATGTGGTCGGACAGGACCCTCCCTGGGACAATCCCGGGGTTTAAGGTCCCGTTGTCATGGTGTCCTCCCGGAGGAGGACCAGCACCACCGTCCGCTGCGATGTTCCTACGGACTCCCGCCGTTGGAAGTATAGTATTTGGGATGTCTTTGTGCTCCATGGTTGGCTTTACTATGCTTATAGCGGACTGTGGGGCGCAACTCCTCGCAGTCCCGATTTAATTTCAGGGTGCCCTTCTCTTAGACAGGTTGCTATCCAAGGCTATGAGCCCCATCTACCCATGCTATTTGACCCCTAGCTGGGACAGTGGTTGGCAGGCATCAGGGCGTGTCCACACGCCGGTGGGCCTGCACGTCGTGCCTCTGGGGTCCACTGCTGCTCCGAGATCCCCTGCAGTTTAGCCTGGGACCTCGCGGATCCCAGTATCCGTGTGTGGCCACGTGGAGGCACTGCAGGAGTCTTGGTGGTGGAGAGGCTGTGTACCGGCAGGAGGAGACTTACGCACTCGGCTCCTCTTTTCACCTCCACTAGGGGGGCTAGCAAGTGGCAGTAGCTGAAAGCAGAAAGTAACAAGCAGGAGCAACATGCAGCACATAACATGCAACATGCACTGACTACAAGTACTTCTACGCCCTACTGCACATGACACATCACACACACCCTGTGCAAACGCACACACACAAATATATTACTTATATTACTTACATTTATATATTAGTCTATCTTGAATTAGCTTTTCTTACTCCATTGGCATTTTTGTTTTTAAGCATAAACCTCACAAAATGGTGTTATTAATTCATAAACCAAGCAACAAGCAAGCAATTGGACATTAGGGTAAGAATATTATATAATTCAAGTTACCTAAAATATTTAGACACTTAAGATGTACTTACATGTTATACACCATATAACAAAATTGCAATAAGTGCAATTATTTTAACAATAAATAAATATTTGCCAAGCAAATAGTTTCATTTAAACTTTTTTTTTAATATATATATATATATATATATATATATATATATATATATATAAAACAGCAGATATCAGACAGAATGACAATATGTTCAAGCTGAATGACCATCTCTGAACAGCTGTATCAAACATTATGTCTGTTTATGCGAATTGCACACAGCGACTTTTTCTAGAGAGTGTAAAGTTCGTCTTGTCTTTTCACAGTTCATTAATGATTGCCTTTAGGAGTTAAACATGGCATCTGACACTGACAAGGCAATGTGATGTATGGAGGCATTTCATACACATTATTCATTTATATGATATTATTCATCAGGGCAAGACAGGGTGATGCTGAACCACTACTGCTGAAATTATTGCTGTGACTAAACTGAAAAATGAGACAGCTGCTGATAGGGAGGATTCATAGCATCTTCACACACACTCATTTTCTATTAGCAGTCCAAACTGTCATATAAAGAATCAGGGTCAAAAAGTAACTTTTTTTTTTTGCAAACAGTGTTGTCAAAGGCGCATGAATTTACAAGCCTTATATATTCCTTAGCCACAAACTGTATTTTTCCCAGTTTTTTTAAATATTATTTTAAAAAAGTGCATAATACATGGCTGGCATACGACTTCTATAATATAATTATTTTGTAGATTTTCATGTTTTTTTTCTTTCTTTTATACATTATCTTACATTTTTCTCTTTGGCATAATGTGATGGATATTTCCAAGGCTCTATGATATCCGTAATGCAGAAAAGTGGATGGAATCATGGAATGTAGCCACAAAAATGGAATTCCCTGTGGAATGGCACAGAATTTGGCAAACTTTGGATAAATACATCAAAAGTAGGGCTGGACGCTTAATCAAATCACGATATGGACCATGTCTGTGAATATTAGTCTGCCGTCTCAGCAGGGGCGATTCTAGGATTTTTTCAACTGGGGGGCACAAGAGGGGCCACAATTATTACAGAGGGGCCATTCTTATGTTGTGTATTTATGTAGAACTGTAGATATCCAAATCATTTCAAGTTCAGTAAGCTTTAAAATCAGCAATAAACAGTGATACCCTATTATCTTTTAATAGCAGTTATTCACTGCTCTAAATCAAAACAATAAAATACAATTTATATTAACTTTTCACTTTACAAAAGTGAAAGAAAAACTGTAATAAATAAAATAATCGGTAACACTTTATAATAACTGCATGCTATTAATCATTTGTTACGCATGAGTAAACAGTTAATTCATCATTTATAAAGCATTAATAGACATTAATAAGCAGTTTATAAATAAATACAGCTATAAACACTTTTTTTCTTGATTTATAAGCATATCTATAATGCGTTTAATAATTGTATTTTCATACTTTGTTAATGATCAATTAATAATTTCTAAATGAAGTACAGCAATATTTATAAACCAGTTATTTAAGAGTTGTCAGTCATTCATAAGATCACTTAGAAAGTGTAAGTAAATGTAGTAAATACAGGTAGTTATAAAGCATTTAGTAGTGGTCAGTTAACTATTTTGTGAGCTAATCTAAAGTGAGGACTATTCATGCCTTGTAAAGCATTTATAAAGGAGATTTAAAGGCTCATCAATCTTCTAAACAGTAAAATGTAACAAACACAACACAGTGATACAGAACATAGAAATATTTAACAGCCTTTAAATCTCCTTTATAAATGCTTTACAAGGCATGAATAGTCCTCACTTTAGATGAGCTCACAAAAATAGTTAACTGACCACTACTAAATGCTTTATAACTACCCGAATTAACCCTGAATTACTGCATAAATACATGTTAATAAAGCACTTATTAACACACTAAGTAACCATCACTATATGTCTGAATAATAAGATGTATGAATGTACATTTAAATAGTTTATTATTCATTTACTTACACGTTCTAAGTAATCTTGTGAACCACTGAAAACTCTTAAATAACTGGTTTATAAAAAATGCAATTAATCATTTAGAAATAATAAATTGATCATTAATAAAGGATGAAAATACAATTATTAAATAAATTATAGATATGCTTGTAAATCAAGAAGAAAGCATTTATAGCTGTATTTATAAACTGCTTATTAATGTCTATTAATGCTTTATGAATGATGAATTAACTGTTTACTCATGCTTAATGATTATTAGCGTGTAGTTATTATAAAGTGTTACCAAATAATCCAATGTATTAGTGTACAACTCACAAATAATAATAGAACAGCCTTATTTATATAAATGCATAATTATATTAATCATTCATATAATAAATACACAATTAATGAATTCATATAACTGTAATAATTGTATATAATAAATCTTTTTTTCCACATCCTATTCAATTTGCATATCAGCAGTTGCAGTAAATTTGCATTGATGAATAGACCAAATCTACTTATGTCGAGGAAGGCTAATTAGTCTTGAGCATATTGATTGTAAAATATCATATATCAATACTTTGTTAGATAGCTACTTTTTCAAAAAGGTAGCTTTAGTTTAACGTAAAATATGTGGATCATAGAAACAGTTTAGAATTACTTAATTAATCCAGTGTTATTTAAGTATTAATTATTTATTTTGCTATTTAATCATGCATTTTTATCTATTTATTTATGATTTTTTTTTTTTTTTTTGAGAATGTTTCTGGATGTCATCAAAGGACGTTTTGTCACTTCTGTGAAAACACAGTACACACTACACACCAAATTTGAGACGCATTTAATTCACTTTGCTTGACACACGATTCGTCTGATTGTGCCACACAGCATAGCAAAACAAAACTACAATATCTTGTTGTACAACAAGAAAAGTAAACATCAAGATATAGAAATTACATACAAATGCAAATTGTGCATAGGTTACACCAATTTTCTTTTTATGAATATGGTCCGTTTCGAAGTGTTTATCCAACAAACAATATTCGTAGATGCTACGCCCCTGATTAGCATTAACTTGGTCTGCTCTAAGAGAATACATCAAGCCTGGTCTGTCCTAACACTGAAAGACGGTACCCAGGGCCTGAATTTCGTTTTTTCCATTTTTTCCAAACAAAATGATTACATTTATCTTGCCTAAATGTTTGAGCTCATTGCATTTATACAATGGGGTAATATTGTTGTTAAGAATTTACACATCACAAGGAAGCTTGATTTAAATTGTTTAAATAAATTGAAAAAAGTAGCACAAATAAATACAATAGAATAAAGATACAAATAAAGACAAATAAAGAGAAAAGTTTTTGAATAGGTCTAACGTATTCATATACAGAAACTGAATAAAGTAATCAAATGGAAAATAACACTGGGTAGTATTTTAATCCTTAATAAATTAAATACATAGGCTATTAATCCTGATTCCTTTAATTTAAAGCTATCTTTTGTTGTTTTGACAACAAAATTAATGACAGACACATTTGGCTTCCGTCACTTTAAGAGCTAGTGCAGTGCACGGATCCTGTGTTCATTATACTGGCATGCGTTTTATGCTTATTAGCTAAAGACAAAACCGACTATGTTTAGAGTAGCCTATAGGCCTACTCACGAAGACCGAAATTGACAATTTTGCGTGTTAAAGCAATATAATCCGCGAAAAATAACTTTTGTTACTGGCCAGCTGTTTTTGAGGCGGATTTTCTATGAATGTGCGCATAGAAAATCATCTCAGAGAGTGCGCGAGCACTGATTAGTTTAAAATCGCTTGAATGTTTAAACTGGTAAGACTTAAAAAGACGTGCAAATGGTAAACTTCAGTCATGATGCACTGCTGGCCCGATTGTGCAAGTGAATATTCCGTCATGTCCCGACTCCTAAACGCGAGTGTGTATTATCGCCGCAGCGCTTGATGCTTGCCTTGCACAACACATTTTAAGAGAAGAGAGACGCGGCACGCTGTTTGTGAAATTGCGTCTGGCAGATAGTTGTTAAAAGAATGATTTGATTTTATCATCTGTGTGGATTACGATTGCGGGAATTTCCCGCATTATAAACGGGAGACCTGCGGGAATGATTAGAATTATGCGCAATACCCGCAATCCCGCGCTGAAATTCGAGCCCTGCGGTAATTTACCAAACTCTAGCACTACAACAACTTGCTAATCGAAAAAAATAAGCTGTATAAAATAGATCAACTTACCGTGTGGTTTTTTTCCATTGGAAAACAGCTCGCTATTCTTGGTCCTCGTTGAGAAGCATCGCGACGCGGAATCATGAATTATTCTACTAACAGTTACAAGCTGAAAGATTATGATTTTAATTTTTGAGTGAAAGACAAGTAGAAGGGTGGGGGCACACTGGGGGGCCAATCAATTTTCAGGAGGGGCCAGTGCCCCCATGGCCCCTCCCCTGTCTACGCCACTGCGTCTCAGTATATGAACACATGAACTTCATCTTGAGAGCTTCTCTGAGAGTCACTTCACAAGAATTTAATTTGATTTCATTTGATAAAACTACTGTCAGATACACACAGAAACTTGAGTCTTCTCTACAACCCAAAGTTCGGGTTGAAAGTTTGGTTTAACTTGTAGTTAGGTTTAACTTTTAACTTATCTAATTAAACCATTAAAAACAGAATCTAAAAAAAAAAAACGCCATTTGGGGAAAAAATAAAACAGAGACCATATGACAAATTTCATATAATAAGTTACCACAGGACCAAAACTTTTTTTTTTTTTACTGTTATACTGTTAATGTTTTAATAATTTTCCCATAAAAAGCTTAAAGTTGTTGAAGCTTAAAGCTTTAAGTTGACATTTTTATTAATGGATGTTTTGTGTGTCTTTGATTTGAATCAAGTATGTCACTTACACCATTGGGGGTCTAACTTTTGTTATATAATATTATGTAGCTGCTCCCAACCATCTGGCGAGTTCTGCTCTTTTTGGCGCTTGGCAGGTGTTAAACCCATGTGTGACCACAAGAAAAATCACATTTGGCTTGTGTTTTATTTAGGGACGTGAAAGTTTGATGAAGGCAGGATAGCAAATTTGATGTATGGTTGGATCATAAAATCATTACATTACAACATGGCAAACATGGTTTTGCCTCAGGTGTGTCGACCCTGTTCTTGGAAAAACCCTCTGTTTCTGATGAAATTTGCAGTCCATTATCACGAGCATTAGTGAAATTACAAGCATCTGCGTACGTGCGAATGTTCATGTGTACGAAGACACTGATTTCGAGAGAGTAATAATTATTGGACATGAACATTAGCGTTCCTCAATGCATTTCACTGGGTGGCTGTTCGGATGAGTCATTGCACAAATAGCAATATGTTGTGCGCTTTCCTGTTTTGTCAATGTGTCTTCAACAAATACCCATGTGTTCATGCATATGACTGTATTTTTCTGGTGTGTAGAGTCTGTGTGTTTGCACACTCTCTCTGGGGACTTGGTCCCTCTATAAATATCACTGAAGGGAAGACTTCCCTTCCCCTGGTCAGACCTTGCACTAATGTGCTAATGTGCTAATTCAAATACGTGCATATTTCTTTATATATATTTTCTTCTGTTTCTTGGCGTGAATATGCATGATTTGCATATGCATATGTTTTTGTGCATGCATTTGAATTATTACGTTTTTGTCAGTGCATTTGTTTTCATGCTTGTTTGTGTATGTGTGCTTTGAACTCCCTGAACATTAATCAGAGAAGTTTCCCCCTGTGATGTTCCTGGTATGTTACCAATGGCCATCCATCAAAGCTCGAAACCAGGAATACTGGCTTCTGATTGGCTTATCAGTTAGTGGAAGAGAGAGTAGTGTTTGTATGTTTTAGTTTTCCATGTGTAATTGTTGCATGTAAAATGCTTTTGTATTTGAGCACTGTTGATTTTTCTTGCAGTGGGAACATTTCTCAGGGCTTTTGTTTAATGTTATGCACAACTGCACTCTGGGGCTGATGTTTTGCTCAGGCAGACAGACATCCGTCATGCTTCGGTTTGGTTTTTTGCCCTTTTTATGCTCTTGCCAATAGCTGTTTATTGTGTGTTTGTTTGTGTTTATCTTTTGTATTTGTGTGATGTTTGCAGTAAATTAAGCCCATTACTTGTTGACATTTGTCGTGTTTCTGTTACAGAACATTAGCTGAATATAAAATAAAAACTAGAGCATGCCATAAATTAAATGTGTAATACTGTTTTTAGCAGAGTTTTTTCCAGCACCCCTCCCAGAGACTCCAAGAGGCCCGGGTACTCTGCACTGCCGTTCGGCCCGTAGGCACACACAACAGTGAGAGACCGATCCCCGACCCGAAGGCGCAGGGAAGCGACCCTCTTGTTCACGGGGGTGACCTCCAACACATGCCGGCTGAGCTGGGGGGCTATAAGCAAACCCACACCATCCCGCCACCTCTCACCATGGGCAACTCCAGAGTCCATCCTCTCTCAAGGAGTGTGGTTCCAGAGCCCAAGCCGTGCATGGAGTACCTCTCAACCTCACGCACAATCTCAGGCTCCTTTCCCGCCAGCGAGGTGACGTTCCACGTCCCTAAAGCTAGTTTCTGTGTCCAGGGATCGGGTTGTCGGGGCCCCCTCCCTCGACTGCCGCCCGACCCACTATGCACCGGCCCCTTACGGTCCCTCCTGCAGGTGGTGAGCCCACGGGAGGGCGGCCCCACGTCGCTCCTTTAGGCTGAACCCGGCCAGGCCCCATGGGGGAGGCCCGGCAACCAGGCACTTGCATGCGATCCCCAACCCCGGGCATGGCTCCAGAGTGGGGCCCTGACTGCGCCATGCCGGGCGACGTCACGGTCCTTGTTTTTCCTTGTAATATAAAGGGCTCTTAGGGCGGTCTTCGTGAAAAGACCAGGTGTAAATGCCCTCCGAAACGCATTTGAGACGGATTTGAATCCGATCGCTCAAACCACTTCAGGAGATGGTCTGGGCCGCATTCCAGACGAAACTGGACAAGTGTAAATGCATCTGGTTGTTGAAACCACATATGTAAATTTTACTCCTCCCAAAAATGCTAAAAAAATAAACGTGTGAGAGCGTGTTATAGGCTATATGTCATGTTATAGTCAGATATGACGACGCAACACACATCACCTCAGATGAGCAGCTGAGCATCTATTCATCAAGCCAACACGCCGCAAACTATCGCAAATCAAAGTGAAAGTAAGTCGCAGACGCTTAACACACAATCATCTTCATTCCCGACTCGAACAAAGTGTTGGCGTTACGGGTATGGCCCTGAAATGGTTTAAATCATATTTGACAGATAGGAGTTTTACTGTCCGCCTTGGGAATTGCTCTTCATCTACTGCACCTCTTTCTTGTGGGGTTCCCCAAGGCTCCATTCTGGGACCCATGCTCTTTTCCCTGTATATGCTGCCCTTAGGGTCCATTTTTAAAAAAACATAACATTTCTTTCCACTGTTTTGCAGATGATGTACAAATTTATTTGCCTGTAAAAAACAATGAGAAGAACAACATCCAACCTTTGTTAGACTGCTTGAGTGATCTCAAAATTTGGATAGATCAGAACTTTCTATGTCTTAATGATAAAAAGACCGAGATTGTTGTGTTTGGTCGTGCGGGACATCTAAGTGAATGTGCAGATGCTCTTGGTACTCTATGTTCCCATATTCGGCCTTTTACCAGGAATCTGGGTGTAATTTTTGACAGTGCTTTTAAATTTGACAAACAAATTAGTTCAGTTGTTAAAACTAGCTTCTTCCACTTGAGACTTCTGGCGAAGGTCAAGCCATACATGCTACGTAAAGACTTTGAAACAGTCATACATGCTTTTATTACGTCGCGATTAGACTACTGTAACTCTTTGTATGCCGGATTGGAGCACTCATCCCTTCGACGGCTACAGTTAGTGCAGAACGCAGCAGCTCGACTTTTAACCGGAACCAAAAAACTTGAACATATTACTCCCGTATTGGCCTCATTACACTGGCTTCCTGTTTGTTTTAGAATTAAATTTAAAATTGCATTAATTGTTTTTAAAATTCTAAGTGGGTTGTCACCTTCATATTTATCAGAGCTTCTACATGTCCACACACCTGTCAAAGTACTGAGATCTTCCGACCAGATGCTTCTCGATGTGCCCAGATCTAGGCAAAAAAACAGAGGTGACAGAGCGTTTGCAGTGGCTGCTCCTAATATTTGGAATAGTCTGCCAATTTTTGTAAGGAAAGTCCAGACTATTGAAATATTCAAGTCCTTGCTTAAGACGCATTATTATGCTTTGGCCTTCAATTCTAGCTGAGCTCTGATATCTTGACCTGTGGGTCATTTCTGTTTGTACTTTGTGTGATATTGTCTGTTTAATAATTTGTTTTGTTTCTTTGTTGGATCTTGTGAAGCACTTTGGTCAATTACGATTGTTTTAAATGTGCTAATTGAACTGAACTGAACTGAACTGAAAAGTAAAGAAACGAAATGATCTTACCAGTTCTGTTAACGCTTTCTCTTATTGCTGTCTTTGATTATGAAATTAGCTGATGATCAATAAAATGCAGCAATATCTGTTGCTTTCGGTGACGTGCACTCCATTATATCTGCAGCGGGAATTGAAGATCGGATTTATATCCGTTTTTGCAAAAACACATTTTTGTGACCAGGTGTAAATGGAATCGTTTTTATAAATTAGATATCCGATCTGAGAAAACGCATGAAGTGGCCAGGTGTAAACATCCCCTTAGTCTGACCCGTCACCTAGGAACTGTTTGCCTTGGGATACCCTACCAGGGGCATATAGCCCTGGACAACATAGCTCCTAGGATCATTCGGGTACTCAAACCCCTCCACCACGATAAGGTGGCAGTTCAAGGAGGGGTGTCTATTATTATTATTATTATATAATAATAGAATTATTAAATTTTTTAAATGATAAAAACTTGTTCAGTATTTAGTTATCATGACCACTTGCCTGCCTCTTAGATTATACATCATAAGATAATGTGTCACAGACAGGTCTTGTTTAGGACCATTTATCACGGGCGTCACAAACAGAACTTCAAAACCCCAATCCTCCCTTTAATCTTTAGATATCAGAGTAAATTAATATAAATGGACACATGGAAGCCACCAGCTGCACCATGTTGCCACAAAAAGCTATTTAAACGTGTTAAACATTCTCATCACGTGATGCATCTTAATAATAGATGTATTTATCTCATGTCTGTTTTGATCTAAATGAGACAACAAAGACTTAACATAAATCTTCCATAAAGTATTATAGGGCAGTATGAGTAGATATTGGTTCTTCAAGCTGGGTTTGTTTGGAAAAGGGATTCTGAGACTCCAGTGGTTTTATCTTCATGATGTGCACAACTGCCTCTAACACTATGTGACCCTCATAAAGCTGTCCCGATTAGTTTGATGGGCCTTTTGTGTCCTCGTGTCCTTCATGTTATAGCAATGAAAACAGTCACTGCCATGTAAGCGTCACACTAAGATTCTATGCACAAGTGTGTTCGTGTGTGTGTGATTCTTCAATTTAATGCAGAGGATTACGGTTTTTCCATTCTGTATCCTGGCATAAGCGTGTATGTGTAAAAGAAGGGAAAAAAGAATGGAATGGAGCTTGTGTTTGTACAGTCTGTGTATCTGTTTCACCTGGCTAAGCATTGTGGGTCTGCACTAACCAGATAATACCTCAGTCAACATGCTGCGCTGGCTTTGAGAGGCAGGAGAGCACTGGAGTTAAAGGAGCTTATTATTCATAGAAGCAACTACGTGTCTTGATGTCGAAAAGTGGCATTGGAGTTTTTAATTAGGTGTTGTTCTTTATGGCTTCACACAGATCATTAAAGGAAACAGTACAGTTTGGAGTCTCTTTCTTTACTGTTGCGGAGATATGAAGAAAATCCTCATGGTTTTGTTTCCTAACTGAGACTAATAGGTGGAAACGTTTTTGCGTAAATGCTACATATTTTAATAAAGTCTATGCAAGTGTCTTGACTTATCTCATACAATTTTGCTTCTTAAAGGGATAGTTCACCCAAAAATGAAAATTTTGTCATCATTTACTCACCCTCAAGTTAAGAGTTTCTTTCTTCTGTTGAACACAAAAGAAGATATTTTGAAGAATGTCGGTAACCAAACAGTTGCTGGTCCCCATTGACTTCCATGGTATAGAAAAAACATGGAAGTCAATTTGAACCAGAAACTTTTTGGTTACTGACATTCTTCAAAATATCTTCTTTTGTGTTCATCAGAAGAAAGAAACTAGTTAAATCTATATATTCAACAATGTGGTAAAAATGTTCTTAGTCCAAGAATATACACCTGGACTCTGTATATGAGGCAGATAAAATATGCACTCTTACAACCATCTACAACATATAAACACCATAAATTAAAAAGTGTAATTAATCAAAAGTAGATCATAATTAAGTAATCTATTGGCATTGATTGCGAACATCTCAAAAACCGCGAGCCTGTAGA
The DNA here is from genome assembly GCF_029890125.1 of Rhinichthys klamathensis goyatoka. Taxonomy (NCBI): domain Eukaryota; kingdom Metazoa; phylum Chordata; class Actinopteri; order Cypriniformes; family Leuciscidae; genus Rhinichthys; species Rhinichthys klamathensis. The sequence goes on from NW_026606587.1 coordinate 1,895,640, forward strand.
GCGTGCTACAGCACCACATTTTTTACTTTGAAATATGCAGCACTCATATCCATTCATCACATTTGGCTGTATTGCGATTCCCATTTTTTCCTCCCCAAAATGTAAGACCTCCTAAAATGATCATTAAGACGTTTGTTATACCATTAAAGATATAAGACTTTTTTTTTTTCACAGACAAGGATTCAACCTAGTCCTAGATTACAATGCATGTTTGAGCGGTCTTAACTGAAAGCAACTTGCACTGACAAATCTTCTAATATGCCAGTTGCCATTGTTTTGTCTCAAGATGCACACCGTTACTGTTCTATTCTAAGGCACATTTATAAAAGCTACTTCAATGTCCAATTTAACTAAGCCCTAATCCTGACTTAAACCAAGCCCTGTCTGTGAAACCAGGTCAAAATTTCATCAAACTGACTTTTTAAGCAACTTTTATTTTCTTTTTTTTTCCGCACACATGCTTCCAAATACATTGTACAGTTCGCACACATATATTTTTAGTCACAAATGTGAGTGAGTCACACTGTTGAGCACGTTGTCAGTGGATGTAGGAGTTGGGTTGTATTTGATTAACTTGACCTGTACTGTACAGCCTTTTTGGTTTCTAAAGAGATGCTTTTTATGGACAGATCGTTTATCCTATTTTTGTAGTGCAGACAGTTAGTGAGAGGCGGCGGTAAAGTACATCACAGGTCATAATTAATTTTTAATCAGTAGAGCGAGAGAGTGGGCATCTTGAAGATCATACAGTGTTTATTTCCTATTAGCTGTCTAAAAAAAGATCAACATGAACATGTATGGTTAAACTCATGTACAATGTTCATTTATATAGAATGTAAGATATGGTTTTAAATTAATCACTTTACTCTAGTCTGTATAATTGAGATGATGTATCTGAAAATAAATAATTAAATTCAACGAATATATCTGAATGCAGCTAAATCATTTTCATGCAACCACTTACCTTAGAACATTTAGTAAAATCAAAAGCACAAACAGTGTGTACGTTCTGTCCACTTTGGGTGGCAAAGCTCATAAAGGTGTTACAAAATGCTGAGAAATATGTTAATTCATATATTCCACCCATCACTTTTTCCCCTGTCTGCTTTTATTCTGCTCAGGCATAAGCAACATCAATCACATTTGCATTACAAATGTAATATCTGGGGAAAGAACTGATTTGATTACTGACTTCACGGCAGAAGAATTTATGGTGGTACCCTGGAAATCCATGTCTTTTTAGCCAGTTTTTGATGATTTTACGTATCTAATTTCATCTGTTTATGAGGGACATGAATAACAAAAATTGTCAACAGTTGCCCAAGCTCGAAATATCATGGCACAAGCATTCATCAAAAACAAGCTCCATGTTCCCAACCGACATGACCACATTTTATTTCCTTCACCCTCCATTCTAAAGAGTCAGATTTTGGATCTTGGATTTGTTTTTTGTTCCTTTGTCTTTTTTCTTTATACACAATATGATCAAAAGTATTGGGATATCTGACCATTACACTAACAGGGACTGTAATGACATTGCATTCTAAAGAAATAGAAAGTAACAGAGCAGTAGAGCATTTGTGAGGTTAGGCACTGATGTTGGACGAAAAGGGCCTGGCTTGCAATCTCCATTCCAGTTCTTCCCAAAGATCGGGGCTCTGCCTGGACCAGTCAAGTACTTTTTCACCAAATTCATCCGACCATGTCTTTATGGACTTGTCTTTGTGCACAGGGCACAGTCATGCTGGAATAGAAAAGGGCCTTCCCCAAAATGTTCCCACAAAGTTGGAATCATAGCATTGGTCAAAATGTCTTGGTGTGCAGAAATATTAAGATTTCCCTTCACTGTAATTAAGGGGCATAGCTCAAACCCTGAAAAACAACCCCGTGCCATTATCCCTCCTCCAACAAACTTTAAAGTTGGTACAATGCAGTCAGTAATGTTCTCCTGGCATCCGCCAAACCCAGACTCGCCCATCAGACTGCCAAACAGAAAAGCGTGATTTGTCACTCCACAGAACACTTTTCCACTGCTCCATTGGCGGTCTGCTTTACATCAATTCATCTGACGCTTGGCATTGTACTTGGTATGTGAGGCTTGCATACAGCTCAGAAACCCATTCCATGAAGCTCCCACCTCACACTTTTTGTGCTGATATTAATGCCATTGCAAAGTTGGCATCCTCTCACAGAATCACGCTTGAATTCACTGAGCTCTTTTTTTCACAAATGTTTGTAAATGCAGATTGCATGGCTAAGTGCTTGATTCTATACACCTGTGGCAATGGGTCTGACTGGAACAACTGAAATCAGTTATTAAAGGGGTCATATGTGACCTGATCCAGCAAAATGAGTCACAGTAACCCAAATTTAAAAATTGAGATTTTGGTAATGTATTAATGGAAAGAGGAGACCATAAGCTTTCAATTGATATCCTAGTCAAAGTCATACCTTGAATGGTTGTAAAGATATACACATTTGAATTATGGTCACCTGCCCTCTTTTTCCAATTGAAAACCTGAGAAAATCGCTTTTAAAGTTTTTTGCCCGTTTTTTGTTGATATCTTTCAAAATCCATTACATTTACAGTTACAGTACAATCCACTACATTACAGTTTGAATGGTGTTTTGACAATTCGGAGCCACCGAATCAATACGAAAAAACGCATACGAAAAAAAACGCGGACTCAGTGTGCAATGGCCAGGGGGCTTGATGACGCTTTGGCAACTTTGCTCGCTTTTGACAGCGACATTTCTCAAATTAATAATATTTAATCTTTCTGAGGAGATTTGCTAGCTTGTTTATTACACAGAGCGCTCGCTGCGAGTCTGACGGTAGGGTGGCTGGACCAATCGCGTGCCGGTCAGTCGAAACGGCTTCCCATCGACAAATGATCAGCATTTGTGTAGATTTCTAAGCTTTTTGATTGGTTCTATACAACGTGTAACACCATTTAAAGAGCAGAGATAGTGACGTTTCAGGGGATACCCGGGAAATGCTCAGAGGTGATGAGAGGAGTTGAGAAAAGCAATGTTCATTTCCAGCGAATTTAGTAAAACTTTGTACACTTTAATAGAAATTTAAATACCTTTACTCAATTATCTGGACTACGAAACTTTGGGAGATTATTTTTGAATGTCTGTTCTTTGAAATTAGCAAAAAAAAAAAAAAAATCTATTATTTAGTTTTTTTCCCACATAATCGGCCCATATCTTAAAATAGAACGTTGCGACTTCCGACTCATTTCGCCAGATCGGGTCACATATAATGCCATTTTTGTACAAGCTAATATAATTCTTAAGGGTCTAAATTAAAAGTTTGTAATATACTTTAATTAAAAATTCTCATTAGTATTGTAAGAAAACACTTATTTTACCTGGTCAAAAACAGCTCTGTTTTCAGCACGCCGTTTCAGTGCATATGCCTTTAAATGATAATGAGCTTTGCTCACCCCGCCTCTCTGTTCTGTGCGTACACCGTTTGTAACACAATAACACAATAACCATAACGAGTTGTTCATTATAGACTGGGAATTATGAATTATATTGAGAACGTCGTACATAGAAAACATGCCGTAATGTACCCTGAGTGTAAACCTTAGACGCATTCATTGTGAAGCGTGCAGCTAGCGATTTGCAAAGATTAATATAAAGGTTAATAAAACGTTACACTCACTTCAGTTCTTCTGGAGGAGCAGCAGGAACACGAATAGTTGGTACCGATCCTTTCTTCAGGAGCTGCTTCTTAGCAAAAACAGCTTTATACTGACCCTCCTTGTTTATAAAGCAGTCTGGTGTGTGAAATGATTCGCACAAATATGAGAGCATTGACGTTGCTCGTGGGGAATATTCCCTTCGAAAACAAACTCAGCCACTGCGTCTCCAACGGTTCGGATTTAGGAACATCAAAATGACTGTGTTCATTATTACACCCAAGAACAGAACACCACAATCGCTTAGACGCCATTCTGCTCTTAGACAGTGGTCCAGCATATCAACAATGACCGCGCCGGTCCACGCGGACTATGATTGACAGCTCGCTCACGAGCGAGGGTGGGTCTGTGTTGAAACGTTGCTGTTAATCAACAATCGTGAAAGGGGCGTCCGACCGTGTGAACGGCTTGATTAGAGGCAGGGGAAAACATATAAGGAGATTAAAAAAAAAACACTAGATGGATTTTTATCATTTTATGATGGTTGTGTACAGGCACTGCCAACACACATTTCAGTACAATCAACTTGTAAAAGTGCATGTACCATTATATGACCCCTTTATGAAGTGTGTCCCAACACTTTTGTCCATAGTTTTTTTTTCCCCTGTCATTATAAACCTTAAATGTATAGTTCACCCAAAAATGAAAATTCTGTCATTAATTACTCACCCTCATGTCGTTCCAAACCCGTTAGATCTTTTTGAAGATATTTGAGAGCTTTCTGTACTCTTCAGCTACGCAACTACCACTTTGACGCATCAAAAAGTTCATAAAGAAAACTAATCCATTTGAATTGAGCAGTTTAGTCCAAATTTTCTGAAGAGACACGATCACTTTTATATGATGAACAGATTGAATTTAGGCTTTTATTCACATGTGTTTCTCACGCATCAGTTGTGTTAAATGGAAGTTCAAGCATGTTTGCTTGATGTGTGAGAACCAATGAGGTTCATTCTCGTGTTACGCAGCATGTTTGAGCTTCTGCAAAACCGATGAGGATTTTTCTCATGTTACGCAAGCACGTTTGAGCTTCTGCAAGAAGAGAACCAATTGAATTTTGTCATTGGTTTGTCAATCAAGCAGGTTCGGTTGAGCTTCTATGTCTGCTGATCAATGTTTAAATGTGAATAAAAGCCTAAATTAAATCTGTTCATCATATAAAGCGATCAAGTCTATTCAGAAAATTTGGACTAAACCACTCAATTCATATGGATTATCTCTTTATGAACTTTTTAACGTGTCAAAGTGGTAGTTGCATAGCTGTCAGGGACAGAAAGCTACCAATGAGTAATACATTTGTTACAGTATTTATTTATCTTTGTTAACATTAATAAATAAAAATACAATTTCATTGTTTGGTCATCTCAGTTCACTAATGTATATACAAGTTTTAATTAATTTAACAGTAAATAAGATTATTAAATGCTTCAGAAGTATTGTTCATTCTCAGTTCATGTTAACTGTTAACTAATGAAACCTTTATTGTAAAGTGTTACCTGATTGTTACATCCGTCATTTGTTTCAGCTATTTATCTCAAACTTTGATGTAATTATTATTACAATGATTATAATGAGTTTCTGTGAATTTCAGTTCAAATTCTTTTGGTTCTCTAGTTTGTTTGTGGTTTCTTGTATCTATTTAATGAAGCTGCAACTAGATTTTTAAATTCTGTGACTCCCAATGTGACGGTTATACTCTTATTTGTAGCTGAAACAGCATCAAATTAGACAAAATATTACATAGACATCAGAGTGGAACAAGATCACATATTCAGCTACATTATGATTGCACTTTTGAACCTGCCTGGGCCATATAGAAGAGCAAATGTAAAGCCTTAATCTCTGAGAGTGATTACATTTGCAGGAAATGTTATTTTAAATTATGAGAGTGGTTCATAATGTGAGTTGAGAGAGAGGAGAGATTGTGAAAGTTATGTAGTGTGGTGAAATAACTTTTTATTTAAAAAAAAAAAAAAACGTTGTGGAAGACACCATGTCTGATGTAGCTGTTATCAACAGGAGATGATGGCAAGAGCAGATGGCCAATCTAAAATGAGAACTTTAAATAACACAACGTTATATAAGTACTTCAGAGGATAAAGTGCTTCTCTGTATTCATCCGTTTTAGTCACAGGACCTTTTATTCACTGCTGCCATATTTATGACATTAGTGGGGTAAAACAATGGCAGAGGACTCACAAACATCTGACAAGTATTATCATATTATAGAAAACCGTATTGATTAATGGTTTTGATCCATACCATGCCATCCCACGAAAAAAAAAGATGATGCCAAATCTGACATTAGCATATCTGACATTCACAATCCATCTAGGCTCTTGATGAGAGATGAAATATAAACTTTAATATACAGTAGCTGCGAGCAGCGATGACGGGCCCAAGCCGGTGGCACCGCAACCCCGGTGCCTTTAGTTACCTAAAGGCACCGGGGTGGCGGTGCCGCAGGCTTTGGCCGGAGAATATTACTTGCCTGACCTGATTAGAACAACGAAAAAAATAAAGTAAAAAAATAACTAGGGAATCACTAAAACGAGAGATTTATTCTGCTTTTATGATACACTCAAAATATTCCACAAGGAATCCTTTAAATTTAATGATATTCAGAACAGAACAAGAATAAAAAAAAACTATGAACAATAAATAACCGAGAAAGCGCCTACTTTTTTGTGTGTTTCTTTCAACACATTCTCATCCCAAGGCGTCATCTAACTGACACTTTTGACCATGCGTCAACATGCCGACGCACATGGTACCCTTTAAGCGTCAATATGAGACGCTGATCCTCGGGCGTCATCTAACTGATGCTTTTGACCATGCGTCTAAATCCGACGCACATGGCACCCTTTAGCGTCAGTTAGATGACGCTTCCGTTATGGGTAGGTTTAGGTCTGGGGTAGGGTTAGGGTTAGACCACTAGGAGGCGCGTCTCATATTGACGCTTAAGGGGTACCATGTGCATCGGCATGTTGACGCATGGTCAAAAGCGTCAGTTAGATGACGCCTTGGGATGAGAACGGGCTGGTTTCTTTTCATATTTTTAAGGGACACTCCACCCATTTGCATTAAGCTTTCCATTGTTAGAAACCCAGTCATACTATTGAATGGTCATGCAACACTCTCTCATTTTCCCCTGAGACGAGAGAAATCCGCTATTTACCGTTTTCACTTCATCCTACAATGACGCAAAAATCGTGATTTTACGTCATTGTAGGAGGAAGTGTAAGAGGGGGGGATTTCTGTAAAGACTACAAGCACTAGTTCCCACCCTTTCAAACCTGCCCATAGGGGGTTGGACCTAATGCGCTAACAGAGCTATCACAGATCAGTGGGTGGGACTTCACTTGCAGATACTGAAATCAATATCAGCCATCTTGTTTATAAGCTAAGCTAACAAGCTCTGTGGAGATAGGAAGTTACGACAATGACGGAAGAAACTAAACATGATATGGAAGAAGAGGATTTTGAAATTCTGCTGCTCGAATCCGCTGTTCGTGGCTATCTTTACGAGCCGCAATATAGTGAAGAGCAGCTGAGGCTGATGGAGGAACAGGAGGCGGACGAGGAGCCCGGACTGGCTCGAGCTGGGCGAACTGCTGGTGCCTGTGCTCTCGCTGTGCGCTATGGACACAGAGTCCGTCTGCTGCAGAGAATTTCAACAATGGCAATTTCTCCTGGACGAAATCTCTGAATCAGACGAGCACACGGACGTTTGTGTTGTAATGTGAACCATCCTAGTTTCGCACCGCATATGTTCTGACTTAACATCCAGGTATAATGCTATAATTCACCATATAGAAAGAAATACAAACGAGGAGTAATTCGCTAATGAGTTTGCCAATGTGACGGGGTTCGTTGTTGTGGGAAGAAGGAGGCGGGAACCGGCGAACATTTAAACATTTTAATAGTAAAATAAACAAATACAAAACAAAAGTATAAGGCAGCTGGCCACACACAACAGAAATAAAACACAACATAAAATCAGGCCTGTTCCTTTTGTGCTTCCGCTCCTCCGTGAGTAGGGTTGGGTATCGGTTGGGTTTTATCCGATACCAGTACCTACTCGGTATTTTTTAAACGGTTCCGGTGCTTAAACGGTTCTTGAAACGGTACTTAAGAAAACAAAACCGCACACACTTTGTCAAAAATTTAATACCCCTTTATTTACAGGGCCAAACTGGACACAATATTAACTTATATCTTTAAACAATATAAATACAAGTAACATATGGTAATAATAAGTAAACCAATATAAAATAAAAATTCACATTACATAATATCAAATAAAACAATATTGTATCAAACAATGTAATAATACTGGAGATTAACAGAGATTACTACCTGGGTAATCTAATATCGACATGGCTACAGGTTCCCATGTTTTGTCTGTTTGGACCAGTCATGTAAGTTATCCGATCATTGTACTAGTTACGCAGCGCTTAGCAAGTTTGGTATTTCGTTCCCACTGCGTCTTATACGTAGCTTTGAGTAAACTTAAAACTTTGAGCAGATGATGCGCGCGCTAATATAATACGATGACGTGAGCATCAAGGCGGCGGCCGCGCCATCAGCCAATGGATTGGAGTGAATCGTGATTCTATATGGGCTTCAGACAATCGTTCTGACGCGTAATTTTACACGTGAAATGCAGCCAAACCTTGGAGCATTTTGTCTTCGGCATCTTCATTAATCCCTTCGCTATCAGCAGACGTTCCGGGAGTCTCCCGCATATTGATAATGGCTCCCTGATGCCCGCAAATTAGTTAAAATCTCCCGGAACGCTTGAGCGAGCGAGCAAAAGCGCGCATGTAAGACAGAACAGACAGTGCTCCAATAAACCGTACAGTGCGTGCATGGCGGAGAGAGAGAGGGAGAGAGCGAGAGACATTGCGTGTGTGCGCCTTATGCCACAGAGACTCAGGCACCGAAATCAGGCACCGAAATTTTCGTTCTTATTCGGTCTGGTTACTACCGTTTACGTCAGAACCGGTTCCCTATTGGCACCGCGTTTCGGTACCCAACCCTATCCGTGAGAGATATGAGACCGCTGCATCTCACAGGTGTCATTCATTATCACTCGCGCCGTGCTCTCACGTCCCTCGCCCTCGTCCTGCTCGCCACAGCCAACTAACTAGACATTTTGTGTGAAATTAATTTCAAACTCTTTTGGCAGCTAGCCTTGTAGACGGAAGAGTGATTTCTCTGATGTTTCCGCTGTTCTGGATTAGTGGAGTGGCTTGCGGAGCTGTGCAATGTGGTGCATTGTGGGAGTTGTTGTCTTACATACAAATGCGCCATAAAGTTATTTTCTGTCTTTTCTCGGTCAAGAGGGCACCAAATTCAAAATTTATTTTACATTTCGACTACATATATGTACTTTCAATAAAGATTAATGTTGAAATGGGTGGAGTGTCCCTTTAAACACATACAATAGTTTTTATTACATTTGACACTTGATTTTGTTTGTTTAAAGGGTTTCCTATAAAATGACACCAATATTTTGCATTTACTTCACTGTATGTGGGTATGAGGAGCCATCAGATTTGGGTATGTCCAATTTCATGCGGAATTCCAAAATAACCCAAAGACCTTAAGAGGTTAATTCATGCAAGCATGTTTGATATATGGACCAAGTTTTCGGGCCCCCCTGGCACGCCTGGGTACCAGATTCAGCCCGGTCCTGATGGCCGTGGGCTCTGACCTGTGTGCAAAGTTTCAAGAGTTTTTGAGCATGTTAAGGGCCCCAAAAGCCCCTGAAACCTTAAAACCATTAAAATCAATAGACAAATTCCCCACACCCAACACACACAGACAGAGGGAGAGGGAGGGAGAAAATTCTCCTGTAAATCACATTCAAAGCAAAATATATGACTTCCTGTTGGTCGGAGCTAATGACTGTAAACTAGAAAGTTGTCCGGCTCGAGGAGAACAATATAAATACAGATTTTTTAGATATAACTAATCCCCCCACCTTTGTCAAAGGGTGGCGCTACTGAGCCCCTCACCACGCCTGTTTCTGAAACTTTGCACATGTTTACTGGCTAATAAATAAAATGCTTTGAATGTGATTTTCAGGTCGAGTTTCATGCAATATCAAGCATGCTAAGAGTCTCAAAAGCATCAAAAAAGAATATTAAAGTTTGATGCGTTACCACGGCAACAGTATCTAAGATATCAATAATCTTTTCACACGTCTACATCTGCCGTGAGTTTACATTATACACCTAAAGTTTGAAGCAATTCGGGTAAAAATAAGAGGGTGATTTAAAAGCATTTTGAAAGTGACACACTTCCTGCTGCCAGTTGATGGCGCTATAACTTTGACTCACAATAGTCACATCCATGTGATCGGCCTCTTACAGCGAACACACTGCTGAAGTTTCATCGAGATCAGTTAATGTTTGCAGAAGTTATAACACACTTCCTGTTTCACGTTTCTCGCCATATATTCGTTTCCTCGCCACAGCCAAACCGTTTGAGATATCAAAAATCCCCTGGCAAGTTTTCATCCTCAATGTCTTGACTTCACGCTGACCGAGTTTCGTGGCATTTGGATGAATTCTCTAGGACAGTGGTCTCAAACTCGCGGCCCGCGGGCCGCAAGGGTGATATTTTGTGGCCCCTTACTTGACATTAAAGTTTAATGTTAGTGCGGCCCGTCGTTGCGTGTGCCGCGTTTTATTTTTTTATTTTTTTTATCCCTTATGGGCTACCATAGATAGTCTCTTGACAGCTTACGGTGGGTTTGTTGTCAATAGTTGTCATAGACAACCGCGAAGTACAAACATACTGCGCCTGGAAAAAACGAGCGCGTCGCTTCAATTATGAGCGCGCTTGCCGCGCCTACATTTGAAATAACGAACTTGAGCGCGCAAAATATGTGAGCGCGATATATGAACGGCCCCTTGTCGAGCTACCACCAATCAGGCCACGAGCTACTGGCAGCTCGCGAGCGACGTGTTGGAGGTCCCTGCTCTAAAACAATGTGAGAATAATCATTTTGAGCTTGTAATATGTGTCCAACAGGTTGATAAGAAGGTTTGCTTTGATTTGTGCAGTCAGTAATTTGAGACACTATATATGTGTAGAAAGAATTAAATAAGACGGGCAGACATGACTGCAAATATTTGTATTTCAAAAGCAATAATTGTTTTTCTAAGTATAATAAAAGGAAATGTGCCTTCCAAAAAAAAAACATTTAATATCATTAATGTGTTGTATAAAGAAAATAAAAAGGACATAAGCAAATATAAATATCACAAATATGTGTTATAGACAAAGAAAGTTTGTAAAATGAACTTCAACTGTCAGAAGGACAGCTCATGAAGAACCAATCATGTACAGAAAGAAATGTTCAAATTCAGAGGAACAGTTCAGAAGAAACGTTAATAATAAATATTGAGAAGATTGGATCAGTTGTGCTCCTTTTTTGTAATACTTGAATACTATTTTTTTGTGGAATACTTGATGCGGCCCAGCCTGACCCAGACTCTACCTCCAGCGGCCCCCAGTTAAGTTGAGTTTGAGACCCCTGCTCTAGGAGGAGTACGTTAAATTCCATTGCATGCGTTTTCCAAACAACCCTAAATAGCCGACTTCCTGTTGGGCTGGGGTAAAAAGTAAGAGTACGAAAGTTGTTCGGCCCGATGAGATCTATATGTGTACCGAGTTTCATATTATTACATGCAAGTGTGTTTGATTTATGGATCAAGCTTTTGGACAACGTTCAAGTGGGCGCTGTCGAGCCCCCCTGCCACGCCCGGCTACCATCTTCAGCCCGGCCCTGATGGCCGCGGGTTCTGACCCGTGTGCAAAGTTTCAAGAGTTTTCGAGCACATTAAGAGCCCCAAAAGTGCCCGAATAGTCGTAAGAAAAATACTAATAGAAAAAATGTATAATAAACCTAAGGAAAACAATAGGGCCTTCGCCTTTTCAAGGCTTGGGCCCTAAATATGTCATGCATGTAAATAAATCACATTATGCAGTGTTGTTATTGTTAACTAAAATGAAAAATATTTAAAAAGATAGTAATTAAAATAAAGTTGCAATAAAGCTAAGTTGAAAAAAGTACTAAAACTGAAATAAAAATTTAAGTTAAATAGAAATATTTATAAACAACTAATAAAATGACAAAAGCACATGAAAATATAAATAATAAATACTATAAATATATATAAATAATACTAAAATAACTATATCAACATTTGATGATGATGGCTATTTTAACATCCCACGCCTTAGCACGTTGATTGATAAATATGATGGCATAGCGCATGGTCATACTGTCACGTCTTAAGACTCAAAGGAAGATGGAGGAAGGCTTCAGTGAGATAAACACACACGAAACAGCGTGTAGCTAGACATAAACACAAGCTCTAACACAAACAATACCCGACAATGAACTGAATGAACAGACAGCAATACACAAGATAACGAACTCAAATACAAACAGGTGTGCGCTAATTAATCACATAATGAATAACCATGGAAACAAATGGTAAACAAGAACATAAGAACAAGGAAACAGGAAACAAAGATGAGCAAATTAAAAGTCCTTGAAAATGAAACCAAAGCATAATTGTGACACATATGGTAACATCACATGAAATAGATGACTAGAGGAAGGATTTTTAGATAGTATAACACAGTATTATCTCACTCCCTGCTTCTGAATATACCTTCCATACTGTATAGTATGCGAAAAACAGCACATGAGCCAATTAGTATGACCTATTTCATAGAATTCGAAGTACGTATCCACTGGACACTTTACTATCTCATGAGGCCACGAAAGAGGAGTTACTGACGCATCTGACTCTGTCGGTCGCATGACAGTGACAGCATGGCGGATGTAATACTTCCAAATTTCATTCACATTCATACTATATAGAAAATACTTTTTTAACAGTCATGAAGCAAGTTTCAAACCAGATGTAGTACCTATAGTATGCGATTTCGGATGTAGCAACTGCCTTTTACCCTGATTAATCTCACTGTCTCTTATAGCTCAAGATTATTGAAAGAAGCCATCTGAAGAAAAGCACTGCCCTCAGGTGTTACTTCCTCTTCCTCCTCCTCTCTTTTTATTTTGTTACTCCCACAGTAAAGATCTCCTCTCTACATTGCATTTCCAAAAATCTTAAAAAAGCTCCAAGCACTTCATCACCCACCAGCTGAGAGACATTTATCATCCGTAAAAAATACTGTCAGTAAAGTTAATGGAAGTGCAAGTATAATCCATTTCAAACTTTCAGCTAGTGTCTTCACTCTCATGGGGATCAATCAGATTTCAACCCCCTCAAAACCTGCTAAAACATTTAACTCTGGGTTTCCTTGCAGGTTTTGTCAAGGTTCCTGTAAATTCGTAAGGAGCACCACCATGATGTCTGAGGAGGCTGCAGTGTTTCGGAAGTAACTTTATCTGTTGTTTGTGCAGTGTTCCGTTTCGGTCATGCGCTCAGAGGTGGTCACCCCCTGTACAGTGACAGTGACGTATAGTCTAGACCAGAAAGTTTTTATTAGATTTAATGGATGTAAAATTACAAATTAATAACAGAGTGTGTTTACTTAACCTTTATCCTGAGTTAGCAACACATGCTTCTTTAGACCTCTTGATTCATGTCAAAGGTTAATGGGAGGTTTTATTATTCTTTCAGAAATTACTCAAATATACCAAAACACGTTTACAGTTAAATAGATAAGTAATGGTTTTAGGGCAAGCTTTATTAATAATTTCATATGTAAATGAATTTCATTTAAAAAAAAAATGCATCTAGTTTAATTAGTTTGTCATGCTTCTTTTGAACCATTGTTATGTCTTAACTAATTTACTGTTCCCTTTCAAGGGAACTTCGAGCTGCGTTTGAGACGCGGTGGGAACGCTCTGCGTGATTGCGTCATGAAGCACGTGTAAAATCAGTCCAATGGAAGCCCGATACGTCATAGGTGACGTCATAGACCAGGAAACTATAAAGCACCCTTGAAAACAGACCGCGACAGCTTCTGTTGTCTTCAGTAAGCGCTCTCTGTGACTCTGTCCTTGTCTATTTATTGTTGTCTGTCCGATCATTGCATATATATATATATCACTATGGCGAGCAAGCAAGATTACAAACGTTGTGTTGTCCCTTGCCCTCGTTTCATTACGGGTGGGGACACACATCAGATGTGTGTTGCTTGTTTGGGGGTGGAGCATGCCCAGTCGGTCCTTGAGGGGGCTGACTGCGAGCATTGCATGAGTTTGTCAATGAAAACTCTCCGCTCTCGCCGGGCATTCTTTGATGATGATGGTTCGGTTCGTGTTCCCCGAGGTGCGGGTCCCGCAGCTGCCGAGGCACTGCGGCGGCGTTCATCTTGGGGTTCACATATGGATCTAGTAGCGGGGTTTGAGACGGGCCCAGCCCTTTCTCAGCCCTTACCTGCTGGATCCGGTGTCCCAGCCCAGGAAGGAGCCCGCTCTGCGGTTTCTCCTCCCCAGGCTGAGACACCACTGTTGCGGCTATCCAGTTCTGAGGAACTGGATGTCGTGGATATGGGGGAATTTGAGTTTTCGCCAGCTCATACCCCTGCTGATGAGGAGCTTATGGAGGTTTTATCTCGTGCTGTTACTAAATTAAATATTGAGTGGCCAGCTGATGATATTGATGTTGAATCAAGAAAGAGTCTTTTAGATGAACGATTTTTACCATCTAGATCACGACCTCCTCGTCGGGAACTCCCGTTTTTTCCTGATCTTCACACTGAGGTGTCCAGATCTTGGAATAAACCGGCGTCTTTCAGAGTTCATAATCCTCAAACTAATAATTACAGCAAAGTTAGAGGGATTGATGATTATGGTTATTTGACGATGCCTCGTGCGGAAGAGACGCTCGCGAGCTATCTCTCCCCCGAGTCAGCGTCATCACTGAAAGCCCCGACGTTACCCACCAGACCATTAAAAAATACATCTTTACTGGTGGGTAAAGCGTATTCGGCAGCAGGTCAGGCTGCAGCTTGCTTACATACTATGTCAATATTACAAGCTTATCAGGCTGACCTGCTGAAGGACATGGATCAATGTGAGGAAGTTAGTGCTGATACTGTTCGTGAACTACGTCGCACTACTGATCTATCTCTCCGGGCCACCAAGGAGACGGCTAAATCTGTGGGCCGTTCTATGGCAGCCCTGGTGGCCACGGAACGTCATTTATGGTTAAACCTTTCTGAAATTAAGGATAAAGATAGATCTGTTCTTCTGGACGCACCGCTTTCACCTTCAAGTCTGTTCGGCGATGCTATAAATTGTGTTGTCGATAGGTTTCAAGAAAATAAAAAACAAGCAGCTGCGTTTCAGAGGTTTCTTCCTCGCCGGTCCAGTGTCCCCGAGGCTGCACGTAATGTGAAAATTGAGCAGCCTCGTCCGTCTACGAGCTCCGCACACCGATTTCAGCAGAAACAGAGCGTCGCTGCTCGGGCTCCTCCACAGTCTGGGGTTCCCGAGTGGCGTTCGCAGTCCAGGCCTGTTGTGGGTAGACAAGATCTGAGGCATGTCATCTCCAAGAGAGCCTGGTCTAAGAAGAAGTCCTGACGCCAAGTGTGCCAGGCTTCTGAGGGTGGTCCCCTCCAAGGAGGAACGATTCCGAGGAACCGTTTCTCTTTGGCGCCCTCCGGGGGGCGATTCTCCGAGGAGAGTCGCAGCGTTGCCACGTCGGTTGTTCCCTGCCGGTTCGCCGTTTCAGGGCACCGAGGTGTCAGCGTCCCCGTGCAATCCTCTGAGGAGGGTTGTAGAACGGTCAGTTCGGTTGTTCCCTGCCGGTTCGCCGATTCAGGGCGCCGAAATGATTGTTCAATCAAACCCAGAGGCCAGTCTCGAGAGACTGGTTCCCTTATCAGAATTTCTGGCAGCGTGGAAACTTCTGCCAAATATTTCTTTATGGGTCCTGCACATAATAGAAAAGGGTTACAGAATTCAGTTCGGTTCTCGTCCGCCCAGATTTCAAGGGGTCCTTCCCACAGTGGTGGACTCACAGCAGGCTCTGGTTATGGAGCAGGAAGTTCTGACACTTCTAAAAAAAGGAGCAATAGAGAGGGTTTCTCCTCCCAACAGAGAGTCAGGGTTTTACAGCCGTTATTTCATTGTTCCGAAAAAGGATGGAGGGTTGCGTCCTATTCTAGATCTGCGCCAACTAAACAGCAGAGTTCAGAAACTCAAGTTCAGGATGCTCACACTCAAGCAAATTGTTTCACAGATTCAGTCCGAGGACTGGTTTGTCACAATAGACCTGAAAGACGCTTATTTCCATGTATCTATCCATCCTCATCACAGGAAGTTCCTGAGGTTCGCTTTCGGGGGCGAAGCATACCAGTATCAGGTTCTGCCGTTTGGCCTAGGTTTATCACCCCGCACCTTTACAAAATGCGTGGATGCAGCGCTGGCTCCCTTGAGACTCCAGGGCATTCGCGTTTTAAATTATATCGACGATTGGTTGATTTTAGCTCAGTCAGAGCAGTTGGCGGTTCGGCATCGAGATGTCGTTCTGTCTCACATAAAGGAGTTGGGGTTGCGGCTCAACACCAAGAAGAGTGTTCTCCTCCCTACTCAGAGGACCACTTTTTTAGGTGTAATTTGGGATTCGACCACAATGCAGGCTCGTTTATCTCCTGCTCGCATCTCTGCGATTCTCTCAGCCGTAAAAAATGTGAAACTAGGCCAGTCACTCACTGTGAAACAGTTTCAGAGACTGTTGGGGCTCATGGCAGCAGCGTCCAACGTGATTACTTTTGGCCTGCTGTACATGAGACCCCTGCAGTGGTGGCTCAGAACCAAGGGGTTTTCTCCGAGGGGAAATCCGTTCCGCAAGATCAAGGTCACGCGGCTATGCCTTCGTGCTTTGGTCATGTGGAAGAAACCTTGGTTCCTCGCCCAGGGCCCAGTGCTGGGGGCTTCTTGTCGACGCGTCACGCTTTCGACGGATGCTTCCCTCACGGGATGGGGGGCGGTCATGAGTGGCCGCTCGGCGCAAGGGCTTTGGCAGGACCATCATCTGTCCTGGCACATAAATCGTTTGGAGATGATGGCGGTATTTCGAGCTCTCAAATATTTCCTGCCAGACCTGAGAGGCCATCATGTGTTGGTCCGTACGGACAACACGTCAGTGGTTTCATATATCAACCATCAGGGGGGTCTGAGGTCACGTCACCTTTGCAAGCAGGCCCATCAGATTCTCCTGTGGGCCCAGGAAAGGAATTTGCTATCTCTCAGAGCAGTTTACATTCCGGGGCGTCAGAATGTGGGAGCAGATATACTGTCGAGGCAGGGGCTGAGGCCCGGGGAGTGGAGACTTCACCCCGAGGTGGTGGAGCTCCTGTGGAAGAAATTTGGTCGTGCTCAGATAGACCTTTTCGCATCCTCAGATACAACTCATTGTCCCATGTGGTTCTCTCTCACGCACCCAGCTCCTCTCGGACTGGATGCGATGGTGCAGGTTTGGCCGAGGCTACACCTGTATGCGTTTCCCCCGATATCTTTGCTCCCGGGGGTTCTGGAGAGGGTTCGCCGGGAAGGGGCCCGTCTGCTACTAATAGCCCCTTACTGGCCGACTCGAGTTTGGTTTTCGGACTTGGTGTCTCTTCTGGGCGGCTCTCCCATGGAGATTCCAATCAGGAGGGACCTGTTGTCCCAGGTAGAGGGCACGATTTTTCACCCTCGGCCGGAGTTGTGGAAACTGTGGGCCTGGCCTCTGAGGGGGCCAGGCTCATAGAATCCGGTCTCTCGACTGAGGTCGTTGAGACCATTCTCCATTCCAGAGCCCCTTCCACGAGAAGACTTTATGCGCTGAAATGGAAATTATTCTCCACCTGGTGTGGTGAGCGTCAGTTAGATCCTGTTAACTGCCCTGTTGGTTCAGTTCTCGATTTTCTGCAAGACCGTTTCTCTGCTGGATTATCTCCTTCCACCTTAAAAGTGTATGTGGCGGCTATATCGGCCTATCATACCCCTCTGGGGGGTACTTCTATTGGGAGAGATCCTCTGATTATTCGTTTTCTCCGTGGTACATTGAGGTTGAGACCTGCACTGCACTCTAGAGCACCGGCTTGGGATTTAGCCATTGTACTTGAGGGTCTGGCTCTGGCTCCCTTCGAGCCTATTGAAGAGGTTTCAGAAAAATTCCTCACTTTGAAAGCTTTGTTTCTCCTTGCTATTTCTTCTATCAAGAGAATTGGAGATTTGCATGCCCTGTCGGTTGCTCCTTCATGCCTGGAATTTGCACCTGGTATGGTGAAAGCATTTCTATACCCTAAACCGGGCTATATACCTAAGGTCCCAGTGAATGTTGGGGGTCCAATAGTGTTGCAGGCCTTTTATCCTCCACCTTTTAATACCCCAGATCAGGAACAATTGAACCTGTTATGTCCAGTTCGGGCATTAGATGCCTACGTTCACAGAGCTGCCCTGTGGCGTAAGTCAGAGCAATTATTTGTATGTTTTGGGTCACCCAGAAGAGGGTGCCCTGCATCGAAACAGGTTATGAGCAAATGGATAGTCGAGGCTATTTCATTGGCTTATGAAGCGGCCGGTCAGCCTTCACCTATGGCTGTACGGGCCCATTCTACTAGGAGTATGGCGGCCTCTACGGCCTTAGTTTCGGGTGTTTCCCTTCTTGACATTTGTAATGCGGCAGGCTGGTCCTCTCCGCATACATTTGTCAGGTTTTATGACCTTGACCTCTCCACTCCTGGGGCGAGGTTGCTTGCTTCTTAGTGTGCGCCAAGGACTTCACACAGAACGGGCATTTGTCACTATGGCGTAGTGGGTATGGGGTTCCCACCGCGTCTCAAACGCAGCTCGAAGTTCCCTTGAAAGGGAACGTCTCAGGTTACGTATGTAACCCTGGTTCCCTGAGAGGGAACGAGACGCTGCGTTTGCCTGCCATACTTCCTGCATACCCTGATCGACTTACTTCAGACTTTTCAGAAGCTGTCGCGGTCTGTTTTCAAGGGTGCTTTATAGTTTCCTGGTCTATGACGTCACCTATGACGTATCGGGCTTCCATTGGACTGATTTTACACGTGCTTCATGACGCAATCACGCAGAGCGTTCCCACCGCGTCTCAAACGCAGCGTCTCGTTCCCTCTCAGGGAACCAGGGTTACATACGTAACCTGAGACGTTTTGTTTTATTTTTGTTTGCTTTCAGCCAATGTCAGACTTAATGAATATGCGGATCTTCAACGCTATTCATTTTGTAAACGTTATTCATCTCTTTTAGTTGCATCTTTAAAATTGGTTCGAATTTACCTTTTTTTACTCAGCCCCTTGGTTTGGCACCACTTGACACTTTCATTAAATTCAGCATTAACTTGTTTGAGTGTAAATGCAAAAGCTCTATAAATACAATTATTATAAAGAGATTATCCGGTTCTAAAATTGCTCTTTTCTCTCTCTTTTGGGAAATATACTGCTCTAGAAGCATTATTACTTCCCTATAAATCAGCCAGTTTGCTGACTCGGAACAATATGGATCAACCAAAAATGGATTAACTTAAAAAATACAGCAAAAGTCATTCAATATCTCATTTATTTCTTTGTGTCTTTAAATTGTAGTTTAATTCATGCATTCCGCTTGCATGACCAACACAACAAAAAGTGAACTTGGAGTCAGTCCTTGGCGCAGTAAAGTGTTCTGTTTTCCATAATGACCTCCTTGTTTAATTTGATATGAAAATACGAAGCTATATTTAATTCAAAAGAAAGTTTCAATAGGTTCTTGTACCTGCTTGAGAAAGTAATTTACTGACTAAAGGTTCTTCTATAATTCCATATGTTGAACGCAATCTCCTGCTTCAAATTAGTGAAAAAACAACATAAAAGGATGGTTGAGTAAGTGTTTTTAACCCTCTTGAAGTGAAAACAGTGGCTCATACTCTCTGATCTGTAGACGGAAATCAAAAGAAAAGGGGTTGTAGCCTACGTGTGACGTGGACATGTCTGCTATTGCTCACGTCCACTGATGATGAAACCCATAGAGCAATGCCTAATAACGCTGCTTCTGTTTATCCTTAAACTCTCTCGCCCTGCAGCTTTTGATCTATAGAGGAGAAATGTGAAAGTGACAAGGCCAAACTCCAGTGCAGATGTCATGTAGTTTCATGTGTTTATTCGCTAGACTTTATTTTGGTCTTGTTTGTGGTTCTATTCCAAGTCTAGATTGAGCGGCCAGTGATTAGGTTGTCGTGCCTGGGATCGTGTACCCTGCACACGGACATGTGCTTTTACGTGCTGACATGCAAGCATTAGGTGTCTGTGATTTGTATAGTAAAAACGGTTTGCCTTTGGTAATAATTGTGGTCTGAAATAGCTCATAATCATCCTCCAAATATGTGTCTGTATGAGACATTTTGGGTTTTGATTTAGTTAGAATGTATGAAAAAGCATGTTGACTGCAAACAATCAATTGCTTTAGTTTTTTACCGTCTCTCTCATCACCCCAAAGAACAACTCTATTTTTCTTTTTTATTGCAAGCCGTAGACTCTGTAAATGGCAAAAAAGCAACTTGCATTTATATTTAAGATCAGAAACTCTCTGCTTGTATATCATTTTACAAGTTAAGGATTGCAAAATCTTGTTTTTAAAGGGTGAGATTTTGAAGAAAGTTACTCTAGCAACAGAGATAATAGCACTTTAAAGAAGTTATGAATGATTGACATCAATTGGTTCGAAGACATTCACATTTCTGTAAGGCATGACAGCAATTCAGCTATTTTCTTTATGCATAAAATATATGTATCAGAGAAATAAAAGCTCAACTTGAATCGGTGGATGACATCAAAGTAATGTAATACATTGATCAGTCTGCGTAGCGCTGCTTCAAGTCGAACACCTGCCACCTCGCACTGGGCCCCGCCGCATGCTTGGGACGGCCCTGCGTCTGACTTCAATGGACTGAACAAAAGAGATGAACCAGAGAAGATTTGCATGTCAAAAAGGCAGAGCCTTAGAGCCAGACCTAACTATTAAGTAATTCCCTTGGACCAACGGTAGTTTTTTCAGGAAAGTCCACTTTTGCGAGCTGTTTTGAACTCCTGAAACAAACTCCAAATAATTTGGCCTGATTTTTAAGTTCATTCTTCCATTTCACAGAGCAACAGTAAATGCAACCGTACATTCACTGTTTTTAACCAACATAGTCAGTATGTAGTGTATACGTAGTAAGCTATTCCATTTCAAACATAGCTAGAAACAGATTACAACATTTCCAGGTCAAGGGTCACTCACTGCACTGGCACCATAAGTAATATATGTCTATGACACAAGCCCACAGCTCAAGGTCTGATGGAGGGCTCTTCATATTCCATTCCCTCAGAGTGTGTAATCATGTAAATATGAACAAAACCAACACAATTCCACTCGACCAGAAGGAATCAGGAGATGAGGTAAAGATTCTCCATAATTTCGTAATAACATTGCTATATGTCAACAATGATCCATGAAAACAGTTACACAACAGTACATTTTCTACCATCCCGTCGACCTACAATTTCCTATAATTTACTGTCATATTTCATCTTATCCTTTTTCTTGATCATCGTGGTGTACCCAACTCCGTTCTACTAAATGGCTTAAAGCCAGCATTCATAATATTTTAAGTTTCAATAATAACATCATTCATATATGTTTTGTATGACTGACTTCATTGCTTGTGAGAATACGCTGCATTAAACTCCCAATGGGGTTTTCATGCACACAGCGGGATATTTATACTCTGAGGCTGCCATGTTTTATGGCCACAAGAGTAATTAACTTAATATAACTCACTGTTCATATTTCATATGAAGCTGCATTTGATCTACTCTTTTGCAACATCAAAATGACTTGATTGAACAAAAGTTTGTTTTTGTTTTTGAAGTTCAATAGTACATTACAGTAACCAGAGAAAGTAAGTTTTTAAAATTTTATTAGCATTAGCATCATCAACGATTTCATGTCAACAGCCTGCACTTTGGACCGCTTCCAGGATTTTGCTCTCAGTGGCCACCTACATTCTCCACGTTTCCTAAATTACCGAATTGAAATGCGTGAGTGAACTGAATAGTCTCTGTAAATGATTGTTCTGGCTGCATCCAAATATACATACTTCCATACTATATAGTAAAAATGTAAAAATGTATACGAAAAAATTTGTCCAAATTCAGTCTTCATAAAACAATCATCAAAAGTACCGGGTGAATTGTACAACCAATGGACACGTTTCTATCCCATGAGGCATGTAGTATACGGATTACATTCGTTATACATGCACTTATACTTTATAGAACATACATTTTTTAACAGTCGTGAAGCAATTATTACTGGTATTATATGTTTTATACTAGTATGTACTAACATTTAATTAACCATTTCATATAATGCATTTTTATGTACATAAAATTCGGTCTAAAAGTTACAGCAGCCTAATATTCCTGCTGTTGTCTGTGTCATTAATGTTAATACAATTTAAAAAAAAAAAATCTACTGTACCATGTTCGAGAGAAAAGAAGATAGTGAGGAGAGCAGTCAGGAGGAAAGGGATGACAACAGCTTGTAGGGTAAGTGTGCCGCATAAAGTGTGAGTACTAAACAGCATCTCCAGGTGCTCCTTTGAGAACCAGACCAAAAAAGTTGTACTCCTGGTATTTACTGCAATAAGTACATAGTATGTAGGTACATGGGGAACAGGACATAAACACAATAAATACATTGTACCTAACAATTATTTCTTTTGATGTAAGTACATAGTAGTTAAAAACACCTAATATAAAGTGTGACTGAAATACCAACCCGATCTCATGTCAATTAGTACGTATTTTACGTGATGGGTATAAAAAATTTCTGGTTTGGGAAAAAAAAAATCTCTCGTACAAGACTCCTGAAATTGTGATAATTGTCATTGTGATAACAGCCGCAAGACACAAAATGTTGCTATGATTATCAAGAAAAATTAAAAGTCACGATGACACAGAAGTAACAATGTAACAAAAATATATGAGATAAAAAAAATTAAACATGCCTGGATGAATCATTTAGCCTGGTCCCACCAGACTCCCGTACATTTGATTTGTACAGAGAGTCTGGCCTCGCTCCATTGATAAGCGTTAACTTCCTTGTAGGCGGGTACTCTGTTGAAGTTTAAAACTATTGGATCTGCCCAGAGTCACTCTGGATCTGCCATAACCAATCGCTAACGTTTTGTCGTGACGTATGACGACTCAAACTACCGTACGCCAGTGATGGAGTACTCGAGTCCTGGACTCGGACTCGAGTCCGACTCGAGTCCTTATTCTCTGGACTCGAGTCCGACTCGAGACTCCATGCTCTGGACTCGTGACTCGACTTGGACTCGCGGACTGATGACTATACTTGGACTCGGACTCGAGAATATATAAAATCGGACTTGAGCATTCATCAAATGAATGACGTTGTTTCTGACTAAATAGGTTATACAAATTGATATAAGATGTTACACTTTTCCTGTTTCGGTGTCCAAGACCGGCCGTGATCTATTTTTTCCCTCATCTATTTTTTCCCTCACAGACACTGCTACCGCTCGCTCTCCTTGCTTGACAACACACTCACTGACGTCACTCACTTTACGCTGCATTCTCATGAGAGAGATAACGCAACACTCATTTAACACTAGATAAGTTCCTCTACATCTAATCAGCAATTTCGATTTTGGCACGCTTTGCAGCAGCGGAGCTGACCACTAAGGAGCGAACGTACAGTGACGTGACATAACTGATTTAAACTGTGCTTTCGTGCTATGGCTGGCGCTGAGCCAAAGTCGGACGCGCTCAGCGCTTAATCCCGCTTATCATACAATAGCACAATTATGTTTATTTTAGCTAACAAACTAGATGGCGACCTTGACTATGTCACACATCGCAACCACTCTTTTCCTGCGGAGTTACAACTGCTTATAGCACTGCATTTTCTGTTTTTTTTTTTTGCCGCAGTTACATTGGGATTTAGTTTGCTTTTCAAAATTTTAAAATTGTTTTTCTTTTACCATATTCGTCAAGAAGAATGCATTTCTCCTCCTCTGTCCAATTAGGCTTTCCTTTTGTTTTATTTATCCATTCCAGTTGACAGATCATCCAAAAATGTATTTAAACAATTAAATAAATATAATCGTGCCACAGGTAGTTGACAATGATTTGATAAGGTCAAAGGCAATTCTAGTGATAGGCTATCATACACATTTCTAGCTGCAACAAGAGTGCCTGAAAAATGTTGCTTGATTTGGCTTAAGTGTATATAATTTCGACTCGGACTCGAACACGGGACTCGAGACTTGACTCGGACTTGAACTCAGGTAATGGTGACTCGACTTGGACTCGACTCGGACTCTTCTTTGGTGACTCGGACTTGGACTCGGACTCGAACACTGGGACTCGAGACTCGACTCGGACTCGACAGTTGGTGACTCGACTACAACACTGCCGTACGCTATGAGCACACGACATCAACGTCATCGTTCTCAGCCACTCCCCCTGTTTGCTGATTGGACCGGTAAAAAATTGACCGGAGAAAATCAAAGAATACACCACAATCCCAGACGTAGTACTGAAGGAAAATGAAAATTGATAGTGGAAATAAATATATATATATATATATATATATAGTGGAAAAATGTCATTTCATGCTGACTTTAATGCAAACATTTCAACCTATATTGGATCAAAGAGACCAAGGAGCACATTATGTCCAGAAATTTTAAGTAAATCACCGCTGATGTCACATACTGCTCCGAGACTTTTGTTGAGGATCCAAACGCAGCTTTATTAGGGCAATCCAAAATCATAATCCATGTAACAGGCAGTGGGTCAAAACCAAGGCTTGTTTTATTTAATTTTTCATAAAGCCATTTATAAAAATGGGCAGTCGGGTGTATTGCTGTTTATCATGCGTTTCTATTACTATACGTTTTATTAATAAGGTTATTATTTTATTTCCAAGTGTAAGTTTGTTATGGTATATGGAGACACAGGAGAGGAAGAATGAAGGTTATTGGTGATATTTATTGAATACAAAGGATGTGATGAGGTGAGCAGGGTAGATGAGTCCAAAGGCTGATAGAGGAAGGTACTGGAGACAGGGAGATGAGTCCACATAACACAAACAAGGTCAGACCAGGAACAATGGTGAGGAGTGTGCCTTTATTGTGGCAGTGATGCGGGTGATGATGAGGCGCAGGTGTGTGTGATTGTGAATGATGTGCAGCTGGGAACCAAGGAGAGTGCTGGGAAATGAAGTGAAGAGGATGGTGGCTAGGGTGATTTGTGACAAAGTTCAGTTTATTGCTACCTTGATTCAGTTAATTAAACAAAGTCCTTCAGAACCTAAATATAACTAAATCCTAAACCCTTTTACATTAAATAATACTAAAATTCATTTACACCCCTTAATAAAAATGTTAAATAAATGTTAACGGTGAAGTGTGTAATTTAAAGCTTATAAATTACACACTTCCCCTTTAACATTTACTAGCAATGCAGGTTATAGCAAAATTAAATCCCAAAGCTGTAAATAAGGATTTGTGATTTGGTTTATTAGCTGTAATTTACCAGCTGGTATAATCTGCATTTTCCATACTCTAGTATCTTTATACTTGTATACGATGAAGCCCTGTATCGACCTTTTCATTAACCTCTTATAAACTGAGCTCCTTCAGAGACTTTAAACAAGTTTGGGCACGTTAGGGATGAAAATGAGAAGCATTAATCAGGAGGAGACAGGATACAGTAAAAAAATAAAAAAAATAAATCTTGCCATATTTGCATACACCCGAAACACTGAGAATCATATTAAACAGCAGAGAGGATGCCAGTTTAGCTAATATTATTTGCAGCTACGTTTCACATCAAAGTTCTCCCCTTTTGATTAACATCATATTTCATCAACTTCAACTTATTGGGAATGCAGCTGAGTCTAAACATTGCCACTGGCTGTTGGATTATGAGCATCTCTTATTGCCTTTCTGCTCATGAATATCCAATGAAATACAATGGAGAAAAAAAAAAAAAAAAAACACTAAATGAAGAAAATTGATCGTCTTCCGAGCCAGTCTCTCCCTGCATGGGGTGGCGAGAGGGGATTTCTCTTGTGCTTTGCTGTTTGTCTGTGATTACTGTCTTGCAGGTGGTCAGCTATCCAGTGAGCAGAAATGGCTGGGAGGCTAATTGTTTTCCTCTGCCCCCTGATGACCAGGCAGCGTGTTTCCTTCCGCATTTGCATTTCTTTTTGTTTAAGCCCTAAATCCTATTCATTCCAGAGAAACCAGCACTGCCTCATAACTGCATTGTGTTAAAAACATTTACTGAATCTGTTCGTCGAGATGAGATATTTCATAAAAGCGTGAGTGAAGAAATTGAAGGGAAACATAGTCTTGGGGTCTCACCCCAAAATTAATAATATACCCACCTTCACTTTTTTTTTATCAGCGGATGAAAAAAGAGATGTTTTGAAAAATGTTCACACTGCTCTTTTCCATACAATGAATGAGGATGGTGATTATATAATTATTATATAATTATTATATACCGTAATTGTTTAATTGTTCATTTAATTGTCAAAAGTATATAATTGTTTTAAAATACCTACTCTGTAAGCAACTGGCTGTGAAATTCACAGTAATTAACTGGCCGCAAGTGACAAACTTACTTTAAAATAAAAACAGTTATTAATTGGCAGCAAGTGACTAGTAACTTACTGTAAAATAAAAACACAGTAATTAACTGGCAGGAAGTGACAAGTATCTTACTGTAAAATAAAAACAGTAATTAACTGGCACCAAGTGACGAGTAACTTACTGTAAAAATTGTGGCGAGCAGGACGAGGCCAAGGGCCGTGGAAGAACGGCGCGAGGCCGGTGGCGTGATTGATGATGAGCGACACCTGCGTGACGCACTGGTCTCATATCTCTCACGGAGGAGCGGAAGCATAAAGGAGGAGCGACGAGAGAGGACAGGCCTGGACTTGTGTTTTGTTTGTTTTATTATATGTGACAGCAGTGGTCCGTGAGGGGCTGCTGTCTTTTACTTTCGTTTTGTATTTGTTTGTTTTATTTTATGTCATTAAAGTCTTTGAATGTTCGCCGGTTCCCACCTCCTTCTTCCCACAACATCTGAACTGCGTTACAAAAATATTAAAAGTAATTAACTGGCAGCAATTGTCAAGTAACTTAATGTAGAAGAAATAACCATATTTTCGCTGTTTTCATTTATAGTAACAACCTTGTAACTGTAAAGTAAAATCATGTGGTCATCGGAGGCGCGATTGCACTATATGTCAGTGTGCTAACCACTATCAGCACCGACTGGTTCCTAATGTTTAAGTGCTGTTTAGTTATACCGTTTCAGCCCAAATAAATAAATAAATTAAATAAGTAATGCATATTGCATGATTTGAATATGAATATCCATTTATTGACAGTCACAGTTAAACAGCTCATTATTATTGTCACAGTCCTCGTCTGCACCTGTCTGTCCTTGTCTGCACTACACTTCCCAGAATCCTCCTTGTCTCCACACCTGAACTCACTCCCTCACTTACCAGCCTGTTCCTCGTTATCATCATCTGTGTCACCTGTCTTCACATCATTATGGTTCATTTGTCTCTGTATTTAGTTTCTTCTGTTCAGTCTGTCTTTGTCGGTTCTCGTCTATGTTAACTGGTGTTTGCATCTGCTCTGTCTGCACGTACCTGTTTGTTGTTTTGATTTAGTAAAGTTTATTGTTTATTTGAATTCCTCGTCTCCTCGTGATTCCTGCCATACACCACCCGTGACAATTATAACAAGCTTCATTATGCATTATTGTACTGTGTTTTCCTTCTCTATATACATAATAGGTTACTGTGATTTTCTGCAGTACATAATTGGTTATTATGTTTTTTACCGTACATTGGTAATTACTGTGTTTTTCTACAGTACATAATTGGTTATTGTGACTCTCACAGTACTTACTGCATTTTTTGACTGAATCTACAATATTCTACTGTGAACTTGTACACAGAAATCTCTTGTGCACAAACACAGTAAATTACTGTAGATTTCACATGTGTTTTTTACAGTGTAGGTACAGTTTCAGGAGTAGAAAATGTATGATGTGTTTCTTTCATAGTATACAGTATATTGCCAAACATTTACTTAAACATAAAGAGAAGTATATATGTTTGGTTTAAGTGTTCCGTTTCCAGTGTTCATATTTTTACTAAAGATATTTTGCTTGGTTTTCTTTTGAAACTGATTAAACTGATTTCTTTTGAATCAGTTTAAGACTCTCAGCCAAAGAAAACAAACTCTGTTTGGAGGAAGAGGATATTAAAGTTGCTGAAAGTCTGTTGAGTCAGAACTGTGATTTGTGCTACAACTAATTTCCAGCAGCTAAATAGTCAAACATCAGTCATGACCTCTCACAGCTGTGGGTGAAGTGAACATGTTTTTACAACATGGTTTCACAGAAAATGTGAAAATTGTTCTTCTCTTTCAAGCGCTGAAAGGGAATGAAACTTTTTAATGAAGCATCCATGAATATATATATATATATATATATATATATATATATATATATATATATATATATATACTGAGTTACCCCAGTGTTGTAAATATCAACATCGAGTCTCCTCATATTGATATTTTGTACTGCTGGAGGAGGTTAGGTAGGTAAACACAAAGGTAGTTGTATTAAAAGCTTTGTGTCAAACGTGAATCATTCTTTGTCAAGTGTGAGTCATTTTAACTTCATAACCTCAACCTGAGCTTCATTTTGACTTCAATATTATCAGTCTCGCTTTGAAACTGTTACTTGTCAAGCTAAGTTATTCATTTAAAGTTGTTCAGCTACAGCTATGCAAGCTATAAAGTCTAGCAATATCTTTTTTTAAAATAAATATCATATTATTATTTTTATTTATTTATGCAACACATAATGGAGCACTTAAGAGCTCAGTTAGAGTGACAGAAAGAAAAAACATAATTTGATAAACGTACATCTGATTAAAAACAGATGTTTACACTAAACACCAATATATATATATATATATATATATATATATAATTTAAAAATGTAAGTGCTGGGAAGCAGCATTTGAATAAAAATTGTAATTAATAGTTCAATAGTTAATATATTACTTTATTTATTGCTACATTAAAAGAGAAAATTCCACCATAATGAAATGGGGTACCAGTGCTTCATACAAGAGAGTGATATAATAGGACTTTTTATGAGAATGCATTTGATTATTACCTAAGTTTGCTGTGTGCAATTGCAATGTGTGTGCAATAAAAATACAATGCACATACAATTTTGCCTGTTGAAATTGTGTTTTTTTGCTACCCAAACACAACTCTGATGCTTCTGGCATTGCGCAAATTCAGTGATTCTTTTTTCAGAGACTATGTCATTACTTTTGCTACCGTACTCACTCTCCAACATTGTAATGTATTCTGTACCAAACCATCAGTTTACTGTGTGTCAGAGTCAGCAGTCCACCTCTCAGGTCAAGAGCTGACAAGGGTGAATGTGAGAGAACAGGTGAAGATCAGCACATTTGATTCTAAATCAAACCCAGGGGACGAGCTTCTTGTTCAATCACTGTATTCTGTCATGTTGTGCATAACAGAGAGCAGCAGATGAGAGAATTAGGTTTGAGTATCATAGTGTTTGTTTTATGTGACAGCAGTCAACATGACTTACAATCCTTCTCAATCTCTCATGTTTAACCTCTGTGAGCTGTGCATCTGTATTTCTGCCTTCCTCAAAGGACCTTGTGAAGGCCCAGAGCACACACTTCATTCATCTGCCCATCTGCTTTCTCTGCCAGATTTTTCATCGCTCCACTTTTACCACAAACACACTTCTATAGATTAATTTTCTCTCTGTTCCACCTCTCTCTCTCTCTCTCTCTCTCTCTCTCTCTCTCTCTCTCTCTCTCTCTCTCTCTCTCTCTCTCTCTCTCTCTCTCTCTCTCTCTCTCTCTCTCTCTCTCTCTCTCTCTCTCTCTCTCTCTCTCTCCATCTGTCTTTGTTGGAAGATATAGCTTTATGACTTTAGGATATCATGGTAGCTGGTTTTCTAGCTGGTGGAAGCTTGCACCATTTAATCATTCTCATTCCTGGTTATTAGCTTGTCCGAGCTGATGGACCAACAAACTAGTTTAAGAAAGTCATTAGTTGGTCCAAGCAGCATGGTTATTAGTTGCTACAAGCTGATTGACCATTTTGGACCAGCAGCAAATCAGATACTAATTCGTTAAGCTGTTTTGTTCATTTGTTTCGGGGGGGTTTTCTCACTTAAAAATTGGTTTCTAGCTGGTTAAGCTGGTCATTAGTTGGTGGAGGCTTGTCAACAATCTTGAATCAACTACCAGCTACCAGACTTTCAAGCTGTTTTTGAACATGGTAGCTAGTTTATAGCTGCTTAAGCTGGCCAGTAGCTGGTCCAAACTGATGGACAAGCTACTGTCAATACTGTACCAGCTTAAAGTGGTTTTAGGAACATAATAGATGGTTGCAAGCTTTGAGGTGGTTCAAGCTTATTGCTCCTGTAAGCAGGTCAACCTTCTTGGACCAGCACCAAACCAGCTACTTTTTCTTTTCTTTTTTTTACATGGTGCAGTAGCTAGTTTCTGGTTAAACTTGCCAGTAGTTGGTGCAAGCTGGTAGACTATATTGGATCAGTAACAAACCAGCAGTTGCAAATTGCTTAAGGTGGTACAATTATAGTTTTAAGAACATAACAGCTGGTTTAAAGGAACACGCCGACTTTTTGGGACTTTAGCTTATTCACCTTATCCCTCAGAGTTAGATAAGTCCATACATACCTTTTTCATCTCCGTGTGTGTTGTAACTCTGTCTGACGCACCCACCGCTAGCCTAGCTTAGCACAAAGACTGGATGTAAATGGCTCCAGCTAGCATACTAATCCCAATAAGTGACAAAATAACGCAAACATTTTCCTATTTACATGTTGTGATTTGTTTGGTCACAGAGTGTACAAATAACAAGATCATATGAGACACAGCCATCTTTTAACCGTATAAACATTGGGAACCATATTCTCAGAAGGCGAAGCACTGCTAGTTGGGTGGAGTGATTACCGCAGCACCTGAGACGCACCGGAGCAGAAAGTTCGTTCAGAGTTGGAGTAACCCCGGATTTCCACCAACTGCAGAACGGCTGCGGATCGGCTCCGCTGCGTGTCGGATCCGTGCTCCGCCGTCCTTCGATACCTACCAGATACGGATTTGTTGCGGAACGGCTGCGGCCATGACTGACAGCTGAAGTCACGAGGACACACGATATCGCACGAATTTACGTTTGATCGCGCGATATAACAGGATGTATTTTCTATAAACAGAACCACAAAACCAGCAACAGTTTGTTTCCATCCAGAGGAGTACAGGGGAAACAACTATGTGCTGACCTGCTGATCTCCCTTTTTTGTGGAGATTATTGTGATTCTAGTACAATATTTATAATTAAATATAATCAATTTATAAAATGCTAAATGTTTATTTGGGTTCCTTTTTGAATGTATTGGGAAAGTAGTAGGCTGTGTAAATAAAGTTAACTATTGTTCTTGTTGGAAAAGGGAAAATTATATTTTATTTTGGAAAGTACCGGATGTTTTATTTAGTTTCTGTGCTCGACTTCCTGCGGCGCTCTCCGGCATCCGGCAAAAATAGAAACTCTGTGTATATTCTACGGAGGGCTGCGGTCGTTCCTGAGCGGATCCGCAGCCGTTCCGCAGTTGGTGGAAATTGGGGGTAATAGAGTCAGCAATTACTAGATAGTAAAAGCATAGTTTACAATCATGGGTGTTCGCTGTATTGTAAAGAACTGCAACAATAAACAGTGGAGACCATGGTAATACCATGATGTTTCATAGAATTCCAACCAAAAACGCATCCTGATTAATAAATATCACAGAACACGAATAAAGAATTATTT
Source organism: Rhinichthys klamathensis goyatoka (assembly GCF_029890125.1). Lineage (NCBI taxonomy): Eukaryota > Metazoa > Chordata > Actinopteri > Cypriniformes > Leuciscidae > Rhinichthys > Rhinichthys klamathensis. Next base: position 1,927,342 of record NW_026606587.1, read on the forward strand.
TTACAGGAATCGATATATTTTAAATACAATTTATTACAGCTAAACCAAATGTATTCAACAGCATATTACAGTAATGTTAGATAATTGCATTACAATAGGCTAGAATAAGGGGAAAGTAATAGCACAAGGCAAATTGTTTTTGCACAATGAACCCACAGACAGTAGCCTACCCATACTGGACAAGATCACTGTTTCTCAAAAAAAATAAAAAAAATAATTCATTAGGAAGGTGAAGGCTAACAGTCCTGAGTTTACCTCTAGCTCCGCTCATTTGTTACTGGGGTGATAGAGCGCGTTCGTGACAAAACAATACTAACATTAGCGCCTGCCCACATATTGCGTCTTTTGCGCGCTCAAGTTCGTTATTTCGAATGTAGGCGCGTGGTATGCGCACTCATAATGGAAGCGACGCGCCGCATCGAGATAAAAACATCTCAACTTTTCAGAATGCCGCAAGTCACGTGATAACCAGAGCGCAACCGCCCTAGCGCTTTGGGAAAAGGAGAACGCTGCGCGCCTAGCGTTTTCTACGCGTTTTTAGGCGCTATATGTGAATACGGAACAACTGCAATAGTAGTGACCACCCTATTCATATAATAGTGTCACTAACATTAGATCTGGCTAATGGCACTGTTACAGTAGGCTAGTCATCTAAAAACATAAAGGGACACTTACCGCAGCCGCAGGTGATCCACTTTGTCCTGTCTGTGCTATCGATGGGATGGACCTGGATGGCCGTATCAGCACATGTTTATGGTCCGTGTGGCAAATTCCATTTTTTCAAAATAGTCGTCCTCAGTGAAATATACTGTGCAAACACGATGATCCTTGATGATCTCTTCAGGTGTGTTTGTATCTAACGTTATCCAGAGCAAGTAACTTAGCCATTGATTCATCAGGTCAGCGTTTTTGGTTGGAATTCTATGAAACATCATGTTACCTGGTCTCCCCTGTTTATTGTCGTAGCTCTTTACAATACAGCGAACACCCATGATTGTAAACTATGTGTGACTGGATGCTCTCCTCCCATGTTGTCTATTAATAAGTTAATTAGAGCTCGCCACCTACAAATTTTCTTTAAACGTTGACACGTAATTTCCGATCGGCTATAAATAGCCTATTTCTATTCCTGTCGAGACGTGTAATTTCCGACTGACCCGGGGGTTCCCAATTGTTTCCAACGTGCGGATTTGACTGCGGCTGTACACCAGCTTTCGCTTGCTCCTGAAACGGCGATTTTTCTTTTGGTAAGCTGTTACTTCAGTAAGTTGTGGAAATTGTGTTTGGGCATTAATCTGACGAGTGGGTATGATTTTAGCTTGTTTCAGGCATATGTAAATCCGTTTATGCGACGCTGCAGGATCAAAACGAGACCAAGCGATCTAAAAGATTGACGGTTCAGAGTGATTGACTGATTCGATTGTCGGGTAAGTCGTCATCATAGGAAGTTACAGGTACTGTGTCGTTAGGCATTGATTGGGAAAGTGTGTGTGATTTTTAGCTCATTTCAGGCATAGGCAAACCAGTTCAGTGCGGCGCTTCAGGATCAACACTAATGGGCTATATGCACGCATAACTTCCGCGTTTGATGCAAGTGTGACAGATGGAAATAAGGCGTTGTACCAGTAAGCCATAATAAGCAGTTGAGTTCATAGCCAGGTAATGTTGTCATTTTTATAGGGTAATGGATAGGATATGTTATGGTTAAAATTGTTATTGTTCGTGGAAGGAGTTACAGTACAAGTACTTTTATTATTATTTCTTATCTTGCATAAACATGTCATCCTAACAGCAGAAGCAGTAAGTAAAAAAAACACTGTAGTGACGGGAAGCGCCAGTAGAGGGGGAACAGTTGGATTATGTTACGGTGCGGCTCGCTTCCTCTCTTCAGTCATTATACACTTGAACTGAGGAAAGGTTGTCTGCGTACATCTTTCATTCTTTCTTTAAACTATTTCCCTTTTCAGGTATGAATCGTATATAATATGTGATATTGTTTACCTGCGTGTTATGTGAATGTGTGCATGTGTCGAGTAGAGTGTTTTAAGCACCGTTAGTCGAATATTGTGAAGTTACGACGTTAATTACATGACGACAAGTAAGCTAGCTAATGCTAATTGCGACCTCGTGGGTGAACGCGCGGCACTTAGTAATGTTAGTTATGCCGTGATATTATATTTATCGTAGCTTGTGTTGCACACGGTTATAAAAGATACTGAGTATTATGAGTGTATTAAAGAGTTGTGTGTTTTGTATTGCATGTGTATTGCCGTATTTAATCGGTAGTGAAAAGTGGTAAATGCTTCAGATACTATTACTGATTAGAGATAATGGTTAGGATTGTATAAGAAATGTAATATTATTTTGTGTATGTAACCTGTACTGACGTTGCATTTGTTGATATTCAGTCATTATACACTTGAACTGAGGAAAGGTTGTCTGCGTACATCTTTCATTCTTTCTTTAAACTATTTCCCTTTTCAGGGCTTTCACATTTCAGGGCTTTTACATTTGGAGGCACCGCTGGGATGAGAGAAGTGAGGTTGGTGTCCCAAGACAGCGGAAGAGACCACACATCGATCATCACCTAAAACGTAACCCAGGTGGAAGAGAGTGCAGTCACGGTGGGAGTGAAAGTCTAACCAAGGAAAGCGTGTATCCTGAGGTGCAGTGTCCACTAGGGAGCAGCAAAAACCACGGTAATAGGCAATTCATCACACCACAGCCCTGCTTGTATCACACCTGCCAAAATGGATTCAGAGGTTGAAAATTTGTGTTTTGAGGTTAAAGGAACTCTTTTCCAACTCACTCCAGACGAGTTAATGCAGATAAGTGACTTTCTTGGAATATCAGGAACGAACCGAGAAAAGATTATTGGAAAAACTCGTAACGCTCTTGTTTCCCATATTATCCAGTATATTGAAAATGAGAAACTAAATGAACTCGAATATGAAGGCATGTCAGCTCTGTTAAGTCTCAGGGACATGATAAAAACCCTGCAAGAAGCTAGCAAAAATGGCACATCCGAAAAAAACAAAAGATAATGAAGAGCAGGAGAAATTAAAGAAAGAGCTAGAACAACTAAAACTAATGGTACAACAGAAGGAAATCGAAATGCAGGAACGGGCTAATAGAAACTCACAGAGTACATTAAATAATGAAACTACCCCAGTTCACGCAGCGCATGCCCATGCAAACAGCCCACCATGGCGGAAAGATTATAAAATCTCAGGTCAGATTGGTGAACCTGGACAAAAGGACAGGCTTACCTTCTCCAGCTTGGCGCGTCAGATCGAGAATGGTCTCAGTAAAGGTTACCACGAATCAGAAATAGTAGATGCCGTCATTAGAGCCATTGTCCCCGGCCTGCAGCTCCGAAGCTATCTTGAAGGTAAAAGTCATCTGTCTCTGCCAACACTTAGAAGAATCCTCCGCTCACACTACCAAGAAATGAGCGCAACCGAACTATATAAACAGCTGACAACAGAAGTTCAGAGCAATAGAGAGATTCCACAAAATGTTTTAATCAGAGCTATGGATTTAAGACAGAAAATATTGTTTGCTTCACAGGAAGCTGAGTCAAGCCTCAAATATGACCCTGCACTAGTGCAGAGCATGTTCCTGCACACGGTACTCACAGGCCTACAAAATGAAAGCATCAAAACTGATCTCCAGCCTTACCTGTTGCAGCCGACCACTTCTGATGAGTTGCTCCTAGAGAGGTTAAATCTAGCATGCGCTAATGAGAAAGAGAGACAAGATAAAAGGAGACTGACTGCTCCACAGCGACACACTGGCGTCCACGCTGTTCAGTCTAGTGATGCGAGTGGCGGTAAGAAATGCCCAGCGCAACCAAACATTGCCACCCTCCCTCCGGATGTCTTTTCAGACCTAAAAGAAATCAAAGCCGACCTAGTACTGTTGAAAGACCTCAAGACAGAGATATTACAAATTGGAGAATCCATTCATAAGACAGAAGCCGTACCAAAACTGTATCCTCCTGCTAACCAAGAGATTGACTACAGTGCTAACCACCCAGTGTATGCTCAGCCACAGTTCACGACCTGGAACAAAAAGAGTGCCACAGCCTTTCACCAGCCAAGCGAGCCAGTGCAGGAATACCAAACTGCTGGTGGACCAAGATTAAAGACAGCGACAGCTCAGTTTCAGCAGAGGTTTGCACCACAAAGATACCCAATGCAACGCCCCAGACCAAGATGTTTTACGTGCCAGCGGCGAGGAGAGGAATACTGTGAGCATTGCTACAGGTGTGGGAGTAGCGAACATTTTCGTGTTGGCTGCAAAGGATACAGAGCACCGCCCAGTGCTAGTAGAGAAACCCCTTTAAACGAGGAGTGGTTGCCCCCAAGGGACCGGGAGTGACCAGATCTGTCAGGGTGTCCCAAAAATGCACTAGCTGTGGAGAACAAGAGAGATATCAAAAGATTCAACGATGCTCAGTGTGTAAAACAACATTTTACTGTTCCAGAGAATGTCAGAGTAATCACTGGCCAGAACATAAAGAAAATTGCAAACCATTCACACACCCTGAACCAAAAACGCAACGAACGCATTCATGCCAGATGGTGAATGAGAAAAAAAGAAACACTCGGAAAAAAGAACATTCGACAGTGACTGAATTGGTGGGAAAGAAATGTCTCCTCAACTGCTACCTACAAGGGAAAAGAACCCAAGTGCTCTGGGATACCGGTTCACAGGTCTCTGCAATTGATGAGGTATGGAAAGTTGACAATTTCCCTGACCTCAGACTGAGAGATATAGCAGAAATAGTAGACCCAGATGACCCCTTGCAGATTGAGGCAGCTAATGGTACAGAGATGCCGTATGTGGGATGGGTAGAAGTGACTTTTAAGCTAGCAGCCGGCATTGAGGAGTTTCATGTCCCCATTCTTGTTATGAAAGGCAGCCAACAGCCCCGCCCCATTATTGGCTTTAATGTCATTGAACGTGTAGTTATTAACAGCCAGAAAAACCAGACAAATGACACGGGGGAAGAGAGACTGTTAAACATTGTGAAAATGGCTTTTCCTTACCTAAAGAAAAAGACAGCTAAAGCATTTGTTAAAGCAGTGAGCAGTGAGAGAACAAGTGAGTACCTAGTGAGAACAGCCAGCCAGAGAATGAGTATATTCCGTCACAGTGCTGTACAAGTGAAGTGTAAGATAAATGTGAAACGCTTTAACGAAGACACAACATTAGTCTTTGTGCCTGATGACAACCCCCAGTGGCCAGAGGGACTTGAATTCTGTGACACAGTCGTCCAAGTGAGGAAAGGGTCACCACCGAACATTATCTTGAGTGTACAGAATGCCACTGACCATGATATCATATTAACAGGAAGAGTAGTGATCGATACAGCACAGTCAGTCACCTCTGTATATCCCCTCAACATTAGTGAGGGAACACACTCTCCCATTGATGTGAACAACATTCAGATCCAGCACATCAAAGTCCAGGAGACAAGTACAGAGCTCTGGGATCCCCCCATCGATCTCAGCCATCTGCACGAAAGTCAGAGAGAGGTTGTTTGTAAGATGCTGAGGGAGGAGTCAAACTCTTTCGCCAGATCAGATAATGACATAGGCTGTATTGAGAAGCTCCATCTGAAAATCCCATTGAAAGACCCTGAGCCTGTAGCTCGAACTTACATGTCAGTCCCTAAACCTTTATACGAGGAGATGAAGGACCACTTAACAGATTTGATTACACAAGGGTGGATTGAGAAATCACACTCATCCTACGCTTCACCCATTGTTTGCATAAGAAAGAAATGTGGCTCTTTACGACTGTGCATAGACTACAGGGAGTTAAATCGGAAGACCCACCCTGACAGACAACCAATACCCAGAGTACAGGATATCATGGATGGCCTTGGAGGAAACGTCATGTTCTCACTGTTAGACCAGGGAAAGGCCTACCATCAGGGGTTCATGGCAAAAGACAGCCGGCATCTGACAGCTTTTGTGACAATGGGGTCTGTACGAATGGACCAGGATCCCATTCGGGCTCATGAATGCCCCAGCCGCCTTCCAACGCTGCATGGAGGACTGCCTGGAAGGTATCCGAGACAAAATATGTGTCCCATATTTGGATGATACTTTAGTGTTCAGCAAAACATTTGAAAGCCATGTCAGTGATGTAAGAACAGTATTGCAGAGACTGGGACAGTATGGCATTAAATTAAAACCAAGCAAATGTGAGTTATTCAAAGCTGAAATGCGCTACCTGGGGAGAATAGTATCAGCAGAAGGGAACAAAATTGATCCTGCTGACACTGTTGCCGTCAGAGCTTTAAAAGACAAAAAGCCCAAAACAGTTGGCGAGTTAAGACAGATTATGGGACTGTTGAGCTATTATCGCCAATACATAAAGGACTTCTCTCGCATTGCCAGCCCCCTGTATGAGTTGACTAAGGGATCTGTCCACATGGGAAGACCACAACCGGAGGGAAGGAAGTTGCAGAAAAAAGGAAATGCAAAAGTGGTGCCATCTCAGACACCAATCGGATGGACAGACTCACACCAAAAAATCCTTGAGCGACTGATCGACTGCCTGGTCCAACCACCTGTCCTGGCATTCCCTGATTTTTCCCAGCCATTTGTACTACACACAGACGCATATAACAAGGGACTCGGAGCCGTGCTCTATCAGAAGCAAGATGGAAAACTGCGTGTTATAGCCTACGGTTCCCGGACACTGTCAGCATCGGAAAGAAACTATCACCTCCATTCAGGTAAACTGGAATTTCTCGCTCTTAAGTGCTCGATTACGGAGAGATTCCGGGACTATTTATACTACGCCCCCTTTTTCACGGTCTACAGTGACAACAACCCTTTGACTTATGTGCTGTCCACTGCTAAATTGAACGCTACGGGAAGCCGATGGGTAGCAGAATTGGCAGACTTCAACTTCACCATTAAATACCGCCCCGGCAAAGAGAACATTGATGCCGATAGCTTGTCTAGGATACCAGTTGATGTTGAAAAATTTATGAATGAGTACACAGAAGAAATGTCTTATGATGCAGTGGGAACAACTACTCAGGCAGTAGAAACACAGTCAGAGTCCAATGCTGCATGGTCGATGGCTATTTCCGTTAAGAGCTTGCTCGATGTTCAAGGGGCCTCAGTTGTCGCATTAACGCCAGCCCAGATACAACAGGATCAGAGAGACGATTCCTATATTGGACCAGTTTTGCAGTGCAAGTTGTCTGGAGTGAAACCCGTGCGTCAGGAACTGAGAAAACTCAATGCACAAAGTTGTTGCCCCTCCGGGAATGGGAAAAACTGGAAGTAGACGAAAATGGGGTTCTATGGAGAAAGACAGTCCACAGGAAACAACTGATATTGCCTGAAAAATACAAAGTTACAGCACTGAACGAACTGCATAATCAGATGGGACACCAAGGCATTGACAGGACAGTATCGCTGATGAGAGACCGCTTTTTCTGGCCATACATGCAGCGTGAGGTAGAGCAATATGTAATGAGCTGCACTTGCTTGAAACAGAAAAAACCTAGCCGTGAAACAAGGGCCCCTCTAACGAACATTGTTACCACCCAACCATTTGAACTTGTGTCAATAGATTTTCTCCATTTAGATAAGTGCCGAGGCGGCTATGAGTACATACTAGTAATTGTGGACCATTTCACACGTTTCGCACAGGCGTACCCAACAACATCAAAGTCTGGAAAGACAGTCGCTGACAAAATATTTAATGATTACGCTCTGAAATTCGGGTTCCCAACACGCATTCACCACGACCAGGGAGGTGAGTTTGAGAATCAACTTTTCTCACAGTTGAGCAAATACTGCAGTGTAGCTGGATCGAGGACGACCCCTTACCACCCACAGGGTAATGGCCAAGTAGAACGATTTAATCGAACGTTAATACAGATGCTCAAAACCCTGACAGACAAAGACAAGATGAACTAGAAAGACTCTCTGAATAAGCTCATATTCGCTTATAACTGCACACGTACAGAGGTAACAGGCTTTTCCCCATTCTATCTATTGTACGGCCGTTCTCCAAGATTACCTATTGACATGTTGTTCAGTTTGCCCACAGAAGATGGAAGTCGCAGCCAGCATGGCTATGTTGAAATGTGGAAGCAAGGAATGCAGGAGGCATATGCAATCGCAAGAGAAAATGCACACAAATCTGCTCAACGTAATAAGAGGATGTATGACACTAAGGTGAGAAGTTCAGTGTTGTGCCCAGGAGACCGTGTGTTAATCCGAAACATGACCCCTCGTGGTGGAACTGGAAAATTAAGGAATCACTGGGAAGACACCATCCATACTGTAGTCCGTCAAGTGGGAGAGGATGTTCCCATCTATGAGCTGAGACCTGAACAAGGGAAAGGAAAAACCAGGATTTTGCATCGAAATCTCCTTTTACCATGCGATCACCTACCGCTGGAAGCTGAAGTACGCCCACTTGTGAAACCACAAAGGAAAACTGCAGGTGCTGATAAAGGCAGAGAGGAGTCAGAGGAAAAGGATGATGATGAGGATTACTATTTTGTGCCACCTCAGACCTTTGCTCAAGCACCAGATTCAGTGAGAGAGATTGTAAAAAAAAAAAAAAAAAAAAAAAAAAAAAAAACTTTTGCTTTGAACAGTTTAAACTGCCTTGCACTCATTGACTCATAAGAAAGCAGACTGCTGCTGATGTCACAAACATTGCACAGTTGAGGACTTTGTTACATAAGTCGACTGTGGGGTATTCAGGTGATGAACTGTAAAGCGTTAAACATTTCAAAGATATGGGACGTAGACAGTGTGCGTTATGTTGAAACAGACAGAATGTATCAAAAGAGTTCCAGACTGTAACCAAACAACAAACGTAGACAGTGTATGTTATGGTGAAACAGACAGAATGTATCAAAAGAGTTCCAGACTGTAACCAAACAACAAAAGTGGACATGTATGCGTTATGTTGAAACAGACAGAATGTATCAAAAGAGTTCCAGACTGTAAAAAAAAAAAAAAAAAATTCGAACATGTTTGACTGTATGGTTAGAGGTAATGATGTTGAGGACAACATCTAATTTTGAGGGGAAGTATGTGACAGATGGAAATAAGGCGTTGTACCAGTAAGCCATAATAAGCAGTTGAGTATAGTAATAGTAAGAGTTAACGAGTTCATAGCCAGGTAATGTTGTCATTTTTATAGGGTAATGGATAGGATATGTTATGGTTAAAATTGTTATTGTTCGTGGAAGGAGTTACAGTACAAGTACTTTTATTATTATTTCTTATCTTGCATAAACATGTCATCCTAACAGCAGAAGCAGTAAGTAAAAAAAACACTGTAGTGACGGGAAGCGCCAGTAGAGGGGGAACAGTTGGATTATGTTACGGTGCGGCTCGCTTCCTCTCTTCAGTCATTATGCACTTGAACTGAGGAAAGGTTGTCTGAGTACATCTTTCATTCTTTCTTTAAACTATTTTCCTTTTCAGGTATGAATCGTATATAATATGTGATATTGTTTACCTGCGTGTTATGTGAATGTGTGCATGTGTCGAGTAGAGTGTTTTAAGCGCCGTTATTCGAATATTGTGAAGTTACGACGTTAATTACATGACGACAAGTAAGCTAGCTAATGCTAATTGCGACCTCGTGGGTGAACGCGCGGCACTTAGTAATGTTAGTTATGCCGTGATATTATACTTATCGTAGCTTGTGTTGCACACGGTTATAAAAGATACTGAGTATTATGAGTGTATTAAAGAGTTGTGTGTTTTGTATTGCATGTGTATTGCCGTATTTAATCGGTAGTGAAAAGTGGTAAATACTTCAGATACTATTACTGATTAGAGATAATGGTTAAGAAATGTATAAGAAATTGTATAAGAAATGTAATATTATTTTGTGTATGTAACCTGTACTGACGTTGCATTTGTTGATATTCAGTCATTATACACTTGAACTGAGGAAAGGTTGTCTGCGTACATCTTTCATTCTTTCTTTAAACTATTTCCCTTTTCAGGGCTTTTACATTTCAGGGCTTTTACACAAGGATGCTCTTGCGTTTCCGGTTGGGCAGATTTAAAGCGGAGGAAAACCGAGGAAAACGGGATTATGTTAGAGTCTTCCAAATTTACTGTCCTCTCGTCTTTGAAACAAAACTTTAATACGTTTAGATGTAATTTTATATATAGTTATGTTTATTTAATATAATAAACAAAGAAGCATAAACAAAATGAGGGGTGTCTGTTTTGTCTGTTTTTGTGACTAACGTTTCTTTAGTATAGCAATAGAGTATAAAAACCAATATAAATTCTCGGTATAGCATTGGACTCTACGATCGGCGGAAGTAATCCAGCATCCTTAGACCTTCACCGGAAATACCGCCGTGCATAGAGCCCATTAACAAACGGTGGTTTGTGATTGAGACTGACGCGATTCTATCATCGGGTAAGTCTCTTCCTGATTGGGTTGAGAACATTGGGCATTCGTGCGGCGTTTAACCATTGTGTTTCCCTTCTAAGGAGTTCGAGATCTTTCTTTGCCTTTTGTCAGTATATAATGCGAGGAATCGCCGTTGTCCTACCACCTATGTGTTTGTGTGTTATTTAGTTTGATTTGCATGGTTCATTATATGTGAGTTGAATGACTGATTAATTTGTTTATTTGTTTTGAGATTATTTGTGATGGGTATTCTAGTGTTTTCTTGATTTATTATTATTATTGTTATTATTTTCTGTCTTCTGTGTTTACATTGTTTTGATTTATAACCCAATGGTATTTTGATTTTTGTTGTTTGTGTGTGCATGAGCAATTGTAACTTCTGCTAGATGCTGAGGACTTCAGCCAGGAATCCTCCCTGGTTTTCTCCGCGTGCTGCGGTGGTTTGAACACTGGGTGCTGTGTGCAGTGAGACGCACGGATTTTGTGTGAGTGATAAGAGTTTACTCCAAAGTGTGTGTGGTACTATTCCTTGTTCTTTAGCCCTCAGCCAAAAAGCTTCTGAGTGTAATGTTATTATATTTGTTTATTAGTGACTGACTTGTGAATGACTATTTCTTCTGACAACATAACAACCCCTTTTTATTGTCAGATGTTGCGGTGTGTCTTGCCTGGTATGCTCTGTTTATTTTAATGTGTTTTTAGTAATAAAGAACCCTTTTTGTACAACATTCACGTCTCTGATCCTTACTAGTGCAACCAACTTGCGTGCCTTTTGGATAAAGGTTATCAATCATTCTCTGTGTGATATCAGAGTGGCGTAGTCGGTTTCTTAAAGCTGCATTTATTCTAATATAAGTAGTTAGGCCTTAGTCCCAGTCTAGTGCGGTTTTCCCTCATGCCACAAATGCTTTTACTATCTAGTAATTGATGACTCTATTACTCCAACTCTGAACGAACTTTCTGCTCCTCACCACGGTGCGTCTCAGTGATGCGGTAATCACTCCGCCCAAGTAGCAGTGCTTTGCCTTCTGAGAATATAGTTCCCAATATTTATACTGTTAAAGGATGGCTGTGTCTCATGACCTTGTTATTTGTACACTCTGTGACTATACAAATCACAACATGTAAATAGGAAAATGTTTGCGTTCTTTTGTCACTTAGGCCTATTGGGATTAGTATGCTAGCTGGAGCCATTTACATCCAGTCTTTGTGCTAAGCTAAGCTAGCGGTGGGTGCGTCAGACAGAGTTACAGCACGCACGGAGATGAAAAAGGTATCTATGGACTTATCTAATTCTGTCAGGTCCATTAAGTCAAGAACACACAGACAAAAAAATAATTTAAGAATTTTTATTGAATAGATTGCAAACAAGTTGATGTTCCTGAATTAAAATTTGGCGGTATGGCTCTGTTCAGGGAGTCCTCTGACCTTTCATGAGCACCATGAAATAGCAGAGAGTCAGAGGACAGCAGCAGCAGGATTAGGGAACGCTCACACAGTTTTAGACTGTGAGAGCTAAAATATCCCCCTGTGAACAGAGCAGGCAACATGACATAAGCAAATGCCATGTTATGCATAAGGAGGAGCTGGGGAGGTGGCGGGCAGCAGAAGCGAGCAGCGAGCCAGCAGAGCGAGCAGCAAGCATGTATGAGCAAGGTGAATGAGCTTTTTAAATAGGGCGCCTTGTTTGAGCTTTGGCCATTGAGCAGCGAGGGGAGTTAATCAGCTAATGCAGCTCAGCTGGAGCAGATCAGCTGACGGGACAGTGTTGATAGCAAAGCATTAGCAGCGTCTTGACTACCTGGCCTGCCAGAACTGACGCTGACGCTCAATTTCTGTCAGGTCCATTAAGTCAAGAACACACAGACAAAAAAATAATTTAAGAATTTTTATTGAATAGATTGCAAACAAGTTGATGTTCCTGAATTAAAATTTGGCGGTATGGCTCTGTTCAGGGAGTCCTCTGACCTTTCATGAGCACCATGAAATAGCAGAGAGTCAGAGGACAGCAGCAGCAGCATTAGGGAACGCTCACACAGTTTTAGACTGTGAGAGCTAAAATATCCCCCCAAACAAAACCACACCTGGCAATCCTCTGTGATACAGAGGATGATTAATTGACTAGAAATTTTCTATTCCCCCCAAAACAAAATTGAGTGTCTTGAACGGTGATGACTGAGGCGCCCTAATTTAGCGATTTATAATAATGGTAAAATTATTAATTATTTACTGTAATGACTAATCAAGATCGCAATAGCTAAAACATGCTGTTATCTAGATAATCTGACTTGAACTGTTTGACGGTCTACAGTGTAAGCTCTGAAGAGATGACTAATCTACCTCTGAGAAACGGGCTAGATGAAAAATTAACAGCTGATAGCGCATTCAGGGGCATTTATACTGAGCAGAGCGCGAGCAAAATACTTATCAAATGTATTTATTGCGAAACAAATCAGAGACTTGAGCTCATGGCTTTCTGGGCATCAAGAATAGTCCGAACATCGGGACGGAGGTATCGTTCGTAAGCAGCAGAAGACCACCGCCCCATAGCTTTGAGGGTTGAAACCGGAGCGCAAGCTGCCGCTGTTGTTGCTGCACCGATGCGCAGAGAATGAGCAGTATAGCGGTCCGGGGGCAGTCCACAGAATTGGCAAAGGAGGCGTAGGTGACAAGAAAACCAGGTTCTGGACATTGTTTTCCCTGCCTGCGTGACGAACAGCGGCTCCTGCGGATCGGCACTAGGGCGGTACCTCAAATAGAACAGCATGGAAATTAGAGGACAAAAAACAGTGTTAGACTCAGAAATGTACACGATTACGCCTTTACGATTTTTATCAGTTTTGGAATGTTTTAAAAATAATGTGAAATGGTGATCATGAATTGAGACATCAGAAATTGTTAGATTGAGATTTGGGTCAAATGAACAAGTGCGTGAAGAAATTTCACCACCCCTTAGAAAACCAAAAAAAGCTGTGAGAATGACTGTTTCTAACAACTGATCGGTGTACGGCCCAAAACACCCATCCCGTAATTTTGATATGACTTGTTTAACCAAAGGTAGAGTAAAAGGGAGACGTTTATCATTGCCTTGTGGAGATTGTCTTTTTATCCCGTTCAGCAAAAGGCGAATGGAAGGATTTTCCAAAATACTGGAGGCAGATGGATCCAAGCAGCGCATGTGGAATTGAATGCCAGCGACCGTACTTTTGATGGAAGAAGGCTGCAGTTTCCAATTCTCGAAGCAGTGGACTATAAACGCACTAATATATGATATATTGACAGGCAGAGCAGCTACAGATAAAGAAGCACAAAAACTGATGAAATAAGACCATGCAGAGTCATACGATTTTAATGTAAAACTAGCCAAACCCCCCCGCATGTACTGTGCAGCAGAATGCATATAGAATTGAAGAGGGTTATTCAATCTAGAATGGTTTGGCTGAAAGGCGGGCATTCCAGGCTTGATTGTGCTGCAGCTGGACACAGGAGATGAAATTTCTGAAAATTGAAACGAGACAAAGAATCGGCCACTTGGTTATTCAAACCGGGAATATGTTCTGCACGAAAATGATAGTTCCCCATAACTGACAGCCATGTAAGACGTCTCATGAACCTGTTGATAAATGGAATGGATGAACGCCTCTTGTTAATTTTATTAACCGCAGCTTCGTTGTCGCAGAAAAACATAATTTGTTTCCTAGCCCAGTGTTTACCCCACAGAATGCATGCGACGACGATCGGATACAATTCTAATAGGGCTGTCGAGGAATCACCGGCAGGTGCGGAACGCAATTCTTCCGGCCATGCAGACGCAAACCATTCGTTTTTGAAAATCCCCCCGAACCCTACGGAAGGTGCAGCATCAGTATACAGATTAAGAGCTAAAGATGATTCCATGAAATCATTAAGAAAAAAGGAAATGCCATTCCATTTATCTAGAAGCAGAGACCAAAATTTAGCTTAGATCTACATCCTGCGTCTAAAGAAACTATATCACTGAGAGCTTTTGCAGACTCTCAACCGCCGAGAACTCCTACGAGCGGTAGCGTTATCTTCCGGGCAGGCATCCTGCACCTGATCCGATTGGAATGGTGATGGCCGGGTTTCCTCAGAAGAGTCTTGCCAATCTTCCTCGACAGCGGCGGAAGTCATAGCCGACACTAGGGTGAATAGAAGCAGTACTTTTGCGTTTAACAACATGAGTGTTTTACCAGCGTACAGAACAGCAGAAGCGAGCAGCGAGCCAGCAGAGCGAGCAGCAAGCATGTATGAGCAAGGTGAATGAGCTTTAAATAGGGCGCCTTGTTTGAGCTTTGGCCATTGAGCAGCGAGGGGAGTTAATCAGCTAATGCAGCTCAGCTGGAGCAGATCAGCTGACGGGACAGTGTTGATAGCAAAGCATTAGCAGCGTCTTGACTACCTGGCCTGCCAGAACTGACGCTGACGCTCAATTTCTGGGGGATACGGTGAATAAGCTAAAGTCCCAAAAAGTCGGCGTGTTCCTTTAAACAAGCCATTATTTGGTCCAGCTGGTTATTACTGTAGCTGGTGCATGCTGGTCGACCTTCAAGGACCAGCACCAAACCAGCTATCAGCAATCGTTTTTTTGTTTTGTTGTTGTTTTTCACATGGTAAAGTAATTTTCTAGCTGGTTAAACTGGTGAGTATTGGTGCAAGCTGGTAGATCATCTTGGACCAGTGACCGCCCAGCTAGCAGTTGGAAATTATAGCTTGAGGTGGTATAGTTGGTTTTAGGAACATAATAGCGGTTTTTAAGCTGTTCAAGTTATTAGCTACCAGGTCAAGTTTTTTTTTTTTTTTTTTTACATGGTAGCTAGGTTTTAGTTGATTAAGCTGGCAATTAATTGGTGTAAGCTGGTAGATCATCTTGACCAGTTTTTGGAACATGGTGGTTTGTTAAACGATTTGTGATGACCAGTTTGGACCATCTAATGACCTGCTTAGACCTGCAAGAAACCAGCTACCACGATCCAAAACACAGTTACAAGCATAAAATGGATTGTCCAACAGGGATTACATTAATCCTCATCCAGTAACATCCCCTTTAACGAAACACTCAATTGCTCTGTGCCGTGTGCTTGTTTTAGTGCACTGTTTGAATTCATTGTTGTTGGTACATCAATCTTATTATAAGTCCTCCAGTGTTGATGTCCTCATTCCCTTTCTCAAAAACTGTTCCATCACTGCTACCCCATTCCTGCTCTGTTTATCTCTTTCACTGCATGTACTCTCTGCTTTTCTTTTAGTTTAACTTTGAGATAAAGAGATCTTTGCGGTTGAAGCTTGCAGCAAGCTGTGAAGCGACGCTTATATGGGCTACATACATGTTGAAGTTTCTTGAAGGTTATCAAGTCTAATAGTGCATATCTCCATTGCTGTTTCCTATAAGATGAAGCACACTGTGTAAAGTTTGACTGTTTCTGGCTGGGTGCTTATCGACTTAGTTTCTAAATGGTTCTATCGGTCAGAAAAAAAGTTTTAAGCTCCAAAGTTTTGCTTTGGGTTCCACATACACTTTTTGTATAGTCATGATATCATGCTGCATTTCAAACATACTTGAGTAAAAGTCCAGAACAATAAATAAAATATGTTGAGGTGTTAGATTTCACCCATATTCCTTCACTTGTTTTTTATTTAAGCTTGGCTGGTGGCCAGAAACTGTGAAGTGAGGGTCAAAACATCTCTTTTATGAACCTTGAGGCTTCTACAGAAACATCTCTCCACAGCAGTTTCATCACTACATCTTACTGTATGCAGTTTACTGTTTGGCCGTAATAGGAGCATTAGACCTAAGAGTAATTAATGAAGTCAGAATAGATTTGAAAATTCACATAGCTTTAAGCTTTAAACATATCTTTGTTTCTGTCTTTTCATTGACTGCCCTAGATGTGCATTATTATAATCCAACACTGTTGGATTTGTACATGAAAATGCATCTGATGATGTATTTATCATTTACCTAGATTTGAAAATAAGTTCACAAATGTATATAGCATTACCAATTTGTAGTTAAGTGCATTTGTGTTTGAATATTGAAAATGATGGTGTGATCTTTTAACATAAACTACCATAAAATTCCATGGTCAATAATTCTCCTCAAATATACGATCTTTTTAACTTTTCATGGGAAGACAAGGTTAGTTGTGGTTGTAAAATTTCATTATATTTGTTAAATACTTTTAGCTTGAAAAATATATTTATATGAAGTTATCTGAAACTTGAATCAAAGTATAAGGAAATTATATTTTAACTTGATAGATACACCATGACAAACCCTATACCAACATTAATAAAAGGAGCACATTTATAGAAACTTGACACATGTTTTTAACTTAATAAAATATTAATTCAGATTATTTATTTATTTTTTACTGACCCAGCTGTATATTGAAACGTGATTGCTATTTTTTTTTTTTTTTAGCTTTTCCAAGCTGGTTCAGGTGGTTGACTAGACCACGTTGGTCAATGACTTTGCTGGAAAAACAGGTCATTACAGGTTAAGGGGGGTCTATCAGTCCCCATTTGCTGATAGTTCCTCTCAGCTGTTCACCTAAACCGGCTTGAACCAGATAACAACCAGCTAAAAAATTAGATCCCATATTTGATAGCTACCGCTTTAGCTGGGTCTTCCAGCAGGGAAGTGAAGTCCTCTGGCCCATTCTTTTAATTGATTTTTGTTCTTTTAGGTGCTTTGGTGAAACAGTACAGAAAAAAGATGACAGGGCGACTGTTTGGAGTTCAATGAAGTAAAAGATATTATCATCATCTCCCCCATGTAACACCGCTGAAACGGTAGTCAGCTGCTTCTCTGTTAACTTGTGAACGTGGAATAGGACAAACAAATTTGAGTGGATGAAAGTGTTTTCTGTTAAGAGAGTAAATCATGCTCCTCCATCGTGACTATTATCCTTTATCAGCGTCTCTCGCTCTAAAGCTTATCTCTATTTTGAACATAAAGCCCTATTAACACACTAGATATTTACCCTGAAACAGGACCTGTAGCACACACGTCAAGTAGCCCTCAGGTAGATCGTGAGCTTAGAATTATAAGGTTCTATCTCCACTTTTGGTCTAAATTGAGTTTTTGACATAATCTGATCCATTAGGTGTTTATTAATGCCTGTGTGGTGTTATTTTTGTAAAAAAAAAAATGTGTTAGTAGTTATTAATAAAATAAAAAGGTTCCATCTCACAAAACATAAACCGAGTTGGGATTATAAGGTTCTATCTCCAGTAGATTCAATATCCAATCAAAACCCTGAATGAACACGGACGGACCAATCAAAACCCACCTCTTTAGCCTGGACATTTGAAGCCGGCGATGGCGCCCAAAAGACCTAAATGTACAGACACCAGCACTATTTTTCTTTTTCTCTCTTTCCAACTAATCTTTCTTTCTTTCTAACTTTTCTTTCTAACTTTTCTTTCTTTCTTTCTTTCTTTCTTTCTTTCTTTCTTTCTTTCTTTCTTTCTTTCTTTCTTTCTTTCTTTCTAATCTTCCTTTCCAACTAATCTTTCTTTCTTTCTTTCTTTCTTTCTTTCTTTCTTTCTTTCTTTCTTTCTTTCTTTCTTTCTTTCTTTCTTTCTTTCTTTCTTTCTTTCTTTCCAACTAATCTTTCTGTCTTTCCAACTAATCTTTCTTTCTTTCTTTCTTTCCAACTAATCTATCTTTCTAAATAATCTTTCTTTCTTTCTTTCTTTCTTTCTTTCTTTCTTTCTTTCTTTCTTTCTTTCTTTCTTTCTTTCTTTCTTTCTTTCTTTCTTTCTTTCTAAACAATCTTTCTTTATTTCTTTCCAACTAATCTTTCTTTCTTTCCAACTAATCTTTCTTTCTTTTTTCTTTTTCTTTCTTTCTACCTTTTTTCTTTTTCTTTCTTTCTACCTTTCTTTCTTTCTTTCTTTCTTTCTTTCCAACTAATCTTTCTTTCTTTCCAACTAATCTTTCTTTCTTTTTTCTTTTTCTTTCTTTCTACCTTTTTTCTACCTTCTTTCTTTCTACCTTTTTTCTTTTTCTTTCTTTCTTTCTACCTTTTTTCTACCTTCTTTCTTTCCAACTAATCTTTCTTTCTTTCCAACTAATCCTTTTTTTTCTTAAAACTACCTTTTTTCTTTTTCTTTCTTTCTACCTTCTTTCTTTCTACCTTTCTTTCTTTCTACCTTTCTTTCTTTCTTTCTTTCTTTCTTTCTTTCTTTCTTTCTTTCTTTCTTTCTTTCTTTCTTTCTTTCTTTCTTTCTTTCTTTCTTTCTTTCTAACAGAACAGAACCTGATTCTGAAAAGTTCAGAACAGAACTTTTTTTCAGAACCAGAACAGGCCTTTTTGTTGATTTTTGTTCAACATAACTTTCATTATGTTACACAATATTTTGTATGTTTTAATCTACTAAATGAACCGTTAATGTATGTAAGATGCTTCCTAAATGTTTTTACAGTACAGAGGAGTGGGGTGTAGTGTTGTGAAGAAAACATTTTTTGTTTAGCTGTAATTTTTCCATGTCCATGTTCTTTAAAAATATAAATAAAAAAATCTTACAAACTTGCTTGGCTTTGATATATACTATACTATTACATATTATATTATATACTACAAGCTGTGTGCTTGTATTATAAATATATAAATTGATTAAAATCAATGGTTATATACATTTAATCTTTGAAATGTGGGGTTTAATTTGTAAAAGTGGAGATAGAACCTTATAATTCCAAACAGAATCAGAGCTCTCAGAATTATAAGGTTCTATCTCCATTTGGGCCATCTTAAAAAATCCCATTTCCAAATGTGCCAGGATTTTGATATTCTATCCTCAAAGTACCTGTAGGGTGATGGTCTTGTTGAGCTATAATAGTAGTTTTCATTATGGAGCAACAGTTTGAAATTAATGTTGTGGCGCAGGTTAGAAACTGTACATATATAGCAAGCTAGTTAACTTAATAATAGCATATGGCACATGATAATGTTTAATGGCACAGACATTTAAACATTATTCGGTCACTATAGGTGCGTCCCAAATATGTGTACTTATGCACTATTCTATGTCATATTTTTAGTATAAATAGTTCTAGTACTAGAGTGTTCATATACTGAAAATTCCAAAAAGAAAAAGTGCACTTTTAGGCTATCAGACTCCAATGTTGAATGACAAAAAAAGCCTTATAAAATCCACACACTACACGGTTGAGTACATAGTGTACAGTGCGTAATTTGGGACAATACTACAGTATGAAGTTTGTTATCGTTTGTTATCGTGCTGAAGTTTGTTAACAGGCCGAGTTGGCCAAGCATGGGCTTTTGTGTACAGTACGTTTCTGGCCTTATAATAGGAAGTGAGAGAGTGTAAATGTGGGAAAGTGTGGGTGGATGTTGAATGCTGGACACAAAGCCTTCTTGAGTCTTCCCATCTTCAACTGAAGCTAGTAGGCTAGCGCTAATACTCCTTTCAATGTTTCAATAGCATAATTCATGTGAAGCTTTGTGTTTTTGTATAATTAACTCGGATGACAGTTTGTAAAATGCAAATGCCACAAAGGGCTGGCACTGATATTGTTAGTCTTTACAAAGAGAGGTTTTCACATTTTTGTTTCCTTCCTGAATAAATGGGAATGTGTCATAATGAGGATAATGGACTTTGATGAAAGGATTAAGCACCTTTTCAATAAGCACCTATATCCCACACGTTCATTAGCGCATTGTGTGAAATAACTTTCTGAAAGCGGCGGAATAAAGATAATAATGCCTGTTTAAAGCATTTGGTGGAACAAACATAATCCAAGTGCATGGTTGATGTGTCGCTGTTGTCAAAGGATGAGAGAGAGACGAATGAGTGGAAAAAGAATAGAGACTGGCCTGCAACAAAAAGCTTATGTAATTTCACCTGTGAGGGTGTGATTTAAAACTGTATTACACTATAGTGGCCTTTATCTCAGAAAGAACATTGCTGTCCTCTTTTCCCCTCATGGGACTAGCTATTAGAAAAAGAGCTAAATGAAAGACTGTTGTTCTGTTACTTATTGAGAACAGTGTAATAATGTCTGGCATTAGCAGATATAATGGCTGTACTCTAAATGAATGCTCTGAATCAAAGTTTCATCATCTGGGGCAGCGTTTTAATTGTTTTTATGATGTGTCGAGTAAAATTGATTTATCTCGGTGCATGCTTTAGCAGTTTATAAGAAACACTATGCAATAAGAAAAAAAAAAAAGAAAATAAGGGGGAAAAAAGCATCCTATAATTAAAACATTTCCCGGAGGCTCTTACATAATGTCAGTTTGATACATTTAATTAAACACTTATTTGGATTACTGACAAATACCTTATTCTGAGCATTAGTTTCTAAACTAGATGAGGCGTTTTATTTGAGTGTCATTGGATGGAACATATGGTCTCGTATGCATACAGAATATTTTATGATAAAAAAAGCTCAGTCATAAAGCATCTTTGAACGCTGTTGTGGTTTTAAACTAGTCATCATTGTAATGGAGGACAGATCAATGACAAAAACAACTTTCTGACCATTTACTGTCACAATGATTCAGAAATGAATATACTTTTTATCACATTTATTGAATCGAGTGAGGATATGGGGAGAAGAGCGGGGGAATGGGAAACGAGGTGAGCCAGACTCAAACTTGCATGACCCACATAGGCATAGTTTAAAAAACTTTCTTGATACACTTGTCTCAGAATTGTATGCCATTTTATGCTAATTTGCTATGGCATTATGAGAAAGCAAACAGCTTTATTTTTTCCAACCATTCTCTTAAGATCTAGAGCAGTGGTTCTCAACCAGGATGCAGGGGCCCACTAGGGGCCTCAGCAAATTTCTAGGAGGGCCACAGGATGACTAAAGGCCCTTTCTCTTCAGGGACGATAACTGTAACATTAACTATGAAGTTTTAATAATCAATCAAATTCTAAGAGATAGGGAAGTCCACTACAACTATAACAATTACAACAGACTAAAGGATATTGTTGGAGTCACTTTAAGAACGTGTCTCCACGTCCCATTTATAAGTATTTAAACTAACAGATTTTTAGTAATGTATTAAAATCAACACTAAATCAGAAATGCTTAAAACACACACAATCACCATTTACATTTCAAACTAAAATCGATAATTGTGTTGTGTTGAGAATGGGGCCTTTGAATCAAAAGGGTTGAGAAACACTGATCTAGATCCACAAAAACAAAAACTAAGCTACAAAGTCACAGTTTCTGAAAAGGATCTGAATCATCCAAATGTTAACCGAAGAGCACTCAAATTGGCCTCTGCTGGTTATACAATCACATCCTCTGCTTTTTGTAGCACCTCAAGGGATTTATTCAGTAAATGTGTTTCCAATCCAATTTTATGCACATGTCTACATCTGTCACGAGATGTGACTGTATAAAAGCGCACGACGAAGAAGATATCTCCAGGAGACGTTTAATAGTCAAGTCAAGTCACATTTATTTATATTGCGCTTTTTACAATACAGATTGTTTCAAAGCAGCTTTACAGAGATAACAGGAAAATAATGCAACAAAGTTTGTTTCCAGAAGAATATACCATCACAGTCCAGCTTAAGTAAGTTCAGCGATGTTTAATTTTTTTTGTAAAAAAGTTATTAAGTAAGTTCATTTATATCCGCTCTGGAGAATACCATGATGTCATCGTCCAGCTCAGTTCAGTTCTCATATAATGGTGTCAATGCAGACAGATCAATAATATTGTTGAATATTAAATTAAATGTCCCCAACTAGGCAAGCCAAAAGCCAATGGCAACAAAGGTGAAAAAAGGCGACAGTGGTGCAAAGAACCAAAACTCCATCAGGTGACAGAATGGAGAAAAAAACCTTGGGAGAAACCAGGCTCAGTCAGGGGGCCAGTTCTCCTCTGGCCAACGAACGAACGGTGTATGATTGATTCAGGCAGCATTATAGGTCAGAAGTCAAATTGGATTGTAACAATCAGAATATTATCCAGTTCCATCTGGTTGAAGATCAGTCTCACACAGGTATGGAGACGAGTGTGTTGAGGATCAGTGCTGATGGTTGTCATGTCGATGAGGCCTTCACAGGGGACAGTCTAGTTGACACAATCTCTGCTGACACTTCAGGGATGCGTTGTGGTCGTGTCTAGGCGCAGGTCCACCATCTGATCTGGATACGGCCCGGATCCGGCTGATTACAGTAAACCTCGGAATAAACAGGAAGACTAACATTAGCGTATATGACATTCTTCTTATGATGTAACGAGTTCATCGGGTGTTATAGGAAGTGTTCCCAGTTCCCAGTTAATTTACTAATTTATGCAGCCAAATAATAATTTAACTGATTTGAGGAATGTATAATTTTCTATGTGTATGCCAGGTTAAAGAGAGGTGTTTTAGTCTAGATTTAAACTGATAGTGTCTACTTCCCGGACAATGTTAGGAAGACTTTGGTAACACTTTACAATACGGGTGCACTAATATGCATTAATTCATGTTTAACTAATACACAGATAATCATGAGTTAATGTATGACTCATGAAGAACTAAACCATTAATTAATTATTACTGCATCAGCAACTAATAAAGAGTCGATATGATTAATAGATTAAGTAATACATGAATTGCTATTAATTCAATGTGTCATTGTGTATTAATTCCTTAATAACATATTTTATTAACTAATAGTGTAAATTAATGTGTTAATTACCACAATTAGTCAAAGCTATGCACTTCAACTTCCAGTTGTCTGCTTTAATTAATCATTAGCTAATGATTTGCAAAGGTATCATTATGTTATGACTTTACTTGTTGAGGCACATCATTATTAACTAGTCATTTAGTAATAGTAGTAATTTACACATGAATTTGCACTAACAATGAAGTAATTAATCATGTATTAATGCATATTAGTGTACCTGTATTATCTGGAAGTTGAAATACAAGGCTTTGGCTCATTCTGGTAATTAACATATTAATTAACACTATTAGTTAAAAAAATGAGTTATTAGGGAATTAATTCACAATTAAATATTTAATTAATAACAATTCATGTATGAACTAATACATTAACCATACAGACTCTTAATTAGTTCCTAATGTGGTAATCATTAATTAATAGCTTAGATAATCATTAGTTACACATTAATTCAGTATTATTTGTGCATTAGTTAAGCATGAATTAATGCTTATTAGTGCTCCCGTATTGTAAAGTGTTACCAAGACTTTTCCAGAGTTTAGGTGCTAAATAGGAATAGGAACCACCGCCAGCAGTTGATATTTATATTCTAGGTATTATCAACTGGCCAGAATTTTGAGAACGCAATAGACGTGAAGGACTATAATGCGTTTAGAGCTCGCTCAAGTACTGGGGAGATAAACCCAGTGCTTTGTAAGTAATCAGCAATACTTTAAAATGTATACAATGTTTAATAGGGAGCCAATGCAGTGTTGACTGAACCGGGCTAATATGGTCATACTTGTAAGATATGTTTTACATGGTTTAAACATGGTAATATGGTTTCTAGTAAGAACTCTAGCTGCTGCGTTTTGGACCAGCTGTAGTTTGTTTATTACGTGTGCAGGGCAACCACCCATAAGAGCATTACAATAATCTAGACTTGAGGTCATGAACGCATGAACTAACTGTATCATTTGTTCATCTGTATTATATCTATTTTTTATTTGTTAAACATCAATTACATTTTTACCCTTAAATGGGTGTGGTACCTGCTTTGAGTATACCTTCTTTTTAGTCTGACTACGCCACCCCCTGATGATGGGCAGGAAGAATCAAAAATCTTTCCGTGAATATAGTGTGGCTAATTCTAAGTTTTTCCAAAATACTGCTATAAATGACTGGTGGAGTTTCCTCAGTCTAGGAAGGTCGGATCAGCCAATGCAAAACCCCTGCTCAGGAGGCCCCTGGGGAGACGGAAACAGGAGACAGCAAGCCAACACCAGTCGAACGCATAAATCTTAAAACTCCATGCAGAAGCCTGTGTCCTCCGTGAAGAGTCGACACACGCTTTTAGAATTACCCCAATAAAAAATAAAATAAAAAACTCTTTTGCTACACACTCAAAAGTATGTACTTTTTCTTCACAAAAAGAGTACATACTTTTAGGGCATAGTATAAGTAGGCGAATTGGGATGCAGCCAGAGAGTCCGGCTGCGTCCGAAACCTCATACTCAATGAGTAGGTACTTAATTTCAATGAGTACTTAACGAGCGCTAAAAGAGTAGGTACTTTAAAGCCAAATCTCGTTGAGTATGAATCGATCCGGACATCATCCGCCATGTTGACGTTATCATGTGACCTACGACGCGTTATCACAAGCGCAACAACTTAAAAGATGAACGACACGTTTAATTCATCTATCTGTAAACATCTTGATATTGATGAAACTTGCTCATTGTGTGGTATTGTTGAAGAAACAGCTGCCAATTTATTTTGTGAATACATTTAGGGTTGATTTAAGTTGTTATATTTTAAACCCGACTAATGTGACCCACAGTTTTATCCTTATAACGATATATTTTTTCTTAAGAAACCCCAAAATCGTCATCTCTCGTTGTTAATTTCTTTATTTTATACCCAAAAAGTTTCTCCTTTAAGTTTTCCTCTTTTCTTGATGAATTTACCTCTCGTTTCATCCCTCAGACTTATAACAACAAAACAATTTTTTATGTATTATGAAGAACTATTTAAAGATATTTAGCCTTGTTATTGTTCTTTTTTCCTGTGTATAAATATCATATTATGATGTACACAAACCAATGATCTTTATGTTTTCTGTTTTGTCATTATGATTGTTCATTGTTAGATACAATGTTATCTTTCCATGATCTTTTTCTTTATGTAATAAGTTTAAATTATATGAGTGACTGGTGCACTAACACTTCATAACATCAGTAACTCGACAGCACAACCTAGAACAGTTTTCCTCTGCGTTAGTAATGTCTGCACAAAGGAGACGGGCCGCTGCTCGAAGATCTCCTTTGGAGAAAACTGTTAACTTTATACTCGAAAAATGTAAGTATCGCTCCTTAAAAATTTATATTAGCCTACCTCAGAATGAATTGCATTGTTAGCCCACCCCAAAACTTAAACAAAATAATATTAAATGCTGACCAATACTTAATTATATTATATTTTTATATACTAAAAATTATATAATTTAATAAAACAAGCAAAATGTAATTTGTTTTGTGATATGAGTTATTTGAATACACGCGAACATCTCAATTGTCAAGCAATGAATTAATTAAATAAATATATTTTATATACTGACAACAATAAGAAACATGAATAAATGAGTAAAAAAACAAATAAAAGTAACCATCACCAGTGTTGAGCATGTTACTTAAAAAAAGTAATTAGTTATAGTTACTAGTTACTTCTCACAAATAGTAACTGAGTTAGTAACTGAGTTACATCATTATAAAAGTAACTAATTACCAGAGAAAGTAACTATTGCGTTACTTAAAAAAAAAAAAAAAAAATCAAATAGGCCTATGTCAAATAATTTGGATGCCCCCAGTATTAAATATGTTAAATTAATGAAATGGACACTTAATAGTGTAGATTAGTGTTCAATGTTTTATAATAATAATTTATTCTATTTTAATGTTGCTGTGGGACAATGTGAGAGACGCCTATTAAATTCAATATATTATTCTAAATATTAGCATTACTATAGTAGAACAATAAAACATTATAG
Source organism: Rhinichthys klamathensis goyatoka (assembly GCF_029890125.1). Lineage (NCBI taxonomy): Eukaryota > Metazoa > Chordata > Actinopteri > Cypriniformes > Leuciscidae > Rhinichthys > Rhinichthys klamathensis. The sequence continues at coordinate 1,953,492 of NW_026606587.1, forward strand.
ATGGTTTACTTAATATCGCACAGACCCCAACTGGCCAACAAATAAGTTTAAAAATAAATAATGCTTCTTAAGAAATGTACCAAAAAAGAATAAATAATAATAAAAAATATACATACTCTTTGTGCATATTAAAATGATAAAACTGTTACACAACTTCACAACTAGTAGACATACTGTAGCCTGAGTATTTTCTTCCTAACAAAAGTAAACAGTTTAACAAGTGCTCTCTCAATATAATACTGAACAATTTACAAAAAAAAAATATAATACTAAAATATAATATTTTGGGGGTTTATTTTTATAACCTATAGCGAACGTCATCATCAGAGGTTATTTAAGCCAAATTCTAGACATGTTTGCCGCACGTGTTTACAACCGGTCAAACAAAGATGTTTTCTGTGAATGTTCCCTGCAGGTTATTTTCGGGTTTATTTTATAACCTAAACAGAACGTTACCTGACGGTAATTTTTTAGATTTTATTTGTATAACCATGTAAATTAATTAACGTTGCAGATATGTGTCATTTATTTATAAACAAACTATATACTGCTCGGACACCCTCGGTCTCTCTTGCGCAACTGTTGAGCGCGCTCTCTGACACACTCGGTCTCTCTCGCGCATTGAGCGCGCTCGCGCCAATAGCTTCGCTTTTGTCCACTCCGGCGCCTCATAAACACACACACACACACACCAGAGAAAAAAACTGTGCAGGTCCTATGGCGGAGAGAGAGCCTACTCGGATGAAAGCCGCTTCAGTGAGTTAAATTATAGTAACGCCACATTTGTTTTTGTCAGTAACGGTAACTGCGTTGTAACGGGGGAAACAGTAATTCGTTTGATTACTCGTTACTGAAAAAGATAACGCCGTTAGTAACGCCGTTTATTTATAACGCCGTTATTCCCATCACTGACCATCACACAATAAACAAATGCATATACAATTCAACAACAACACATGAAACAAAGCTTTATTCAAACTACAAGCATGTATTCACAGGCGCTGAACCCCACATCTACTGCCATCTCAACACAGCGGTTCCCATTCTGCGGCTTTATTCTGATGAATTCACCAGAGATGACCGTGCCTTCGTGCCGGAGCTTGTTGCTGCACTTCACAATCTGAGGCGATAAGGGCCGGTGGAGAGATGGAGCGTCTCATCCATGGCACCGTTTCCAGGATTCAGCTCTGGGCTCCTCATCCTCAGTGCTCACACCAGTCTGAATAAAAACATGTTTAGTTACTTTATAGATTTGTTTATTTACCTTATTTTCAGCACATTTGTCTTATGTCAACAGTGTTGACAACAGTGAATTAACGTTATCCAATAATAATGCCACACATACATCACTCAGATGTCTTTTTCATGTTGTGATGTGCTCATCTGCAATATGTCAATACTTACAATATTTTCCTTTCAGATGTAAATAGACCTTTTAAATAAGCGTGTTTAAGATGTATGGTTATGTAAATCCACTTTAGAGACGTTACGTGTGCTTAGAGCTCCCCTGTTAGCTGGCTATACAAAACATGTTTTTACAGCAAAATCACAACTATACTATACTCTCTAACTACTTTACACCTTCAACAGTTAAAACGTTTACTCTATAGTAGTTTAACACATAAAGAACCATGTTTACTCACATTTGAAAACCCCCGCGTCGCTGATCTCCGTGATGTTTGATAATGACGTATGCTCTCGCATGGCCTCCTGGGATAGAAGAGTATCCACAGTATCCATCGGTTGAGCACTCAAAAATCTGGGCTGAAGCAGTAAGGCATCCGGGAACTTCTCGCCTACTCCTTTATGAATACTGATGTTTCGAACGTACTGCTTCCTTCACGTACTGTTTTCGCCTACTATATAGTAGGAAAGTAGGCATATTCGAACGCACTTTAGGTATACGTACGTCCGAATCTCGCGATAATTAGTACGTCACCCAGGTAATTCTCGCCTACTCTTTTATGATTCGTACATACTTTTTGCTCGCCTACTCTTTTTCCCATACTATATAGTAGGGAAGTATGCGGTTTCGGACGCAGCCTCTGACTTGCAGCCAGCAAACACTTATCACTTCCTGATTAATCATGTGACCTTCCAAAACATCATGTGATCCCAGGTGTTGGGTGAATGTGATGCAGCTGTGTTGTGTGCCTGCCTGTGTAGATCCCCACATGGGTTTGGTAGGTTTTTTTTGTATTTCCTAGTTTGGGGAACAGACACCAGATGATGATGATATCTAGGTGAAAGAGTCTGAGATAGAACAATCCAAACAATAAACAGGAGAATCAACAAGGCAAAACATACCACATACCTGTGAACTTAACTAAACTAAAGCTTGACAAAGAACAGACAAAAACGCCTCGGTTACAACTGTAACCTCGGTTCCCTGAAGAGGGAACGAGACATTGCGTCAACTGACGCTAAGGGAACGCTTTGCGTGATGATGTCTTGAAGCACATGTAAAATCAGTCCAATGGCGTGACGGGACGTCAGAGCAGGTGACGTCATGAACCAGGAAACTATATAAGCCGGTTCAAACCCAGCCGCTACAGCTTCGTAAGGTCTGAACAAGTCGCTTACAGGCATGCAGGAGATATGGCAGGAGACGCAACGTCTCGTTCCCTCTTCAGGGAACCGAGGTTACAGTCGTAACTGAGGCATTCCCTTTCAAGAGAACTCGCGTTGCGTCAATTGACGCTAAGGGAACGTCTATACCAGGGGTCGGCAACCCAAAATGTTGAAAGAGCCATATTGAACCAAAAAAAAAAAAAAAAATTCTGTCTGGAGCCGCAAAAAATTAAAAGCTTTATATAAGCCTTATAATGAAGGTAACACATGCTGTAAGTGTTATATTAGCCCTCTAGTATCAAAATGATAAGTAGGCTACAAATTAGAGCTTAGATCAGGCCCAAAAAATCAAGCCCGGCCCGACATATTAAACGTAATTATGAGCCCGAGCCCGATTTTAACCCGACCATTTTTAATGCGTGGGTCGTTATAACTGACGTTCTCAACTTTCTTTCTCCCGCCCGCAACATTTATGTTTTGTCCCGCTCCCGCCCGCAAATAGACTTTTTTCTGTACCTCCAAATACTTTCAAGTTAGCCTACGTGTCGCCACCATACATCCTCCTGATAAATTATTTGTTATTAAAGCAGTGGCGTAACGAGCCAACACCGGGCCCTTATGCAGGATTATCAAGGCGGGCCCCCTACTACAACACGTGATGACGCAATGTCCACGAGTAGGCTTTTGCATGCAATACGCAAGGAACTGTTTACACCTGGCCACTTCATGCTTTTTCTGTGATCGTATAGCTATCCGATCGTGAAAAGACCAGGTGTAAATTCCCTTCGAAAAGCATTCGAGACGGATTTGAATCCGGTCGCTCAAACCACTTCAGGAGGTGGTCTGGGCCGCATTCCAGACGACACTGGACAAGTGTAAATACATCTGGTTGTTGAAACCACATATGTCAATTTTACTCCTCTAAAAATGCTAAAAAAAATAAACGTGTGAGAGCGTGTTATAGGCTATATGTCATTGTCAGATATGACGACGCTTCTGCAACAACACGCATCACCGCAGATGAGCATCTATTCATCAAGCCAACGCACAAACTATCGCAAATCAAAGTGAAAGTAAGTCGCAGACGCTCGCTTAACACACAATCATCTTCATTAAAAGTAAAGAAACGAAATGATCTTACCAGTACTGTTGCCGCTCTCTCTAATTGCGGTCTTCGATTTAGAAATTTTAGCTGATGATCAATAAAATGCAGCTTATCTGTTGCTTTCGGTGACGTGAACTCTATTAAATCTGCATATAGCGCGGAAATTGAAGATCGGATTTATATCTGTTTTGCAAAAACACATTTATGTGACCAGCTGTAAATGGAATCGTTTTGATAAATCAGTAGCTATCCGATCTGAGAAAACGCATGAAGTGGCGCGCGCGTGTAATGTTAAACAGCCGACCCGGGGATTCCCCAGTCCCAGCTCAAAACAAATTACACCAAAATCCATGATTGTTCGTTTCACACATGTATTTAATGATCTGTAAAATATGTTGTTGTCATTATTTATTTAAACCAAAATCGTGATAAAGTAAAATGCGATCAAACTAAAAGTAGTAATATGCGATAGGGGGCCCCGGCTGTCAATCAATATCTTCCAGTCAAGCGGGCCCCTGATTGGTCCGGGCCCGTAAGCAACCGCGTACCCTGCTTACCGATAGTTACGCCACTGTATTAAAGCATTAAAGCACAAACCACTGTTAATTTAACATAAAAGAAAGCAGTTTACTATACGTGCATGGTTTGGCATGACTGAATGCGCGCAAAGTGCGCTCTCTTAATAATTCCTAAAAAGCTGACAGTTCATCGCGATCTCACACATCTCTGTTATTATCAATGAAGCTGACTGCACAATGAATCTTTCATAATATCCACACGTTCGTTATAATTGGAGGATTTGCCAGCATACAGAATTCAGCACTGAACAGAAAAGTCAGTCTTGAGCGTGAGGTGAGTCTATCTTAAATGCTTCTGATTGGCCATTGTGTTCAAGAAATCAACACATATGTCTGTGATTGGCTATATCGCTCAACGCTGCAAACATGTTATGAATAGAAATTCTGGCCTGTAAATCGTTTCTATTTTGTTTTAGTAGAGTGAGTGCATTACCGCACGCGCCCGCGCTCGCACTCGGCCATCAAATCTAGTCACGCGCCGCACTTGAGTGCGTTGGGAGTGCTCAGCTATCTTTCTCTTTTTCCCCTTGGGATCCATGGCCCATGACACACCCGCCGGTATGTTTGTCAGCCACCGGTCTGGCATCACGCCGATCTGACAGACACGTGTGTCACAGTCTATGACGTAAATTCTTCGTTGACAGAAATGTTGAAATTAAATATTTATTATACACATTTTTACAACGTCGAAAAACTTTAAGAATGTTTGTCATGTTTTTCATCCTACAGAAATTATATTAAAACAAAAATAATTTTTTCCATTTTCAAATTTTTTAAAAAGCTCCAGGGAGCCACTAGGGCGGCGCTTAAGAGCCGCATGCGGCTCTAGAGCCGCGGGTTGCCGACCTATGGTCTATACCAACGCCCCCATAGCGAGAAGTGCCTGTCCAGTGTGAAATCAGGGCGAGCAGCACTAGGACGAGAGCACTCCGGACCCTGGTGTAGAGTCCAAGTCCAGAGCATAAAACCTAACGATTTTGTGAGGTGAAGACCATCCTGCCGCATCACAAACGTCTTGAAGCGGAACTCCTGACAATAAGGCCTTAGAGGCCGCCATACTCCTAGTAGAATGAGACCGGACAGCCAAAGGAGAAGGCTGTCCGGTCGACTCATAAGCAAGTGAAATAGCCTCGACCACCCACTTGCTCATTCTTTGCTTGGATGCAGGAGACCCTTTGTTAGGGGGTCCAAAACATACAAACAGCTGTTCAGATTTACGCCACAGGGCAGCTCTGTGGACGTAAGCATCCGACGCCCTAACTGGGCAAAGCAAATTGTGCCTTTCCTGGTCCGCATCCTGAAATGGAGGAGGACAGAAGCCCTGCAGAACTATAGATCGGGCCACATTAGTGGGGACCTTTGGAACATAACCTGGTCTAGGATGAAGGAACGCTTTAACCATGCCAGGTGCAAATTCCAAGCACGAGGGTGCAACCAACAGAGCCTGGAGATCTCCTATTCTTTTAAGAGACGAAATAGCGAGGAGGAACAGAGTCTTTAGAGTGAGAAACCTAGCTGGAACCTCCTCCAGGGGCTCAAAGGGAGCCTGGGAGAGACCTTGGAGGACAATCGCCAGGTCCCAAGTCGGAACCCTAGTGCGCTCAGCAGGCCTCAGCCTCAAAGTGCCACGAAGAAAACGAGATACCAACGGGTCTTTTCCCACAGACATTCCACCCAAAGGAATGTGGTAAGCACCTATGGCTGCCACATAAACTTTTAACGTTGACGGAGATAGACCTGCAGTGAACCGGTCCTGCAGAAACTCTAGCACTGAACCGACCGGGCACCAGGAAGTGAAAACTCTCCATTTTAAAGCATAAAGTTTCCTCGTGGAGGGAGCTCTGGATTGTAGAATGGTCTCCACAACCTCGGTTGAGAGACCTGACCTTATGAGCTGGACCCCCTCAGAGGCCAAGCCTACAGGTTCCACAGTTCGGGACGAGGATGGAATATCGAGCCTCCTGCTTGGGACAACAGGTCCCTCTTGACGGGAAGCTCCATAGGAGGCCCGTTGAGGAGAGACATTAGATCCGCAAACCAAACTCTACCCGGCCACCGCGGGGCTATAAGAAGCAGGCGCAGATGGTCCCTGCGAACTCTCTCCAGAACTCCCGGGAGCAGAACGATCGGGGGAAAAGCATACAAACGTAGCCTCGGCCACGTCTGTACCATCGCATCCAGTCCGAGAGGAGCTGGATGCGTGAGGGAGAACCAGAGGGGACAGTGAGTCGTCTCTCGAGACGCAAACAGGTCCACTTGCGCCTGGCCAAACTCCCTCCAAATCTGCTCCACCACCTCGGGGTGGAGCCTCCATTCCCTGGGCCTCGGCCCCTGTCTCGACAGGATTTCTGCTCCTATGTTCTGGGTCCCCGGGATATAAGCTGCTCTGAGTGACAGCAGCTTGCCTTGGGACCACAAGAGGATTTGGTGCGCCAGTTTGCACAGTGGACGCGAACGCAAACCCCCTTTATGGTTTATATAGGCGACCACCGATGTGTTGTCTGTGTGGACCAACACATGGTGGCCCCTGAGGTCTGGGAGGAAATATTTGAGACCAAGAAAGATGGCCATCATCTCCAGGCGATTGATATGCCAGGAAAGGTGATGGTCCCCCACAGACCCCGAGCCGAGCGTCTCTCTAGGATCGCTCCCCAGCCCATGAGTGAGGCATCTGTCGTTAGCATCCTGCGACGACAAGAGGCTCCCAGCACGGGACCCTGGGACAGGAACCATGGTTTCTTCCACATAACCAGGGCACGTAAGCATCGCCGCGTAACCTTGATCATGCGAAAAGGGTTTCCCCTCGGGGAAAACCCTTTGGTCCTGAGCCACCACTCTAAGGGCCTCATGTGCAGCAGGCCAAAAGGTATCACGTTGGACGCTGCTGCCATCAGACCCAACAGTCTCTGAAACTGTTTTACAGTAAGGGACTGGCCTAGCTTTATCCTTTTCACGACTGACAGAATGGTCTCTATGCGTGCGGAAGAAACCGCAGCGCGTGCTTCCGAACCCTGATACAAAGCACTGGCTCTGTCAGGTGAGGGCAGAGATAAGGTAGAGCCCGTCTCTAACCCCGCTGACAGATCCATTTGCGAACCCCAAGTCTGAAGCCTTCGCTGTGCCTCGGCAGCAGCAGGACCTGAGCCTTGGGGAACGCGAGCCTGAGCGTCCTCGCTAAAGAACGCCAGGCGGGATCGGAGCATCCGCAAAGGAAGCACTTCGCAGTGCTCACAGCCAGCGCCCTCAAGCACTGACCGTGCATGCTCTTCACCCAAACAAGCTACAGAAAGAACATGAGTGTCCCCACCCGTTAAATAACGCGGACAGGGGTGCACACACACTCTGAACTGCTGCTTGCTCGCCATACTGATAATATATATATATATTGACAGACAACACCAATAAACAGGGACAGTTTCACATAGCGCTTGTGAAGACACAGAAGCTGTAGCGGCTGGGTTTGAACCGGCTTATATAGTTTCCTGGTTCATGACGTCACCCGCTCTGACGTCCCGTCACGCCATTGGACTGATTTTACATGTGCTTCAAGACATCATCACGCAAAGCGTTCCCTTAGCGTCAATTGACGCAACGCGAGTTCCCTTGAAAGGGAACTGAGGGCTTATATACAGTACATGGAACTAACAAGACTAATTAACGAGACACACCTGAACTAATTAACTGATTGGAAGATAACAAACTCAGACATGAACAGAATAGAGAAACAGATCAAAAACCAAACTAAATACAAACAGACATGTAACAACATCCTGAGTTTTTTTTATGCAATATCCCAAGATTTACATAAAATAGGTTATGGAAACTATTACTATTGTTGTATTCCGTGCTCTTTATTATGATCGCACCTTGTCACAAATGTCACAATAGTATTAGATAAAGCACATTCCTTAACTTTTGGAACTTGAAAGGGTTCAATGTGAGCAGATGACCTCTGGAAATGAGCTGTGACAATGACTAAAAAGTTACCATCATCACTGTCATTGTCAGAGCTCATTTAGCATCTGTCTCATATTCACGATCTCAGCCATATTCTTAAAACTATAATTTTCAACATCTTGAAAATCAATATTTTGATCGCTGACAGCTTCTTCAGAACCGCCATCAAGTGACAGTGACACTAATATTTGATTGCGTTCAGTACTCTGCAGTAAATCACTGGGCCATTTCAAGTTTTGCTGATGATACTTGTGTATTCTTTTGTTTTATGCCTGCAGTAATTATGAGTGAAATATCACGCCATCATTGTTTATCAGACATTGCCACCTTGAGGAATTGCACTTATTGAGTCATCAGAGATTCAATTATTGTTGTACAGAAAAAAAATATACTTAGGGGAGCGCGGGGCACAACCTAACGCGGGGTTAAATGTAACACGGACCTTTTACATAGTTATTCAGGATCAAGCCGGTTGTGTTTACGTTCTTTTTCTCTCGCTGCCAGAAGACGGTCTCCCGCGAATTTGTGGAAAGTTTTGATAATATTTCGTGAAGATACTGGACAAAGAGTGTTTTGACACCATGCAAGTAAATTTTTTCATCATAGGTTTTTTTCGGTTTCTGAGTTGGGTGTGTACGTCACCAAATCTAACTTTATATTGCCTTAATCACTGTCTTGTTTGCTAAAACATAGCACCGTTTTGAAACATGTCAGCAACTCCTAGCAACTGTTAGCTAGGCTTAAAATATGTTTTACACAGCGGGGTTAGTTGTAGCACAGTGTTACAACTAAGCCGCCAAGTGTACAATGATAATCAAATGAAAACAGGGAGCCACACAACTTTTCAGGTTTGAGTATTAATTTATACATTTAACTTTGTTGGACTTTCACAAACAATGTTGGAATTTAAAACGTTTAAAATTTAGTTTACTATGCATTGATCACTTGTTTATTAATTAAAAATGGCCTGTTTTTAATGCAATAAACCCTTTAAATTTTGATTTTAAGCTGTTGTTATTATTATTAATAATAATAATTTTACATGCAACTGCCACACACAAATCTAATTAATTTGCAATTACAATATTTGATGATTTTATTTATTTATTGCAAAAATGTGCAGCCCTTTTCTATGTCTCTATCTATGATATTGATCCATAATAGAAGGATGATTGGATGAGGGATGGATGTATGGATATCTATCTATACAGATGCACAAACAATATCAAACTATACAAATAAAATAGTACTGAATTATGTGTGTTACACACAAGTGTTACAACTAACCCCTCTGTCCGTTACAATTAACCCCGCATATGGGGTAGGTTGTAACATTTGCACTTCTGTCACTTTCAGTGCAACAGTACGGAAATGGTAGGTCCTAGAAAACAACTTTAAGTGTTCATTTGTAGCAGAGATGTGCAGTGTTGGGCAAGTTACTTTTAAAAAGTAATTAGTTACAGTTACTAGTTACTTCTGCCAAAAAGTAACTCAATTAGATACTCAGTTACAAATTTTAAAAGTAACTAGTTACTTAAAAAAGTAACTATTGCGTTACTTTCAAGTAAAATAAAATTTTAAATGCTCAAATGTGACCCGACCTCTACCCCTCTTTAACGGAACTTACAATACATGTGCATGTTCAATTATTTATGATAAATCTGAATATTATAATAAAATGGACACTTAATACAATACATTATTAACAGAAACATGAAACATTGTACACACATCTAAAAAAAAAAAAAATGTTGCTGTGGGACAAAGTGAGACTAGCCTCCAATCAAATGCCATGTATGTAGATATTATGTTTATATAGTGGATCAATGCAAATAACACAATAGATGTTTTGGAACTTTTGATATTTATTGCCCCTCAACAGGCCACAACTGGGCAAAATTAAATTAAGCTTGTTAAGCTCGTCGCCATACCTGTCTCTCGTTGACTGGCTGGCTTGTGTTGTTCCTTGTGTGTCCTGTCCTGTCCGACTATGCGTTATGATGGGTCGTTCGCAATTCATGAGCGTTAGCCGTTAGTGATGATGGGTCGTTCGCGAATGAGCGTTAGTGATGATGGATCGACTCGTTCGCGAATGAGCTTGATGGGTCGTTCGCGATTCTAAGAGTTAGTTACTCTAAGAGCCGGCTCTTTTAGGTGAACGTCGGGAGCTGGCTCGCATATCTGAAGAGCCGACTCTATTTTTACAAATTTAGCCTATAGAAATTAAATAATTATGTAATAAAAATTGAAATATTATAGTCAAAGTCATTTAAAGAGCCGTTTGTGAGCCAAAAGAGCCTGCTCTTTTCAGTGAGCTGAGTCAAAAGAGCCGAATGCCCATCACTACTATGCGTGCTTTCGAACACCCGCCCAACTCTACCTCTGATTGGCTTACAATGACATTTTACTCTACCTCAGCCAATCGTCAGCATTTATGCGCTTGTCTCGTGCTCTGCCCACTAACCAAGGAAGAACAGTAAAAAAAGTATTTGCCTCTCGCTCAGAGATCTAGTTGGTCTGATGAAAAAAAACAAAAAACAGCTTCATCAGTTATAGTAACGCGCCGCATTTTTTGGCAGTAACGGTAACGGCGTTATTAAGATGAGAAGAGTAATCAATTAGATTACACGTTACTGGAAAAAGTAATGCCGTTAGTAACGGCGTTATTTATAACGCCGTTATTCCCATCACTGGAGATGTGTATGTTGCTTGTGTAAAAAAAAGTTGAATCTAACTTAATACTTTTTAAAATAATTTAGCCAAAACCAAAATGCGTTAGGTTGTGCCCCGCTCTCCCTACCTCGGGTCGCTAGGAACCCTATACATTTAAAAAAGAAAAAAAAGAAAACAGACATTCTTTTGTATTTTCTTGTTATATTGTTGATGAAGGATGAATAGATTAAGGAATACAAATAAGCTTGATGTCTTACTTTTAAAAAAATTAATGAAGGGGAGGGTAGTAAATGATGTCCCGGGTTGATAAAGACTTAGGTATGCATATACTGTAGGGGGTTAATAGCAGCACTACAGTTTCATATAAATGTAGGGGGAACACATCTCCCTGAATCCTTGCATCTCCATCTCCTCAAACAACAACAACACAACAACAAAAAGAAAACTGTAGGCCTACCTGATTTTAACCCACAGGAGGCAATGAACATATGTTTTGGCCAACGTTGAACACCAAGTTGGAATGGTGCAGTCACAGAGGAGAACATCATATATATATATATATATATATATATATATATATATATATCGCTGGATGAACTGACTAGTTCAACAGGAGTGTTGTTTAACTTTGCGCTATTACTGGAACATTTTAATGCTCTGGATTTCATGTTTAATAACTCGAAACGTCAATTGCATTAGTGTTAATATTCCAAATGTCTGCACTACTTGATAAAATGGAAAGACTGTTGCATTTCATGTCTACAGAAGAGCTCGACCCTGAAAGCTTCAGCCAAAATGACGATATGTGTTTATGTATGCTGAGAAGGGACTTGTTAAAATGTGGTTGTTTAGATTGATATTGTTTCTCGATGCGTGTTGCTAATGGGTCCTGGTGAATAGGTGAACACGATAAAACTCTATCTGTGGTTTTTCTATCAGGGTTTGCTGGATATCCTGTACTTTGCTTTGCACATCAACCTCTTTTGTCTGTTGATATGTGTATTCTGAAATGAAAGTTTTGAAAGCAATTTATGCTGAACACAGGTTTTGCACACATTCACATTTCCTCCTGTCACAAATGCACATATAGCACATGTAATCAAAGCTCTTTGTGTTTCTGCTCTTTATTTGTCAGGCCTTACGCTATAGTTAAACATAATAGCACACATTATCCATATATGATCAGTTTTATGTAATTATACTTTAATTACGGAAGGTACTTTTCTTGGAATATCATGCAAAACTATTTCTGCTACCTGACAAATATCACTGAAATGGGTATTATAAAAAATCTAGGCTCTGGCCAGTTTTTGCAGCCTTGTCTCATTGTTAATACTTATTAATTTACATTTACAGGTACAAAACTTACATTTTTGTACTTTTGAATAGATGCTGAAACGTACAATATAGACATATTGACAACATTAAAACATTTTGTAATATAGTCCACTTGAAGGAGTGAATGAAAACGAGTGAGTGAATTTGGACACTGAGTGCCGTTTTTGCATAGTTTGTGCTTGCTGTTTAATAATCATTTGAAACTTAGCAAACTGGCAGCTCCAGTAGTAATGAAATGATTTATTTTGAACTTTGTTATATAAACCTTAATTAAACATGGTTTCGGACACCACTAAAAATGGCTGTGCCCTCAAGTGCCCTATTTAATATGGGGCGATTTCGGACACAGCCCTTGTGAGTATTTGATATCACTGCTAAAATGTGTCGTAAAGCTTCTTGAGTGTGCAATTTTTGAATTTATACCAAGTGCACCGGGATTTGACGTTTGTGGATGCAGGCTGCTGAGAAAGGAGATAAAGATTGCTGAACAAAGTCTTGAATTTGGGTCTGTTCCTCACAATAGCATGGATTCTAACGATCTGGATTGCAGCACACAAATAAAATGTATTATTTTTGTGAATTTATGTGGTAATTTTGGTTTATTTTATGGTTCTATTGTCAATCACGGCATATAGGACTATACTGAGAAAACACCTTTTGTGTCCCACCACAGCAGACAAAATAAATATTACATATAAACAATAGTTAAACAATTGCAGAAATGTTATTCATTTTAAGGTTTTAAAATGTAGTCTTCCTTAACATTATGTAATCCTTCTAAACGAGTTTGGAGCAGAAGTCACACCGAACAGAGCAAAATGTAATAATTTTTATATTAAGTAGATAAGTAAACCTTTAATAAATGCGACTGAAAACAAACTGAATACTGAAAACAAACTGAATACCTCTACCACAGACTTCTGGGTCTCTGGCTTCGCCTCGAACCTCCACCCCTTTGGCTCTCTGGCTCTCCGGCTTCCCCCTAGTCCTCACTCGGTCCGTCGTCACCCCAGTCTGCCGAGTCCCCATCTTTGTCCCGTGAGACGAGACAGCGGCTCCACCTTGGGCTTCCGGGCCATGGATGCCTCCCTGGTCAATTGGTTTCTGCCTGAATCTCCAGTGCTTTTGGCTACACCACCATCAATCAGTTCCCAGGTTCCGCCCGGACCTTTAGCCAAAGCTTCACCCTGGCTCCTCCTGCCATTGCCGCCATGTTATCTTTCTCTATCGACTCCTCCTGGTCTCTGTCCATCACCAGCTCCGTGCACTCCTCCGAAGTCCCCTCCCTCCATAGTTGGATTAGCAGTTACGGTGCAAGGACACATCTTCCAGGAGGGGAAACTACTGTCACAAATATGTTTAGTTCTATCGACTCTTATTTTGATATGCTGTTCTGTTTCACTAATTTCCTGTTTCCTTGCTCTGTTTAGTTTCGGTTTTCATGGTTCCTGATTTTGTCCCTGTTTGTTCCTATGGTTACTTATAATTATCAGCTGTGTCATATTTAGTTCCTTTTTAATCCCTATATGCTCCCTGTTCAGTTTTGTCCATATTGTCGTTATGTAATGTGTCATTTAGAGTATCATAATCCTAGTTTGTGCCTGTTGCTTATCCTCTTTAACACGTAACAATACATTAGAACCCAAATATTAATATCTATAAATAAGGATTTGTAAACATTTGTACGCCTGTAAAGTTGTAATAATTTACGCATTAGTGCTGTCAATACGTCAATATTGCTGTGTTTCCATCCAAAGTTGCAAATTTTGAATATTGCGTAAAACATTTGCGAATAAATGGTTTCCATTCCATGTGTTCAAGAAAACAAAATCGTCATTTCCTGGGAAATTGGTGAAAAATATCTAATATCATTTCTTGGAGGGCCACAGCCCTGCAGAGTTTATGGCGCTTTTCCAGTGCTGGTACGGCTCGGTACAGCTCAGTACGGTTCGGCTCGGCGCGGCACGGTTCGGCTCGCTTCGCTTTTCCACTGCTTGGTACGACTCGGCTCAGCACGGCACGGCTCGGCTCGCTTTAGCTCGGTTTGCTTTTCCACTGCAGTTAGTACCGCTTCAAAGTGGGTGGGATTATAGTCGGACCGTTATAGTTTATCCGCTCCTCGGCAACCAACGAGACGAACGTCTGCACTTCGTCCACTGACCACGATTCAGCCATTTCTTTTTTATGGAAGTTTTCTTTCTTTCTTTTTTCTTCAAGCAAGTCAAGCAAGTAGTTTTAAAACAGGTGCTACAGCGCTGGGTGTTGTCTACTGGCTATTTAAATCTAGTGGGTTTAGTGTCTCGTGTCGCAAATACAATGACGCTGATAGTGACGATTCTGTCTGTCTGACCAATCAGTGATCTGTAGTGTTTTCACGTCACATTTTAGTATTGGTAAGGTACGCTTGGAACCTCAACAGACCAGGTACCATTTAAAGCGAGCCGAAGCGAGCCGTACCGTACCGTACCATGCAGTGGAAATGCGCCATAAGTAAGCCGTACCGAACCGAGCCGTACCGTTCCATGCAGTGGAAAAGCACCATTAGTTCCAAGTTCCAACCCAGCTCCAACACACATACCTGTAGTTTTCAAATACGCCTGAAGGACATGATGAGCTGTATCAGGTGTGTTTACTGTAATTAGGGTTGAAGCTAAACTCTGCACGGCTGTGGCCCTCCAGGAACTGAGTACATTGTGGGGCTCTCTTATTTTTTCAGTGTTTAATTTTGCAAAGGGACACATTTCTGTTCAGCCAAAGTGAGCAGAGATGCCTCGTACTTGTGTAAACAGTGCAGATAACATTAAATGGAGCAAATGCAGCCCATCGATGCTTGTAGACTATTGCTGGAAAGTGACAAGAGATGCTCCATTTAATGAATACAAGAGACAAAATAAATTGAATTATTTAAGCCTTTTCTGATTTTTAAAGTGTTACATAAACAGGACAGGTGGCTGGTACTATCTACACAATATACATGTAAAATCTAAAAACCGTTGCCAATCAGTATTGTTTTAATTGCCATATTTGAAGTCAGCACATAATATACATAATAAATAGCACATATCTCTGTAGCAGACAACCTCTAAAATAATTGTATCCAATGTTATTAGCTTTTATCAACTCACAAACACCTTGCAAATCCCTCACAACCCCATATTGGGAAACTCTGTTGTAAACAATGCGGGGCCTTGGACATAAAAAGGTTGAGAACCACTGTGTTAAATAGATTAACGATCATATGGTTTTAGTCTTTCATTTAGATTTAAGGATGTAAATCTCTAGAGTGCGCTTGGGTGACACAGCAGATATATAGAATCAGATTCCATTTTCAATTTGTGTCTGTATGGAAACATTCAGCTGCTGTGAAGGGTTCTTAAGCACAACACACACACTCAACAACGGTCCTGATGTATGGCTGTAATAGACTGCTGGGCAGTTCGCTTTATGACGCTGTGTCCTCTCCTTTTCTCATTCTGTGTTTTGGTGTGTGATTTCACCAGCCTGAGAGTGAGTGGATGTTCATTTTCAGAGAGTGTTTGAAGGAAATTGTCTTTTTGTGGAGAACTTGTTCCTGGTTTGTAGTTTCTTGTACAAGGCTTGAGTTGTACTGTACTGTGTGTGTGTGTGTGTGTGTGTGTGTGTGTGTGTGTGTGTGTGTGTGTGTGTGTGTGTGTGTGTGTGTGTGTGTGTGTGTGTGTGTGTGTGTGTGTGTGTGTGTGTGTGTGTGTGTGTGTGTGTGTGTGTGTGTGTGTGTGTGTGTGTTTTCGGTGCCCTTTAGAGAAACTTAACATTTTTCCTATTGGTTGAGTCGTGTATTTGTTTCAGATTAGCCTTTTGTGTGTTGTTGAATGAGAAGTGTGTGTGTTTATGTGTGTGTGTGTGTGTGTGTGTGTGTGTGTTTTAATGGATGAAAGTGATATGCTTTTTGGGACTCTGTCCCAGCGTGTGTGCAGCGCTGATAATGAAAGCATACGTTACTGTGCCAACACTAAATGATGGAACGCTAATTGTCACAGCATGCTATGGCATACTCCAGACTACACTCAGACTGGCAAAATTACTCAGCTCTCTCTGTGTAAGGGTGTCTTCTCTAATATGGCTACTTTTGGAAATGGATGGAAATTGCCATGCTGGATGTTACATTTTGGAATAAAATGCCAGACTCCTTTGTCTTGCTAAGTCTAATTTCACTGGTATCATTTTATGTATCCTAAATTTAAATATTTTTTAACACTTTTTCCACAATATGACAAAATTACAACTTGTTTGGAAAAGAAGCACAGAATTTTCTCTCCATAAGTGATTGCAATTCATTAACCCTCTGGGGTCTAAGGTGTTTTTGGGGTCCTTGAGATGTTTTGACATGCACGGCATTTGTGCTTTTTTCAGTTGCTTATAAACATATTAATGAGCTATAATGAGCTGAAATGAGAACGACTGACATCTCTCTCTCTTCATACAGATTACATAAACTGAGAATATTTGTTTTTTATATAAATTACTTCATTTAAAAGAAGATAATTCAAGCTTTCATACTTTTTTGGTTTCCGATCGCATCACAGCACAGAGACAGCTCTCATAAAGATAATAAACGATATTCGCTTAAATACTGATACAGGGAAATTATCAGTGCTGGTACTACTCGACCTCAGTGCTGCATTTGACACTGTCGATCACGACATACTACTTGACAGGCTGGAAAACTGGGTTGGGGTTTCTGGGATAGTCCTAAAATGGTTCAGGTCATACAATTTGTGCCAAAACTTTCTTCAGTTAAACAAAGACAAAACTGAAGTCATTGCGTTTGGAAACAAAGATTAAGTTCTCAAGGTGCATACCTTGACGCTAGGGGTCTAACAACTAAAAATCAAGTCAGGAATCTTGGTGTGTCTCTAGAGTCAGATCTTAGTTTCAGCAGTCATGTCAAAGCAATAACTAAATCAGCATACTATCATCTGAAAAATATTGCAAGAATTAGATGCTTTGTTTCCAATCAAGACTTAGAGAAACTTGTGCATGCTTTTATCACCAGCATGGTGGATTATTGTAATGGACTCCTCACTGGCCTTCCTAAAAAGACCATAAGACAGTTGCAGCTCATACAGAACGCTGCTGCCAGGATCCTGAGCAGAACCAGAAAATATGAACATATCACACCAGTCCTCAGGTCTCTACACTGGCTCCCAGTTACATTTAGGATTGAATTTAAAGTATTATTACTGGTATATAAATCTTTTAATGGGCTAGGACCTCAATATATTGCAGATATGCTCACTGAATATAAACCTAACAGATCACTCAGATCATTAGGATCACATCAGCTAGAAATACCAAGGGTTCACTCTAAGCAAGGAGAGTCTGCTTTTAGCTACTATGCCAGCCGCAGCTGGAACCAGCTTCCAGAAGAGATCAGATGTGCTCCTACAGTAGTCACATTCAAATCCAGACTCAAAACACATCTGTTTAGCTATGCATTTACTGAATGAGCACTGTGCCACTGTTCGTCCGACTATTTTTACTGTACTTTATTTTTTTATTCTAAACTGTTTGAATTATTCTTATATGTTTTGATTATTTTAATTTCTTCTTTGTAAAGCACTTTGAATTACCATTGTGTATTAAATGTGCTATATATAAATAAACTTGCCTTGCCTTTATGCCTGTGGGCCTGAGTATTCACTGAGTTACAGTTAATTTCATACAGACTTCACATTGAGAGAGATGGCAGAATGTGCATCATGTTTATTTGTCTTTATTTGGCAAAAAGCACAACACTTTTAATACCAATATTGATGTGTAATGAATCCTCTGAAGCCAAGTTGAAGTGAGAACCCAAGCGCAACTTTAATTAACAAAATCAAACATAAAACAAAGGCATGGAACAAGAACAAGGCTACCAAAAGTTACATAAAACAATCAATACTAGACAAAGACACAGGGCAAAAATGAGGGCTTAAATACACAAGACTAACGACTAGACAAGGGACACCTGTGAACAATGACACAATGAACCAATGACAACATGACACATCAGGCAAGGGAACACATGGCATACATGAAACAGGAAAAAGGAACAAAACCCAAAACGTGACAATTGATGTGTATTTTCACATTATATCAAATTATAAGCTTCTTTATTCATAACTTTGTAGATAAATGATTCATACTTTTTGCATTTATTTCAAAAGACTACATATTTTGTCCTGTTACATTGTCACTGTTTGTGGACATTTCATTGATTAGCATTTTATATATCCTAAATGTAAATAATATTTTTAACACTTGACAAAATGTCAACTGGATTGGGAATGACACATAGAATTTTCTGTACATATGTAAATATTACATTGATTTTTCTTTGTTTACACACATTTCATATTTCATCACAAGCAGCCCTAATACCAATACAATTGACTTGATCTACCAATGTAAACATACATGAATTGTCTTGTTAATAAATACTTTCGGCATAAATTATAAGCTACTTTATTCATAACTTTCTTGATAAATGATCCATACTTTTAATGTGTAGGCCTATTTAAAAAATAAATAGATGTATTTTCCTGTCACATCTATTATTTAAAATTCTGTGGACATTTAATTGATAGCATTTTATATAGTCTAAGTGTAAATAATTTTTGCTTAATATGACAAAATGACAACTTGACTGGGAAAAAAAGCACATTAAAAACTTTTAAAGTAAAAAAAAATATGGAAATGATTTAGAATTATGATTGAATTATTATGATGGAACTATGATTGAAGGTCTGAATCAGGGACAAGGATGAAGCAGTAAAGTCTGCATAACTGTTGGCAAAATATTTATGATAAGGTAGTAAAAATAAATGAAACTACATTGGATGTTGTACAAAAAAAATGAATCATAGCAACAAAGAAAAATGTTGTGTAAAATGGATGGCCTGACACCTTTGTCCCCCGAGTCTTTTCAGAAACATTTGTTCATTTAATGGCTGTTTGCTATTTATGCAATCATGCAAAGATTTTGCATTTGTTCTTTTGGCAGAATTTAGACTTTATTGCTTCTTCTGCAGTTTTGTGTAATAGTGACTTACACTCCTGATCCGGATGCAGCTGATTTATTATATCATAAGAAAGTACACCAACATTATATATTTATACTGTCTGCAAAGTAAATAATTTATGGGCCCTGGGAAAAGGTGTAGTAGCTTTACACCTATAGGATGACTTTTGATCTTTCCATCTTGCCATCTTTCCTAATTGACAGTGAGATCCAGACCTTAGGCAGATAGTGAGCATGCAAACAATTTTTATTTACCTATTTTTTTATGTAATCAAATATATTATTGGTTTGCATTAGATATAGGCCTATGACTATGTTGGTTTTTATTTTCAATGTTTTTTAAGGTTGGTTACACACACATTTGTTTATGTTAATTTTAGAGTTCAACATAACAGAAACTCCAACATAACTGAGCATTAAGTCTAACTGAGCTGCAGAGTTTTTTACTCTCCCAGTTCATTCCTACGCAAAGCATGCTGGGAACTTCAACCCAGTTGCTGCTTCAACCCATATTTGGGTCAAATATGGACAAACCCAACTGTTGGTTCAAAATTTTAAATCCAAAGCTTGGTAAAAAAAAAATATATAATAATAATAATTAAACCAAATGGTTGGGTTTGTCCATTTTTTACCCAAACATAGGTTGAAACAACCCAGCATTTTTTAGATTGCATCTTTAGTTTATGTAGCCAGTGCAGTAAATCAGTGCACAAAAGTTATATGAAAGTTCACGTTCATAAGAGAATACAGAGTTTCCTACCAGCCTTAAGCAGTGTCATTTAAGTCCACTTGTGTCAGTATCATTAGACTTAATGGCATAACATGCCAAATCCATCCAAACTGGATATAGATATAGGGGATATAGCTATCTGGATATAGGACGTTTTCTCCCACACACAGATTGCCATGTCGTGAGTGCTTGATGTCTACAAAAGTAATTATTATTTTTGTTGATTATTGCTTTATGCAGGTTCAGTGTACAGAAGTATTTTTAAACTATTGTTTTTGTTTTTCTATTGGTGTATTGTCTGATAGTAACCTTGGATTTATTCAGACCTCTTTCTTTCACAGACACAAACCAATTGTCTCCACCACATTTGGTGTGTCCATTGAGGACATTGTTTTTCATTATATTAATTACGCTTCTGAGAAAGCACTCCATTCCAGGGAGCCTCTGGAAGTTAGCAGCTAGCCACTGCTGATGTAAAATTGAAAAGGTAGTCAAATGTGATTAGAGACAAAGGAATGTTTAGTTTTATTTGTTAAAAAGTCAATTTGAAACACTGTAAGAGTTTGAGTGTTCATGGAAAGTGTACGGCTACAACACTGAGTGACGTGGATGCAAAAGGTTGTATAACGGCACATTGTGTAACGGACATAGGCCAGTAAGAGCTGTGCGTATAAACCTCCTGGTTACACTTGCTTTTTTTTCATTCCACTTCACTCACACTTTTTATGAGTGATACTTTTCAATACCTTTAAAAAGTTCTTGTGGCAAGTAGGTCTACATACTCAAATAGAGTGTCAAAAATGTCAGCAAACACATTCTGCGTCCTAAACCACAAACCATTCTTGACAGTGCAATTAAAAAAACACAGTATTCATCAGTATCAATGTCACATATCACTGGTTTATTTAGTTTATGACCTTTTCATAGCCAGTTTACAAAACAGGAGGTGGTTGAGCAGCAATGGCTTGTGTAGAGTTTATGAGTGTGTATCGACACATAGCTTCCCCCACACTTACACGCTTCCTAACTGATTTCAAAGTTCGCCCTCGGTAGATTAAGATTGACAGGCGCAGCAGCAGCGATCAACACTTCAGGCTCTGAGTCTAGCAGGAGCGAGGGAGGGGGTTGATGTGCTTGACAATCAGTGCATGAGTCAAATTAAATCAGAACAGGATAAGCCAAATAAAGTAACTGTAACTGAAGAGAGAGGTAAGTTAACAAAAAAAATTACTGTTCCCTTTCGAGGGAACTCGCGCTGCGTCAATGACGCTTTGGGAATGCCCCTGCGTGACTGCTTCTGAAGCATGTGTCAACTAGTCCAAGAATGTAGGAGCAGACATCCTGTCGAGACAGTGGCTGAGGCCCGGGGAATGGAGGCTTCACCCCGAGGTGGTGGAGCACATTTGGGAGGTCTATGGCCAAGCAGAGGTGTATCTGTTTGCGTCGCAGGATACAACGCACTGTCCACTGTGGTTCTCTCTCACACATCCAGCCCCATTGGGACTGGACGCATTGGTACAGACATGGCCAAGGCTGCGTCTGTACGCATTTCCCCTGATTGCTCTGCTCCCAAGAGTTCTGGAGAAGGTCCGCCGGGACGGAATAAGTTTACTGCTAGTAGCACCGTACTTGCAGAGCCGGTTGAGGTTCTCGGACCTAATATCCCTTCTCGATGGCTCTCCTCTGGAGATTCTGGTCAGGAGATACCTTCTATCTCAGGCAGGAGGAGTGTTCCTCCATCCCCGACCAGAGACGTGGAACCTGTGTGTTTGGTCTGAAAGATGAGAGAGGAACAGGCCTGGACTTTATGTTGGTTTTCTTTTGTATTTGTGATTAAACCCCTATGAAAATTGACCTTTGATGCGTACGATCACACCGCTGTGATCAGTCTAGGCTGGTCCCTGGAGGGTAAATCACACAGATCCGATTCTCTGAATTGCGGTGCAAACTAACATGGCGGTGCCCATCGCTTGTTATGATTTCCATTACACGAGAGTAGATGTTAAAACTTCATGCTGATTTGTCCTCGGCTTTCGCCAAGATAAGCAAAACTAAGATGTAGCTTTACAGTAAACTATGCTTCTCCATCCATTTACGCTTCTTTCCATATGGTGGTGTGACCCCCCTTCTGTCCGGCGTTAACGGCTGCAGTGTACTTGGCGCGTCAGCACACGCGACGGCTGCAACTGCAGGACCAGCACGACAACCGTCTGGATTGAGCCGAGTAGGGGACGTCTCTAGGGTCTTCAAGTGGGCACCTTCCGTCCTCAGTGTTTCGTCGACTAGCCCACGACACCTCAAGAGGGCTGGACAGTGACTCTGGCGTCCCAGAGTCACCCCCCTCCGTCCCCCACTCAACTCAGCCCAACTTACTGCCCTCTACATCCCTCCTGCTGCTGAGACCTAACCACAATCTCACAATCTCTCCGCAACCCAACCATACACGCCAACCCGTTTGACTAAGGCTGTCGAGCCCCACTTCCGTATGGCATACCACCTACCGCAAAACACAATATCTGCCCAACCACCTGTCATTCACGCAATATCCACAGGAACGTATACAAATAAACCAACAGACTCTTCAAGTTTTCAAGAATTCTACGAAACCGTAGCGTGGCGCCCTGTACACAGCCAGCTAGAATCTTTCCGTCTCAACCACAGCCAGTTGCTGCTCCTTTCTGCTGCTTCAGATAAGTTCTTTACAGTGCGACGCAACTCTTGGCCGCTGAATCCGACGTCTCTGAAGAACCGGGTTGTAGAGTGTGCCACAAAACCTCGACAACCCACTTCCACTGGATAAACCTGGACTCTCCATCCTCGCTGTTCTGCTTCAGTGGCCAGATGAGCATACCGCAGTTTCTTCCTCTCATATGCCTCATCTACCGCATCCTCCCATGGCACTGTTAACTCTATCAGTTGAACAATGCATGCTGATCCAGACCACAAAACAATATCTGGTCGTAGGTTAGTGGTGGCAATCTCAGGTGGAAAAATAAGCCGTTGATCAAGATCAGCCAGCATCTTCCAGTCCCTAGCAGCTTCCAGTTGTCCTGAGCGAGAATTGGTGTTAACACCTTTTCTTGGTGGTTGCTCACCTGGGCGGAGGAATATTGTCTTCTGCGTGTAATGTTTTGCTAGAACAGGCGGCAACTTATTGGTCATACTACCCTTGCCTTCCAATGCTAAAGCCAAACATCGCAGTACTTGGTCATGGCGCCAAGTAAACCGACCTTGGCTAAGAGCCACCTTACATCCTGTCAAAATGTGGCTTAATGTGGCAGGTGATGAACACAAAGGACAAGAGGGATCCTCTCCTACCCAGAGGTTTAGGTTCTGCGGTGATGGGAGAACATCATATGTTGACCTAATAAGGAAACTGATCCTACTCTCTTCCATTGACCAAATGTCTTGCCAGCTCATCTTGCGTTGTTCCACACTCTCCCATCTCATCCACTCTCCCTGCTTGGCCTGGGAAATGGCCTTTATACACCTCATCCTCTCCTCCTGTTTTCGCACCTCGTTGACTACCACCTTCGTCCTTTGAGCTGGGCCTGCCTTGTGCCATTTAGGAGGAGCTAAACTGAGCCCAAAACCCCCTCTTCCATGCTGTACCTGTCCCACGATATCCCCAATTTGAAGGGCAGCCTTTGCCTCTACTACAGATTTCTTTGCTTTCCTCCCTTACACATTTGTCGCGTGACTCTACTAAGGTCATTTCCAGTCTGACCTTGGCACACTTAACCCTTTGGGGACCAAGAACGCGCCGGTGCGTTTTGCTGGGGGTTTTTTTCACATAGCAGCAACATAGACTTAAAATACTCCGTCATTTATGGTCATATAAATAAAATCAATACATGATTATAAACTATAGAGGGTCTTCTTCTCATGCATCTATTTAGCCAGGCATTCATATAAATTTTTTCATCTTACAGTTACTGAAAATTCGGCCTCTACTTCATAAACGCCAGAGGAGAACTGGCCCCGACTGAGCCTGGGTTCTCCCAAGGTTTTTTTT